>NC_044305.1:82751166-83351166 GCF_007474595.2 Lynx canadensis
TATTAGATTCTTATTTTTTTTCTGGTGGTTTTTGGTGGAAATATAAGCAATTATTAATATATATTATTGATTTTCTTTCTTTCTTACCCCAAAGGCATCATATTACAGTTGACCCTTGAACAATGTGGGGGTTGGGGGTGCTGACCTTCTGTGCAGTAGGAAATCTGCATGTAACTTTCGATTCTCCTGAAACTTAACTAATGATAGCCTACTACTGACCAGAAATCATTCCAATAAAATAGTCAATTAACACATATTTCATATGTGTACTATATACTGTATTCTTATAGTAAAGTAAGCTAAAGAAGAGAAAATGTTATAAAGAAATCACAAGGAAAAGAAAATACACTTATAGTACTGTATTAAGAAAAAAATCTGTGTACAGGGGCGCTTGGGTGGCTCAATCAGTTAAGCATCTGACTCTTGATTTCGGCTCGGGTCATGATCTCATGGTTTGTGGGTTCAAGCCCTGCTTCGGGCTTTGTGCTGACAGCATGGAACCTGCTTGGGATTCTCTCTCTTTCTCTGCCACTCCCCTGCTCTCTCTCTCTCTCTCTCTCTGTCAAAAATAAATAAGTATTAAAAAAATCCATGTATAAGTGGACCAACTCAGTTCAAAGCTGTGTTGTTCAAGAGGCAACTGTATATACATTGTCTTGAACCTTGTTTTTTCATTCTTAACATCAGAACATAAAGAGCTTTCTCATTTTTTAGAATTGCACAATATTCCATTCCATGGATGTACCATCATTTATTCAGTCAGTACATTATTGCATTGTGTTTAGTCTTTTGCTGTCAGTAATAATGGCACAATGAATAACGTGGCAGGGATGTCCCATGTGTGCTGGTATGCTTGTAGGAATACCTTTGTTGAGGTACAGGATAAATGCATCTGTAATTTTAGTAGTGCTTGAGCCACACGGTTCTAACTTCTTTAACGATTTGCGTTAACCAAGTGGTGATTAGAAAAATGCTGCCATCTCACACTTTAGTGTACTTTTAAGATAGAGTCCTATGAAAGTTATTATCACATTTACTCCCAGGTCTATAATACAGTGGCTAAGAGCATGGAATCTGGGGTTAGACAGTCTCCAGTGTGGAATCCTAGCTTTCCACTTACTGCACATGCCATGTTAGGCCAGTCAGTTACCCTCAGTTTCCATAAAGTATAAAATGGCCACCTCCTCGGGTGGTTGTGAGGATTAAATGAGGCAATGGATGTAAACTACTTAGGGCAGAACAGCACTTAATAGTAACAATTGACATTGGACACAAAGTTTCAAGTCTGTCAATCTTTTTTGTCTCTTAGTAGGTGCTCAGTAAATATTGATTGAATATGGTAGGGACACCACTGAAGATGTTATTACTTGGTTCATTCCATGTCTGCCTCATGAGAACAAATCTCTTTCTGGTCTGTCTCAAGATTAAGTGCATTTTTAAACAAGCAGTTTGATTTTCTTCTAGACCCTAGATTGTGCAATGGATTGTATTCTTTCTTTGACCTTGGCTGCTAGGAGGCTCAGAGTCAAGTTTGCTGTTCTCTAGCTAGTATCCAGACCTTTGGTCAATTGTGTTGTAAAGCAGTGTTTATTAAACTTGGCTGTCTAGTAGAATCACCTGGGGCACTTAAAAAAATTCCCCATAGTCAGGTAACAGCCTATACCAATTAAGTCAGGATCTCTGGCAGTGGGACTCAGGCATCCGTACTTTTTAAAAATTGTTTATTTGAGAGAGATAGAGAGAGAGGTAGAGGGAGAGAGAGAAAATCTTAAGCAGGCTCCATACTCAGTGTGGAGCTCAACGTGGGGTTTGATCTTATGACCCTTGGGATCATGACCTGAGCTGAAATCAAGAGTTGGATGCTCAATTGACTGTGATACCCAGACACCCCTCAGGCATCAGTACTTTTGAAAGCTCCTCAGGGGATTCTAATGCAGGTACAAGGTTGAGAACAGGTATTCTAAACTAACTTTGCCTAGCTTTATCTCATTTTTTTCTCTCCTGATTTTTTTTCATGGTAATAAATATTATTTATCTTATACTTTCCATTTATCCTTTCACCTTCCACATGGAAATTAATACATGGCATTTTATGAATCTTCAACAACACGATGCTTGGCAATAAGGAGGTAGAAGGAGTGGAGAAGAAAATCAGGTCTCTCTCTAGAGAAAAATTAATTTATTCCTTTATGTACACATCATTTATCTATATTCAGCAAATATTTATGAAGTGCTTTGGGCTCAGATCCATGTTTGGGAATTACCTCTATGTTCGGTGAAAATCATGTCTAAGAGACATTCTTCCTGGTGAATATGGTTTTTTTTTTTTTTTTTTTTTTTTTTAGGCATATGATAATTTCAGGCTGTCTGATAGGAACAGTGCTTCTGACATTTCCTTTGCCCTCCAGGGAGGATCTTGGCGTTTACTCAGAGAAACATCCTAGCATCCACAGCAGGGTGTGGTGAAGAACCTAGAAACGTGTCAGTCACTAGAAGGTGTCTTGGCCCCAGGAAAGCCAAGTATTTGTATGATGAGGCAAAGAGTGGATTTTGGCTTATGTCTTTCATCGCTTGGCCAAGTCCTTTGTCAGATGAAAAGGTAGCAGCTGAGAGCATTAGCAGAAACAATTGTCGGCCTAAGCTCCCTGTGAGAGCAGCAGGCTCAGTTGAGGAGGGTGGCAGCCTGGGTGTGGGCTGATGACAGTGGCAGTGATCCTCATCGACAGAGACTCCCTGTGCCCAGGGGCCCCCTTTCCCCGTGGCACCAGCCAAGATTCATCATGGCTGTGTGCATACCCTGGGGAAGGATTTGTCTAACAGCAGCAGAAACTGCTCGGTGGTCAGCCGGGGAGGGACAAGCAAAGCGAAGTGGCGCCTGCAGGACCCTGGTGACAGGGTTATCTGGAGGCTCACTAACACGTCCATAGCTGAGAAGAGCCCTTTATAGAACAAAGACAAGCGAGGAGGAAGAAGCTGTGTCTGAAAGCATTCAAAGACTAAGTCCAGCTTCCTGGTATCACTTATGTCATCAGAAGTGAGTAGATTCTAGGCTGGAGGGCTGTGTTTGTTCAATAGGCAGAAACAAGCTTCGTGAAACATCTTGCAATTATTGCTGAATTCCGGGCTGGGGACAGTTTGGATTTCTTTTCCGAAGGTGGAACCGTCTGCTGATTTTGCAGGCTTGGCTGCCCCCAGTGCAGGCAGCATGGTGGTAGAAGCAGGCCAGCAGCAGTGGCCACACCAGGGCCAGGCAGGCCGTCTCAGCAGGCGGCCCTGCCAAGGTGGGAAAATCTGAGCTGCTCTTGGCGGGTGCAAATATGTGGGACAAAATTGAATAGAATTACCCCGGGTCCCTCCAGGAAGCATGCCTCCTCCCTCCCTCTCCATTTTGTTCTCATTTTCAGTTCTTCTGTGTTCAGCTACAGCCTTTATGTTGTTAAAAGTGAAATTAGAACTGAAAGGGAAGGGAGAGCAGTTGTGGCCAAAGATGACACTGAAAAAGGCTGCAATTGGTGGCAGCATCAGGTTTCCCCAAGTGGAGTCAGAATCATTCAAATAAATAAGCAGAAAGTCATCGACATCTCTGGTGCCTACATGTCTGTTGGAGTAAAGCGGGGCTGCAGGGCCAGTTCATGTCCTTGAGTTTCCAGAACAGTGGTGCCACTCATGCCCCAGAGACATCCTAGCCTCCCTCCCTTGAACTCCACCTCCCCTTCCAGCCCTCATGAGAGGGAGGGTTCTGCTCTCCCTCAGCACCCACTCCTATAATGTGAACACCCTTCATCAATTTATGCCCTTTGGAGGAGCAGGTTTTATTTTTGTTTGTTTGTTTATTATTTATTTATTCTCAAGTTAGTTAACATACAGTGCGGTCCTGGCTTCAGGAATAGAATCCAGTGATTTGTCACTTACGTGTAACACCCAGTGCTCAGCCCAACAAGTGCCCTCCTCAATGCCCATCCCCCATTTAGCCCATGCCTCCCAACCCCCATCCCCCACCAACCCTCAGTTTGTTTTCTGTATTTAAGAGTCTCTTATGGTTTGCCTCCCTCTCTGTTTTTATCTTAATTTTCCTTCCCTTCCCCTATGATCATCTGTCAAGTTTCTCAACTTCCACATATGAGTGAAATCATGTGACATCTGTCTTTCTCTGACTGACTTGTTTCACTAAGCATAATACCTGGAGGAGCAGGTTTTAAAGCCAAAAAGTTTTTCATGTGTGAAAGCACAAATAATGACACCTCAGCCTGGCCACTTGCTGGAGGCCAGTGCAGTTCAGACTTGTTGGCCAATGAGGCAGGGAGATAATGGGGTGGGGTGGGGCTCTTCCTGGGTCCTAAGTCAATCAAGTAGCCTCAGAGGAATGAAGATCAGAGTCTTCCTCACCAAGAGGCAAGTTCTGCAGGTCAAGCTCCTGGCTAAAACCTCGGAACCCCGTGGCGAGGCCTTGGAATGGGGCAGCTTTTTCTGACAGAGGGTTGTCTGACCCATCAACTGGGCTGTGTCAAAAAGCCATCTGACGTAAGGAAGTGATTAGGACTGGAAACTTGAACTTGAAATGTGGTCTCTTTAGGCCCAGGGTACTTCTAGTGTGCCTTGCTGGGTAAAATGGGCTTTCTCAGCAACGTAAGTGGCCTCACCATGGAATGGGAAGAGCACGTCGCTGAGAAGTGTGAGATACACACTTACACCCAGCTCTGTCAGTCACCACTGTGCACCTTGGGGCACCTTGGCATTGCAGGGCCTCATGTGAATGTCTCAGCCCTGCCGCCTCAAGAAATTGTATGTAATCAAGTGTGTTATTAATTTGGTGTCATTCTTTTTTTGGAGTTTACGTAGACAGGGAGTGGAGTTGTGCTAAAAAGAAGCTCAGCGAAGCCAAAACATACACACACGCAAGACCTCTTGGCATCTCTCAGTTGAGTTTCACTTGTCAGAAAGTGCTGCTAAAGGACAGCTTGATTTTTCTTGATGCAGCTTGTCTGCAAATGGTACTTGAGCTAAAATATTCCCTTTCATCTTTGTGACAGAAATATGATTCAGTAATTCTTTGTGAAAATGTAGATGATACGCTGCCGTAGTTACAGTGAGTTAGGTTTAAGTGGCAAATGCCTACTGATAAAGACTTAATTAAAGACACAATAGCAGTGGGAGGTCATTATAGTAATTACAGTCGCGGCTTTATTGTTGGGGCCCAGTACTGAATTGTAGTAGCACATTATCACTACATAGTGCCTTGGTTTCATGAGGCAGTGATCCAATTCAGTGTACTTAGACTTTCATTTACTATGGGAGTGGTGCTTTTTGCAAATACCCCAGTTCCACTTTATTTTAGTGTAGACTTTGTGACTCATTTAAAATACGTGATAAAATAAATCAGTAATCTCATATGGGGGTGTTCTGTTTCATCTCTTTCTGGACACATATTAGACTGGCACCAATGGTGTGGGAAGGATTGTGAAGGTGCCCTGGAACTTCTTTAAGGCAGCACATCACTAAGCCTTATCTTGGGAAATTCTGAGACCTGAGAGAGCAGAGATGTGAGGCCCGGGATGGGGCAAGTCACCGTGGTGCAATGTGAAGGCCTGACTTTGGGGTGGTTGTGAGATGAATAAAGCTGTTGACTCTCCCATTTCTGAGTAAGGAAGTCGAGCTCTCAGCTCCTCTTGTGGCTCTCTGCCTTGAGTTCTATCCAGGGTGCTGTCACATTACAACGAGGACACTGCTCCAGGCCAGATCACAGGCAGAGCACTTTTGTACATTTAAGGACAAACCTTTCCCCAGATGTGTAAGAAAAGAACAGGGTCTCGAACTGGGTTTCTTGGAATGTAGGTTGGAATATTGGTATCAAAGGACAAGAATCACCAGCAATTTGCCAGTGTGGTTAAGAACATTGTTAGCATTATTTCTGAGTTATCGCCAATTGAATAACATACATGGTAGGTTAAGCATGAAGGTCTATTAAAATGGCCATCTTCTCAGATAGTGGAATGGAGGTTGCCCATGGCTGAGGCGAGGGAGAAATGGGGAATTACTGTTAAATGTATACGGAATTTCAGTTTGGGATGATGAACAAGTTCTGGAGATGGGTAGTGGTGATGGTTGCACAAAAAGGTAAATGTACTCAATGCCACTGAACTGTATAGTTTAGAATGACTAAGATGGTAAATTTTATGTTATGTGTATTTCACCACAATTTTTGAAAATGCCTATCTTTAGTCTTCTGCCTATCAGAAATCTTGAATAAGTAGGTAGGTTTGTAGGTTATTAGGCATCCTATTCACCAAATTTGTAGAAGTTTTATCCTTTCCCTAAGTTACTTTTTTTTCCTGCCTCTGTGCCCAGACCTTAGCTTGCCTAATGATTTTTTTTAATAGGCATTTCTGCCCCTGGCCAGGGCTAATGAGATGTATGGATTAAATAAGATGAGACTCATGGAGTATGATTTTAGGATAGCCAGGAAGTATACTTTAAAATATCCTCCCCATCCTGTTGATGATGCTGAAAATTGTCTCAGGAGCGATTAATTCCTTTGGGTTACTTTGAAAGATATGAATACCTTTAAGATGAACAACAGTATGGCTAAGAATGGGCTCTTTGATCCTCTCATAAGAGTCCTAGGCCATCAGGGCTTAGATGAAATTAAGCGAGACCCCCATGTGTCCTCTTCAGGTGCTGGATCCTGACACTTCTTGGGCTTCTTGGCTGGTTCCTGACTTTGGTTGTTGGTTAAGGCCCAGACTGGTGGCTGTTCCACTGAACTCTTCACCACTTCTAGCCTATTGGTTGGAACTAATGTTGGCGTTGCCTGATTGCCTCATCTGCTGCCTCATGGACCAACTTTGATAGGTGATTACATGTCTTCTGGCATCTACCTTCAGCAAGTCCCAGGCTTGGGTTTTATCACATTTCACCAGTGTTTGGGGTCTTGGTTTAAAATGCCAATAGTCCTTAATAGAATGGCTCCTGTGCCTTGAACCCTATGAGACTAAGTTACAGAAGGGAAAATATTGGACCCTTTGGTAAAAGTAGGAATAGCATGGTTGGTGGGGGAGAGAAATATTCAATAATTGGGGACTTCAACACCCTCTCAACAATTGATAGAAATGGTAGACAGAAGCTAGATGGTTTGAATAAACCATCAAACAATAGGATCTAATTGATATTTTTGACACTTAACCCAATAATAGCAGCATATACATTCCTTTCAAGCACCCATTGAACACTGTCACACACAAAAAGACTATATTGTGGGTCATAAAATAAATTTTACCAAATTTAAAGGAATTGAAATTGTATAGAGTATGTTCTTAGACCATAATGGAATAAAACTGGGAACCAGTGACAGAAAACAACAGGAAAATCTCCAAACACTTGGAAATTAAACAATATAGCCCTAAAGAATTCATGAGTCAAAGGGGAAACCTCAAAGGAAATTTTTACAAGTACGTACATAGAACTGAAAAAAAACGAAAACAACACGTATCGATATTTGAGGGAGGCAATGCCGAGAGGGAAATTTATAATACTAAATGCTTACATTAGAACAGAGGAAAGATCTCAAATCAATCATCAAAGTTTCTATCTCAGGAAACTAGAAAAAGAAGAGCAAAATAAACTCAAAGAAAATAGAAGGAAAGAATAAAGAGTGGAGATCAATGAAATTAAAAGCAGGAAAACAATAGAGAAGATTAATGAAATAAGTTATTCTAAAGAAATCAATGAAGGGCGCCTGGGTGGCTCAGTCAGTTGAGGGTCTGACTCTTGGTTTCAGCTCAGGTTTTGATCCTAGGGTTGTGGAATCAACCCTGCATTGAGTGCTGAGTATGGAACCTGCTTAAGATTCTCTCTCTCTCTCTCTCTCTCTCCCTCTGCTCCTCTCCTCCACTCATGTACTCTCTCTCTCAAATAAAAACAAATAAAAGAAAAATGAATAAAATTGATAACTCTAAAGAAGACGAAAAAAGAAAAAAGTGCATGGATCACCAAAATCAAGAATGAAATGGGATATCACCACAGATGCTGTAGGTATTAAAAGGATAGTAGGGGAATATTACAACTTCATGCTTAGAAATTGCAAACTTAGAAGAAATGGACCAATTCCTCAAAAACCAGAATCAGCCAAAACTCAGCTGAGATTAAATGGATAACCTAAATAGTCCTATAACTATTTAAAAATTGAGTTTGTGATTAAATAGCTACCCAAACAGAAATCTCCAGGCTGAGATGGTTTTATTGGGATAATATTATCATATATTCAAATAAGAATTAAAACCAACTTCCATAATATCTTGCAGAAAATATAAGAGGAGGGAATATTTTCCAACTCATTTTATAAGATATTACCTTGGTTATAAAACCAGGCAAAGACAGCACACATACCAAAAACTATAGACCAATATCTGTCATGTAATTATATGCAAACATCTTCAATAAAATTTTAGCAAATCAAATTCAGCACTTATAAAAAGGATAATAGACCATGAGCAAGTTGTATTTATTCCAGGTATGCAAGGCATATTGATTATTTGAAAATGAATCAATGTAATCCACCAGTCCAACATCATATGATAATATGAATTGAGGCAGAAAAAACATTTGACAAGATTTAATACCCATTTATGATAAAAACTTTTAGTATAATAGGATTAGGCATGAACTTCCTCAAACTATTAAAAAAACCTATAGCTAACATAGTACTTAATGGTGAAGGACTGAATGCTTTTGTGCTAAGATTGGGAACAGGCAAGAATGTCTGCTCTCACTACTCTTATTCAGTAGAGTACTGGAAGTTCTGGCCAGTGTGGTAAAGCAAGAACAAGAAATAAAAAGGGTATCGATAGGAAAAGAAGAGATGAAACTCTTTTTATTTGCATATGATTGTCTACACAGAAAATCCCAAGGAATTGACAAAAAACAAAAACAAAAAACAAAAAACAAAGCCAAGAAAACCTTCTAGAACTAAGTAAGTTCAATAAAGTTGAAGGATACAAAATCAACATACAAAAATCAACTGCATTTCTTTATACTGACAATGAACCAAAATAAAAATATAATGCTATTTACAATTGTTGTAAAAAAGAAGTACTTATGTATAAATTTAACAAAAAGTACAGAATCTGTATGCTGAAAATTATAAAATACTGATGAAAGAAATGAAAGAAGCTCTAAATATTTGCAGAAACGAAATGTGGATTGGAAAACTCAACACAATAAAGGTGTCAATTCTCTCTAAATTGATCTATAGGCTTAATGTAATTCTTACCAAAATCTCAGCAGTTTTTTGTAGACACAGAAAAGCTTGTGCTAAAATTCATATGGAAAGGGAAAGGCTCTGTAATAGCCAGAACAAATTTGAGACAGAAGAATAAAGTAGGAGAAATTATTCTTCCTGATGTTAAGGCTTCTTACAGCTACAATAATCCCACAGTAGGGTATTTGCACAGGTACAAATACACAGATCAATAGAATAGAATAGAGAAGCCAGAAATAAATCCACATAAATATCTTTAATTAATTATTGATAAAGGACCCAAAGCAATTCAATGGAGAAGGGATAACCTTTTCAATAAATGGTGCTGGGGCAATTGGATAGGCAAAAATTCAACCATTGACCAAAATCTCACATCTTACACATTCATCAACTCAAAATGGATCGTGGACTTACATGTGAAACATAAAACTATAAAACTTTTAGAAAAAAAGAGGAAGTCTTTGTGACCTCAAACTAAGCAAAGAGTTCCTAGATTTGACATCAAAAGCAAAGTCAATAAAAGGGAAAATTGAATGTTATCAAAATTAAAATTTTTTTTTTGTGAAAATTCTGTTATGAGGAGTGAAAAAGACAAATTACACACTGGGAGAAAACAGTTGCAAGTCACATATCTGACAAAGGACTTGTATCTAGAATATATAATGTACTCTCAAAACTCAACACTAAAAAACCAAAAAATCCAATTAGAAAATGAGAAAATGACATGAACATACATTTCTGAAGAGGTACACAGATGACGAGCACGTGAAAAGTGTTCAACATCATGAGGTATTGGAGACAGAAATTAAAACCATGAGATATCATTATATACCTCTCAAAATTGCTAAAGTAAAAAATAGTGATAACACCAAATACTGGCAAGATTGTGGAGAAACTGGGTCACTCATATATTGTTGGTGGGAATGTAAGATTATACAACCAAGCTGGGACGGTAGATGGGGGAGAGAGAATATTGAAAAGGGAGAAGGGGACAAAAAGATTTCCAAAGAAAAATTACAACATTTCTCATTTGTTTCTGGGGCCAGGGCCTGCCAGGACATTATATTGAAATAGTTTCTGAGTTGGGGTTGTGGGAACAGACCTTTTTAAAAGTTTGTTTATCTAAAAATTATTTTTGAAAATTGAAAATACAGAAAAATAAAAGGAAGAAAATTAAAGTCTATTCATATACTCAGTATCCAGAATTATCCATTGTCAACAGATGGCATATTTGTTTCTAGTCTTCTCTTTTCCCCCTCTTTATTAAAAAAAAAATCACCCTGTTGTTTTCCATGGAATTATATTTTTGGGGAGAAGTAAGGAGATGTGCAGGAGAGGTGGGAGGAAACGTAGCTATAACAAAAGCCAAGATCCCTATTCTATCATCTTACTGTGTGTGTGTGTGTGTGTGTGTGTTTCTTTACTTTGATCCTTTCTTTTCTGCCTGAGAAAGGTAGGCTGAATTACTTGAGCTCTCAAAGAGCTCTTTAACTGCACTTTTTCAAGGAGATATTTTATGACACCATGACAATCTGGTTTACAGTTAAGGAGCAGATGCCCATGGCACAAAACTCATAATAACTGAGTTTGGAAGCTCAAGAAAGACAGATATTTGTGAATGGGTATATTGTATTTACAAACAGTTAACTACTAGAAAGTTGGAAATTGTTCATTATAAGCATAGGCTGGGAGGTTAATCTGTTGTTTTCTTGCTGGTTATTCAGATAGCTTCCACTCTGGCAATTTACTTTTTGATTCTAATAAAGTACATTTAGAAATACCAAACCTTACTGGATATCTGAACTGTTAGTATCTGAAAATAGGGAAGAAAACGTATGTTCTTTGTGCAACAAACATTCCACCTGTAGCTGGGACATCCATCTGCTGGGAGCAAAAGATTTCAGAACAGAAGTTTGATCTCAACCTTTTCACTTTGGCTTTATTGGAAATAGACTTGATATCTGTGATTAAGATACCAAATAGTTATCTTGGTATGGCAAGATTGTGGAGAAACTGGATCACTATGACAGAATTCTGGAAAATAAAATGTTCCTTAGGATGATAGGGAGAACTGTGGATATGTAGGGAATTTGAAAGGCCAAGAGCACAAGATTGCAAATAAGAGCTTGACCTGCAAGGTCATACAGAGGTGTACTTGTGCATTGCAAATGGGCCTCCTGGTGGAACAAGTATAAAATATGGAATGTTTAAGACTGAGAAAAAAGGGTCTGAACATTGAAGGGACTGGTGGATTTTTTGGGGAACAGATAAAATTCACACACCATACAATTCACCCATTTACAGTGTAAAATCTGCTTTATTCACAGAGTTGCTCAACTATTATCACAGTCAATTTTAGAACATTTTTACTACTCCCAAAAGAACTTCCATACTTTACCCCCAGGCCTCCAACTCTAGGAAACCATGAATCAACTTTTTGTCCCTATAGATGTGCCAGTTCTGAACATGACATACAAATGGAATCATATAATATTTGATTTTTGTCATTGGTTTCTTTTATTTAGCATAATGTTTTCAAGATTCATCCATCTTGTAGCATGTATCAGTATGTCTTTCTTTTTTATATTCCATTTGCTATTCCACTGTATGGGTATACTAAATTATCCATTTATTAATTGAGGGACATTTAGGTTGTTTCCACTTTTTGGCTATTACGAATAATACTGCTATAAACTGCTATAAACAATAGGCCAGTTTTTGTGTGGGCATATATTTTCATCTCTCTTGGGTAGATACTAGGAGTAGAATTGTTGGGTCACATGCCAACTACATGTTTGTAGTTAAACTACGTTTAACCATTTGAAGAACTGACAGACTGTTTTAGAAAGCGCACCATTTTGCATTCCCTCCAGCAGTGTATGAGGGTCCTGAATTTTCCACATCCTTACTGATGCTTGTCATTGTTCATATTTTTAACTATAACCATCTTAGTAGGTGTGAAGTGGTATCTCATTGTGATATTGATTTTCATCTTCTAGGTGATTAATGATGTTGAACATCTTTTCATGTGCTTATTGGTTATTTGTATAGCTTCTTTGGCAATATGTCAATTCAGATCCTTTGCCAATTTTTAAACTGGATTATTTGTCTTTTTTGTTATTGAGTTGTAAAAGTTCTTTCTGTATCCTAGATTTAAGCCTCTATCAGATATATGATTTGCAAATATTTTCTCTCATTCTGTGAATTGTCTCTGCATTTTCTTTATAGTATTCTTTGATGCACAAAGCTTTTAATTTTTATGAGATCCAATTTATCTCTTTTTTCTTTGTTGCTCATGCTTTTGATGTCACATCTGAGAATTCATTGGTAAATCTGAGGTTATGAAGATGTATCCCTATGTTTTCTTCGAAGACTTTTATAGCTTTAGCACTTACATTTTGGTCTTTGATTCATTTAGAGTCAGTTTTTGTATATGATAAGAGAGAAGGGTCCAGCTTCATTCTTTTGCATGTGGCTATCTAGTTGTACGGAGCCTATTTGTTGATCTCTGGTGGATTAAAAAAATTTTTTTTAAGTTTATTTATTTATTTTGAGAGAGGAGGTGGGAGGGATAGTGTGCACAGGCAGGGGAGGGGCAGAGATAAAGGGAGAGAGAATCCCAGGCAGGCTTAGCACTGCTAAGGTGACTTGAGGTGACTTGAAGTCTGCTTATGGATCAAGGTCTAGGCCAGCTCTTTGGAATGCTCCTTCTCTGGTGAAGAGATGCTACCTGTGTATTGAGTCTAGCCTGTGACCTGGAGGCCCAGCCTGGGGCCTCAACTCTAGGCTTCCTTAATGCAGCTACTTTAGACCTGTTTGAGCTTATTGGGTGTCTGTAGGAGAGGGTATAAATTTCAGAACTAGCATCTCTCTTTGAGACAGAGACACTTGATTTCCTCTCAGATTTACAACTTTCTTACACTTTCTAATTTCTTGAATAATAGCTTACTTAGCCTCTTCTTGCCAGATAAGGAGCTAGTGTTTTAGTATAAGAGACCAAATGGAGAATTTGGGGAGATCATATGGCAGGAGGAGCTGGTGGAAAGAGCATTGAGGCTGGTCCTCATCTTGCCACTGCCTTTAGTTGGCAAAGTGACTTGGACCAGATAATAGTGATAGTGACTGTATTAGTTTTCTAGGGTTACCATAACAGAATACCACAGACTGCGTGGCTTAAACACAGAAATGTATTTCCTCAGTTATGTAGTCTGGAGGTTCAAGATCAAGGTGCCAGCAACGTCGTTTCTCTTGAGGCCTCTGTCCTTGGTTTGCAGATGGCCACCTTGTTGCTGTGTATCCACATGGTCTTTTCTCTTTGTGCATGCATCCCTGGTGTTTTTCCCTCTTCTGATCAGGACACCAGTTATATTGAATTAGGGTCCGCCCATATGGTCTTATTTAAGTTAAAAACATTTGTAATGTTTTGTTTTCTAAGCATTGTTATGTGAGCACTGAACTGAATGTACCATTTTTGTTAAAAATTTGTTTGAATTTTAAAAATACTCTACAAAAGGAGAGTAGAAATATCTACTCCCATGTGGATTTTGCCTTGCCTCAAAAATTACCAACTCATAAACAATCTGATTCCCATGGAATTTGCAGCAGATTCGAGAGAGCACATAATTTTATCTCTGGGTATTTTTAAAAATATTTTTCCAGTTTTATTGAGATATTATAACAGATGACATAGGTAAGTTTAAGGGATACAATATAATGATTTGGTATGTGTACACATTGTGAAAAGATTACCACAATAAATTTGATTAACACTTCCATCTCCTCAAATAATTATAAATTTTGTGTGGTGGTAACTTTTAAGGTCTCTTCTCTTTGAACAATTTTCAAGTACATATTACAATATTATTAATTATAGTCACCATGCTATACATTAGATCCCCAGAACTTATTTATCTTATAGCAGGAAGTTTGTACTCTTTGACCAGCATCTCATTTCCTTCCCACCCCTAGTCCCTGGAAACCACCATTCTACTCTATTTCTTTGACTTTGGCTTTTTTAGAGTTTACATATGAATGAGAACACACAGTATTTGTCTTTTCCTGTCTAACTTATTTCACTTAGTATAATGCCTTAAGGGTCCAACCATGTTGCCACAAAAAGGCAGGATTTCCTTCTTTTATATGGCCATATAATATTCCACTATATATAACACCATATTTTATTCATCCATTCATCCATTGATAGACACTTAGCTTCCATGTCTTGGCCATTAGGACTAATGGTATGATAAACAAGAGGGCACAGATATCTGTTCAAGGTAGTTTTCCTTCAGGTATAGTATACCCAGAAGGGGGATTATTGTATCATACACTAGCTCTGTTTTTAATTTTTTGAGGAACCTCCATACCTCTTTTGAGGACCTCCATTGCCCTCCTCTAATCTTAATTACCTATTTAATGGCCCTGTCTCCAAATACAGTCACACTGGGGCTAAGGCAATACAAATTTTGGGTGGGGGACACAATTCAGTTCTTAATAGTGACAACGACGACGACAACGATGATGATGATAAGGATGATGGTATAAAAGGCAACATTAATTGCATTGTCACACATCCTAGACACTATTGTAATTGTTATCTATGGATTATATCATTTAATTTTTGCAACAACCCTATGAAACAGATACTGTTATTATTATTATCTCCTTTTACAGAGGCACAAAAACCACACAAAGAAACACACTCACTTGCAGGGTTACAGGGTTAGGATTTTGACCATAATGTCCAAGCTCTTCTAAGTTAATCAGTCTCTAGACATATGGGGGACTCATGTTATCCATGCATACAATGGACCAGTATCGCTTAGGATCTCTTTTAGTCCTAAAATTCAAAGTTTTATTTAACTATACTTTACTATTTATTGAATAAACTACTTCTAAGGAAGGCCCAGTTTTAGGTGCTTTAGAAGAGGATGACTTGGGGGCTGGTTTTACTCTAAAATTTCATTCCTGTGCTGTTCCTTGATCTCTTACATTATTGCTTGTGGTCACATCCCTTGTTTGGATCCTTGTCTGCTTTCAGATGCCTGTGGTATACCCTCTTGCCTCAGTTTTCTTTTGGTTCCTTGACTTATCACACAGGGCAGTTCCCCATGGATTTGAGTTCTCCTTTGTTTTTGACAGGGTTTCTAGGAATGGGGATTTGCCTTTGAACCCATCTCTCAGCTCTCAGTGACTGTATATATTGCCACCTGTCTGCCTGTACCTCTACCATTCACCTGCCATAGGCCTCAGATGCCCCCCTTCTTCTCAGGTGGAGTGCTAGTTGATGACCTGCTTTGCTCCAGGAAGCCTGTGCCATGTCTGGTCCCTAGTTTTCCCTGACTTAGCCCATCCTGGGAGCTGTATGGCATTTAAGAGATGAGGAAGATGGAGGCCAAATACTTGGCTTTAAACCCACAATACCCTGGGTCATTAAAATAATGGCATTACAATTTCAACTTTAAGCTTGTTGCAAGATTACATTTCAGGAGGTGTCCCAGTTGCCTGCCAGTTACTGCTTTTATGTCTTGGGATTTCTAGCAGCCTTCTAGCACATGCTGGCATTTCAGATTCACTCAGTGCAATTAAAGAAATTGCATGACTGCTAGTTTCTCTTCTTTTTCCTCCCTCAGACAAATTGTAGAATTCAACTTGATTAAAACATTTATTAAGTGAGATTTAATAGATTCCAGTAATGCTGTGTATGTGTGTGTGTGTGTGTGTGTGTGTGTGTGTGTGTGTGCACTCATTATCCACTTCTTCCGTGTGTGCCAAGAATGGCCATGTGCATAGAGGATTGTTCATGGAACTTGCTTTATTCTGCAATTTACCAGCAATGTCAAATTAAGGGGTTTAATGGATTCCTACACAGAAATTCCTAGTGTGGTTGTATTAGCAGCAAGTTTCATTAAAAAGGGCTATTTTTCTCTACTGGGATTTTAGTGAAGAGACAATGTTTATTTTTTCAGTGGAAAATTGATTGTAACTAAGAGGATACTTGGCTTGAAAGTGGGGAATTATCATATCATATGATTAAATGAAAGCTTACCTTGTTATAAGGTAACTAGACATATCCCAGTAGAATTGAGACAATGTTTGATTAAGCCAGATTTTCCTACTTTATATTCAAGGAACAAATTAAAGAATAATTGAGATCCTTTTCAGATCTTTTATAAGCTGCATATATAAAGCTTCAGCTCCAGGTGGCAAAGCAATTAGCTGATGAATAAAATCAACCCCACTGTCATTCGTCAGATGTTTAAATTCTATAAACCAGATAAATTAATGTGTTCCTTAAGCCAAATAAACGGTCATGCTCTCCATGTTACCACTCAATTCCCTGGGGGAAAGGTTGGATGCATGTTCATAGAATGGCTAGGATCTGCTTAATCAGAAAGGTTGAAATTAAGTTGCCCATTTGATTTTCTGAAATAAATGTCCATCTGGCACAAAACCTATTTTTCAAGCAAAGTTGTTAGACATGATGATTTTGCTTGTTTAGTAAACTAAAGATAGGCTGGACGTAGCATTGCACTCTCCTGGATGAATGGCTAAAGATATGTTTCTCTGTACTTGGGATTGAAATGATTTATAAACAACTGAAAGTGCTCTGGTTTCATTTATTCTTTGCTCCCAAGTATTAATGCAGAGAATTAGAACCTCTGCTGCCTTTGTACTTCCAGATTTATTTCTTGGAGATGAATTTCCTGAATAAGTAGAACTTACTGCTACTGAATGATGACATGGTAGGTTTCTCTGACATTGACATCTAGATAAGGTAGACCTGAGGCCCAGACGACATTATTTTCTTAGCTGGTAACTAACTTTGGTTGGCCAGTTCTGCCATTTTCTTTATAAGCATCACTTTGAGGACCTGCTTACTGATCTTTTACTCTTTGCCACCTTGTTTGTTTTGCATGGTGTCAATACCTTGATCCCTGTGGATGCTACTTAAAGTATGGTCCTGTGACCAGCAGCATCAGGGTCCCCTGGGAGCTTGCTGGAAATTCAAACTCTCAAGTCCCTCCAACCTATTGAATCATCATATGCATTTTTTCAGGTTCATGAGACATTAAAGTTTGAGAAACACTGGGTTAGAGAGCATCAACTCTTCAAATATGGGCAGGGTTGGAGTTATGAAGTGAAAGCATGCAGCCAATCGGGGTATCTAGTTGGTCGATTTTCTGAAACTTGAAGCCTCTGTTCCTTTTTTATATTTTATTTCCATTAGCCTCTAGCACTTAAGAAAGAGGTTAACAAAAAAGAAGAGCTAGAATTCATTTATTATAATATTGATTATTGGAGTCCAGCAATCTTTAGGAACTGTAACAAAAATTGGCAATTATTTATAGAAATTGAATTTAGATCTTGCAGTCATTACCAAGAGGGCTCTAGATAAATTTCCTTGTTGAACTGCCAGCTAGCTATCTATTAAGTGCAAAATATTGGTCCCAATATGGCACAGTAGAGAGACAACTGGATTGGATGCTCAGGCACCAACTTATCATCTGGTTATGGGCAGGCAGTTTCACTTTGAGCTTGATTTCCTTGTCTGAAAAGGAGGGATTTGGAAGCAGATGATTCTAGGGTTTCTTTAAAATCTAGATGTTTATGATTTGATGTGACTGTGTGGAAATCTGAGTAAGATGTTCTGAATACATTTAGTCAGAATTATTCCAGTGGCTGGAAACCAACCCCACACATAGGTTCCCCTGATGCCGTTTGAGTAGTACCATCCCTAGGATTCATTTTCCAGCAGTTTGGAAATTATTTAATTACATGAGTTCCCAAGGATCACGAGGCTGACCTCTGAGTGTGATGTAGGGGTGTGTGTGTGTGTGTGTGTGTGTGTGTGTACACACATTTGCAGCCTATAGTGGTTTTGTGAATATTCATGTTGCACAGGGACTGGAGGGAATGAAGCAGCATAAATATGTTTTAATGTAAGGAAGAATATGAAATTCATGAATAGCAGAATGAAGCAAAACTCAACACAATCTTTGCTGTAAAATGAAAATTTGATATTTTCCCAACCCCTGGTGTGTTGTATACTGTTACTGTTTTTTTTTTTTTAAACCACAATCTGTCTTCTTTCTTCCTCAGTGTTTTATTTTGGCTTTCATTTTTCATTTGGAGGCTAACTTTGTATGTGTGTCCTGCAGAAGTGGAGGTGATTATCTTTTGTTGAAAAGAGGCATGGCTTCAAGATTTGAGAAAGTGTGAAGTTAATTCGTTTAAGAAAAGCCACCTGTGTTCTCTTATATTTGGACAGCAGTGTTGTCCAAAGGCTGTGTGGGGGAAAAGATGACCTGTGAGGCTCCTTCTCATCAGGGAATTGATTTGCTCACTGATTCATTTGAAGTTTCCTTTCTTCCTTTCTTCTTTGTTAACACGAAACTGGATTAATTGCCTACTATGTGTTTAAAATTGGGGGTACAAAGAGGAATAAGATGCCATCCCAACCCTTAAAGGGCTCATATCTAGTAGAGGAATGCATGGTCTGTAATTTCCATCTCCACTGATAGCTCTCACTCTGAATTTTATTGTAATGTGAGCATATAAGAGAAGTCATAATGGTTATTTGAGAGCAATTTCATTTTCTGGTTACATAGTGTTTACTCAAATTCGTGCACAGATGTGTGTGTGTGTGTGTGTGTGTATGTGTGTGTGTGTGTGCATGCTGAAGGCTTTCGGTAACAGCTTAAGTGATATTAATAAAGCAGATTTCTGGTCTCCAGAGGAAGGCAGATTCTCAAAGTATGATGTATTCGGGTAAGTGGGTTTATGTCTTAAATTGAATATGTTAAAATATGTCCAGGGATCTTTAAGGAGGCTGCCTTACTGGGGATCTTCTGGCTCTTAAAATTGATCTAACTTCTCTGTGTTTTGATTCTGAAGAGAAAATTTTTCTTTCTTCAAGTTTTACAGGCCCGATACTGTGCTTTGTGGATGCAAGTTGTGCCAATTGTAGGGGAATCATTCTAAGGCTTCAAAGGGCAAAAATATCACCTGGGGAGCTTGTTCACAATGCAGATTCCCACTCTGACTTCTTCACACCTTAGATTTTGATATGGTAGGTATGGATGGGGCCCAGTACTCTGCATTTGAACAAACTCCTCCAAGTGATTCTGATTTAGATGGTTTGCAGCTGTGCTGTGGAACACTGGCATAACATTTCTCCATTTGTATCATACAGGTATATGCCTATATACTATATGCTTTAAAAGTGTTTTGAAATCTGTGATTGAAAGATGGCTATGCAAAGTGACTAGTGTCATGATCTGACAAATGAATAGAAAACTCATGAGGCCAATTACATGATATTCAAGAATTTAGGCTCTGTAGTCAGACTGCCTGGGTTTTAATTCCTATTCCTGTGGGTGCTGGCAGCAGGTCCTTGGGAAACTCAACTTTTCCAAGCCTCAGTTTCCTCAACTGTAGAAGAGGGATAATAATAATAATAATAATAATAATAATAATAATAATACCAATGTAATTAAGTTGTTGTGAGGATTAAATGAAATAATTTATACAAAATGCTTAGCACAGGGCCTGGCACAAGAGTAAGTGTTCAATAAATTTTGGCTGCCACTGATATTTGTTTGTGCAAATAAAACAACAGCAAACAAACATTACAATAAATAGAATTGCATACTTTCATTTCACAACTTTTTTTCTAGGTAACTGTGAGCACTTTAGAAAGAGTACCAAAGGGTGCCTGGGTGGCTCAGTCAGTTAAGTTTTCCACTCTTGATTTCAGCTCACGTCATGATCTCACGGGTCATGGAATTGAGCCCCATCTTGGGCTTTCCACTGGCAGTGCAGAGCCTGCTTGGGATTCTCTCTCTCTCTCTCTCTCTCTCTCTCTCTCTCTTTCTCTCTGACTCTCCCTAGCTCATGAACTCTCATTCTCAAAATAAAACTTAAAAAAATGAAAAAGAATACGAAGTTAATTAGCACAGATTTCCCAGGGGAATGTGGCTCCTTTGAACTACTTATGTCATATTTGTGTTAAATCAGGTTGGTAGTGGCTTTGTCTCATTGGTTGGGTGTCTAGGCCTCTTCGAACTCTGGCCACATAGACTGATTTCACTCAGAGGTGAGTAGGGTGTATCTTCCTCCTCCTGGGAGTGCATGCATTTTCTTTTGATGAGATTGTCATTTACTTGATAAACTGGAACAGATAATCCCTGTTCAACAGGATTAGTGCAATAGACAGTCATGGTTTGGAGAGAATGGCTGCTGTGGTCTCGGATCAATAGCTGCAGGGAACAGAGGATTTGAAGGCTGAATGGTGGCACCTCTTTCAGAGACACTGGGCTTTTTGACTTTGTTTAGGTTTCTTTATGCCCATGTACTTCTCCTCTAAATAGGTGTAGGCCTCATTTGAAGTGAAAATTTGATATTGGCTTGATTTAGGTGCTTTGCAAAATGCCAGCATAGACTGGGTTTTTGGTTTTCTTGCTAAATGAAATGATGTATTATCAGAATCATGAGAAAGGATGAACAGATTTATTGTCATTTCTGTCTCACAATAAGCTCTTCTTCAGTGATCCTCAAACTGCTGCCCACTGGAATCACAAACTTTCTTCAACCCCCAGAATTCTGATTTAATTTGTCAGGGTTTTAACCTTGAGACTGGGAATTTGAAATGATCGTCAGGTGATTCTAATATTCAGCCAAGATTGAGAACCTCTGCTTTCCAGAATGATTTCACACATTCTCATCTTTGGATTTTTATGGGTACATTCCATGATAGGTCAAATTTCTCTTCACAATGTTTTCACATATTTTGTGAACGTTTGAAAATAAAGAGACATTAAAATTTACCTTAAACCATGGTCCACAACCAGGGCTGTTTCCTCCTCAGGGGATATTTGGCAATATCTTGAGACATTTTTGATTGTCACAACTGGGCCAGCGGGGGAGTGTATCCTACTGGCATCTAGTGGGTAGAGGCCAGGGATACTGCTAAACGTCCCACCATGCACACAGGATAGCCAAAGAAGCATCCTGCCCAAGATGGCAGTAGTGGCAAGGTTGAGAAACCTTGCCTTGGACTTAATCCTCTCATTTACAGATGGGAAAATATGGTCCAGAGACGATAGCTTGATTTGCTCAAGGATTCATCAATAATTATTGGCAGAATGAAATTCCCAACAATGGTAGCATTATAGCGTATCCGCGCGCCCTTATACCTTCTCCTCCTCCTCCCCTCCCCCTCCCCCCCCCCCCCCCCCCCCCAGTTTGAACCTACTGCCCTTGGAAAATTTGTTATTCATCTTCTTTCCTTTTTCCTCTAAAATATCCCCAAGCTCTCAATGGTAGTGATTGTATTTTAATACTTCAGATTTCTTAAGAAAAGAAAACCTATCTAAGGTAAATTGCTTAACCTCAAAAAGCATCCTTTCTTTTTTTCTTCTAGGATGGCATTCTAACAACTTGGCGCTGCACTCAGGTTTTTTGTTCTGATAGGCAGTTTTGGTGGCGAGTTATGTAAACTTATGATTAAAAAAAATGGCCAAATGAGGTAATTGTTACTTTTGGTGAGCAAAATTTTTGTACCATACTCACCCACAAAATGAAATTATAAAAACGCCTTCACGCTGATGAAGCGGATAGCAGGCACCCCAGGCCACCTTTAGAGCAGGGTATGTGCGTGCGTGCATGTGCGCGCGTGGAGGCACGTGCCTATGTGCACGTGCGTGCGTGCGTGCGTGCGTATATATGAGCTTGAGCGCTGCTGGGGCGCGGCCGCGGCTCCAGAGCTTCCTGAAGAGAGCGTGGGAGGGCGGTGGAGACTTTGAATTCAAGAGCTGTGAGTCCTCATTCGTTCATTTACATTTTCTCTCATTACCGCCTACTTTACCCCAGCTAAAGTCCGGTAACTGTGGTTATTTCTGGAAGGTGGGATTTGGTACTATGCCTGTTTGAAATACATGTTTTTACTTCTCATTTTTTTTCTTTTTCTCAACACGTTTTTGTAATGAAATGAAACCATTTAATCAAATACCAGAACTTCAGAGTCACCTGGGAACTTAAAACGCTCAGGCGCCATTCCCAGGTATTGTGTTACCTTGGTTTGGGGTGGGGTCGCGGAATGGTTAACATTTAGACTTTCCCGTTGATTCTTGCGTGCGGCTAGAATTAAGAATCCCAGGCTAGGAGAGTGGTTCTCAAACCTGTATGCAGGTTGTAAGCCCTTGAGGAACTTCAAAAAACACTGATACCTGGTTCCACCTGCAGAAGTTCTGATTTAATTGGTCTGGAGTGCAGCTGGTGCTTTGAGAACATTAACAGGTCCCCAGGTGATTCAAGCATTAGAAGGATTGGGTGGTGTCTCAGAAATTTTTTGGGAGGCATCTTATCTTATCAAGCGCCTCCTGGCAATTGAGAATTACTGAGATGATATTACTCTAAACTTTGAGCCCAACTGATCAGAGTCCTAGAAACAAGGGGCCATCCCCTCGCGGTGCAGTAACAATCAAAATTACAAGAACACTAATTATAAAGATAAGCTTGCATTTTTAATTGTTGGGAAAAGATGAGCGTGAAGGAGATTTTGCTTATTAAGACTGCTTTACCTTCATACACGGTAAGTAGATTCATAAGGAGTAAGGAGCTGCCACTGGAGTGCAAACGGTCTTATGAAGTAGGTACTAATAACTGCGTTTTTAGCCTTCAATTACTTTCACCTTTTCTTCTGCCTTTTTCTGGGAGTGGTGGGTGGGTGGGGAGGGCCTCCTTACACTTTATTTTAACAGACTCTCACTACTGTGATGACCCGGTTGAATGCTTGATTTTCTTTTGTTAGACCAGCCTGCATGCTTTTTAGTGTACTAAAAATATGGAATGACTGCTCGCTTTGTCGTGACAAAAGGCCTTCCTGGAATTGTGAGCACCTGAGCTCTCTAGCGTGATGACTGCTAGAAAGGGTCTAGAGGTGGGTTTACAGAGATGGGCTCTTTAGCAGTGAGGCAGGCCCTGGTGAGTCTGAAGAGCATCCTAGTCACAGCCATTTCTAGCTTCCTGCTTCTCTACAGAAGCCACTTGGGAGCAGTATGGCCTTGCCTATGAGGGAAGCTTAGGGAACCTGCCTGGAACTGGCCAGCACATCCAGGGATCCTGGAGCCCCTGGCTGATGACAAGTGAAATATTTCACAGAATATAAATCTTTCAACTTGCAAATGCTCCTTTGGTGAGAAATCAGACAGTGGGTAAAGAGTGGGCAGAATCCTTGCATCGGTGAATAAAAAAGTAAAGGATGGCGCTTCCTGCCTTTGTTCTGTGATGTGATAGTAAGAGGTTTGTGGGAAAGAAGATTCGTTGGTTGTGATGGGTTCGTTGGCCATAATGGGCTCCTGAATGAGAGGTACTGGTACCTCTCTTTATCTCAATGACAAAAGAAACAACACAGGGATGGGGGGGGTGGGGGGAGAGAGAGAAAGCAAGCAAGCTATGCCTGATGTAATATGACTCAGGGCCTTTCAATTCTGTTTTCATAAGAAATAGTATGAACATTTCAATCTTCTATATTTGTGCTGGTTCTTTGAACTAGATTCTTTATCATGAATGTGTCTCACTTCCAAGGAGATCATGTCTAAAGTATTATTTTGCAAAATTATTATAAAGTGTGAGTGTGTCATTGTGTTTCCAATTTTTTTTGGCTCTGTATTGTCCTGCTTTCAGAATCTATTTAGAAAGGGAGAGAAAGAAGGATATACAGGGAGTTGGAGGTGAAAATCTAGGGAGCAGATGGGTAGAGATGCAGGAAAGAGAAGTGGCATGACTAGAAGGTTCCCATCCAAATTACCAAGGTCACAGAACGTAGGTATTAAAGTGTGAACCCCTTAGCTTGGTTTATTGGTTGGTTGTGAACTACCATTATGAGTAATTACCTTTTCCAGGTATTTCTCAACCACAGCATTTGCTCAATCCCATTGAAGTTATCAAACCCTTGCTGAGAATAAACCCAACTTTGGGAGGAGAGCAGGAGGAGTTGAGAACAAACAGGTCCTGTTGGCAGTTTTAGCCTCTCCCTTAAAGCACAAGGAGGTAAGGACCACCTAACTGCCTGCTCTATTGTTGTGCACCTGGGGTGAATTCCATAGGTTGTGAGATGCACTCAGCAGAGGTGGCATCCAGGCCCTGGAGATCCAGGGCTCACAGCCAGCCGGGACCAAGAACATGAGCCTGCCTGCCTCCCTTATGGTTCCTCTCCCAAGGTCGGAACTAGCCAGTTCCAGCTGGGCCAAGTGATATGTTTCCTTCTTGGCAGTCTTGGGAACTTCCCACATTACAGGCTAGAAGAGGCTCCTGTACACTCCGGGGCTGATATGGTATTTCTGGAATTCTGACAGATCTTGGGCTTCTCTTGAGCAAAACAGAGATTTCTAGACATCCTCTAGCTGAGTTTAGCCTAAAAGTTAGCAATCCATCCCACAGCTGTTTCTCCAGTTGCATCCCCAGTGAAATGTGGAAGCAAAAGAATTTGAATTTCATGAGTCTGACTGATAAGGATCAGAAGTCAATTGGACATTAGACCTGCAAGAAAATACTTCATCACAGGGCAAGATGGACTGCCACAAAGTTTTAGGGGTTCTACAAAAACAGTGAAGCAAGAGCTAGTCTTGGAAACATATAAATAGTCCATTAAGTTTCATGACACAGGAAGTTCAAATAGATGTAAGCCATCAAGACTTGCACAATGACTTTATACATTGTTTGATATGGCAGCATTTATACTGGCAGCCAGTCTTTATTCTTGCCTGGCTGTAGCATGTAGGGGACTATGCTAAGTATGTTAGATGTATTTTCTCATTTAATCCTTACAACAACCTTACAAGGTAGGTATCCTTACATCTCTATTGTGCAGATGTAAACACTTTCTTTGGGGAGGTTAAATCCAGTATGTAGCCTTACCTGGATGGTAGGTGGAAGAGCCTTTGGAGCTTGTGTTCTTATAGCCCCATCCCCCTTTTAGAAGTTCTTTGAGGGGATACTCCAGGGTGATGAGCCTCATGGATTTTTCTACCAAGGGCTGGTGGATGTGAGAGAAAAACCCTTTTAATTAATTAATTAATTAAAAAATGTAAAAATCCCTTTTAATTTAGATTGTGCCAACAAGTTAGTTGTGGGTCTATAGGGATGAGAGACTCTAGCTCTTCAACAAGATGGTAGGTGAGATGAAAAACTGCTTCTTGAATTCTAATTGCCTTAAATAGCAATGTTGAATTTTCATGTGGGGTTCTTCCTATTTGTGGGTTTGGACCAACTTTCTCTTGAAAGAAAGCAAGCTGAGAAATGTGTAATTCCTAGGAAGAAAAAAAAAACCTCTCCTGTTCCCTGACAATAAATCATAAAAACAAAATGAAACAAGTAGCATTCCCTCATTTTGTAGAGGGATATTTTAAGGACTTTTCCCTCTATGCAAACTTTGGGCAGCTTCACCAGATGCTTGGTTAACAAGAGCACCAGTGGTGCTGGCTCTGAATGATCAGACTCCATGGCAGGGCATCTTGGTAGGTTAGTGTAGGGAACAACATGGTGGCCTGGAACAGCTGGTTCTAGTTTTGGCACCAAAAAGTTTCATGATTTGAACCAGCCCCCATCATCTTCCCTCAGCTTGCCTAACTGGTTTGTTATGGCAGTAAGACTGATTGTCCTACTCACCTTGATGGTAATACATGTTCCTGGAGAAACATATAATGTAAGTTCAGCCTGTAACTTTTATGTTGTGCCACTCATTTGTTCATTGTAAGTGCTTAGATCAGACTTTGTGTATGTCAGGTCCTGTGCTTTATTTTAATTCATTTAATTCTTTCAACAATCCCATAAGGAATATTATTACCCTGATTTTTTCAGATGAGAAAGTGGTAACACATGGGAGTTGATTTGCTCAGGGTTACTCACAAGTAGTATGTGGTACAGTCACACTTGAACCCAGGTCATTTGATCCTGGATAGTGTGTTTTTAACAACCGTGCTTTATTTCTTCTCCATCTGACCTCCTACAAAGTATAATTAGTTTTAACATATTTCTTTGGGGGTTGGATTCTTTTATTTCTGAATAAAGAGGTGATTAAGTTTGTGCATCCTAAGGGAGGCTAGAACTAGAGGTTGATTATTGCAAGACCCTGTGGCCTTCAGATTTCAGAATCTTGCCTGTGGAAGAGGTTTGAGGACTTTGGATGTTTTCATCTTATGTGTTCCAGATGTACTACTTTTTCCCCCTAAATAATATTTTAAATCCCAGTGTTAATTTTTGTTGATTGTAAAGTTACTGCATGGTAATATCACTCATTTATATCATCAATGGTATACATGTGACCAACAGCTGAGTTCCTCCTGCAGCAATTATGGGTGGGGCCCTCAACATCCAGCAGAATGTGGGAATGTTATAATCAGCATTCATCACAAATCTATTTTATTTGTTTTTATTAATTTTTTCTATATTACAACATGTGTTCAGTGAGGAGCAAAGAAATAATGCCAAAAGCCAAAAGAAGAGAGATAGTCATCCAGAATTGTACCATTCTGTGATAGCTGTACCAAAGCAATATCTTCAGAGTTTTGTTCATAAGAAGCTGTGATTCAAGAATTTTATACCCAGCCAGATTGTCTTTCATGTGTGAAAGCAACAGATATATTATCTGATAGGCAATGTTTCAGAAAATTTCTATGATAGGCAGTCCTCCTGGGCAAGGTTTTACTTGTTTGTCTCTTTTGAAAACAGTGCTTGAAGATAAATTCCAAGTGACTAAGAGATGGTTGATGTTACACTGAGTAATCAAAATAGGAGAGCCAGAGTATAAAAAGGCCAGGGGAAAACATTTAAACCAATTAATGTATGTCTATTTATATACCTAGATAATTATAAATAATAATTAGGGATTACATATAAAAATATGCAATTGTATTTCTGCTTACAAACTGAAAGCAAATGTAAAAAATCATTCTTAGAAGATACATAATATAACAATTATGTGGTAATCTGTATCTGTACCTCCAGATTGTGTCAGCAAAGTCTGAGAAGGAAGTTCTGTGAATCCGGGGGCCGGGGGTGGAGAAGAAGGAGCCAATTCTCCCTAAACTTGTTGTGCTGCTAAGTCTGGTTCACTTTCTCAAAGTACTCTGATGAAGAGAAGTATATTGTCCTCCTGTCTGCATATGTCTGGTGTCTGAGTGCCTAGCTTGTGCTAGAGATTAGAAGACAATTTTTGTTTGGTTTTCTCTGTGTTTTGTCTGAAAGTCATAGTCATTAAGTTGAAGCTAGAATTATAGATGTGAATATGTTTCCCTTTGAGTAACAAACTAAATAAATTGGAATTTCCCAAAAGACAGTGTTCTCTAATTCAGATTGAATTTATATCCAATACTTCTTGAACGTAGCTTTCTTATAACATGGAGGGTACTGGCACTGGACACAGCTTCTTTTGGAAATGTTGCTGTTGTAATTTGTAATATTCTTTGTGTGTGTGTTTTGTGTGTGTGTGTGTGTGTGTGTGTGTGTGTGTGAGTGTGTGTGAGAGATAGGTGGAGGGAGGGCCAGGAGGCATTCACAAAGTGTTCAGATGAGGAGTGGTTAGAATTCTTCCACTAGTAGGTCCCTTGCAGGAAGCCTAATCAACACTTCAGTGAGGAAATTAGCATCCTTTCTCCTGGCCCGACTGCTGCTTCTCCTGGTGGTGGGAAGGTTGTCAAGCCTCATTACTAGAAAGTTCATCCTGTTAGATTTCCGCTTAGAGCAGGAGGATGTGTTAGGAAATAGCTCAGACTCTGTGGCCATTCTGACATCAGATTTAGACAATGACATTCCAAGTGGTGGTCAGGGAGTTTTTATAGCTTCATTTAAAAATGTGATAATTAATAGCTGACTTAAGTCACCACATGTATGTACTACTGGATTAGATACAGCAGATTTAATCTTGAGTAAATAATGAAATGAGGGTGGCATGTGTTTTAGGGTCGAAACAGAAGTAGAAACAAAGCCAGAAATGGGCAAAGGCTTGAAATATAATTTATTATATACACTAGCTAAGCCATACTGCATTAATAAATGAACTGAGAAATCTTGGGGGTTAAGACAAAAAAGGCTTCTTTCTTGCTTTTATAAAGTCCAATATGGGGTAGGTGATTTTCTGGGCAATACTCCCTTTACCTTGTTATGCAGCCATCTCAACAGGTGGCTTCTGGGAATGCCAAAGCAAAGGACTAGAGATTAGATTTTTATGCCATAGTACAGAAGAAACATGTATCACTTCACACATTTTATTGGCTATGACTAGTCACATGGCCACCTAACTTTGAGGGAGCTAGGAAGTGTAGAGTCTCTGTGTGTCCAAGAAGGGGAGAAAAACTGGGTGTGTGTGAGCACTGCATGCCTTTTCTCCACATAGGTGGTTAGGACAAATAGTTGGAGTGGAATCCAGGAAATAGAGTCTGATACTATGGATATTCAGCAGAGGATGCAGAATTCCTATGGACTTAGGTATGGACCACTGCTTTCTTCCTTGCAACAATGACAACTTGCAAGTCCTGGGATCACCTATGCTTAAAGAGATGGCACAATCCCCTACTTCCAGCTTCTGGCCATGGGCCAACTTCAACTTGGATTGATAGGTGTTGAGCCTGATAAGATGATAGTAAGTTTTTATTAAATGAATCCCCTTGTTTGTATACCTTCCTTGGCTACTGGCCCTGACTTAGAGGGGCCATCTGTTGTTCAGCTCTGCGTTCCTTACTCCCAATGTTGACATCATCCTGGCTTTGCAGTGGTAAGACTGGGTCCAGGCCCTCACTCTGTCTGTGAGGGTGTAGTTAGACACACCAGTACAAATTTCTTCAGACCTCCAAATTTCCTCTTGCTGTACTGCTATAGAATGCTGAGACAAAACTTACATCAGCAGAGAGGGCCTCTGTCCTCACTGTTTTTATACAGTGTGGTGGTTGAGAGTCACTCCAGGAGACAGGGGGCTTGTGTCCAAATACTGCTTCTGTTACTAGAAAACAGACTCTGAATGAGTGACTTAACCTCTCTGTGCTTCAGTTTTCTCATTTGTAGGAATAATAATACTACCCACCACTTAGAGTTGTTATGACCATTACATGAGTTAGTACATGAGAAGGACTTAGAGCAGTGCTGGGTGAGTGAGAAGTGATGAAAGAACACTAGCAGGGCATCTGGGTGGCTCAGTCAGTTGAGTGACCCTTGGTTTCGGCTCAGGTCATGATCTCATGGTTTGTGAGTTTGAGCTCTGTGCTGACAGTGTGGCACCTGCTTGGGATTCTCTCTCCCTGCCCCTCCCTTATCCTCTCTGCCTCCTTCCCTCTCTCCCTCTGTCTCTCTCTCAAAATAAACAAAGGAACCTAAAAAAAAAATTAAAGAATTTTAGTTATTTGCTCTCCTTCAAGATTCAGTTCAAATGTACCTGAAGATTCCCTGGACTTCTTTTCTGGTTTCCTTGAACGCTCTGGTAATGCCTCTGTTATGACACTTACCATGTTATATTGTAATTATTAATTTACCTATTCTTTATCACTAGCCTATGATTACTCAAGTACAATATACTTTTCACCATTTACCCTTGTTCTTGAAAAAGTGCCTCATGTGCAAAAGAGATTAACAAGTGGTAGAAATAGCTTGAATACACCAATATCCAGTTCTTCTCTCCTTCCTGAGGATAAAGTAAAGCTACATTTCCCAGCTCCTTATGCGTCTAGATAAATTATAGACTGAATTATAGCCAGTGAAATTTGGGTGGAAATCATGTGTGCCACTTTTAGGCTGAACTGCATGATCTTTCATGGGTACTCTCTGATCCAGTTTACTGGAATAGAAAGAGCCTAGATCCCTCTATTACCACTTGGAAAGAGGAATTTGGATCTTTAAAATCTGAAATGTAAACATCTTGTTCTAGCAGCTGGTGTACTTATCTGGCTAAAAAAATGAGGATCTGGGCACAACAAAAATTTTTATGTAGATATCCTGGCATGATACGACTCAGTCCTCTGACAAAGGTTGCTGAACCCTAAACAATGTATTGGGCCAGCCCATATGTGAAGCAGAAATGTATAGAGGCAACTTAAACCCAAGGAAAGATTGGTGATACCTGGGGAGGGATGAAAGGGGAGGAGGAGCCAGCCTGCCCACCTTTTCCTTGGCAGAGCAGCCTGCTTTTGGGTCAGATGTTCATTTCCATTAAATTCTGTTATTTCTCCCAAATTGTGAGCAGCTACTGAGAATGATTCTCCTCATATGTTAGAGAAAAAGCTGACTTTTGCTACACAAGGCATCATCCTCAGAAACAATTAGAGCTCTTTTTAGAGTTTTGGTTCCTTCATAGGTACCTATTGTCCTAGTAAATGGAACTTCTTGGAATACAAAAGCATTTATTTCCCCTTTTAGCTAATTTAATTTTTACAGCCCCAGTGAAAAAATATTTTATGTTTTTACTCGTCTAATGTGATTTTAAGATAGTTTATCCTTGGATTCAATTTTGTTTTCATTCTCTAGAAAATCAATTTAATTCACAGAAGGTTCATTTAATGGCTTTCCTTGAACGTGGTTAATGCTTAAGCATTTGATCAGATATTCCTGTTAGCAATATCTTCACAGGTCTCAATTGGAAGAGTTAGAGGGGGAAATCCTCTACATTTGGCAAAGCTTCTTTCATTCAGACTATTTGACATGGAAAATCACTCTGAACTGATGAGATTGAATTGCAGACTATTTTCCAGAGTTTCTTGTATAATTTCAAAATGCTTAAACTAAATTTATGAAAGTGCAGGCTAACAAGGAGTTTTAGGTTATCTCCTTCATCTAACTTTCTAGTAGTTGGTATGTATATCTCTGTACCATCTTAGGAAATTCTCTTGGGTTCTTGAAAACTCTTTGCCTATAAGTCCTTAAAAATTCTCCTTGCACCTTTGTTTATTGCATTATGAATGAAGACTGTAAGCAAAAATAAGTCTCAGGCTTGTCTCAGTCTTTATCACTCCAGAATTAGAAGCTTTTGTTTTTAAAGTTAGGTAGCAGTTCTTCATCGAGAAGAAATGTCTTGACTTCCTAATTGGTCATGTTTTCAATGCTGTAACTAATGGGATTTTGGTTGGATCATAGGCATTTTTCATTTGTTCATTGCTTTTATTCACTAATGTTTTGTTTAATGCCTTTTGAAGATGTCCATCATTTCCTGGAAAGCAGAGATTCAGTGCCAGCTGGAATAGAACACTTGTGCTTTTCGGTGTCAGACACTGGTCCTTCATGTTGAGGACACTGCTTTGACACAACACAGAAGGGGCATATTCTGGAAGACTATGGTTTCTCTGAAGTGAACTTTAAACTTCAAAAAATGTATGACTGTACAGGAACTAGATGGTGGTCAGATAAAATAGAATATGTCACTCTTGACCTTTTCTTCTTTATTTTACAGTGTTTACCCTAAGATAGGTTCTCAGTTGCCCATGATAAAAAATGTGAGCCTCAGAAACTTTATGGTGGACTCATAGATTATCTTTGAGATGGTCTGTGGGTTGAGTAACATAACTTATCCTTTAAACTTGGACACTTTTGAGAGTGAAAAGCGGTGTTATTAGTAGTTATACTAAGGAAATAGGCCAAAAATGGGACCTTTCCTAGCAATCTCAATTAGTCAGTCTCACTGTCTCTCTCACATACACCCCTCTGTGGGCTGAATGCAGAAGACTTTAAAACCCCAGAGGAGGCCAGAGCTACAAAATGGAGTTATCCTGGATCCCAGACAAGCATGCAGAAGGCTTCCCATCAGCCAACAAACCTCCATATTGGAGTCTTTAGTACACACAAAACAAAATGATGTATTAAACCCCTGAGATTCTGGCATTTGTCATAGCAGCTAGCATTTTCCTAACTAATGCCAAATACTTTATTTCAGTGCAGCCAACCACTATTGAGAATTTACTATCTTTCCATTGGGGATACAAAGACACATAAGATCTGGTCATTGTCTTCAAGGAGCTTAGAGTCTGAGAGAAGTGCAGATATATATATATATACATATATATATATATATATGTATATATATATGTATATTTAATGGTAATTAAAACTTCTGAACAAAGTGAGATGAGTTTAATTTTGAATATGTTGATTTGAAGATGTCTGTTGAGTATTCAGATGATACTATCCTATATGTAGGTAAGGAGACTACAGCTAGCAAGTAAGATCTGGTGTCAAAGATAGGTTGGCTGAGTTCACAGTTTGCAGACGATCAAGTCAGCCCCTTAGAAGCAATTTGAGGACTTAAGAGAACTTTCACCCCTATTTGTAAAGATGCTTTTGGATGCAGCCACACTGGGCCCTGTGGGGCCTCAATCTGCCACTGGGATCTGAGCTCTCTGGATCTCTTGGCTGTTGACTAAGCCAAGGAAAGCAAAGGAAGCAGGTGCTTCTTTATATCTCTAGATCTTTTTTTGTAGTTTACAAGTTACTTTCCTGTATGTTACCTACTTTGAGCCTGATACTGGCCCTGTGGGTTTTGGCAGGAGAGTTCTTATTTCCATTGCGTGTCCCCAGGCCTTGCCTACCAGCGAGTAGGAGGGAAATATGTTACGTGGATTTACTCTACTCTGAAGATGTTCAGTCCTTTTTTGGCACGGGACCTCAGGGCTCTCTTAATGATTCCTCTGTTGTTTCTGGGGTCCCCTAAGAATGTCTAATTTGGACTTAGGAACCAAACCTCACATACTGTATAGCCACTGGGGCTTGGTTGTGCTGACAAATCACTCCCTGTCAGTTGGGGTTGCTCCCAATTGAGAGTGGAGGGACTGATGTGGAAAGATCACCCTCTAATGTCTTCATTCCTTCTCTCAGACCCATGTTCTTATACTCTCCTTTTCCAGCAAAGAAATACCTACCAATACCTGCAAATAGGTAACTGGAGAGATGGGCATAACCCCCATACTAGATGTGTTCAAATCTCAGTTTTGAAAGTACTAGTTAACTGTTTTTTAATATATGTATACATGTATACACCCACAAGCACATAAACATGTACACACTCAGGGACTTAGAGAAATGAACTAACCTGTTCCAGGCCATCCCATTTGTGATTCACTGGGATATAGATCCTAGAACTTTTGACTCTGAGTCTGATGTTCTTTCCTCTGCCTCATCATGATATAAAGGAGAAAAAAAAAAACCACTAAAAAAGTTGGTCACATAGGAGAACCATCTGCTAGAAGCTTGAACCAGTGCTACAGTGGAAATTCTGCTTTCTGCCTCATTCTACAGGGCTTAGGGAGGCTTCCATGTCCAGCACGGGAACCCTCAGGATTGTTGGGTGAATAACAGGGGCTTTGTCATAGGAGCTCCCTGAAGTCTTCCCCCAGTGTGAGCAGTGTCAGTGTTTTCATTATTTTTGCCTGTGGTTTGTAACTTGTCATAAGAATTAGTTCCGGCTTAATCGAGGGCCTCATGTTGGGGTAAGAGGAGGAAGTATTGTGGCCTCTCAAAATGCCTTTTGTAAGATCCCAGCACTCTAGGTCTTGGCAGATACAGCTGGGAACAGTAGCATGTGGGAAGGGACAATGTACCAAATGTTCCAAGTCCAGCTCCCTCTTGGCTGGTTATGTAGAGCTTGCTTAAAAGTCTTCTAGGGAGTAGAAACAGCCAGTTTTTTTCTTTTTTTTAAATAAAATCTGTTTTGGGATTGTACCACCTGAAAGCAAAAGGCCTCTGAGCAGAATGTGATATGCTTTTCCCCTAACTCCCTTGGAAAAGAGCATCTGGTCCCCAAGTTGATTCTTAATTTTTCTCTGGACCTTGAAAAGGTTTCTTTTTCCAGTTTTATTAAAAAATAATGAACTTACATCACTGTATAAGTTTAAAGCATATAGTATGGTGGTTTGATTTACATATGTTGTGAAATGTAGAAAGTTTCTTTTAACAAATCATACCAACCTTTGTCCATTCTCTTTGTGCAATTTGATGGTACTCATTCATACTTAGGTGTTAATGGTTAATGGGATTAACTGTGATAAAAGTGCCTTGAAAGTATTTTCACATTTTCCCAGGGATTTTCATTGCCTCAGTGCAAAAGCCTTCCCTGACCAAGTCATAGAATCCTTTCTTTCCTCTGATTCCCTGGGCAGGTTCTCCACTTTGATGAACAAGGAACTAGTGAATGTGGAGATTTACTACTGGAAAGCTAGCAAATGTGTGGATTCCTAGGCCTATCCCTGGAGATTCTGGCCCACACTTGGATGAAGTAGTTTATAATATCATGGTACCACATGAGAAGTTGTGAACGCCACAGATCTTTCTCAGTACCCTCCCACCTTGCCTGAAAGTCTTGCTATTAATGTCTTCAACAAACACACATTGAGTACTTGGTCTTTAGAAGGCTCTGGGCTTGGGATCAGGAGCCATAGACCTCCCTGAGCCTGTACTCTACTGGAAGACAGACACACAGACACACACACAGATACAGACACACACACAGATACAGACACACACACAGATACAGACAGACACACACACACACACACACAATTACCAATAGAAGGCAGTGTAGGTGGGAGGGAAGTGATGAATGAATTGAGGGAGTGATGGGGTCAAGGAAAACCCTAGGGAAGTGCTACTGAAAGTGTGGTCCCTGGACCAACAGCCTTAGCATTATCTGGAAGTTAGAAATGCAAATTCTCAGGTCCCACTACAGAGCCTTCTGCCTCTGACAGTCAACCTGTGAGCACCCTCTTTCCTTTGCTCACACTGCAGGTTCTGCCTTTTTCTGCCCTGGGCACTGATAGGCCGCAGCTTAGTGGTGGTGGTATAGACAAGAGCTAGAAAATAAAGTTTACCCCTAATGCCACCATTTAGAGGTAACCACTCTTACTACTTGATGTATATATTTTCAGACTTGTTTCCACACAAATAGACATATAATGTAAAAGTATGAATAAAAATTAATTACACTATAATACTATCTTTTAAATTTCTTTTTTCCCCACTCAACAATAATTGTGGACTAAGTTTCCATGTAAGTAAAAATATTTTTACCACATTAATTTTAATAATAGTATAGCATTTCTTTGTAGGGATATGCAATAAGTCATTCTCTATAGTGCAAGTCTTTCCAGATTTTCTGAATTGCTCAACAACTTTGAGAAGAATATCCTTGTGCATACATCTTTGTACATATCTGAGATAATTTCATGAAAATTAAGTTCTTTTATTTTTGTAATGTGTTTTTCAGATGTAATTTGCAGAACATTTATGTTGGAGAAACTGGTGTAAGAGATGAAGACTTCTCATTTAATAATTACTATTAATCATGGCACCAGTCTTTTACTTTATAATCAAAAGTACCTGAAGATAGAACAAGTTGTGTTGAAATATTTTTATTTTGTATGATTAATGGACTGAAGGCCATTGGCAAAGGACGCTGTCAGTTATCATGGGACAAATAACACAAACAAATGTAAGCAGCGAGATAGGGCTCTGCTTGTATATTTCTCAGATCATTGCTTGCTTAAACACATCTTGAATCTTTGGAAACAAAAGTGAGTTTCTAAAATAAGTGGAAGATCAGCTTATAGAACTCTGATTTTAATGTAAGTATATCCATAGTATCAACAGATTAATTAAGAAGTCTGCTCGTGGTGATGTTAAGAAGGCTGGCAGATTTTCAATTCATATTGACACTATTCAAGACAGAGGCATAACTGATGTTTATTTAAGAATTCTAAGACATGTCACAGATTCTGTGGAGAACATCTGATATCTATAGAGAGCTCGAAGTAAAGTCCTGGGAAAAATATGTTCCAGACGGTTACAGATGTTCTCATATCAAATCATACATCTATGAGAAGTTATGTAGCATGTTCGACTGATGGCCCAGTCAATGTGAAGGGACAAGTTAAGGTTTTCTTCCTGTTAAAAAATAATTGATACTACTAGCTTTATGGATAGTGTTAGTCACATATTTTGAGTCTTGCAATTGTGGATTTAGAAGGTGTCTGAACCTCCAGTTAATCTAGCAAAAAATTCAGTCACTTGAGTCCACTTAGAACAATTTGCATACTGCAAAGCATGTAGAAGCTTCCAGAATATTAACTGAATGTTTTACCAAATTGAGTATGTTTTATAGGTCCTTAGGTATCAAACCAGTGCATACATGATCATTTCAGATGTTGGCTCTATGGCATTAGACATGGTAGAGGGCTAAAAGGGAGGCTTTAAAAGTATTGAAAGGGCTTTTTCATTCCCTTGTGGGAACTAATGAAAATGCAGGAGAACATATTCTCACACTGAAGATTCTGTTGTAAACACTAGACTGGTGACAGGGACAACCAAAAAAGTCATCATGGAGCCTTGAAACTCTATACAGTTTAGTTGTTTCTGGAAATTTTTAGATTAATTTGTCTGCATAAAAATTTGACTTGGAAATACCACAGTTCAGAATATGGTTTCTGAAACCATCAACATAAGGCAGGCTCAAGAAGATGGAGTTTAAACATTTTATGAATAAATGGGGCTTTCAAAGCCAAATATGACATATTGATATTACTTAGGAGGTATGTCACCTCACTGTGTTTGGATTTGATTTGAGGGTGGATTGGAAAAGCAGGTTGCCATTTAATGACATATTAAGAGTGTTGACATAATCTCAGTGTATTTCCAACCTGCCTTAGGTTTTGCTGAAGCACTTCAGATATCAGAGGTATTTCTAATCTACCAAAATAATTTTTACTGAGGTCTAAAACACCCACTTTGCAAAGCAGGGCTTAATTTGGCATTGAGAAATTTAAAGAATTACAGTGTAGTGTGGCCTAGGTTATGATAAATTGGTGTGTTTGTACCATGCTTGTGCCATGAATGGTGGCTTGAGTCAGGAAAAGGGAGACAAGTAGGTGGGCTTGGGTGCTAAAATTGGGTTTGGGGAGTAGAGTGATCAACCATCAGGTTGGCCTGGAATCTGGGAATTTCTTAGGGTACAGAACTTTTAATGCTAAAACCAGGTCAGGCTGTCAATAATCTTTTTGGGGGTCACTGAGACCGACCTTATTGGACTCACTTATCTGCCTTTATAACCTTAGCCCCTTTAAGACTCCCTCTGAAAACCATTTAAGCAAAATTTCACCTGGATTTCAAAATGGGGTACAGGTGCATACTTTTGCCTGCACACAAAATATTCCAGTATTTCTTCCTCTCCTCCATATTCTAATTCACACATACTATAATTGTGTTCATTTCAGGCTCTGCCTTCAGTGTCCGTATTAGGAAGCACAGAGAAACATATGCTCAAAGAAAGAATCTTACAATAAGGACTTATTCTGTACAAAGCACTCCTGTGGGTGCTGAAGACCTTTGGGGTGATGTGAAATAGCTGAGACTAGATCCTGCCCTCAAAGAGTTTGTCCTACATTAAGAAAAAGAAAAAACAACAGCAGACAATTGCATTCTTAGAAAGAATGTGACAAATGCCTTAAGAAAGATACCATCAGAGTTCTACAGGAGTTCAAAGGCATCAGATTTTAGTTTCTTTAGTTCACAGGCAGGTGGTATTTGTATTGAATATTTAAGGAAGAGTAGGGTGGTGATAGACGAAGGGGGAGGCAGACTCATGGGGCATGCAAGCCATTTATGTTCTAAGTGGGAGACAGAACAGTAATGTTAGTGTCATGGGAGTTCAGGAATAGGGAAGATTAGTCTGAACTGTGGGAGGGAGGGAGGAAGGTGTACTAGGTGAGGTTGAAGGAGGACTGGGTTTTTGGTGAGCAGGAGGGTATGTAAGTAGGGTCTTGAGGCCTAAGCAGAAGGCTGAGGCAGAAGTAAGCACTGACATATTTTCTAGTACTGCAAGACACCCGGGGTGTGGGATGGTTTGTGTGTCTGGAATGTGGGGGAGACACTAAGAGAGGTTGGGCCAAAAGAATGGCCCAGATAATTGAACTTTAGGAGAACAGGCTGGTAGGGTTGAGGGTGAGGTGGGATGGGAGCTTGGTTTAACAAAGAGGACACTAGGAAATCGTGGAGATTTCTTGGCATGGTTGGGTGACATGTTAAAAGTACTAGCTTAGACAGTTTCTTCTGTTGGTTGTGTGCAGTGTGGCTCTGATGGGGAGGGGTGGAGAGAAAACGAGACCCTCTTGGAGGGCCTTTTAAATGATCCCAGTATGAGTAAATGAGAATGGACTGGGCGTGGGTCAGTGGGGATGGGGAGGCAGGAGGGAATCTGGTAGACATTGTGAAGGAGGATATGACAAATAGATTTGGTGACAAATTGCATAAAGGGGATGAAAGAAGAGTCAACTTATCTTTAAAGGTTTTTTTATGATGATCTGTAACATTCCTTTCTGTTCTGGGAATTCATGACTTCCAGGTTTCTAGATTTAGCAACTGGAAAAATGCCAGTACCTTCCTTCTTCCTTTCCATCATTCAGAACCTTTTATCCAATAACAGATACTGTAGGGAGTAAGGATATAGCTCCATCTCTGGAATACTTTTTAGTTTAGTAGGAGGGTTGTACCTTTAAACAGATAATTATAATTTAACGTGGCAGATGCTATTGTGGAGGTATGGTCAAAGAACTATGAGAAAACCAAGGAAGCATAACCAACTTTGCCTGGAAAAGTAAAGACCAGTTGACATCTAGGCTAGGTCATGAAGAACGATCAGGAGTTTGTTAGATTAAATAGGTGGGGTGGAAAGAAAAAACACAGTGTAAGCATGCTTAAGATTACCTATAGGTTACTACCAGGACTTGTATGGCTGGTACTTTGGGTTGATTGGAGGAGAGGAGAGAGGAAGGAATTGGGAGATTTAGCAGTAAGTTTAGGTTCTGATCAAATGAATAAGGACATTTTTCCGTGAAAGGAATTTAGATTTGATCCTATTGCTAATTATGAGGTAGTAGAGATCCTAAGGAAGGTAGTGTGAAGGATGTCTGTTTTAGGAGATAACTCTGGTGACCATGGAGAGGATGGAATGCTGGAGACAGGGAGGCCAATAAAAAGCCATTATAGTTCAGGCAAGAGATGATGTCTACATGGGTTACTTGTGGAGTATTGCGGGAAAGTTGAGCATAACTTTGAAACTATTACGTTTTAAGAGGTTGGTAGGACATTCATTTGTGAATTCATTTTTTCCTTGCTTGCATTCAAATCTTTATTAACTTTGCCAGGTATTGCTGTAGGCACTAAGGATAAGGTAAATAGAACACTTCTGTGAACTCCTTCAACTCCTTTGCAATGGTTCTCACCTTTTTTTCTGTCCCACCACTTGTGAGCGATGTGACCTATTATGGAAATGGGGACAGCAGGGTGTGACAGAGTATGAGAAAGGGGTGGGAGTACAGAGGAGAGAGTATGCCTTCAATGGAGAAACAGAATGTGGAGGGAGTTTTAGGGGGAGAGATGTGTAGATATTTCTCCTTCCATGACTCTGGTGAGCCTCTTTATTAAGATACTTTCAGTTTCAAGTAACAGAATACCATAGTCAAAATGGCTTAATAATGGTGCTTATTATGCCATGTATTAAGAAATCCAGGACTGGCCAACCCTGTGGCATAGTACTATCACAGAGAACTCAGAGTCCATATGGACCTTTCTACCTTGCCATCCTTAGCATGTTCCTGTTAGGCTAGCTCCTTTGATGGTCAACAAGATGGTTGCTGCAGTTCCAGGCATCACATGCAGAGGTGACCATGTCTAGCAGAAGAGGACCTTTCTTCCTTGTGCACCATCATTATTTTTTTTAAGGGCAAGGAATCCTACCCAAGAAACCCTCAGCAGTCTTCTCATGTCTCAGTGACCAGAACTACATTGGAGGCCTGTAGCTGAGCCAGTCACTGACAAAGGAAACGGGGAGGTGGGAAACATTGGAAACAAAATTGTGGCTGTTACCAGAGAAGAAAATGAACATGGCTTTTCAGTCAGCAAACATCCATTCTGCTTAAAATTGCTGGCTTTGGGAAAGAATTTCTTTACTTTTGGAAATAAAGCCTTGTGTTGCAGATAAACAATTAGAACTGGAGATACAGATTTGAAAGATACTAGAAGAAAGATGATAGAGATGTATATGCCTGTTTTTATATTTTCATTATGGGGAATTCTGAACATACATAAAAGTAGACAGAATGACTTATTGAATGCCCTATGTAAGTTCACTTAACTCCAACCAATGACAGCCTCTTGCTAATCTTCCATTTACCCCAATTCACTTTCTCCCTCTATTATTGTGAAAAAAATTTCACTAGCATTATATTACTTCATCCATAATTAAGTATGGTTCTCTACAAGATAAGGTCTGTTTTCTTTTAAGAATAATTACAATACAATTATACCTAAACTATTTAACAGTATTTCTTTAATATCATTGAATGGGTAGTGTTTAATTTTCCAGTCATCTCATAAACATTATACTTTTTTTTTTTTAACAGTTTGCTTGAATGAAGATCTAGATAACATCTACACATTGCATTTGGTTGATAGGTTTTAATTGTTTAAATCTGTATGTTTTCTTTCTCTTTTTTTTTAAATTTTTTGAAAACAAGTTATTTGATGTGTAGAGTTTTTCAGTTTCCTGTAGTCTGGATCTTGCTGGTTGTATCCCCATGATGTAGTTTGACATGTTACTCTTTCCTCTGTATTACTTATAAATTGGAGTTGGAGTTATAGGTTTGTTCTGATTTATAAATGGCTTTTTTTGGGGGGGGGCAATTGTATATCAGCATACTTCCACTGTGTTCTTTCGTTATGAAGTTCTCTTTCTCTTTGTGATGTAGCAGCCACTGATGTTCAATGCCTGGATACTTTAGTTCACTCAGGGTTACACAGTGGTAATTCTATAGTACTCTTATGGACTGAACGTGTCCCTCTAAGGTTCATCTGTTGAAGCCCTAACCCCCAATGTCTGTGATGGTATTAGGAGGTAAGGCCTTTAGGAGTGATTAGGTGAGGGTGGAGCCCTCATGATGGGATTAGTGCCCTTATAAAAGGAGGCCCAGCGAGCTCTCTAGCCTTTTTTCCTCCTGTTATATGAAGACTCAGTGAGAAGATTGCTGCTTCGAACCAGCAAGCAGGTTCTCATGAGAGCATAACCATGTTGGCACTTTGATCTCTGACTTCAAGCCTCCAGAATTGTGAGAAATAAATTTCTGTTTGTAAACCACCTAGTCTATGGTGTTCTGCTATAGTAGCCCAAACAGCCCAAGGTACAATCACTTCTTCATGTATTTGCTGGAAAAACTGAGATGTAAAAGCCTTATGGGAGCAGGTGTTACTGTTAGTAGAGAGGTGAAGTGGCATGCCAGAGGAGGAGCACAGGGGAAGAAGGGACAAATTTAGAGTGTTTGCAAAGATACACCCTGAAGAAGGCTATCTGGGTTGTTTATATCCACAAGTTTGCTAGTTGCAAACACATGACCTGATTAGAATTGTTGAGTACTCTTGCATCAATCACAGTGATCACATCATAGCTTAACCCTGAAATCTATGATGATTTTTGACATTTTCATGTGTTGTGCTTGAATAAAGTCTTTCCCTTTAAATCTGCAAGTCAGATTGAGGGACAGCGAGCATGAACGATGTTTCAGCTTGCCTGGAGTATGATGAAGTAATAGAAGGCGTCCACACAAGGAGCAGGGAAATTTGGAGTCAGTGAGCATTTCTATGTAATCGACACAATTTATTTTGCAGCCACAAAAATACAAAGCACCCCAGCAGGCATTCTGAGCCTTTTGAAGTGAAATAGGAAACTCACAAACCAAGGAGGAGATGGTGCCAGTGAAATATACATCAAGATAAAAGTTGCAGAAACATAAATGGATATAAACAAAAGCCACTTCCACGGTGTATCATGGCTAGAGTAGGGGCTTTATAAGGGTAATAGCTAGGGGATTGAAGAAGATTGGCAGGCTTACGGGAGGAATTAAGGCAAGTGTGGAAGGCTCCCCAGAGAGGAGAACTTTGGGCCATCTGAGGGAGGAGAGGGAATGCTAGTCTGGAGCTAGGATGGTCTGGAGTTAGGATACTCCTGAGGCTAATGTCAGAGAGTGAAGAAGCATCTGCCCCATCAATAGATAAAAGCAAATTTTAGAATTTTATTTCTGAAAATACAGTTGTCAGGAAGAGCATGTTTTTGGCCAGAATGCATAATGTTGAATATCTCTGTTTCACTTCTCTGTTACATTCCCAGGCCATTCTTGTTATTTGTGCTAGGTATGTTTTATAAAGTCACTGTGGACACTGAATTAGCAAATACTGAGCCATTGCTCTTAAAAGAGAGATACAGAGTTAGGTTCCCGTGAACCTCTGGTCACAACAGATTAATACGTAGCCTTGTTTTATGTGTGTTTCTCTTTAAAGGCACCTTGTTTAATATATATTGTTGATTCTTTGTAACTCATGGCTATAGCACTATAGCTGATGCCTGAGTGAAGCTTATTTAATACGTGTATTTTCTCTGCAAGGCACATCATAGCTTTCTTGTGCTTAGGAACATCAGGTGGCACTTCAGCACTATACTTGGGGGCCATTTTAAACAGTGAAATCACCAACAACAACATGCAAAAAAGTGGCATGTAAGTAGACCACACACACAAAAAAAGACACTAGTTTACAGTTTGAGAGCTGAAACAAGAAGGCAGAATAGCCTGATCTGGGAATGTGTGGGTCAGACAGACAATTCATGTTTTTTTACTGCATTGCACATGTGTCATGTATGAATACCATGAAGGTGCCTATGAGTATTGACATGAGGGCTACAAATAGGATGTAGGTGAATTTGCAAATATGGAATCTGCTAATGAGGATTGACTATAATTTGAAGACCAATGTTAAAAGGTAAACGTGGGTGGGGTGTGGGGTGGAGAATTAGAACAGGTTTTCTGGAGTTTTCCAGCATATACAGGATGTATCACTCAGCTACATGTGCAAATTCAATTGGGGTAAAGACCTTCATGTTTGAGGGGGAAAAAGAAGAGGAAGAATGGAAGTGTGGCCCTCAGAAAAGCAAGGAGAAAATAAAGGCATTGTGTAAGGCCTCAAGAATCCAGGAAAGGGGGCATGAGAACAGTGGAAGAATTTTCTGGAATCGGGGTAACTGAGTTATGTATGAAGAGCAAGGACAGGGGAGAGAAAAAGGAGCAGGAAGAATGGAGTCATTGTGAATGGTTTGGGTCAGTGTGTAAAAGCTCGGACAGACTGCTTCTTTGGGAGAGGGCCACTGTACTTCTTTCCTGCATAGAACTCTGTGAACTCACTTTACTTTTATATTCATTGTGCTACCCCCATGGGCTGTTGGAGAGGCAAGGACGGCAATGGGTTCTTTTCTACCTTTTTAGGCCACATTAGAGATGTCGTGCATGGAGGCCTCATACTGCAGACTTCCTTGCAGATGATTTAAGGAAGGATGCTAGAATATTTTTTACTTGCAAAGAGAAAATTAAAGCTAGAGATTTGATCCTTTAAGAGGTCTTTGAACTTATAAACACAGACACATATGTGTCAAGAATGGAAACTGGCAAAGACTGTATTCCATAGTTTGAACTTAATTGCTTTTGGTATGTACTTGAAAAGATAAAATATCCCAAGACATTTAACTTTAGAAAATCATTCTGTTGTGCTGCACAGTAAGTAATTTTCACAGGGTTTTGGCTGAGATATTCAGTATCAATATGCAAGAATGGTTTCAATATGTGGTAGGCCAATAAAAACAAAGTCACTGTGACCCATGCTTTGCAGATCTAAGAGGGACAGAGGAACAAGTAGTGATAATTAATTCCAGTTATGGGGAAATACTGCAGCTCTGCAGCCACACGCCTCCATCTTGCACCTTGCTCTGTGTGTCTGCTCAGGGAAGGGATCATAAGGCTGCAATCAGTAGCTTCTCAAGGGGGCAGTGACATGACACAGTGATATGGCAAGGCCTGAAAATGGGCCTGTGGGAAATGGGGAATACTGGTTTCATTTGACATCATGGAACTCATAGAATTGGTGACTGGGCTTGGAAAACTTGCATTAGCAGTGAGCTTCCGTGAGAGGAAATAGGACCTCCCTACTCACTCCCATTGCTTTGTTGCTGGGTGTGTAGGCAGGAATATTGCTTGAGCCTTTGACCCACTTCCCAGATTCTAGGGCAGTCATATCCAAGCACCAGGGTGAGGAAGGCATGCTCTTCACTCTTGCAATGATTTATTAGTATTCCCTTCCTATTCTTTGCCTAGGGGGAGTCATTTTTCCTTCTTGGTATTAAACCACGAATTGAAGCATATGTGTGGAGCAGGGGAAGGGGTAAGAAGTGAGGTTGGGGTATTTGGAAATCTACTCACCACACTCAAATAGTACTCAAAATATGGAGGCTGTTTATTTTTAATGTTTTTGAGATTGACCTATGACATTAGTTTCAGGTATACAATGCGATTTGATATTTGTTATGAAATGATCACAATAATTCTAGTTAACATCTGTACCATGGAAACTTTTTTTTGGAGCGGTATTGATGTTCTCTTGTCCTGGAGCTTATATTTATACAGAATAACCAAAAAGAAGTTAAATTTTCCCACTTAAGTAAAAACGGTTTCCTCTGGTTTGTGGTGGTATTTGAAGCTAAGCTCAGATTCTCTGGGCGTAAGCTTTTTCTTTCAGGCAGTCTCCTTATCAGCCTCTCCTTCTCTCTGGGTGACATCTGGTCAAAGGGAAAGAATTACTTGCATTGTTGTGGTGGGGGCAGGCTATTTTGTACACATACTGTCCTTCTTTGCTGGTTTCTGTTGACCTCTTTTTGAGATGCAGCTTATCTTCTCTTTGCAAGTTAGTTTCTGTGTAGTAGCAGATTGTCAGTGGTAGGTGTCTTTGGTGGTTGTATCTCATGATGGCCTGGCTGGGTGTAAGCAGTGCATGGTGGTACCCTTAGGGTTAGCATCCTCCACTTTTTCTCTTGCTGCTGTAGATCCTCTGAGGCTTAGCCAGGAGCTCCCATCAGACCCTGGCTTTAGGTGGCTTACCTTTTATCTTCTGCTGTAGGATTCTCCTGCTACATGCCAGGTAACCTCTTAGCAAACACTCTTAATTCTCAGCTACCTTCTCCTGGGTCCAACACAGGGCTATTGGAAACCTTCTAGATTTTCCTGTGTCAGATATAGCCTGTGGGGAAACAAGAGGGCATTAACTCTGGCTTTTATCTACTTAGGTATTCCCCTCTGCCAGTGATACTCTTTTTCTCCTGAACTACATGGATTGTGTGTGTGTGTGTGTGTGTGTGTGTGTGTGTGTGTATGCATGTGCAGATGTACACATGTGTTAGGGGAGTGGTAGAAGGAGGGAGCAATTAAAACACCAGCCTAAGTAGTTTTCTTTTAATTTACTAGTTTATTATATCAGATATAGTAAAGGATACACTGAACAGCCAGATGGAAGAGGTGCATAGGGCAAAGTATTGTGGGAAGGGGTGCAGAGCTTTCATGCTATCTCTACATGCACCACCCTCCCAGCACCTCCATGTATTCACCAATCTGGAAACTCTCTAATACCCATCATTTAGGTTTTTTGTGGAAGATTTATTATGTAGATACAATTGATTAAATCATTGAGCTAAACACTTTTGATTTCTCTCCCTTCCTATCTGGAATTTTTATCACTTCACTCTCCCTGCCCTTCCAAGACCAAGCCCTTGGTAGGTGAGGAGATGGCTGTCAAGTCTCCCTGCGTCTCATTCTGTATGACAGAAATTGCCCTTACATCATACCCTCTATTCTCTATACCGTGACTTATGCTAAAACTCTAGTTTCCTGAGATTTGTTCTTTGTATGGTAGGTAAAAAATGATTTTTGAATAGAAATAGTATTTTTTCTCTTTCAACAAAAATGACTTCTGAGACAATAGTTTCTCTCCAATGTGAGAAATCTAATACAAAACACAAGCAAAAGAAAAAAAAAGGGGGGGGATTTCACAGTTCAAGGTTGTGCTGCTTCTTTCCCTGAAACAACAAAGGTCATTGATTTGGTGGGTAGAGAGCTGCAGGACAACATGATTTATGAGTAATGAAAAATACATTAGTGTAATATTTTTAAAAATATGGTAGAAAGGGTTGGGGACTTTTGGATTAGAAGGAACAGATCAAATAAGACTGCTTACATGCTGGGGCAGCTGACTCAAAGGAAAATGTGGCTGAATTGCCACAGCTGGATTTCCTTGGGTTATGTGGTTGCCTTTGTCAGCCTCACTGAACAGGGTCAGCAGACGTGAGTCACAAAACCAACTGCAGGAGGAAAGACAAACATGGCCCCTCATACCATGGCTGCACAGGGAGGGAATGGAGGTGCTTGTGAACTCTTACTCTGAGATCCTTTTTCTCCAGTTTATGTGGAGGTGCCCCAGCCAATCTGCAGGGGGTCAGCAAATTTTATCTGTAAAGAGCCAGTTATAAACATTTTTGTGTTTTTTGCCTTTCAGTGTGTATCACAACTACCCAACTTTGCCATTGTAGTGGGAAAGCAGTCATTGGCAATACATGAATGAATGAATGGGCCCATGTTCTAATAAGCTTTATTTACAAAACCAGACAGCAAGCTGGATTTGGCCTGAGGGTGGTGGTTTGCTGACCACTGATTTAGAATGAAGGGCCAAGTCAATGTAGTGAAAGAACTGGCTGAATTGCTTCATCTGTCCTGTGTCTGCCCATCCTCCTTGCTCTCCCCAAGCACAGACCAGATCATATTTTTAGCATTATTTTGACCCAGACTTTGGCTTTGCCTATCATATATCCATAATGTAGGGACAGATATCCTGACCTGGTTTTTTTTTTTTTTTTTTTTTTCAGCTTTTGAAATGCTTGGTAAGCTCAATCATGGTTATTTACAGAGGTAGTTTTAATTTTTTAATTATACTGTTACTACTTTTTTGCCCTTGGGAACTCTCAAGATTGACTCATGGTTTGATTTCCAGGGCTTCTGAGCAGAGCTAGGTGTTCAAGGGGCCAGTATGCTTGCTAGTGGAGAAGACGGAAAGGCCAGGTGAGCAGATTCTTAACTGACACAAAATGCGGGATAAATAAGCTGTACTGTGTGTATTTGAGAGCATGTATTCATTTCTTATGGCCCCTGTAATGAAGTACCACATACTTTGTGGCTTAAAACAACACAAATTTGTTATCTTACAGTGCTATCAATTTTAAGTTTAACATAGGTCTCATTGGGCTAAAATAAAGGTATTAACAAGACTGTGAATCTTTTTGGAGGCTCTAAGGAAGAACTTGTTTCCTTTTCTGACTTCTAGAAGCTGTCCATGTTTCTTGGTTCATGGCCTCTTTCTTCCATTTTCGAAGCCAGCAATGTTCCATCTCTCTGACTATTCTTTTTGTAGATACATCTCCCTCTGACTACAGCCATATATATATATGTGTGTGTGTGTGTGTGTGTATATATATTTATACATATATATACATATATACACACACACACACATATATATATATATATATATATATATATATATATATATATACATATATACCTTTAAGGATTTTTACATGATTAGATTGGGTCCATCTGTATAATTCAAGATAATTTACCCATGTCAAGGTCTTCAACCTTAAAAACATCTGGAAAACCTCTTTTGTCATGTAACAGAATTCTAGGGAGTAGGACTAGGAGATCTTTGTGGGGGCTATTTTGTCTACTACATATCAAGATCTTGCCTTGTACTTTTTTCATAGATACTTTCTGGGTACAAAGAAGTGCTGAATAAATCGCATGAATTTATCAGGATCAAGTCCAAAAGGATCTGTTAAGTGAAATGGATAAGGATTGAGCTCATAGTCTAAGGACTTAGGTTCTGGTCCCAACTCTGTTGTACATTTCACTCGCCATCTCCAGTCCTTTATTTTATCTTCTATAACGTAAGAAAGGTAGATTAAGGGGTGCCTGGGTGGCTCAGTTGTTTGGGCATCCGACTTCGGCTCAGGTCATGGTCTCGGGGTTTGTGGGTTCGGACCCCACGTCGGGCTCTGTGCTGACATCTTGCTCAGAGCCTGGAGCCTGTTCTGGAATCTGTCTCCCTTTCTCTGTGCCCCTCCCCACTCACACTCTGTCTCTGTCTCAAAAATAAATAAACATTAAAAAAAAAAAGGTATATTAAGCAGTAGTTTTCCAAACCTTTTCAAGCTATAGAGCCCTTTCTTTAAATTTTTTTTTTTTCAACGTTTATTTATTTTTGGGACAGAGAGAGACAGAGCATGAATGGGGGAGGGGCAGAGAGAGAGGGAGACACAGAATCGGAAACAGGCTCCAGGCTCTGAGCCATCAGCCCAGAGCCCGACGCGGGGCTCGAACTCCCGGACCGCGAGATTGTGACCTGGCTGAAGTCGGACGCTTAACCGACTGTGCCACCCAGGCGCCCCGAGAGAGCCCTTTCTTTAAGGTAAGCCTGTAGACCTCTAGGTAAGAGAGGAGCTTCTCTGTTTGAAGCAAGTGTGGGGAGTCTACATCCCTCCCTAGAAGCCTTTTACAAGAACTGCCTGGCAGCTCTAGAGGTATATTTTCCTTCTAGGGCTTCTTGGAACACTGTTTGGAGATCACTGGACTAGATCAGGGGTCAGGTAATTGCAGCCCATATGCTAAATTGGGTCTGAGGATTGTTTTCTTTGGCCTCTGAACCAAGAAATATATACATATGTATGGTAAAGTACACCTAATGTAAAATTTACTATCTAACCATTTTTTTTAAGAGAGTGCAGGTGGGGGCACAGAGAGAGGAGAGGGAGAGAATCTCAAGCAGGCTCCATCCCCATTGCAGAGCTCGACATGGGACTCCATCTCACAACTGTGAGATCATGAGCTGAAACCAAGAGTCAGACACTTAACTGGCTGAGCCACCCAGGGGCCCCCATCTTAACCATTTTTAAGTGTGTATAGTTCATTGATGTAAGTATATCTGCATTGTTGTGCAACTATCACCACCATCTTTCTCTAAAACTCTTTTCACTGAAACTTGTACCTATTGAAACAATAGCTCCCCATTCCGTCGCCCTTGGAAACACCACCCTACTTTCTGTGTCTATGAATTTGAATACTCTGGGTATCTCTTATAAATGGAATCCTACAGTATTTATCCCTCTGTGACTGGATTATTTCACTGAGTATGTCTTCAAGCTTCATTCGTGTTATAGCATGTGTCAGAATTTCCTTCCTTTTTTTTTTTTTTAATTTTTTTAAACGTTTATTTATTTTTGAGACAGAGACAGAGCATGAACGAGGGAGGGTCAGAAAGAGGGAGACACAGAATCTGAAACAGGCTCCAGGCTCTGAGCTGTCAGCACAGAGCCCGACGCGGGGCTTGAACTCACGGTCTGTGAGATCATGACCTGAGCTGAAGTTGGCCACTTAACTGACTGAGCCACCCAGGTGCTCCAGAATTTCCTTCCTTTTTTAAAGCTGAAAATATTTGATTGTATATATTTACCATATTTTGTTTCTTCATCTGTTGGTCGATACTTGGGTTGCTTCTACCTTGTGACTATTAATAATGCTTCTATGAACATAGCTGTACAGATACCTCTTTGAGAACTTAAATTTTTTTAAACTTGAGATATAATTGACATTATAATGTGTAAGTTTAAGCTATACAATGTGTTGATTTGATACATATTGCAAAATGATTATAATAGCTTTAGATAACACCTCTATCACATTACAATAATTACGATTTCTTTTTTGTGGTGAGAACATATAAGATCTACTCTTTAAGGAACTTTCAAGCGTATAAATACAGTATTATTAACTGTAATCATCATGTTATACTTTAGATCACTAGAATTTATTCCTCTTTTACCTGCAAGTTTGTGCCCTTTAGCCAACATCTCCCCATTTTCTTCAACCCCCTGTCCCTGGTAATCACCATTCTAATCTCTGTTTTTGTAAGTTTGGTTTTCTTTAGATTCCACATATAAGTGATAGCATATAGTATTTGTCTTTCTCTGAGTTATTTCACTTAGCATAATGCTCTCAAAGTTCATTCATGTCACAAATGGCAGGATTTCCTCTTTTTTTTTTTTTTTTTTTTAATATTTTTTTTTTCAACGTTTATTTTTATTTTTTGGGACAGAGAGAGACAGAGCATGAACGGGGGAGGGGCAGAGAGAGAGGGAGACACACAGAATCGGAAACAGGCTCCAGGCTCCGAGCCATCAGCCCAGAGCCTGACGCGGGGCTCGAACTCACGGACCGCGAGATCGTGACCTGGCTGAAGTCGGACGCTTAACCGACTGCGCCACCCAGGTGCCCCAGGATTTCCTCTTTTTAATGGCTGACTAATAGTCCATACAGATGTACATACCACAGTTTCTTTATTTATTCATCCATAGACAGACTCTTAGGTTGTTTCCATGTGTTGGCTATTGTAATGCTACAGTGAACATGGGGTGCAGATATTTCTTCAAGATCCTGATTTCATTTCCTTTTTATATGCAATAAAACCTTGGTTTGTGAGCATAATTCATTCCAGAAGCATGCTTATAATCCAGAGCACTTATATATCAAAGCGAACTTCCTCACAAGGAATAATGGAAACTCAGATGATTTGTTCCACAACCCAAAATTATTCATATAAAAATGATTAAAATACTGTAACAATACAAAATAATAAAGAAAATACAAAATATAACGAAAAATAAATAACCTGCACTTACCTTTGAAAACCTTTGTGGCTGGTGTGAGGGAGAGAGGAGGGTTATTGTGTAGGATGACTTTCACTATCACTAATGGAATCACTGCTATCTATTGGCTCAATGGAATCTTTTTCTTTTTGTGCAAAACTTTAACAAGGAACTTATCCAATGACACTTGCTTTTGCCTCCTTTTGAGGATTTCATGGAAATGTGACATTGCATTGATGATCACCCACAATACTGTAGTGAGAGAGAGTCAGAACCACAGGCTCAGTTGTGATCATGTGATATTTGGCAGTCACGTACTACTTGTACTGCAAGACATTGCTCATTTATCAAGTTAAAATTTATTAGAAATGTTTGCTTGTTTTGTGGAACACTCACAGAACAAGTTACTTGTAATCCAAGGTTTTACCAGAAGTGGGATTGATATGGTAGTCCCCTTTTTTATTTTTTGAGGAACCTCCGTACTATTTTCAGTAGTGGCTGTACTAATTTACAATCCCACCAACAGTGCACAAGGGTTCCCTTTTCTCCACATCCTTGCCTATCAGTACTTGTTATCTCTTGTCTTTCTTCCCCCCTCTTTTTGATGACAGCCATACTGATAGGTATGAGGTGATACCTCATTGTGATTTTCTTTTCTCGTTGTGTCCTTATTTGCCTTTTGTATCAGGGTGATGTCAGCCTCATGAAATGAATTTGAGAGTGTTTCTTCCTCTTCAGTTTTTTTTATTGGAAGGTTTTGAGAAGGCTTGGCATTATTTTTTCTTTAAATGTTTGGTAGAACTCACCAGTGAAACTATTTGGTCCTGGGCTGTTCTTTGTTGGGAGATTTGTAATTACTGATTAATCTCCTTATTTGTTATTGGTCTGTTCTAATCTTCATGATTCAGTCTTGGCAAGTTGCGTGGCTCTAAGGAATTTATCCATGTCTTCTGGCTTATCCAATTTGTTGGTGTATAATTGTTGATAGTATTCTTATAATTTCTATGGTATCAGTTGTGATCTCTCCTCTTTCATTTCTGATGTTGTTTTCTTTTTTTCTTAGCCTAAATAATGTCTTACTCAAGTCCCTTTCCCAGCTCTTAATAGTTGGGTTTTTTGTGTGTGTGTGTGTGTGTGTGTGTGTGTGTGTGTGTGTGTGTGGTTTTTTTGATTTGTAGGATTTCTTTTTATGGTTTGAACATTAACATTTATCAGATATTTGATTTGCAAATACTTTTTCCCAATATGTGGGTTGCCTTTCCACTCAGTTGATTGTGTCCTTTGATGCACACAGTTTAAATTTTGATGTGGCCCAATTTATTTTTTTTAGTTTCTGTGCTTTTGGTATCCTACCCAAGATACCATTGTCAAATCCAGTGTCATGAAGCTTTTCTCCTGTATGGTCTCCTAAGAATTTTATCGTTTTAGCTCTTACATAGGTCTATGAACGATTTTGAGTTAATTTTTGTATATGGTGTAAGGGCTGAACTTCATTCTTTTGCATGTGGATATTCAGTTTTCCAACATCGTTTGTTGAAAAGATTGCCTTTCCCCATTGAATTGTCTTAGAATGCCTATCTGAAATCATTTGAAGATATAGAGGAGGGTTTATTTCTGGTCTCTCTAGTCCATTGGTTTGGCCTATATGTCTGTCTTTATGCCAGTACCATACTGTTTTGATTACTCCAGCTCTGTAATAAGTTTTGAAATCAGGAAGTTTGAGACTTACAATGACTTTCATATTTTTAAAGGATTGTTGAAAAGAGAGGAAGAAAAATACATGACAGAGATTGTCTGTGTCCCAAAAGCACTAAAATATCTACTATCTGGCCATTTACAGAAAAAGTGTACCAATTCCTGGACTTAGATGATCTCTAAATTTCCATTAATGTATAATGTGAATATCAGTCTGCATGAGGAACAGCAAAGATTTCCTTGATTTGTATGTCGATCAAGACCAAACTCTCACAGAGAGAAACAACTCTTCTCTGTTTAATAAATGTGCTGATGAGTGTAGTAAGAGAAAGTACACTTTGATTAGCTACATTGCTAGTAGGTTAAATTCTCACATTGGTTCTCTCTCACCAATCATATGAAATATCAGGGTGTTGGGGAGCATGAGTGTGGGCTTTAGAAAAGGTGCCGCCTCTCTCTAGGGCCTTCATCTTGCACAATTATGGCACACAGCGTCTGTGTGTCACTTTAGGCATTACTGTTTCAGGCTTCTAAATTGCAAGCAGCAAAGATTCCGTGTTGTTCCTCTTGCAACAAGGAATTCATGAGAAGAATATTTGTAGCTAGCAGAGTTGCTGTGAGGCTCAGGAAAAGAGCAGGAGGGCAAGGAAATTGTGTGGTCAGAATCACAGTATGAGTCATGCTGTGGAATCCTCTGTGGAGAACAACACTGGCACCACTGCTGGCTGCCACCAAGAAAATTCTCTGCTGGAAGCAGATGTAGATCCAGGCAGGTGCATCTTCCTGGCCGTGCCTACGCCATGCCACATCTCAGCTGTTTGGATAGTTGGCAGAATGAGCTAGTTGTCTGGAGAGGTAAGGTGAAAGATTCATGAAGAATAGGAAAAAAGCTGAGGTGTCGTACAGCCAATAAAATGGCAAATGTACCCCTAAATTATGTGTGTATGGGCCCATCCTAAGTTTTGTGAAGATAAAGCCACAAAACACTCAGGCGGTGAATTGCCATTAGCACCTCATAGGAAGGAACTCAAGAAGTGTTAAGAGATTAGAATAAGGATGGTACTGAGTTTGCTGAGATTGTATTAAAAAATCAGAGATGCATATCTAAGAAAGATCTGTTTCAAGGATTCAAAGTACTTGGAAAATAGGTTTTTTGTTCCATTTTGTAGAGAGAAAGTTAAGGATATGCCTCTACCCTTAGCAAAGTACTGTTACAGAGTTTGCTGTATTTGTATCTGTCTTGCAGCCTAGTGTCCCATTTAAGAACCAGAAAGGAGCTCCCAGTTCTGCTCTATCTGGTGTATCAAATTACAACCATCAGAATATGTCCTAAGGAAACAGTGGAGGCTGTGTACAGTGGTGAAATCATGGCTTATGACCTATAGAAATGAGAGTCAACTTAAAAGTCCAACAAAAGGGGTTTACTGAATTATGATGTGGTCATAAAATGGAATGCTACAAGGTTATTAAAAAGGTATTATAGATAAATATTTACTGACATCAGAAGATGGTCGTGATTTATTAATGAAGAAATATACGTTATAAGTAGCATTTTTAACAATTAAAAACCATATATATATATAAAATATACTGTGTGTGCATATATGTATATATGTGCATGTGTATATGTACTTATGTATTTAAAACATAATAAATAAGTATATTCAAGAAAATTAACAGTGATTGACTCTGGATAATGGGATCAAAGTCAGTGTTTATTTTTTCTTGCACAAGGAGTTCTTTTTTATTTTTCCATATAGCATTTGAGCCTTTTTCTCTGAGTATGGATCTGCTTATCAGTGTCCTGAGTCATCATGCGTAAACCAGACTTGCAAAGCATCTTCTCCATTTTCTTCATTTGGGTCCTTTAAAACAGAACAAGGATGTAAATGCTTTTTCCTAGATTTTTACAATATTCGCATCTTTAATAGTTGTTAAACCTACCCCCAATTGCACAGCAACTGTTTTTTTTTAATTTTTTAAATGTTTTTATTTATTTTTTATTAAAAAAATTTTTTTTGTTTATTACTGAGAGACACAGAGTGTGAGCAGGGGAGGGTTAGAGAGAGGGGGTGAGACACAGAATCTGAAGCAGGCTCCAGGCTCTGAGCTGTCAGTACAGAACCTGATGCGGGGCTCGAACTCACAAACTGTGAGATCATGACCTGAGCTTAAGTTGGTCACCCAACAGACTGAGGCACCCAGGCGCCCCTGTTTTTATTTATTTTTGAGAGAGAGCAAGACAGAGTGTGAGCAGGGGAGGGGCAGAGAGAGAGGGAGACACAGAATTGGAAGCAGGCTCCAAGCTCTGAGCTGTCAGCGCAGAGCCCGATGCGGGGCTCAAACCCATGAACTGTGAGATCATGACCTGAGCTGCAGTCAGGTGCTCAACCGACTGAGCCACCCGGGAGCCCCAAGCAGCAACTGTTTTTTAAAAAACTTATTTTATTATGTCCTCTTAATGCAATTTAGTTTTCATGGAAACAACTCCATGGTTCTCCTGTTTCATCATTTTTATACATTTAAACAAACTGCATACTTGTAACAGTAGTTAAACTTGATATAGATAGCTCTTGTTAGCATAACTGGTAGAAGTGGAGATGCCCAGGAATGTTGAGGAGTAGACTCTTGGTTATAGGCAGTCAGCACATCCTGGCATTCATCTGTAGGTTTTAGAGAGGGAATGGGGAATATTGGTTAATCCGGTGAGTTGGCTGAGTGAGGTTCAGTTGAAAGGGTACCTACCACATATGTAATTTGCTTTCGTAACATCTCTATTTCTGTTCACATATTCCGTTCTCCTCAGCTGACCTGACTCTGCTATTTGGAGAACTCATATTCTCAGGGCTCATTTCCCAGGATGTAGAGGACCTTGTGTCAGCCACACTCTGTTTCTTCCTGGAGCTGGGCTTCCCTTGTGCTCCTTGTGGAAACACAAAGGATGGGCTTGTACTGATGGGTTCAGACTTCTGGTTCTTAGGATCTGTGACTCTTGACCCTACTGGTTTTCTCCCAGCAGCCAATGTATAGGACCCTGTGTTTGGGGACTGGATGCAGCCATCCCTGTCAGGTCCCTGCTGTTACCTTGAAGCCACATGTAGCCTTTTTTTGCCTGTTACTCCTTTGGGTCTGGGTTTTCTTCACAGGATACTACATAAAAGGCCTTTAATAAATACTGATAGACTATGGTATGTCTGGGATATTTCCAGAGGGGTCTGAAGTTCCACTGGAAGATTGTGGAGTAGAATCCCTTTCTAAATGTTTTAGTTAGCTGTTTATGCATTATTTTCTTACTAATCAGACTCCTTGGCATTTTCTTTCTTTCTGCCAGCTGGGTTGCTGACCTCTTCAAAAATAGCACTGTGCTTACATTTTGTGGACCAGTTTATGAGTCATTTGGCAGCTGATCAGTGCTAGTTGCTCACTGCCAAGATTCACACATTTTCTTTGTTATCACCTGGATGTCCTGTTGAGTTGGGTTACACAGGGCCTCATAAGCAGATCTTACTAGGAATTCTTGGAGGAGTGACTCTTGCATGAGAGAAAATATCTTGCATTTGATGAGTGGAAATCATGAATAAAAATTCCAAGAATGTTGTAACTTGTATAGTATTTAGAGATTGAACTGTGAAAGACCTTCTGTTGGAATCCAGGGAATCAGTGACATAAGTTCAGAGTTGCCTATTATTTAGGGTTGTATCATTTATATCTACTTGTCTTCTCAGAACTGCTTATTATTTCTTCTTCACAATTTTGGGTTGAGTAAATATTTTCTTCCATATAGGAAAATAAACATCTCAAGGGCAGATTACCACATCTTATGTTTTCTTTTCTGTAAAAGTATGCAACCACGAATTCTGATTTACTGAAACAAGCATAAAATTTGCAGAATTTTGACATGTGAACTAGACAGGGACTTATACCAGTGATTCCAAAGTGTTCACCAGCTGACCAGGGCATGGTTTGTTGCTGCTTAAGGGCCAGGAGAATTTGTCTTAAAAACACATACTTCCAGGTATAACCCCAGTAGATTCCAGTTTGTGCCATCCAGGATGTGACCTAGGAGTTTTTATTTTGAAGATATTCTTCATGTAATTCTGATGTGTCTTAAGTGGGAACACCCAACATTTTCAGAAGAGGCCTTCTTTTACAGTGTCTTTTAAGGTAGACCCTAGGTCAGTAGTTTACAGACTGTAATGCACATTGGAAACACTCAGGAAGCTTATTCAATATGAAGATTCACAGGTCTTATCCCCAAAGGGATTGCTTTGCTTGGAATATTGTACGGCCTGGGAAGCTGTATTTTAAAGATGCAGCCCAGTGACCCTGATAAAGGTGGTTTTCAGACCACAATTGGGGAAACATATCAGCGATAGAAAAATGATAAAAAAGGGAGCCAGGTTTGTCTGCTCTTGGGAGAGTGATACAGAGGTTGACATTTCATTTAGGATAACTCAGGATTAAAATGGGATGGCAACAATAAGATTTAGATCAAAAGATTGTTATAGAGGATTAAGTGAAGGAATGCATGGTGCCTGAAACAGAGTGTTTTATAATATAATCCTGAGTCATTGCTGGACCTAACACTTAACTTTTTATTAGTGTTCTTTTCTTGTTTTTGATGAAAGTTATTTTATTTTTCCTTTTTAAGATCATTTCTTACTATACACAAATTTATTGTTTAAAATTATAGAGTTACTATGTAGTTGAAGACTAGAGAGCCACAGCATCAATTGAAATGGGGTTGTGACGACATCAGCTAGTTTTCCTCATCAGCTAAATTATTTCTTTTCAGCCACTGGTCACTTAGTGTGCAGAATTCAAAGAATTACCACATAAGTTGATAGCGAATAGTTGAAATTAAGACTGTTATATCCACAAATGCCAGAGATTTGTATCATTATTTAGTTGTATACACTGTTAGATTTTTTTTTAAGAATCTGTCGGGTTACATAGAGATGACTGTATTTGCAGAAGAGAGTAAGTAGATGAAAATATTTTAGACACTAAATTAAGCCAAAGACATATTGAGATATTGCTTGATTCCCAATCTCTGATATTTTTGTGAGAAAATGAAGAAATTAGAGGCATTGAATTGTTTAGTTAGAGGTATAGAGAGAGGAAGAACCTGAAACATAAATGTCTAATAGATCAATGCAATGTTTGAAGCCTGTAGAAGCATCCTATGGAAATCTGCCTTAGACCAGACCTGCCCAACATTATCTCAATATAGATGGTATGGTCATTGTATATGAGTATGACCTGAAACTGGGAGGATTAGCAGATATGTCAGATAGAATCTAGAATATCAGTGATCCTGGAAGGCTGGGTCCAGAGTTGAATGTTTAAAAAAAAAAAAATCACGCTTGATAGCAATAAAGGCGAAATCCTGCGTTTAGATTATCAGAACCAACCAACCATTTGGTCAACAAACCAACAAGTATGGAGTGTGGAGGAATGGCTTAACAGAAGTTCTTGACTCAGATGTTTTAGTTTACTCATTCATTCAGCCAATACTAACCACTTGCTATGCACCAGACACTTTTCTAGATGTGTACTCTACAAAAAGGCAGTCACAAGCCACGTGTACCTATTGAGGATTTGAAATGTGGCTAGTCTGAATTGAAGTGGTATGTAAATATAAAATACATGCTGCATTTCAAAGGCTTGATAAGAAAAATATAAGCTCATTGGTAATTCTATATTAATTACATGTGAAAATGGTAATATTTTGAATATATTTGGTAAAATAAAATGTTGAAATCAATTTAAGCTATCTACCTGTCTTAATGTGACTATTAGGAAATTTAAAATTGTGTGTGTAGCTCACATTATATTTCTGTTGGACAGTATTGCTCTAGACATTGGGCCTACATCATCAAATAAAACAGAGAGAAAGTCTCTACTTTTTATTCATTTAACAAATAATTCTTCACCTATTATGTACCAGACACCATTCTTTTAGCTTACCCAAGAGGAGGAAGACAGATCATAAAAAGTAGCCAAATGATTAAGGTATGTGCTCATATGCATTTTTTGACTGTAGAGGATTCCTGCCCCAAGGCAGGGATGGAGTGCATGGGGATTATTCTTGACACAGTGTGAGTCCCTTCAGAAAAGCGGTACCCACCATGAACTCTTTGTGAATTTTTGGGCCCTAATTACCTTCCTTCAGAAAGCATGTAAAGAGAATCCACATGGGAAGATTAATTATTAAATAAAATAGGGTGGGAGAACCACAGAGCCAAATGAAGACATGTTGTACATCTTTTTCTTGAGGGCTCAAACTGGGAAGAAATTTCTGGCTTCTCAGAGTCTCTCACCAAAGTCCCTCCTTTCCATTTCTGGCAGTGCCCCCGGTGAGCAAAACCAAATCATTCAAAGACTTATTTATTTTGGGGGGAGGAGGTTCAGAGAGAGAGAATCCCAAGCAGGTTCCACACTGTCAGTGTTGAGCCCCTCACAGGGCTCGATCCCACTAACCATGAGATCATGACCTGGGCCTGAATCAAGGGTGGGACGCTTAACTGAGCCACCCAGGTGCCCCTACATTCATTCATTATAAAAGCAAAGTCTTCACCCTATTATTATAAGGCTTTTTGGGGGAAATTTGGAAAATGTCAAAAATATAAACCCCTGTTAACGTTTTTCTTTTTCTATGCTTGGCTTTTTACTTTACATACATAGTGATCATCATAACAAATGAACAAATTATAGATTGCTTTTAAGCTGGTGTTCCTTCATTGTATACAGTGAAAAGTGCTTTACTGCTAAAGATATCTTTGTGCATAGAACTCTGCTTACATTTAAAAAAAATTATTCTCAGAAGTGAAATGACTAATTTAAAAGTATAAGTGGTTTTAAGGATTTGATATATATTGAAAATTGCTTTCCAAAGAGACTATTCCAATTATGGTCTCACAGACAATGTATTGAGTTGCCCTCAACAGTTAATCTTAAAAATCATGAGTTTGGGTAATGCGATTCTAAGCTAGACAATGGCAAGGAGCAAGTCATATATTTTTTTGAATATATGTTATATATATATAAAAAGAAAATGTAATAAGTGCTTAATCAACTCTTGTTGATTTAACTTTCAGTGTTGGGCAATATTGAGTTCAATGTTCACAGTTCATTTGTTACAGAAGATCTAAGTATCTCAGTTTTACCACATTGAAAATACACTCTTCTGAATTCACAGTATGAAATCCTTACTCTGTTTTAAACTGTGAGTGCAGCATTTTATAAATATATACAGTGGTACCGTTGTTTGTGACATAACTGTGGTTTTGTGTGGCTGTTTTACTCTGGTCTGGAGAAACACAGATGAGAGTTTTAACTCTATTTCTTTTTCTTTCCTTTATTTAAATTTAAAAACTGCCAAACAAACAACTTTCTCAAAGAATGGAATACGGAATTTGCCTTTCCTTGCTACAAGTTGAAACACACAAATGTTATGGCAAAGAACTATACAGTTCAGTTTTATGGTGGAATCTATCCGCAGTGTCAGAAAAGGCATTTCCTTGAAGTCAGTACAGGAATATGTTTTTACAACTTAGCAATAAACTGAATTTCTTTAAAGGAGCTTTTATTTTTCCCTACTACTTCAATTATAAAATTGGAGATGTAACCTCATAAAAGGAGGGAAAATCAATGATCAACCGAGTTGAAACATTTGACAAGGGAATAATTTAAGACTGGTCCAATAGAGGCCATAGTCATTTACAGGAGAAGAAATGCAAATGACTAATAACATAAAAAGTTCAACTTCATTAATAAATGCAAACTGAAGTAAGATACCGTTTGTGTTTATCAAATTGGCAAAAATGAAGATATTCTTAAGTGTTGGTAAGGCTGTGGTAAAATGTATTTGCAGACATCAGCGTTTGGAATACAGATTGGTATAAATATAGCAATTAATTTAGCAATATGGATTAAGAACTTAAAAAAATTCACATCCTTTTTGACTTAGTAGTTTCCCTTTTATAAATATATTATAAATTATTCAGAAACTGTACTAAATACATATGTACAAAGATGTTCATTGTATTGTTATTTATAATATTAAAAAGAACTAAGGGGTGCCGGGTGGCTCAGTTGGTTAAGCGTCCAACTTTGGCTCATGTCATGATCTCACAGTTTGAGTTCAAGCTCTGCATTGGGCTCTCTGCTGCCAGCACAGATCCCTCCAGATCCTCTGTCTCCCTTTCTCTCTGCCCCTCCCCAACTCATTCTCTTTCTCTCTCAAATAAATAAACTTTAAACAAAAAGAACTTAAATATTCAACAATAAGAAATTGGCTAAGTACATCATGTTGTATATACCTTGTTAATCAAAGTATGGTTCAAAGACCAACAGCATTGCCCCACCCCAGGCATAATGTATAAGAATCCTTATACACTAAGGCACTTAGACTTGCTGAGGGTAGAGGTGAATTAACTGTTTTAGAAAGCTCACAGATGAGAGTCTGATTTATTTATTTAACCAAATTTGAGAACAGTGGGTATATAATGTGATGCTACTGTTAAACCTGTTAATTTCTCTGTCTACTGTTGTCTATAACACAAGTTAATTTACTGAATTACCTTTTGTCTTATATTGAACAATTGTACAAAAAAAGAATCCCTGCTTACCACTTGCAATAGGGAGTGCACTGAAGACACTTTCTAAATTATCCCTAAGAGCCTTTAGATTATTATGTCCCCTGAGAACAGTGCCTATCATGTGAAGCTCAGTGGATAGTGTTGAAGGAATGAGAAAGTGGGCAATGGTTCCTTTGGCTTGCATGTGTACACTCTAACATTGTTTCTTTACTATTTATTAGAATAAGAAAAATTTTTTAGATTCTCCAAATCCAGGTTTTACTGGGTTAGTCATTTGTTTCTAAGTGTGATTTTTCACTGTGTCACTGAGGACGCTGGCAAAAAATAAATGGCATGCTCAAACTAGGAATTTACAAAATCACAAAGGTCAAGCAGAGTCAAAGGAAACCAACCAGAGGGAGTGCAGTACTCTGGGGAAGTAACTATGGGGAGTGGTTACCATCCAGAGGTCTAAGAGGCAAAAGAACAGTATGGAAGGACTACATGGCAGCTTTATAGAGAGTGTGGCCTGATGGGAGCTGAAACCTAGTAGATAATGTAGCCAGCCCAGGGTCACCTGTAGGAAGGAGTGGCAGGAGCAAATACTTTACTTTCACTCTCTGCCTTCTCCCAGTGTTTCCTGTTGGCAAAAATAGCTGAAGGCCAGAGCGCCAGAGAGCCCCCATTATAGGCCATACAGGTCAGCCCCTTGGTGCACAGGGATGAGTGGGGAAGGGTGGAAAGGGTATATGGAGTCAGGGGAAGATATCCAGCACAGAGACAGATCTCTGATAGTGAAGTAATACGAAAGCAGTTCTTTCTTTCTAGTTTTCCTACTCTCAACCCCATTAGCTAAGTGGATGCATCAGATTTCTGGCAGCAGCTTTGTTTTAATCTTAGAATCACAACACAGACCAAGGAAAAGAGAGCAAACAACATTTTTTTTCCCTGTAACTTGCCTGTCAATGCATTAAGGTTTTAGGTATATAATATTTGGAAAAGGCAGGGGTTACAAACTATTTTGTGTAAGAAAACCACATACAGAGTTTTTATTTGCCGATGGATGTGTTCTGCTGAAAGCTCCAATTGGATATGGTTCTCTTTTTTGGCTTTTTATGCCCAGAGACACATCCTCTGGGCACATACCATGTAAGCAGCAGGCACTAAGAATGTAGAACACTATTTGCCTTCTCCGTGGGAAGATTGCCTTTAGAAATACAGTACATGGATCCCAGAACTTCCAGCTCATGCTTTTTGGACCTCTTACATGTTTTGTTAGTGGGCAGTATATTCATGCCCAGAGTCAACTGCCTTCTATTTCAGCAATATTAGAAGTTTTGAGTGGGAGAAAGCTAGGGGGAACCAGGAGGGTTTTTAACTACATAATAAAAAATAAAGCTGAAATAGAATAGTCATTTCAATCGGGGGCTTGATTTACCCAGGGCAGCAGGAACTACCTGGAGATAATTTGAGTCCTTTAAGGATTACAGTGTGATGCAATAACTCTTCCAAGCAAGTGGGGGGCATCACTGAAGCTAATGGTAGTCTGGGATCTTGACCCAGTCTCTGTGTGTCTCAGGTGACCAACTTAATTCCTGGGCTGTACATAGTAGCTTGGAATGTGGGGGGAAAAAAACTACAAGAAGATTCTAATAGAGTGGTACTTGAACTCTGCCTTACAGGCATGTGGGGAATAGTCCATTGGCGTGGAGATGAGAGTGTCAAAATAAATAGCAGAAAGGAGGCCATTTTTATGTATTTTATTTCCAGTGCATCTTACACTTTAGATGACTAATGCCCTCTGTGAACTTCTGCGAGTGGAACCAAAACTGTTTAATGAGTAAGTGACTTTTAGTGCTTTATTTTCATCTAGAGCTTCATTTGAAAGAGATCATCATTAGCTTTATGGTTTTAATTGTATTGAAATTCCTTATTGTAACCTATTGCTTTATTGCATTAGTCCATTAACCTGGGTGCCACGGAGCATAGTTTTAGAGCCTGTATTTATATCTGGACTAATTGCATAGATGCTTTCGTATAGGATGAGGTATTTTTTAGATCACCACAGGAAAAATCTGAACCCCTTTCCAAACTGCAGGGTTAGGGGTAATGGTAACCAACACAAAGCAAAGCAAAACAAAAAGACCCTGCACATTATTGTGCATTTTTCTTGCTTTGAAATGCCTACTACTCTATCAACAAGGAATTGCAAAATAGTAATTCTCACCATACGTGTTGCTTCCACATGTTTTTCATTTGGAGGTACTATGCAAAGCATTGGTCTGTGGGCTCCCCAATCAAAACCAGGTGGTTAATGGTTACAAACTGGGGGACCGTGAGATCTGCGCCTTACTCTATTTCCATTTGTTCTAGTGAGCATCTAGGCCACTGGTTGCAGGCTTAGAAGCTTAGACAAAGAAAGAATGACCAAGGCCCAGTTCCCTGTGGGGACCTTCGTTAATAACCCAGAAAGTGACACAGCTGTTAACGCCCAGTTGACCCAGAGAATTTCTTTCTGGAGTGGGAAAGTGACTGATGGAGCCTATAGTGTGTTTAGATCACAGAGAGTTTTTGCTTCTACTGGAGGAAGGAACATTGAAACTGGAATGGGGCCCTTTGTTACCACCCAGATACTCAACAGCAGGAGTGTTTACAATGCCCATCAACCAGGCTTTCCGTTGCACCTGTTGGGGGACCAGCTGCAGAAAGCAGGTGTATCTGGGGACCAAGAGGACGGGTGACTGTGGAGAATGCTGAGGGCTGCCAGATGTATTCCACATAAACACCGGGCCAACAGCTGGGGGGGGGGGACAGGAAAGATATAGATTTAATTAAAAATTATGTGCAAATTTGATTATTAATTTCAACCCACTGTGTAAATGTAATACACATACATGCACACACAATATGTTTTTCAGAACAACTCAGTGGAATGTGTTGATGTAAGCATGAGATTCACTTTTCATCAATTCCATGCACGTTGTTTTGTTCATTGGTCCACACATTGTTCATTACATTTCCATGTCCATTTAAAAAAATTTTCCCAGGCAGGAAGCTAAAATTCCAGTTTAATTGTGAATGCTTGCAATCCTAAGAACACACAGTTGTCAATTTATAACAGATAAGCTGAATCAGGCAGCCTCTGATGCCTGTGTTTGTATCTAGACTAATTACATGAATCATTTAATATAGCTTGGGAAATGTCAACCACAATTGTTTGTGCTGTGGATGGTGGGCTCTCATGAGGTTGAACCCATCCTTTAGTTTCTCATATGCCCTTTAGTTTCTCATATGCCACTTACACCAGAGTCGAGAGACAGCAATGCTTTATGAGTGGGGTGGAGCTCATGGGGATATTGATGCTGCTTCCTTGGATTCTGTATACTGCCCATACAATGTATAGGAAGCCTGAGGAGAATTTTCTGTGGCTGGCTTTGGAATGCTAAGTGTGCTGTGGGTCTTCTTACTTAGCAATCTGAACATATGGGGCATTGCCCACCATTCAAAAGAGCTGAGGATAAGAATATTCTCTACCTTGGGAATCATACCCTTTTGGGCAATTTTGAATGTCAGTTAAAACTGGCACTGGCTAAAGAGGATGGATAGTTTTGCAAAGAGTTTCAAAGTTTTGGCATCAGAGCTAAGGGTAAAATCAGAGGTCTTAAGAGACTACTGTCGCTTAGGGTTTTCCAGGGACTCTTCCACTAGCCTTAGAATGTCACATTATTCTTTTAGGGCATTGGTTCTTAGAGCCCCTTGAAACTGTAAGCAAAATGTTGTATATATATGAATATGTGTGTTTTTCTCAGTGGTGGAGAGTATGCCATTTTCTTCACATTCTCAAAGCTCCCAAATCTTAAGACCTAAGGAGAGAGTTGTTTCTTAGGTGAGCTTTTGTCTTGAACAGCACCTTATTTCTCTTCAGGAAACTTATACATAGCAAGAAATAGTAATGATGACAGCAGCAATAATAATAGTTAATATTTATGGCATTAATACATTCCAGCTGCTATGCTGAGTACATATATTATCTCATTTAATAAGGTAATTATAATTGTCAAAAATACAACAGGGTTTTGGACCATAATGAATAATTACTCTTCCATGAAGGGATTCAATTCCTCTGGCATGATATTCAAGGGCCTCCCTGCTCTGGTATTGAATGCCAATCCTTTTCAATATTTATATACCCAAATGTGTTAGTTTTCTATGCTGGATAACAAATTACCATAAACTCAGTGGCTTTAAAAATGCCTATTTATTATTTCATAGTTTCTGCAGGTCACAAGTTCTGGCAAGACTTGCCTAGATTATCAAGGCTTACCAGGGTGTAATACAGATGTTGTCTGGGGCCGTGGTCTAATCTGAGGCTTGACAGGGTAAGATCTACAGACATGGTCCTTCTGATTGTTTCCAGAATTTGTCTCCCCTTTTTCTTACTGACTGTTGGCAGGAGGATGTTCTTTGGTTACTAGAGGTTTCCTACTACACGCCCCTCTTATAATATGGCAGTTTACTTCTTCATGGCCAACAAAGAAGCTTTTCTGTCTTTTCTGTTATGATGAAGTCTTATAAGTATATAAAACGATCATGGGAATAATACCCTGTCACATATAACGTAACATAATCAAGGGATGACATCCTGTCACTTGTGACCTATTCTGTTGGTTAGAAGAAAGTCACAGATTGTACCCAAACTCGAGATAGGATTATACAAGTGTGTCACTCATTGGGGGTCGCTTTGGGTGTGTTGGCAACATCCAACATTAGTAGTACTGGCACAGTTTTAACTAGTTGTTTGAAATATACCTCAGGAAGCCTCTTTTTCTATTTCAACTTTTTGCTTCCAGTCTTCAGGGAGCATTGTTGCTTCTCAGAAATGCTTTGCATGCTTATGCCACTGAGCCTCTGCTCTCAATTGTGCTCCCAGCTTGGAGTGCCCTCCACTGTCCTCACCATCTGTTACAATCGTTGTCAGACGAAAAGGCTTAGCTCAAATACTGTGATTTTCCCCCAAACCTTCCCTGATGCCTCCATTATTGTGGTGACCTGAGAGCATTTGGTCATACCTTACTTATATCAAGCATTTAATTCTGAGTTGTATTATAGTTACTTGTGTAAATAACTTTTTCAAAAATAAATCATGTCTTATGTATTATTACTATTACTATTATTTTTTTGGCCAGAGCTCATCATTTTTACATAGGAATTACTAAATAAATGTTTGTTGAATTATTTTCTCCCAAACAATTGACCCAATTTTTTTCTTTTCTTTCTTTCTTTCTTTTTTGTATTTAATTTCTTTTTGTCAGGAATGAGAATAACCAACAATCTATCCTTAACATTGGTTTGGACTTTTTCCTTTAAAATGGGGACAGAAAGCTTACCTCAAACTCCTTCCTATTTTCTTCCTTCTGGCCCCAATGAACTATAGCAAGTACCCCTACAGTATCCACTCAGGGCCCAACTTGAAAAGAGAAAAAGGTGAAAGCTACTGAAGAGCTCAGTTTGACAGTGTTCTGCTTCTTAGTGAGGTTTTAGGCCCCACTTGCCCTGCATTTCCTTCCTGCCATTTTGATGCCTAAAGCAGAACTTACTGCTGACCAATTATTCCAGGTCCCACTGAAAAAGCATCCAGACTGTGTGTCAGACTAGTTTTCCCACATTGAAAGGAGTTTCCAGGTGGGACCTGTCATCTGGTAATAGTTTAGGTGCTTTTTGTTCAGATGTGAAATTACAGTTTATTCTTCTAATTACTGATTGGGTGTTAGAAATGGTTTGGCCTTCATTTCTTTAGCTCAGTGTAAGGTAATAAACAGCTTCATCATGCAACCAATTTAAATAACTACTGGCCATTTTGGGTAGTGTTGTTGGCATGACATCAATAAAATATAATTTCTTATTCTGTGTTGCATTTCTGTCTCCCTTCCCTGAGGCTGATTACTTCCTGGAGTAAGATTAAAAAAAAAAATTAAGCAGAGGAAAGGGAAATTCAGGTAAAGCAAGAAATATTCCTGACATTGGACTCTACAAAGTCAAAGGGTCTAGCATTGATTTCTTACATTTAATATGATAGTAAAGTGAGCCAGATATTGCAGAGCTGGAAAAGAAAAAAAAATCTATGTTAGCAGAGTGGTCTTTTATGGATAATGTGGATGTGATATAGTCCATTGTGGCTGGGTGTCCTTGGAGTTGCTTTGTCTCCTTGCCTTCCCCAGTGCACCTGTGCAGTCCCTTTCTGAATCCCCCACAGATCAAAAAAAACACTAGTATCCAGACGTTGGTTTCTACAAGGCAACGTAAGCCAAACTTGGAATTTTCAGTTTGTCCAGTAATTAATGCCTTAATGAGGTGGCTCCAGGGAGATAGGTCGTATTCCAGGAGAATGAAGACAGAACTGGTCCTAATATGAGCGTGACTGCTTTGCCACACAAGAGGGTGCCAAGAGATGGTTATAGCTGCTCTGTCATTTGGAAAACTTTCAGAACAAGTAGGACTGCAAGCAGATTCCAAGGGGGATCGAGATAAATGGTTTGTTGAATTAAATTAAGAGAATGACAGTGGAAAGCCAAAAAACATGTAGCCTATGAAGTTAAGGGCTGTTCAGTGTCAGGGAACAGATCAGGATGGAGAGTTCCTCTTGACATCCTGCTTGCACTCCCCCATGACACAGAATTTTTTTAAAGCTCCTAGGGTTGTGTTCAGAAAGAACGGTGACCAAGTGCTGGCTGGATGTTTTTTGGGGTGGGAGGTGGGGATAGCCCTCACTTTAAGTAAGGAATCATCATACATTTTAATAGTTATTTAAAAATTTCCCCAAGATCTGGGTTTTATTTATTTCAGTTCTTTTTTTAAATATAATTCTTTTAATTTTTTAAATTTACATCCAACTTAGCATATAGTGCAACAATGATTTCACTAGTAGATTCCTTAATGTCCCTTACCCATTCAGCCCATCCCCCTCCCACATCTCCTCCAGCAACCGTGTGTTCTCTGTATTTAAGAGTCTCTTATGTTTTTGTTCCCCTCCCTGTTTTTATATTATTTTTGCTTCCCTTTCTTTATGTTCATCTGTTTTGTATCTTAAATTCTTCATATGAATGAAGTTATGTGATATTTGTCTTTCTCTGACTAATTTCACTTAGCAGAATACCCTCTAGTTCCATCCACATAGTTGCAAATAGCAAGATTTCATTCTTTCTGATTGTCGAGTAATACTCCATTGTGTATATATACCACCTCTTCTTTATCCATTCATCCATCAATGGACATTTGGAATCTTTCCATGCTTTGGCTACTGTTGATAGTGCTGCTATAAACACTGGGGTGCATGTTGCCCCTTTGAAGATCTGTGCATGTTTTAATCAGAAGTGGTTGGGAATCCAGTTAAATGGGGATGGTCTTAGGATTTGAATAGACTGGGACAAAGCACTGCTTTCTGGTGTTTATGTGCAGGTCTCCTCACTCTCGAATCAACCTCTAAGCATTTACAGAACAGCCAGTGTACCTTTCCTAGACCTCCTTTCCCAAAATGATCTCTGGTCTTTTCACCTCTTCTGTCCCTGCATAAAAGTTCACCTCATCTTTGCCTCTGAAGTGCCAACTCTAGTAACTCACAGATGGCAGCAAGAATGTCCCAACACCCCCAAGGTATGGCTTACAGTGATTTTGAGGATTAAATGACGTTACAGATATAAAGTGCTTATTTTTGATACTATTTTAAAAATCATTAGTGATGGGCCAACTCCCTGCATGGGTCTGACATTAATCTGTATCTTTCATACCACCTCACTTGCTTCTTACAGAGTGAGGCTTGCTTTCTTTCTAGTATATAATTTTTCTTTCTAGAATATTTTGTCTTTAATTTTTTTAGGATAAAAACAACTTTTTTTTTTAGCATTATACTGGGATATTGAAATGACTTGGCCTGAACGTTTGAGATTATTTATTTATGCTCTATTATGTGAGAGAAGAACATTATTTTAAAAATAAATAGGTTCTGGGCAGTGGTTCTCAATCAGGGGTGATGTTTACTGCCCCATTCCCGTTATGTTTAGCAATGTTTAGAGACAGTTTTTTTGTCATAACTTGGGGGAATGTCCTACTGGCTTCTAGCAGGCAGAGGCCATGGATAATGCTAAACACCCTACAGTTCACAGAGTGGCACCTGTATTAGTTCTTTTAATATGGAGACTGCCATAATAATTGCTGCTGTAATGAGCTACCACAAATTTGGTGGCTTGAAACAACACAAATTTATTATTTTATAGTTCTGTAGGTCAGAAGTCTGACATGAGGTTCAAGGGGCTAAAATTAAGGTGTCCGTGGGGCTCTATTCCTTTGTGGAGGCTTTAGGGGAGAATTCACTCCTTTGCCTTGTCCAGCTTCTAGAAGCTGTCTGCATCCATTGGCGTGTGGGCCCCTTTCCTTGTGTTCAAAGCTAACAGTGGTGAGTCAGGTCCCTTCCATGTTTCAGATCTTTCCTGCTTCTTCCATAATCATATGTCTTTGACCAACTGTTTTGCCCTTCTCTTTCACTTTAAGGGTAACTGTGATTATATGGAATCTGCCCAGATAACCCAGGATAACCTCTCTCTTGTAACATCTTCTGATTAGCAACCTTAAATTTATCTGCAAACCTTGATTTCTTTTTGCTGTATAATATGACATATTCACAGGTTCCAGGGATTAGGTTGTGAACATCTCTGTAAGGCCATTCTGTATACTACAGCCCCCACATGTCAGTAGTACTGAGATTGAGAAAGTCTGTCCTAGAGAAAGCTTCCTAGTCCTAGAAGACAGAGCTCCATTCAATGTGGATAAAATAAAAAGATAAGATACTTTTAGACTGACTTATTTCAAGTGTTAACATCACACAGCACATTTAGCAACTTGGACAATTTACATTAAAAGGCACTGCTGGGTGAGATTTCTCATCCACTGCTGGCCAAGATATAACTTGGTCCACCTGGCAGGGAAGTGAAAGTTCTCCTATTAAATAAATGAAGCATCAGCTTCTGGTAACAAACATATGAAACAGAATATTCATCTTTTCTTCAATGGGAATAACACATGACAAAAGTGAGGCTTTCTTCACATTGTTTGTTTATAGAAAATTCATCTCCACTGAGGCCTTATGTTAAATTTGCTCTCTGATGTTAGCATTTCCAGGATGCACAGGGCCACTGGAGTATGTTCTTATGATCTTACCATTTATTTACCTTGATACGAAACTCCAATTACTGTCAGAGATGCTTCTTGTTAAATATGGTAAGATCTCCAGCTTCTGAGAGTGTGAATATGTATTTGATTCTCTGGGGCGAGGCTCAGATGCAAGCTAAGGAATCAGAGTTCTGGGGACGTGGGTGCAAATTAATTAAATATCTGAAGATAACATGGAGGAAGTTTGGGCTTTAGAGAAAAGGCTAGAATTTAGGGAGAGAAGATTGTATAGCAAGAGACTGTGAGATTGCCTTTTCTTCCACTGGAGTCTCTTGGTCTTGCATGGGCGTGTGTGTGTCTTTGTGTGCACTGAGAATTACTGTGCTTTTGTGTTGCTTTTTAGTGTCTTTCAACACCTAAAGAAACTCTTGGATTATCTGAAATCAGGAATATGAATATAACACACTTCCAATGGCATCAGGGGAGACTATTCTCCAGATAAAATGTTAGAATTTTCCTGATTATTCAGACTGTCATATTTAGTTACTGGCTTTCTTTGGGTAATCCAACTCTATTTTATTCATGGGCTATTCTAAAAATACAATCAAAGGACACCTACTGGCTACAAGTGACTTTGCTCATGTCTAATGGGGCTGTGAAGAATGGTTTGAATTTAGTGCAGATGGGGGAAAATATGTGCTGTCATCAAGAGCCTATCACTTTAAACTTATAAAATATCTTGACTGGAGTCTAGCCAGAGCGAGTCTGAGGTGGACGCTTTAGTGAGGATGAATGTATTGGGTAAGATAAAGGAAGGACCAAAGCAGACCTTAAGTAGACTGTAAATCGAACAGAATGGGATACTATTGTTTTTGGTTTGGTAAGTAGAAAAATGTTACTCTGCTTGTCTGTTTTTCCATTTTTTTGAGTTGCATTTAGTCTCCATTTTGGATATATATATATCTGGGAGCCACAGAGGCCTGCTTTGGGGAAGCACTGAAGTTCTGTGGTTCTGAATGTGAAAAATAAATGATTGCATCATTGTTGTTGCCGTGCTGGGGAATTTTCTGGGAGACATTTCCATTCCTTCACCGAAATCTGTTCTGTGCATAGACCTTGGAGAATGATCATTTCCTAGGTATAAAGCACATGCCTGCAGCAGCTAAGTTACTTAATAACCCCGGAGCATATAAACAATTTGATTTGGAAAGCCAGTTAAGTTCCTCCTTTGCCTTCCATCTTATTGGCTGCCTAAGTTGTTTTGCCATTCTTCTCTGGGGTGGAGAAGACAAAAGCAGTGTGGTTTTAGTCATGAGAGGTACTATGTTCTCAGCCTTATCTGAAGAAACTACTCTTTGTGTGATAGTAATTAGCCCAGAGGGATTGTAATGTGTCAAAACCTCAGACACATTCCCAGGCTCAAATGCAAAGTGGCAGGAAAGACTTCCAAAAACAAGAAACCAAGGTGTGGCATAATGTGGTGACTTTAAACTTGAGTGCCACTAGAATCCCTTGGAGGGCTTGTTAAAACAATTGATCACTGGACCTCACCCCCCAGAGTTTGATTCTGTAGCTCCTAGGGTAAGGCCCTAGATATTTGTGTTTGTGACACATTCCCAGGAGATGCTGCTTCTTGTCCTGGATCACACTTTAAGGACCCTTGGCTTCGTGGGTAGGAGTAGACCTAATGGCTCTGAACCTGTGTTCACCATTCCCAAGTCCTGGGTCTTGGTCCCACCTTGGTCTATTGAATCAGAACTTGTATTTTAACAAGATCAGGCCATTTGTTTCCACATTAAGTTCAAGAAGCACTGACTTAATTTCACTCTTCCTCATTTCACTCATCTGTAAAATGGAAATGATACTTATTTTCTGGGGGTATCTTGAAGTGAAATATATTTAACAGACTTAGCAGTAGTGCCTGACATGAAGTATGCCCCCAGTAAATGTCACTGCTTATAATTTGAAGCCAATTTGGGATGGAAAAGCAAGTAATTTATTTTATTACAGCAACCTGTTTTTAAAGGTCAAAATTGTGTTTCTACTTTTTTTTTTTCTTTTCACTTCCTTTTTTTTTTCTTTCTGTGAGCTTACACTTTCCTTGGAAGTATAAACATTAAATGAGAGTGATAGGTTTGAGTACAAATGAATTTCCAGTTTTATTCATTCCCATAACTGCCTTGACTAAGATATCTTCAGTTATCTTAAGAGAATATAGGAAAATTCTGAAAGCAAAATAAGTGTTAAATTGAAAGATAAGTTTAGCACTCTGTAAAGGGCTGTGGAGGAAGATCTTTGAAGTCAGTCAGACTCCAGCAGGATATGGACACTGAAATAAGTTGAAAATTGGCATTAGACTCTCTTCCCTTCCTTTTTTCATTTCTTGCAATTAAATTCTGAAATTGTTTTCAGAATTATGTAACATTATTTTGCTTCAGTATGATCCAGAAAAGATTAGTATGCCTCAAGAAGGCTTCTTTGCAATAAAGCATTTCAGTGTTTGCTGTGGAGGCCTGGTGCTCTGACTTCTGACTCCTGACTCCTGAAGACCTGCTGCAGCTCTGGGGCGGGCCTCTGAATCCTTGCTATTTGCTCCTAGGATCTGGCTCTAAATAGCAGAATCCCTTGGTAGCGTGGAGTTGCGAGTGTCACCCCAGATCTGTAATTAGTAGGCCTGCTATTTGGCCTGGAGTCGGCATTTTTGTACCTTGGGCAGATTCCTCATCTACACTAAATTTTAGTTTTCTCATTTTTACATGGAAATCCTTGTATTTTTCCTGCTTATATTCCTAAGTTTTAATGAGGAGCAAATAAAGTATGTAGAGATGCCTTGAAAAACACCTTCGTTTTATCATTGTCCTTGGTATCAAACTCAGATTGGTGAGTCCACCCTCCCCCCTGGGGGGGAGAGAGAGCGCGGGAGAGTGCGTATACCCATGAGCCAAGGGGGTTGGGGGTGGGGAGAAAGAGTGAGTGTGAAAGTGAGAGTGTGAGAGTCTTAAGCAGGCTCCGTGCTCAGCGGGGCTCAGTCTCATGACTGTGAGACCATGACCTGAGCCAAAGTCAAGAGTCGGACACTTAACTGACTGAGCCACCCAGGAGCCCCATGATGAGGTTTTATTAGAAGTGGTTTTAGAGACATTGGTCCATAAAGGCTGGGCTCTGTTTCTAATTTATGTAATTTAGGGGCTGACAAACCTTTCAGTATCCAGCAGGTGAAACAGTGCTGGGAGAATCCCGGGGCAGTGTAGTCAACCTTGCAGTAGTAGAAGCTGATTGTTTCACTGGAGGAACAAGTGACTTTGTCCTCATCTCCCCTGTGGTGCAACTTCTGCTACCTGCCCAGCTCTGGGTGTATCCTGAGTGCCGTAGCAGGTTGTCCCATGGGGGAGAGGGAGGACTATGAAGGGCTAAAGATGATGACATGGCCTGAATTGCACAGGCCTCTGGCCAGGGTCTCTGAATGTGGTCTGTTTCCATCTAGTGTCTCCCATAGCCGTGGCTTCTTAAAGGATCTTACTAGGAAGCTCTGAGATGCCTATTTAGATAAATAGGCAAACAAAAACAAACTTTTGACTTCAAATCCTGCAAATAAGCTTTTCCTCTTAAGGAGAAATTCAAGTTGTGGACTTAAAGAATGTGGCCTCTACTGCATACCCTCCAGGCTTCACTCCTGGATGCCTATGTAGGTTCTCATCTTTGAGTTTTTTCCAGTTGGCCTAGTCTCTCCCTCTTTGGATAAGAAGTCAGATTTTCTTCTTTTTTGCATCTTGTCCAGTCCCTGACCTTTCCTTGTTCCATCGCTAATTTAATTTCCCAGTGTAAACTCCAGCCTTCCCATCTATGATCTTAACATTTGTTTCAACCTGCAGATGCTGGAAAACAAAAGCTGCTTGAAAAACCTCCATGAGACCTCAGTTGTTGGGCACTATATTGGTTCTGCCTTGTGTAAGGCTAGGTTTCAGAGCTGAGTGGAACAGAATGGAGTCAGAGACAGGGCACCAGGCACCTACCCTCCTGGTGCACATCAGGCCAGAGTCTGCTGTGTTCCATACTCACCAACTTGCTGCTGCAGTGAGGACAGTTTCTTCCATTGTGGTAGGGCCCTGGGAATTATTCCTGGGAGCTCTGTGTAGGAGTTTTAAGCCACCTAATGTCTATCAATATATCACTTTATGCTGAAACTAGCTGGAATGGTGTCTGTTGGCTGCAGCTGAATGCTAACTGATACACTGATTGCCATTCTCCCTGATATGCTTCACCAGCTTTTATACCTGTATTCTTGGCCAGCCTGTTTTGCCACTAGAGTGGCTGCACCTGTTATCCCAGTCTCATAAGGTCTTTGATTCCCTTACTTCCAGGCATATACTTGGCCTGAACTCTGCTGCTACCACTGCCAGTCAAGGTATGTCCTGTGGCTGGAGCAATCAAAACATACTACTAAGACTTAAATCATTTAAACTTGTTGGATATAAAGGATGAATTTACATAGGTTCATGGCCTAATCTTATTCTGATCTTTCAAATCCATTGGTTTGTTGGGGGTGGATCAGAAATTCTCTATATCTTCTGTTCTATTAGGTAGCCCAACCATTCCATATATCTGGAAATTTTCATTCATTCATTCATTTGCCATATTTACAAAATATACCTTTTAAAGTGAATGAGAAAGGTACTTTTCAAAAATTACTGTTTATGCAATTTTCTACCTGTTACCAAATAGTATCCTTCAGGGGACACCTGGGTGGTTCAGTCATTTGAGCATCTGTTGATTTCAGCTTCAGTCATGATCCTGTTGTTGTGGGATCAAGCCCAGAGTCAGGCTCTGTGTGAGCATGGAGCCTGCTTAAGATATTCTCTCTCTCTCTTTCTTTCTCCCCCTCTTCCCTCTCTCTCACTTCCTCTCTCTCTCCCCCCCCCCCCCCCCCCCAACTCCTTCTCTCTCCCTTCTCTTTAAAATAAAAAAAATACCCTTTAGGGAATCCTTTTAGAAGAATTGAATGTATTGTGCTAAAGAAACCTTTGTGGAAAAAATGTGAACATTTTAGGAATCAGAACTATCAGAGTGGCACTCAAGTCCCTGACTTGAACTTTGGAGTTGTGGATTTTTCAGGTGGATTCTGTACCGTTGCACCATTGTTCTTCCCTAAGTCCTTCTCCAAGGAAGCACCTGAGCTTATTTTTCACTCACTAAAAATGGCCAGAAGCCAGAGACTGCTTGAAGTTACTGAGATGGGAAGATGGTATCTGGGAGACCAGCATGGCTTTTTTTAGTGCAGTATGTGACAGACTAGTGGATAATCAAATGTAGCCTTTCCCTTTCCATTGCTAGACCTGTAAGAATGGTACAGGACATCACAAAGGAGTTCACGTGTCTTTCTAAACCTGAGTGGTAACATTTAAAGCAGAGATAATACCTATCCTTCTCAAGCTATTCCAAGAAATAGAAAGGGAAGGAAAACTTCCAGACTCATTCTATGAAGCCAGTATTACTTTGATTCCTAAACCAGACAGAGACCCAGTAAAAAAAGAGAACTACAGGCCAATATCCCTGATGAATATGGATGCAAAAATTCTCAATAAGATACTAGCAAATCGAATTCAACAGCATATAAAAAGAATTATTCACCATGATCAAGTGGGATTCATTCCTGGGATGCAGGGCTGGTTCAACATTCGCAAATCAATCAACGTGATACATCACATTAACAAAAAAAAAGAGAAGAACCATATGATCCTGTCAATCGATGCAGAAAAGGCCTTTGACAAAATCCAGCACCCTTTCTTAATAAAAACCCTTGAGAAAGTCGGGATAGAAGGAACATACTTAAAGATCATAAAAGCCATTTATGAAAAGCCCACAGCTAACATCATCCTCAACGGGGAAAAACTGAGAGCTTTTTCCCTGAGATCAGGAACACGACAGGGATGCCCACTCTCACCGCTGTTGTTTAACATAGTGCTGGAAGTTCTAGCATCAGCAATCAGACAACAAAAGGAAATCAAAGGCATCCAAATTGGCAAAGATGAAGTCAAGCTTTCGCTTTTTGCAGATGACATGATATTATACATGGAAAATCCGATAGACTCCACCAAAAGTCTGCTAGAACTGATACATGAATTCAGCAAAGTTGCAGGATACAAAATCAATGTCCAGAAATCAGTTGCATTCTTATACACTAACAATGAAGCAACAGAAAGACAAATAAAGAAACTGATCCCATTCACAATTGCACCAAGAAGCATAAAATACCTAGGAATAAATCTAACCAAAGATGTAAAGGATCTGTATGCTGAAAACTATAGAAAGCTTATGAAGGTAATTGAAGAAGACTTAAAGAAATGGAAAGACATTCCCTGCTCATGGATTGGAAAAATAAATATTGTCAAAATGTCAATACTACCCAAAGCTATCTACACATTCAATGCAATCCCAATCAAAATTGTACCAGCATTCTTCTCGAAATTAGAACAAGCAATCCTAAAATTCATATGGAACCACAAAAGGCCCCGAATAGCCAAAGGAATTTTGAAGAAGAAGACCAAAGCAGGAGGCATCACAATCCCAGACTTTAGCCTCTACTACAAAGCTGTCATCATCAAGACAGCATGGTATTGGCACAAAAACAGACACACAGACCAATGGAATAGAATAGAAACCCCAGAACTAGACCCACAAACGTATGGCCAACTCATCTTTGACAAAGCAGGAAAGAACATCCAATGGAAAAAAGACAGCCTCTTTAACAAATGGTGCTGGGAGAACTGGACAGCAACATGCAGAAGGTTGAAACTAGACCACTTTCTCACACCATTTACAAAAATAAACTCAAAATGGATAAAGGACCTAAACGTGAGACAGGAAACCATCAAAACCTTAGAGGAGAAAGCAGGAAAAGACCTCTCTGACCTCAGCCGTAGCAATCTCTTACTCGACACATCCCCAAAGGCAAGGGAATTAAAAGCAAAAGTGAATTACTGGGACCTTATGAAGATAAAAAGCTTCTGCACAGCAAAGGAAACAACCAACAAAACTAAAAGGCAACCAACGGAATGGGAAAAGATATTTGCAAATGACATATCGGACAAAGGGCTAGTATCTAAAATCTATAAAGAGCTCACCAAACTCCACACCCGAAAAACAAAGAACCCAGTGAAGAAATGGGCAGAAAACATGAATAGACACTTTTCTAAAGAAGACATCCAGATGGCCAACAGGCACATGAAAAGATGTTCAGCGTCGCTCCTTATCAGGGAAATACAAATCAAAACCACAGTCAGGTATCACCTCACGCCAGTCAGAGTGGCCAAAATGAACAAATCAGGAGACTATAGATGCTGGCGAGGATGTGGAGAAACGGGAACCCTCTTGCACTGTTGGTGGGAATGCAAATTGGTGCAGCCGCTCTGGAAAGCAGTGTGGAGGTTCCTCAGAAAATTAAAAATAGACCTACCCTATGACCCAGCAATAGCACTGCTAGGAATTTATCCAAGGGATACAGGAGTACTGATGCATAGGGGCACTTGTACCCCAATGTTCATAGCAGCACTGTCAACAATAGCCAAATTATGGAAAGAGCCTAAATGTCCATCAACTGATGAATGGATAAAGAAATTGTGGTTTATATACACAATGGAATACTATGTGGCAATGAGAAAAAATGAAATATGGCCCTTTGTAGCAACGTGGATGGAACTGGAGAGTGTAATGCTAAGTGAAATAAGCCATACAGAGAAAGACAGATACCATATGGTTTCACTCTTATGTGGATCCTGAGAAACTTAACAGGAACCCATGGGGGAGGGGAAAGAAAAAAAAAAAAAAGAGGTTAGAGTGGGAGAGAGCCAAAGCATAAGAGACTGTTAAAAACTGAGAACAAACTGAGGGTTGATGGGGGGTGGGAGGGAGGGGAGGGTGGGTGATGGGTATTGAGGAGGGCACCTTTTGGGATGAGCACTGGGTGTTGTATGGAAACCAATTTGTCAATAAATTTCATAAAAAAAATAAATAAATAAACCTGAGTGGTAGAAGGGAGTGCCTAGAGGTATGTCTTTGGTAGAGAAGATGTCTTATATGTGTACAGTGTGTGTGCACACGTACTTGTGAGTTGTTCCTTTCAAAATATAGTTTGTCTCTGCTTTTGACCAGAACCTATTCCTGGAAATTCTATCATAAAGTAGTCACATTTTCCCATAAGAACAGTGTCATACTTGGGCATTGCATTCCTGACCAAGGACCTGCCATTAAATAAACTGTAGATGTGACAAAAATATAAAAGCAAAGATGCGATGGCTATAAACCTCTGTAATAATTTTCAAGAATAAAGTAATGCTTTGTCATATAAATGGGCTCAAATATACTGTACACATTGATTATATAAAATCTCAATGAACTGTAAAGTCTATATAATAACATAAAAAGTACAAATCTAGTGCATCATAAATTTGACTTAAAACTAATATTCTAGCTATAATAAACATTAAGCATTTAATCAAGAATAATTTTTCTTTCCTTTTTGGAAGTTAGGAGGACATTTTAATATATGGTTTAAATGGCCCAGTTTCCTCACAAAGACTCAGCCATATGCCTTACTATCTTAGTCACAAGTGGAGGCATTTCAGGAAGCATCCTGATGACCTTGACACAGTAGCCCACAGGACCACTTGAGCACTTACTGCTGCAGACTGAATGTTTCAAACCACTGAATGGAGAATAGATATTATAAAGGATGATATAGGTTCTATGGAATGCTGAGCGGATGGATGGTTATGTTGGAAGAAGTGTGAGGGCTGAATGCTGTGTCAGTATAGTTCTGAGCCTTGAGCTTGATTGCATTTCCCTTCAATAACGCTTCCCATGTTTATCCAATGCTCTAGTGCTTAGTGACTTAGAAAGAATATCTCTACCTTCAGTAAACATACGGTGCCCTTTTGCTCTCTTTTAGAATATCAAGTTCAGGAGACTTGAAAACTATTAAAGTAGAATTTTAAAAAGTTAGCTCATTTTTGTTAAATACAGCTCTTGAATACACGCTGTTAGTATATGTGCTGCCGAAGCGAGCACGGGTACACGCTGTTAGTAATACTGAGCTTTTTGGTTCATTGCTTCTAGTGTCTGGAGAAATTCCTGGAACATGATTAGTGCTCAGTAAATATTTGTGGAAAAGAAAGAAAGAAGGAACAAAGAAAGATAGATATGAATTGTTCAAATAAGAGCTTTAACTATCTTAGGGCTCTCAGGACACCACCTTAGAGTATGCTTACAGAGAAGGTGCCTTGAGCAAGTAAGGAAAACTGGACTCCCAGGAATGATTCAGAATAGTCCATCCAGTGAAAGAATAACCTGGCCAGTTCAAATGCAACAAGGTGAAGACACAGAAAATCAGATTAGTGGAATCCAGAGCTGGACACTTTAAGAGTCAGTATGATTTAAAGGATCAGGCAAGGTACTCATCCTCTGCCTCCCCTTTTGTCACTCATTCTCCCCAGGTTATTTTGTCCACTCCAGCTCTTCTCATCCATTTCCACTTCTACCTATTACCCAAAGGCTCCTAAACCTGTCTTTCCAACTCAGCCTCTTATTTCAGTCCCAGATACTTAAATCTGAATTATCTGCTGGGTACGTATCTGTCCCAAAGCTACCTAAATTCACCATATATAAAATGAAGTTAATTATCTTTTTTCCAAAATTTAGTATCTTTCTATTTTTACGTTCTTGGTGAAAGGCTAAAACCTTCACTCATTTGGACTTTCTTAAGCAGAAGAGAGGGAAGGGTATATCTGAACAAGTTTGAATCCTTCTCACTGCTGCCATCCTGTTTTCAGGTGAAAGGAATTCAGCACCAGAGTATTGGCTATTAAGTCCCATTTTGTGGTACTGTCTGCTGGAAGAAATTTCTTAAAAGCTATGCATATTAGCAGTTAGACATTTTTGGAAGAAGCCCTTTACATTATATATCTCAGTGTACTTTCAGTACATTTTGAGAGTAGGTTTTCTGGTGTCAGAATGGATATCAGCATACTGTGTAAAAATAGGCAGCGAGTCCGTGAAAATGTGTAAAAAATTATTGGTTTACATCGTCTTTTTGGCCACATCCACGTGTAAGAGTGATAGTAGTATGTGTTAATATGCTTAGGCTATGAGAATCAGTGGATTTGCAATGCTTTAACACTTAAAATGGCTTTCATTGATACAAATTTGTGAAAGTATTTACTATTGAATCCACAAGCTGCTTGCTAGTATTTGGACAATACACATAACTAACATAAATTCATGAACAATTGACTGTGCTTATGTAATTATTCAGTTTTATCCATAAAAACATACCATAGAGGAGCAGCATATATTTAGCTAATGTGTAAGCATTGGTTTGACCAAGTGTGAGAATGCAAAGAGACGTTTGAAATGTAAATATTCCAAAGACTGGTTCAAGAAAATATTCCAGTCACCACAACGAACATTTTGAATTGCTTAAGAATAGTTGGCTTTTATGGTCAATAGGATATAGCTATGTTACTGGTAATAAGCCATAAGTTTTAACACATCATCTTTTAAGACTTCCAGAGATTATATTTTAAGGTAAAGAGCGTATGTAAGGATTTATATAGCATGCCAGTTTTGTTGTAATTGTTATTAATAAATTAACAAGGAAGGGGTAGCAAAATGATGAATTGCTGGAATTCATTAAATTGAGGATAACTCCCTTTGTGCTTGAGCCAGTTATTTCTAACACAGATGCGCAGAGGAGGCAGTAATGCCAAAAAACAAGATACCATAAAAATGGGGAAGAATCTCTAGTAGGACATCCTAGCAGTGGCAGGTATTTTGGGATTATAATTCTAGTTAATGAGTAACTAAAAATGAACTTGACCAATTTCTCAGAAAGCTCATTTATATATTGGTGGGTAAGTGTGGAGATAGGTTACTTGGGTTCTCATCCCTCATGGGACCTTGTGGAAGATAGTTACCCCCTTCAAGCCCTGATCTTTCCATCTGTAAAATTAGAATGAAGGAGTTACCTCTTGAGCTGTTGGGTTGAGGCAGTGGATATAAAACTTAACAGAGTGCCTGAAAGAATGTTAGTTGATATTATTTCATGCATTATGTATTATTTCTATGTTAATATAATGTAAAATACAACAGTTATTGTATATTTATATATTAGCTAGGGCTGCTATAACAAAATACCATAGACTGAGTGACTTAAACAAAAGACATCTATTGCTTACAGTTCTAAAGCTGTGAAGTCCAAGATGTTGGCAGATTCACTTCTTGGTAAAGGCCCTTTTCCTGGCTTGCAGACAGCTGCCGTCTTGCTGTATTCTCACATGGCAGAAAGAGAAAAGGGTCTGGTGTCTTTTTCTCTTCTAAAAAGGGCACTGAGTCCATCATGGGTGCCCTACCCTCATGATCTCCTCTAAACCTAATTACCTCCCCAAGGTTCCCACATCCGGCTAAAACACATGAATTTTGAGGGGGACATAAACAGTCCATAACATACATAATGTAATAAATAATAAAAATAATAAAGCAACTGTTTATTATTAAATAAATTTTGGGATTATCAGTATTGAGATCTGCAGTTGAATGAAATGGCATCTGGTGTTACATTAGAATAATTGGCAAATTTTTTTTTTGTCATTATTTTGCTTTCTGCGAGCATGCATTGAATATGATAAAGGACCACACATTACCAGAAATGGATTAAATGTGTATATGACAATTAAAAAGAAACTTGGGCAAACATTATTGGTTGGTGCAAAAAAAATCTTGCAGTAAATGCATTTGAGATCCAGACATAAGCCCCATCATGAAAGATTATTCATTTTTTTTTGAAAGACCCTTTCTTTCTGAGAGCTATCAGTTGGGAAACTCTGGGTTGGCCTCACAGTTTGAAAATACAAGCTCTTTGCAGTTCTCATACTCTGGGTGAAACGTAAGCAGTTCTTTAAAGGATTTAATGGCAGGAATAAATTAAAGAGACTTCATTTCAAACCAACAACTGATTATTATTAACATTGGAAGCTTAAACATGACTCTGGGTCACTAATTTACTAATAGTCTCTTTACAAGCACATATAAGCATTAGTAGGAGATTAAGAGTGGATTGAAATGAATGATAAATTGAATAAATTTTCAATAAATGTAGGAAATCCTGATGCTAGAAGAACTCAGCTATGTGTTCAGCAATAGGGATGAAGACCAAATAGTTTTGATGAGGAAGATTGATCCAGGCAGGTGGGATTATCTGTGGCAAGAATTGGAGAAAGGGAAGGGGAGTGTAGGTGTTTGTTGAATGAACGAATGAATGAATATTGAAGGGATGCTTATTGGGATTATTTCAAGGGAATAATTATGTTTATACTGAATCTCTTTCTTATCAGTAACTTCTGGATGAGGAAAGGAACCTGAGTTGGGAGAGATCCCAAATGGTGAAAGGAGAGATGGAAACAAGTGGGGCAGATGGAACATATGGATCTTTCTACAGGGTCTTCACAGTCATCAGTAATTACAAGTTCCAATTCCTGATTGGTAGTTCCTGGGGGAAGTTTGGGGGGGTGGGCATTGTTCCCTGCTGATAAAGTTTAATGTCAAGTGTAGACTGATTTGCTTTACCTCCAGGCCCTTTTTTCGCAACTTAGAGATGGTGGGTGTTTTTCTGTCAGACACAAGCTTCACTTAATGACTGTGTAGTTTATTACCCAGTAGGTCATATCCTGTATATTTTAAGAACAAACACCTCAGAGACTGTGACTTGGTGGAAGGAGATGACATGTGTCACTGCTGTTATTTTCACTACAGCCTGGTGGAAAAACTAATTACCTTTTCATCTGGGCAAATTCAGAGGTCAGTTTACCACTAGTATATCACTACATGACAGGGAACATGGGTAATTAGGTGGGATGTGTAACCTGGATATTCCATGGATCTCATTACATCTTATTTAGAAAGGCTATAATTTGATTGGTGGAAAATTAAGGCATCTTCTCATGGGTCATTTTATCTTTCTGCAATAATAATTCTTGGCTTGATTAAAAATTGATCCAGTGTCTTCAAGTGAATTTATTATTGCTGCAATCTATCACCCCCAGACAGATAATCTGGTTCCCATCTTTATCTGATTTGAAAAATCTGTCACTTATTATGTGTTGTTTTTTTCAATCATTTAAATTGATAGCATTCTAGAAAGGCATTTGCAACCTCAGGTTTCTCAGAGAAAAGCTTGCACAGAGTGTGGTGCATTCTTTTATGGTAAGGGATTGGATAATCTGTCAATTTTAATAAATTGATTTTGAATCGGTCTGTGGCAACATTTTTGCTATTAAAAATAATCAAACCCCATTTTGAGGAATGAGAACAATTGAAAGATAGCAGGAGGGCAGACTGCTTTTCCTTATTTTCTCTCTTCTTCCTCCCCTCCCCAGTGTCTTTTGTTGAACCAAAGGAGTTTAGTTTTTTAAATACAAAATCGCAAAACTTAACCTTGAATCCGAGTCCACTAAAATACGTTTAATGTCCCTCAAGAAATTATAGAATATAAGCCCATATGCATGAAAAACATTTTGAGTTAATTTAGGCATTCAATGAAACATAATAATTTTAATTTACATTTTATAGGTTCTCTCAGCTTGGTACTAGCTCAATAGAAGATCTAAAACATGCAAATGTATTAGATCTTTTACCTCTGATAGTAGTTATCTTTTTTGGTGAGCACTAGTTATCTTTTATTAAGTGCTTATTATATGTAGGTTTAGGACATAAGTGCTTTATGTGGCTTAGTTTATTTAAGCATCAAAGCAGCTCTGTGGGTAGAGTTTAGGCATACAGAGGTTTAACGATGTGGTCACACAGGTGGTAAGCGGGGGCATGATGATTTGAATTTTGGTGGTCTCATGAGCATCCTCATTGCCACTATGCTGCTGTTTGTCTTAGAATTAGCTTTTAAAATTTTTTTCAATAATATTTAGTTTTGAGAGAGAGAGAGAAATCATGAGCAGGGGAGGGGTAGAGAGAGAGGGAGACAGAAAATATCCAGCAGGCTCTGTGTTGTTAGGGCAGAGCCTGATGTGGGGCTTGAACTCATGAACTGTGAGATCATGACCTGAGCAGAAATTGAGTCAGCCACTTAACCAATTGAGCCACCCAGGTGCCACTAGAATTAGCTTTCTGAGGACAGATAGAAGAAAGTCTTCAGAGTAAGCAGAAAAGTCAACAATTTGTATAGAGTAATTGGTATTTATTAAGGGCTTCCTATAATTGAAACATCATTCTTAGGCACTTGGGAGATACAAAAAATAATGACAAAGTGCTGCCTGGGTGACTCAGTTGAGCATCCGACTCTTAATCTCCACTCAGGTCTTGATCTTAGGGTTGTGAGTTCAGGTCCCACATTGGGCTCCACTGGGCATGAAGCCTACTTAAAATAATAATGACAAAATTTTCATTAATATATAAACAGGAAAAAAAATCAAATAATAAAAATGACAAAAGATAGCAGTGCAACACTATCATGTTGCACTATCAAGAGCACTTTATCCCAAGCTGCTAACAGAGGCCTCTGGCTATAGGGGTTCAGAAGAGAGCCAGCAATTGTAGGCACAGGAATCCTGGCATACTTCTTAGGGAAGGAGAGCTTTGTGTTGTGTCTTGAAGAATCTAGTATAGAATCTAGAGAAGTGGAGAGAGGGGCAGTGGTTTTCTAGATGGGAGGAATGGTCTGAGAAAAGCATGGAAATGGGGAAGGAGTGAGATGATTTGGGGAACAAATACTTGAAACCAAAGACATAGGATTGTGGCAAGGTGGAATAAAGGCTGATGGGTAGGTCATTTGGGGCCAGATGTGGAAACCTTCAGCACTAAGGTCGGGAGAGGGGAATTTGTATAAGGGGCCAGGACAAGATATTGAAAGTTTAGTGCAAAAGGGGATTTTGAACAAAGACCTAAGTATGTGAATTGAACAAAGGACAAACTGTAGATTAGAGAGGCTGGTGATGTCAGAGGGCTGTTCGTTCACCTGCTGCAAAAGGCAGACAGTTTTTGCCCTGGGGAAAGGTAGACTGAAGGTCATCAAAAGCATCATACTGAAGATGTGACATTGTCTCATGACTAGGACTGTAAAACTGATACTGTATGTTCTGTCTCAGCCCCCCACAGCCATCAGTTCTATGTTCTGCATGTTGAACATTTGCATCCTGACTTCCCCTCCCATTGTAATTGCTCCCTCAGTTCTGATGTACTTGGTTATCTCCTTGCCCAGCCTGATTTTAGCCTCCTGACTTGGCATTCCTTTTCTGGGCACTTCTTTGGCTGGCTTTCAGCCCTGACCAGATTCTCCTTCTATTACTCTGGTTTATTGCAGCTCACAACCCTGGTGGCCTCCTCTGCCTATGGGCCTCATCAATGCCAGTCGGAGTCAGGGAGAGCAGTTAGGAGGTAATTGCCATAAAAATAGATCACAGAGTCGCAGGGGCTGACAGTAGGTGTTGACAGTTCAGATTTAGAGGAAGAGACAGTTACTATAGTATGTAAGAAGGTTTTTATTAAAAAAGTTTGGTCACTTTTAGGATCTTAGATCTATAGAGAGCTCTCTTATAAGGTTAACAGAAATTTCAATCCCATTTATAGATTTTATTTCAACAAAAGTGTGAAATTTGGGTTTTATTCAAATATTCATTTAACAAATCTTTTATTGATAGATTCCAATAATACAAATTATATGTATTTTACTTCCGGACAACTGAGAAAAGTTTCCTAAGTTTTATAGCATGTTACAATTTATGTAGAGTTTTCAAACATATTCACTCAATTTGAGGTATTGTTCCACTTTTTTCAAGGAAAGAAAATGAAGTTTGGAGGGGTACTTGCCTGGATTCCCACCAATTTATAAATGGTGGGGTTTGAGAATTGAACACAGGCTTTCTGACTCTAAGAGTGGTGTTTTTTCTACCATAATACAGTTGCTTACAAAATTATGTTGTCCTAGAGGAGTTATTATGGCTTCTCCAAGCCCATACTGTGCTGGTAGTGAGACAAGGGCATTGTATTGGTGAGTTGAGGAAGACAGGGGCAGTGGGCTGGGAAAAGGCAAGCTCCACCAAGGGAACTAACAGGCTGTAGGCTGAGCTTAATATCCAAACAATGTAGCAAACTTGGCTCTGGTTGGGTTAGGTCCATTGCATGGCTTCAGCAGTACTCATATGAAGGTCAGTTTTGATGAGATTTTGGGAGAGCTGCAACGGGTGAATATGTGGTTGCTTGGGACTCCAGGTCAACACCACCAGCTCCAGCCTCATCAGCTGGTCAGCCAGGGCTCCCAAATTGCTGTCAGACATGGGGATACTGGCTCAGGCACAGGATGGAGCTGAGATGGCTGAATGAAGGGCTTCAGTACTGGCAGTGAGCAGGGCCACATGGCAAAGGGCCTCAGTTACTGGTCTGAGCCTTGAGAAGTTTGGCTTTCCTCCTTGTTATCTTAATGTAGTGTTCATCAGCCAGAGTCCTTGCATTTACCATGTTTGGGTTTTGAGGTTATTCACTCTCATAAACTAGTTACTGTTTTCAGTTCCATGACCTTCCTGGCAGGTGGCTCAACTGATGACCTGATATTTTTTCTAGGCTTTCAGCTCCACAGAGGGTGCTGAACAGTACAGGCTGTGATGTTCAGAACTGGGTTCTGGAGCCCATGAGATTCCTAGAAAGCACATTGCTACTGGCCCTTTCTTTCCTGTTCTTTTTGTATCTGTTCCCCCAGTAAGCCCTTCAAGTCCCGTAGAAAATGCTGTGTACTTAATTGTGAAAGCCCATTAATGTGTATATAATAATACCTTCCACATATTTGCTGCTTTGCATTTTTCATTTTTATTATTTTTTGAGAGAGAGCAAGTTGGGAAGAAGGGGGAGAGAGAGAGAGACACACACACACACATCTCAAACAGGCTCCATGCCCAGCATGGAGCCCAACGGGACTCAGTCTCACAACCCTGAGATCATGACCTGATACGAAATCAAAAGTTGGATGCTCAACTGACTGAGCCACCCAGGAAGCACCCCATGAAGATTTGGACATCAATATCTCTAGTCCCCTGTAGATGGGTGTTTTTTTTTTAAAGAGAGAGTGAGTTGGGGAGAGGGACGGGAGTAGAGAGATAATCTTAAGCAGGCTCCATGTTCAGTGCAGAGCCTGATGTGGGCTTGATCCCATGACCCTGGGATCATGACCCGAGCTGAAATCAAGATTCAGATGCTCAACTGACTGAGCCACCCAGGCACCCCAGCTTTTATACTTTTCAGAGCACTTCTATGTAAATTATTATTTGGAATAGTTTTAGGGTTTTTGTTAGGTAGATTGGAGGGTATTTTCATGTTCATTTCATAGATGGAGAAACTGAGGATCAAATGCCATAAAAAGGAGAACAGTAGAACTCAGTCTCACTGATGATCTGACTTGTAGGCATGTGCCTTGTCCAACATATGTACTCTTTGAATTTTCTGTTAGATTCCCCATAAGAAATCCAAACTTTGGATTTTAATTGATTGAGCTGATATGGTAGGGAGGTCTACTCTTAGCCTTTTACATTTGCTTTTTAAGAATCCTGAAGATGAGGTTGATAATGGCAAATCAGCTATGAGATGTGCCCATTCAGAAGTCTCTCTTGTAGTTCCTGAAATTTCAACAGAATTCATTAAGAACCAGCGTGAACCCCTGGTGACCTAAGGTCTTCTAATATGCCAGTCATTCACCTAAGGAAACAGAACTAAATTACTTGTACCTGAAAGAAAGCCTTTTGCAAAACAAAGAGCATATACACACTCTCACCTGAGCCTGGCAGTTACACTCAACAGTGGCAGTTATTATAAATGGCTATATTCCTACAGCAACCCAGGAGAAAGAATGAAAGAAAATTGTGCAACCAATTTAATGAGGTGTGTGTGTGAGAGGGATGGTTAGCAATTTGTCTTTAACAATCTTGTTATACAGCAAGAGGCTCTGAGGGGAAAGAGAGAGAAAGAAAGAGACCAGGAGTCAATGCTCTATTTTCTAACAATCCTCAAGAGAAAGGAGATAAAGACCAAGAGAATTCACTGAGCAAATGTTTTCTTTCTGGCAACAAATGCAGGCTCTGTGCTTGCGGAACCACTAGGCAATATGAACCGAGAAGGGCTATAAATCTGGATTTAACAAAGGTTTCACCTCAGCAGTAATAGAGTTAAAAGGTGAAAGGTTGCATCTTGTTCAACCTTCTCTGGAATCATTTTCTGTAATACTGGGGAGTAATTTTGTGGCATTTCTGGAAGTTCAAGTGAGTGAAAAGAAATCTCATTTGGGAGTTGAAACACTGTTACCAAAGTGGGTACTCAGAAGACTACCTGAGTATCTAGTCAAGTTCAAAGAAATGGGAGAAAACCATTTTAATTGCAACATGTGACTCCAGACATGTGGGTCCTCATGTTCCCAGTGGTGTGACTCAATATGGAGGGATATTTAATTGGCCTTTTCTGAAAGGGGGGCCCCTTTTCTGGCCTTATTCAAAACTCAGTGAAGTTTACAACTGTGTTGTGTTTACAACACAGTCTCTATTAGTTCAGACTCTGGTTCCCAGTCAGGAAAAGACACCCAGTAGAAGCATCAGGTAGGTAATTCAAGAGACTTCTCCTTATTTTAGCTTCATAATCATCATTGCTTTCTCAGGCCAGTTGTAATACATAATATCATAATTCATCAAAGTCAAGATATCATCTATTGTAAAAAGCACTATTATTTATATATCACTTGCATAAAGAAAAAGTATCCAAGATAGGAAGTCTAATGGGAAACCTTTACATAAAGGCAGGATACCAAAGAGCTACTCACTTGGTGAAAGGGTAAAAAGAAACTCTCCAGAAGGGCCAGCAGGGAAACCTGCATGTCTCTGCCTTGGGCCTCTGAAGAAGGAAGAAAACCCAAATCTGTCTGAGAATTTGAGCCAGAAGCTGGGACGTAGGTCTGCAGTCTGAATTCACACTAGTGGTGTGGTCCAGTAACTCAAGCAAAGAAAGTAATTTCAGGTAGGTTCAGATGACTAACTAGCAGAAACAAATGCAAATTCTCTCTGGAAGAATTCAACTTTAATTCAAGCCCAGAGATTACATGATCACACTGATTATATCACACATTCTGATTTGAGGGATGTTAAAATGTGAGAATAATGTGTATGTAAGAATTGATGAACAGTAATAATGATTTTAATAACTAATATTAACATAATTTTATATAATTATTTTCTGCCTTTTCTGTGGACAGGGGGACGTTTCTCAACCTTTTGTAAAGTTTTATTAGAAGCATCATAAAAGTCCATTTTTATTCTGTATTAAAAGATTAATATGCAACTTTAGTTCCCAGAAAATTCCATAGTCTCTTTCCTAATCAAATTGCCCTCCAAAGACTCTCCTATAAAAAATGAGGTGACCCTAATTAAACCCAATTCCAACTGACTTACAACAAAGGAAACACATAGTTCACGTACCCAAAAAAGTCCAGGAGTTGGATCCAGTGACTCAGATGTTCTAATCAGGACCTAGAAATGCTCATCCCTTGGTTCCACCTTTTCTTTCCTGGATTCAGACTCAGGTTCCACATGGGCCTCCCCATACCTCCAGACTTATATCATCCTCCCTGTTGGCAGTCTCAGCAGAAATCAGGCTTCTCCTTTCCATCTTCAAAAATCTCAGAATTGATTCTCATTGGTTGGTTTGATTGTGTGTCCATTCCTGGGGTAGGAAGAAGGTTTCGGCTGTCTCAGGCCATAGGGACTGAGGGTGGCAAGTGGTGATTGTCCACAGGGGGTGCAATTAACAGGACAGGGGGCTTGGATGTTAAGATGGAAGTAATCAGTTATGTGCTATCAACAGCAGAGGTCCACTCCATGTCTTCTCTGTGCTGAAGGAAGCGCAGTCTATTTGTGGGCATAAGTGTAATTACATAAAATGGCAATTCAAGGGGTAAAGTAAAATTCAAGATAGCCAGGTGAGAGATGTGACAAGTGCCATGAAAGGTACAAACTGTAAAAGCTCATCGGAGGGAGATGTGACTGGACTAGAATAACTGGGAACACTTCATGGAAGAATTTGGGAATATGGTGAAAGAGCAAGAGCAATGTCTTGAGGAGAGTTAAGCACGGTAGTGATATTACCCTAATTCTGGAAAATTGGTCAGCTTTATGCGTGCCTAGGGTTCTAGGGTTATGTGTGCCTAGACTTCTCAGAGGTGCCCAACCATTCTTTTTATTCCTAGCCAGAGGGCATATTCTCTAATTAACATGAGAACTTCCTCAGGACGTAGAAGACTGCTGAGATGAAAAGATTCTTTGGTCCATTTCTTGTCCCATCTCAGCCCAACCATGTGACTTGAGGGAAGCATTTAACTTCTCTTGATCTCTGCCTCATCTGAAAATGGCAATGATTTACCTGCCACATCTATCTCACAGGGTTATGAGGACTCAAAGTAGCATTTGTGAAGATGTTTTGAAACATGAAAGTCTGATACAAATGCAAAACATTATCTGTGGCATTAAAACTTGTGCCCTGCTTGTTTCATCTTTTATTTATATTGGTGTTCTAGAAATTGTGAAAGTAATGAATTTATGTGGGCTATTAGAAATGTGAAAATGGGGGGTAGAACCTTTGATCCATAAATTAACCAGCTTTCCCTGGAGTCAGTTTACCTAAGGCAGGCAGTACATTTCTAGGCTGTAGTAAAGTCCTTCCTTCCCTCCTCACCCTTTCTCCCTCCCTTCCTCTCTGATTATTTAGCATGTAAGGAAAATGGAATTAAAGGCAAATTAACTTAGCATCATGTATATTATTGCTAAATAATTTGTTTTCAAAGGCCGAGAACACAATCAAAAGCATAAAACATTATTTTATTGTTGTTACGACTATGAAGAGTCTTATAGGACCTTAAGAGCACCATGATGAGCAGTTATTGTTGCATTACAGATGTATATATAGATCTGCTGGTTAACAGAGACATGTGATTAGTGCGAGTGCACAAAAACTCACTTTCATTGTAAAACAAATCAGAAAATGGTTCAGAAAAATCGTTTTCTTGAATCTGAAAATCTCTGTTTGGGCTTCGCATGAGATTGGGCACAAGATTTCAGGGGTTTGGCTTCTCCACCTTCTTCCTTAGATATGGTCTTAGTAGAAATGATAAAGTTAAAAAAATTTTTTAAGTATCTATTTAAGCTGCATATTGCCCACGCATACAATATTGATGACATAACAACAAAGTATCTTTTACATTTACCACAGCCTGTCACAATTGAGGAAATTCATGGGAGGACAAGTCTCCATAGAAATTGTCAAAATATGGCAACTTCCTAATGAAATCTCTCCTGTTAGGGAAAAGGAGCATTTAACTGGTCCCATATGTTTTCCAGGGGGCACCTCTTTCCCTGTCACTTCCCCAGCCAGTTCTCATCTTTTATGATGAAAAGGAAAGAAATATGATTTTAGGGAGGGCCTAAATATTAAGCATTCCTTCCCGTGATCCATTCTAATGCAGTTGTATGTAGATATTAGGGGATTTTTTTTTTTTTTGGTTATTTCTGTCACTTGGAATTTCTCCATTAATGGAGTCTCTGAAGACATTTTAGGAATGAATAATATCTTTTATCTAGTTGGAATATGCATGGGATTCCCATCAAATCTGTCCTCATGTGACTCTAAGCAGACAGCCAGTAAGATTTCCTCTTTCAAGTCTCTGTCAGGAATAAATACTCAGTTCTTCAGTTGTGCCTAGATGAAAACCTGATAGTGGATGCTTTGCTCTGAAAGCAGACTGTGGCCCAGCTGTTCTGTGGTTTATGAATTTTTTAGCAAGGCTGGGGCTGGCAGCCGAGCCAGCATTGGCTGAGTTTGGGCATACGCTGGGGGTTTGATTATTTCAAGCAGGGGTTAGAAAAACCTGGCAGTGTTTTCTAGGTTTCTCCTCTGAGGTTTGGAGATTTGTTCAACTTTTGTTCAAAGCCAAGCTCAGAAAATGGAAAACGGGAGAAGACAACTGAATCTAGAAACTTGAGAGCTGGATGAGTCCAGCACGGTGTTTCTGTACACACTGTGGAAACAGGGCCATGCTGGGGTCCAGCTCCACACCCTCTAGGAGGTGGCAGCTGAGAGGGATGCTGTAGGTGCGGCCACTCTGAACATCTTTTTCTCAGTAGAGAAACCGGTGTTTGGGTTTCTGCACCTAGTCAAGGCTGACTGTCTCTGTCAGATCCCAGGTGAGGCATGTTAGGGGAAGGAGTAGGGAGAATCAGTTTGAGCCAAGCAGGAGAGAGCCAGGTCTCAGCAGTTGAGAGAAAGTAGCACTTCAGAACCTTAAAGGTACCCAGAGAGTCATTAATTCAACTTTTTCCTTTCTGTATTTCATCTGCATGACCCAGCTGAGGGCTGGAGGCCATATTTTTATATCTTGTCTCAGTTTATTCAGTCTAGTGAGTTTTAACATTGGGACAAAGGAAAATACCAGATGTCACCACTGTTCACTGGCCACTGGGAAGCTAGGCTAGGAACCAGGAATTAAGATCAATTCTTTCAATTTAGGTGCTCTGAAACTGGGATCTATATAGACCAAAGTGAAACAAATAATTTTTGCCTCAATATATTGAGAATTAGGGAAATAGTTGATCTATTTGATCATGTAGATGCTCAAAATAGACCATTCCCATTAAATGACTCCTCAGGCCACACTGAGTCCGTTTGACTCTGTGCAGCAGTGGTTCTCAACCCTTACCTAAGAGAGATTGTTGACAAATACTGAAGTCTGGAGCCCACCCCAGATGTGTTAGTGGCAATAGGGTCTGGACATTGGCTGTAAAGCTCCCAGGTGAGCCTAACAAGCAGGGTTAGTAGCTATTGATTTATACTGTTGAAATCAGCCAGGTATTGTAGTAGCCAAATCTTCATTTTGTGTAGGGAGGCCAGGGTGCACCTATAAGGATGGAGTTGCTCTTTTATTTGGATGGTCAGGAAAGGCCTTGATGATGGGGTAACTCTTGAGTGTGGACATAAAGGAAGTAAAAGCTGAGCCATGTGCGGGCTGGAGATGAGAGCATTCTAGGCAGTTTTATACCTGTGTCATAACAGAAGGCTAGTTTCTGAAAGTGTGTGGGTATTTGGGGAGGGAGAGATGGGGGAGGTGTAATGACATTTATGTTGCTGATGGTTCAGATAGGACTAGACAGTTCCCTTTAATGAATCATCAATGTGGAAAGAGCCAATTGGTTAGAAACAACCCGTTGGTTAAAAATAAACTGACTTAGGATATTTGTTAACTGAAATTTGTTAATTTGTTAGGATATTTGTTAACTTAAATTCGTTAATATGAAATTAGAACTAAAGTTTAGTTTAAACATGGCGAGATTTCACAGAATTCAGCACGATAGATGGATTTAAAAAGACAAGAAACTGAGAAGAAAAAAACAAGTTTGCTGGTATAGAAAGGGCAGTGTGGTCCCTTATTTGCTTGGCTTTGATGTGTGTATGATAGAAGCCTGGGGAAGGAGCCCATAGGCAGGTCATGGTTATGCATTTGAAGGTGACCAGTGGCACTGATGTGTACCTCAAGTGTGACTGCTTCATCGCCCTATGCCTAATTAGGTAAGCAAGGAGCTTACAGTGGAGATTATTTCATTTATTAGGTTTGAATGAAACCTGTGGGAATTGGTAAGATGTGATCTTAAATTAACATACTTCCTGCAGCACCTGCGATGTGGTATTATCAGAATTAATTAAACAGTCTGAAATTGCAGGCGCGGTGTCAGGTTGGGATAACCAGATGCCTAAGAGGCTGCATGCCTGGGCTGGGTCTCTGAGCGCTTGAGAGTGTCTTTTTCTCTCCCTCTCCCCACATCCTGACGAGTCTCATTGTGGAGCCTTTGAAGCTTCTGTAGATGTTGTGGGGGATTCTATGGGGATGCATATAAACAAATAAACCAGTGTTGCTCAAATTTTAATACTTTTCTAAGTATTGCCTGGGACGCCAACGATTTTCTGAAAGGGTAGACAGAAAGCCTCAGAGACCTGGCTTTGTTTTTCTCTCCTCTGGGGCTTTGATCAGTTTTAAGTTGTTTGGTGGAACAATAGGAGTCCATCTTTTAAAGTCTCTTCTCTCCCATCTGCTTGCAAAAGGCACTGTTACCCATATGAAATGCATGTGTTGAAACATACAGTAAACTGCTCTGTGCACACGCATGCGTGCGTATGAGCTTGTGTGCAGTCCTTTTCTGGAGGTCATGTCAATTGGTAAGCCTCGTTTCCCTAACACAGACAGTGACCTAAGTGTTGCCTGGCTTTGTGGGTAAAATGCAGCTTTCATTGTGTGTAAGCATTTGTCATGAAAAGAGTCTCTCTATACCTAATGAGTCTGATGTATTTCAGCAAGCAAGGAAAGGGCTGGGCCATGGATCAAAGTAAATGTGTGATGTGCAAAGAGGGCTGGTTCAGAGGCACCCAGCACAGTTAGTTTTCCAGATACACGCAGAAGCAGAGGGAATGTCTGCTGCTCAGTTGTAGAAGCATCATGGGCAGACCACTGACGTTAAGAAGATAAAAAATATTCACACATTTCCCCTTACCTTCTTTGACAAGTTGCTCCTTCTTCAAGACCCAACTTTCTAAACAGCTCCTCCACAGGTAAGTTAACCAGTTTCTTTTGCTTTCCCCCTAAGCACAATCCATAGTGCTAAGGTAGTTCTTTTCTCTTTGCATTGTAGTTGGTTGTGTATTCCACTGTTTCCTTCAATGGGTTATTATCTCCTTAGATACCATGTCTTATTTGCATCTGGAATTCTGGCATTGAATCTGGGACTGTTTTTTTGATGCATTTGCTTAATGGAGGGCTGGATTATATTTTCCAGAAATAAAAGCAATTGAAGAAGGGAAGACCTTCCTTCAAGAAGGAAAAAGGCAACTATTCAAAATTGCTATCTAGCCAGGAGTGGAACAGAGAGGTACACCCAAGTCTTTTTGCTTTTTTCATTCCACCTCGTTGTCAAGAAATATCCAGAACCATAGTATACTGAGAACTTTTTTGGGAGTGCTATCTTCCAAATCATTTGGCCCATACAACATTTTATAATAAGTCACTTTATTTATGAAAGGCTGAGACTTTACTTACAGTAATGATGAAAGCTGAGTTCACTTTTTTTCCTGTGTATTTTTGTCTGCCAAATGGCATGGGTCTTATACATTCTCCCACTATATTTTTTAAAAGCTGTTTTTCATAGAGGCACTCATCAAAGACCCCATCTACTTGGTGTTTCTAGGACAATGCCTATGCCTTATTCAGTTGCTCCTTTTCTATTTCCTGGGTCCTACTCCCTGAGAGTTCTGCCCTCTGCTGGTGAACTCTTCATTTCCTTTTACCACAGATATATGTTTATATATGGTCTGTTCTTAGGACTTGCTGCTCACTGAGTGTTGTGAGCATGGATGGGGCACCTTGGGCTCCATAGTGCATCTGGAATCTTCTGAGTATAATTTTTAGGTATAATAATTGCCATCAAAAAGACTCTGGGCTATCAGTGGTTGGAGTCCAGTCATTTTGATAGAGGGAATTGAAGGTTGGAGTGGGTCTGTGTATTTAATAGAATTGTAGAGCCAGAAGGTGACTTAGAAATTGTCTGTCCAATCTCTCCTTTCACAGATATAGAAATAGGCCCAGAGGTTAAAAGTCATACGGCATGGCCACGCCTAGAATCAGGCTTTATGGTGGCTAGTTCATTGCTTTCTCTACTACACATATCGAAGGCAAGTTCTCATTCCTTGTTTCTGTTTTATGTCTTAGTTCATGATGGGACTCCCTAACCTCTCACTTCTGTGGGAAGGAAATTCACCCCCAATTAAAAAAAAGACAACATATAAATGTAAATATTCATTTTATAAATATGCATATCAATTAGATATACATTTATTTTAAATACATGTGTTAATTATACATGTTACATCAGATCGCAATTAAGTCAACAGAAAGCGATGATTTGCATATAATCAAGCTTGTGTATTAATCAGTTGTCAATCTTGAATGCCACTTTTTCTTCAGATGGCACCTTCCATGCAGCCACATCAGAGTCAGAGATATGAAGCAGGTGATGAACCTGCATATTTGAAAATGTACTTCCATACTGACTTACTTTCCTTCATCAGCCCCCTTGGGATCCCATATGTAGTGCATTAGGGAGCTCTGGGTAATCTGCTTTTCTCTCAGTCTTCTAGGCTTCACTTCTAGGAGGGAGACCTGGTGAAGAAGGAGAGATGTTTCTCTTTGGAGGGAAATGTCTCTGAAGTTTCTCACTCTGTTCTAAAGAAGTTTCTAGACAGTAGGCATTGTTTAGTAGGTTATCAATGGCCTATGGAAAGGTATCATGTCAATTGTTGTGAAGAATAAAGAGAACTGGTAGTTAATGTTTCAACTTGGAAGAATCTGAATAAAATTGTCTAACCCAAATCCTTCACTTGACAGATGAGCACATTAGGGTCCTGAGATGTGAAATGTCTCCCACAGCAATCTTACCTGACCATCAAGACCTTTTGAATTTCTTTTCTCCTCATGAAGTCCTCTTCCACATCCATTCTTCCCTTCCTTACTTGCCTGCAGCACATATTAAGGTATCACCTATATGGAAGTATGTGTCTGAGGGTGGCTCATTCCCCTCACTGGATTGTTTTCTAACAATCTGGAATAACCAGAGTACCTGGTCTATAATAGGTGCTCAAAATGTGTGGAAATATATGGTAGTCGATTGGAAGGATGTGAATTCATTTTGAAAATAATGGAAACATCTTTTCTTTCTGGATTTCATGGTTTAAAGTACCTTAGTGCATTTGTTTCTCAGAAAACCAGAGAATTGTTTCTTGGGAGGGCAGAGGGGACAAAGAGTAGACCTGTAGCTTTATTACTAGGCTATACTCTTTCCTCATGCTGGGCCTGGTTCCAAAGGTAATTAATCAACAAGGACATTTTCTTTGTCCCCTTGTCCTTTAGTGTGTGGTATGAAAAATGTTATTTCAGCTAGAGGAATTGTGTTCACTTAGCATTCTCTCTGCATTTGGTCCCTGATACTGTCGTAAGATAGCAGGAAGAGGTCTTTCGTTTGATTTCTTGATTAATTAAAGTCAGACATGTCCCACTTTTAAATTCTAGTGAAAATATCCCACTTCTGTCTGACCCTTTCTACTCTTAGATGAAATGTTTTTCATTAAGAAGCATTAATTTTTTTAAAAAGAGTAAAGTTTACAAGGAAGAATCAACATCTTATAACACAATTCAAAAGATGATTTTAATCCTTTAAAGCAACACTGCATGTACCTAGAGATTACTTCTTTTTGCTGTATGGCAAGTCAACAGAAGAAATGTATTGGCCCTTTAAAATATTTATGGACCATTTACAATATGCAGGGTACTACCCTAGACAATATGCTAGATCAGACATGGGTTCTGCCCTCAAGTGCGTATAGTCTACAGAGAACACTGATGGCCTGTCTTTCTAGGAAAATTATTTGTATTCATTCATTTATTCAATACATCTTTAATTGAATACCAACTATGAGGGCTGTAATCGTGAAGGCTGTAATAGCCAGCTAGATGTCCTGCCCTCATGTTGCCTACTTTGTAGAGGGCTATAACATGAAGTGGGACCTTAGGCCAAAATGGCAGAATACATTAATTCTTTGACCCATCCAACCATTCTATATACATACATAACTACTATATATAAACTATAAAAGACAAAGGCAAAAGCTAATTTCAAAAACAAGACAATCTTGTGGATCAGAGATAGAACAGCTACCTAGGGTGGTGTGTAGGGCTGAATGAAGTCCACGCCTGCTGTGCTGTATGCTGAGCAAGTAGTGGTGGCTGGGAGTTTGCCTCCAACAAGACTGAAAGTGTTCAGTGGAAGGATCGGGTTTGGATCAGGCTTACTGCTTGAAGCTGTAGGCAAGGTATGGTTCCTTCTTTTCCAACATCCATTTGTGAGAGAAGGCATTAAAAAAATGCTGCCAGCAGCTTGTAAGACTGTACTTTGAAAGGATCTATAAACCTAGGAAAGACAGGGCACTTAGAGTCTTAAGGTCCTGACCTAAATCAAGTAGCTTTTGGCTGATGTTTGTGTCTGTGATGCCCCTAATTTACTGAGTGGCAGGGACCTCAAACTGCTTTTGTCAAGCCAGGTTCTGGACTGTGATCATAGGAGGCTAGATATGGGTAAACACAGAGAGGGGTAAAATCAGAGGAGAGGAGTACATACAAAGCAATTACAAAAATCCTCTCAGTGATAAGTCACAGAACCTAAATTTCAAATCTTACCAAGAAACTAAAGACTAAAGAAGATAGCCAACAAAACAAAACAAAACAATCAGAGAATTAATAATTCAAATAAAGTTAACATTATAATAGCCAGAATGCTTCTTGAAAAATTTTAGAGAGCTCACATTAACTAGGGAAGAAATAACAGCTGTAAAGAGAATAAGATATTCTATAAAAAGAATAGGCAGAAACAAAACCAAAAAGGTTAAATGTAAAAAAGAATTAATTTCAACATTAGATGTAAATCTTGCAAGGAAGAATATCAGCATCTGAGTAAGACACTCAGTAGATGAGATAAACTCCAGATAAGACAGATGATGGGAGAATTAGTGTATTGGAAGTCAATACAGAGGTGATCACTCAGGATGTAGCAAAGAGAACTATAAAGTTAAGAATATTAAAGCAGAGAAGAGAGGCAAAGGAGGAATGGAGAAATTTAACATACCTGTAATCAGATTTCCAGAAGAAGAGAATGGAAGGAGTGGTAGAGAAGCAATGTTGGAAGAAATAAAAGCTGTAAGTTTCAGTGCTGAATAAAAAACCATATTCAGAGCAAAATATACTCCAAGAATTGAACTGCATAAATAAATACAAACCCACATCTAGGTTTATAAACCCACAACCTGCTGAATATGCAGAACATCAAGAATTTAAAGAAAAGTTTAGAAACTATGAGGAACAGGAGAAATAGTAAATTTAAAGGAAGGATAATTAGACTAAAGGAACTTTTCTCATCAGGAAAATTAGATGCCAGAGTATACCTATTGTATTCAGAGTGCTCAGGGAAAAGATCTGTCAGTCTATAATATTATATACAGCTGAAATATTCAAAGTGAAAACAAGACCAGGACATTTCACACATACTAACACTAAGAAAATTTGATACTCATAGAATATTAACGGTTGTGCTTTAGCAAGACAAAGAGTACACCAGAGGAAAGCCATAGGATTGGAGAAATACTGAAAAATACAGAAATTGATAAAGTATATTGGTAAATTTATTTAACTGTTGACTAGAGCTCCTTATTTTGTGTGTGTATGTTTAAAACCGGTCAAAGTAGAAAGCTCGACAACAGTGAAATGTGGGGGTTACTTCACTAGGTAGTTCAGCAAGCTAAAATATGTGTGTTTGGGAAAGATAAAGGTTTTAGAAAATTTTGGAGTTATGCATGAGCTTGGAATAAAAATCAAATGGAAAAAAAAAGCAGTATTCAGATGTAAGAAACCTGAAGTTGAAAATAGATGGGGAAAAGTATATATTAGGCAAATACCAAAAGAAATCTTGTATAGTAATATTAATAGTAGAATTTTAAGAAAACACTACTAGATGTAATTATGAACCCTGCAGAAAATAAAAGGAATAGTCCACCAAGAAGTCATAATAATCATGAATTTCTGTTACTTAACAACATAGTCTTAAAATATAAGAAGCAAAACTAACAGAAATAGAGAAATTTTGTAAATCTACAATTGTAGATGTCTGAATATTTTTCATATACTCATCTATTGAATATGCAGTATTAACATGAATATAGAAAGTTTAAACAAACTTATGCCCAACAAATAGAGAATATGCATTATTTTCAATTACACATCAAACATTTACAAAAACCGACTACATTCTGGATTTCTAAGGAACTCAAGAAATTTTAAGGAATTTAAGTCAGTGGGTCATGTTCTCCTATTAGTGAAATTAAAATAGAAATTATATCAATATAGCAAAATAAAAATAGCAACAATGAAATTTCCTCTTAATGATATTTTAAAGGGCAATTATAATGGCAGTAATAACATATATGAGGGATAAGCAAAGTATTATATGTGACATTTGTGGGTCATGGCAGTATTTGTATTAGAGATGAATTTAGAGCTTTAAAAATAGTAGCCACCAAGATGTATTGAAAATATGTGAGGTAAGCAATCAACTCTGAAAGCTCAATAAAGAATAACAGAGTAAACCTTTTAAAGAAAGTAGATTGAATGATATAATAAAGACCAGAAATTAATGAAACTGGAAATAAAAGAGATCATCAAAATTGAATGATTTATCAGAGGGAGGAGTCAAGCTCAGTGGTACCTACAAAACTCTTGTCAAGCCCCTGCTAAAAAAAAGAAAGATAAAAAGAGCTAGATAATCAAAAGAATAGTTTCAATGGATATAATAGAGATTTAAGAAAATACTGTTAATAACTTATAGTAGTGGATTATAGACTTAGAAAAATGAATATATTTTTTAGGAAAATGTAAAAATTATATAAAGAAACCCCAAATAAAACAATAACTATCATAGATATCTTTTTTTAATTTTACTTTTTTTAAAATTTACATTCAAATTAGCATGTAATGCAACAATTTCAGGAGTAGATTCCTTAATGTCCTATACCCATTTAGCCTACCCCCCTCCCACAACCCCTCTAGTAACCCTCTGTTTGTTCTCCATATTTAAGAGTCTCTTATGTTTTGTCCCCCTCCCTGTTATTATATTGTTTCCCTTCCCTTATGTTCATCTGTTTTGTCTCTTAAAGTCCTCATGTGAGTTAAGTCATATGATTTTTGTCTTTCTCTGACCAACTAATTTCACTTAGCATAATTCCTCCAGTTCCATCCACGTAGTTGCAAATGGCAAGATTTCATTCTTTTTGATTGCTGAGTAATACTCCATTGTGTGTGTGTGTGTGTGTGTGTGTGTATACATATACATATATATATATATATATATATATATATATATATATATATATATACACATACACACCACATCTTCTTTATCCATACATCCATCGATGGACGTTTGGGCCCTTTCCATACTTTGGCTATTGTTGATAGTGCTGCTATAAACATTGGGGTGCATATGTCCCTTTGAAACAGCACACCTGTATCCCTTGGATAAATGCCTAGTAGTGCAATTGCTGGGTCGTAGGGTAGTTCTGTTTTTAATTTTTTGAAGAACCTCCATACTGTTTTCCAGAGTGGCTGCACCAGCTTGATTTTGCAATGAGTATCTCTTCTTAACAGGTAAAGGCTGAGATAGTTTCAGAGATAAATTTTAGCATACCTCTAAGGGCTGGGTAATCTTTCCCTTATACAAATATTTCAGATGGTGATAAAAGAGGGAATGCTACTGAATGCATTTAGAGCACATTGTTAGCAAAAAATGGATAAGGGAATAATAAGAAAAGGAAATTGTAGAATTGTAGAGCATTTTTTATAAGAATTATAGAAGCACTTCCCCCCCTCCCCCCAACTTGAATGAATGTAACAGAATTTTTAAAAAATGGTACATCATGACTAAGGTTTATCTGGTATGAAAATAATAAGAAAATCTATTAATGTAACATTCTATTATCAGATAAAAAGAGAAAAGCCATTTAGTCTGCTCCATAGATACAGAATTATTCAGTTTATTCAGTACTCATTGATGATAATAATTATGAGAAAAGTAGGAAAAGAATGGGCTCTTTTTTAACTTGATGAAGGTAAGGTGATCTTTAAAAAACTCCCAGTGAGGGGCACCTGGGTGGCTCAGTCGGTTAAACATCTGACTTTGGCTTAGGTCATGATCTTGTGGTTTGTGGGTTCAAGCCCCATGTTGGGCTATGCTGAGAGCTCAGAGGCTGAAGCCTGCTTCAGATTCTGTATCTCCTCTCTCTCTTGGTCCCTCCCTTGGTCACATTTGTCTCTCTTTCTCTATAAAAAATAAACATTAAGAAAAAAAAATCTAGTGAGCCTAATATTTACTGGTAAAACTTCAGAAATCTCTCCATCAGAGTTACTGTCTGGTTTCTATTAACATTTTGCTGGAGTCCTAGCCACTGCAGAATAAGGAGGAGAAAAAAGTAAGAACTTAAAAGGAAAAACTAAAATTGTGTTTTGAGGCAATATGATTGCCTACATTGAAAATTCAAGACAATCTGCAGACGATTTGTAGAAATAGGAAGAGTTAAATAAAGTTGTTAAATCACAAATCAATACACAAAATCAACAGTGTTTCTCAATTCCATTATTCCTGAACTTTCATAAAACCAAGATTCTTAATTTATCTATGTAAAGGCATTGTAGAGGCTGTGTAAGTGCTGTAAACTTAAACAGGTACTAGAAGAAAAGTTTTGGAGTAAAAGGCAAAAAGTCAAATGGTCAGAAGAAGCCATCCATTGTAGAGATCATCAAACAGTAGTACCAATTACAAATTATGATAGGAAAAGGATCCTAGTTATGAAAGCAACAACATCTGAGTTAGAAACAAATATAACTCTATAGGAATATGCAAAAAGCGACTTTTTTTTTTTTGGAGAATTTTACTGTACATTATTTAAAAGCATAAAAGACTTGAGTAAATGTAGAATTTTAACATGTTCTGGAATGGGAATATTTAGTATCAAAGATCTTAATTTCTTCCAGATTAATGTATAAATTCAATGGTATTATAATGAAATTCTGTTTTTTTAAATTGCATATGCAAATGAAATATGTGGTATTTGTTTTTCTCTATTTGACTTATCTCAGTTATCATAATACCCTCAAGGTCCATCCATGTTATCACAAATTGCAAGACTTCATTCTTTATGTCTGAGTAGTATTCTTTTGTATACATACCATGTCTTCTTTATCCATTCATCCATAGATGAACATTTAGATCATTTCTAAATCTTGGCTATTCTGAAGAATACTACAGTGAGCACAAGGATGCATATATCTTTTCCAATTAGTGTTTTAATCTCCTTTGGACAGATAGCCAGAAGTGGAATTGCTGGATCATATGGTATTTCTATTTTTAATTTTTTGAGGAACCTAAATACTTTTTTTTTTTTTTTGTAGTGGCTGCACCATTTTACATTCCCACCAACAGTGCACGAGGGTTCCATTTTCTTCACATCCTCACCAACTCTTGTTACTTCTTGTCTTCTAATAGCCATTCTGACAGGTGTAAGGTGATATCTCATTGTGGTTCTGATTTGCATTTCTGTGAAGATTAGTGATGTTAGGTATTTTTTCATGGGTCTGATGGCCATATGTATGTTCTGGTTGGCAAAATGTCTGTTCAGATCCTCTGCCCATTTTTATTCAGGTTTTTTTTGTTGTGTTCTATGAATTCTTTATGTATTTTGGATATTAGTGCCTTATCAGACGTACAATTTGCAACTATCTTCTCCTATTCTGTAGGTTGTCTTTTCATTTTGTTGATGATTTCCTTCACAGTGCAGAAGCATTTTAGTTTAGTCTCAATAGTTTATTTGTGCTTTTGTTTCCCTTGCTTTTGGAGCAGATCCAAAAAAACTGTTTCTAAGCCTGATACCAAAAAGCTTACTGCCTCTGTTTTCTTATAGGAATTTTGTGGTTTCAGGTATTATCCATTTTTGAATTCACTTTTGTATATGGTGCAAGATAATGGTCCAGTTACATTCTTTTGCATGTATCTGTCCAGTTTTTCCAGCAGCATTTATTGAAAAGACTGTCCTTTCCCCATTGTATGTTCTTACCTTCTTTGTCACAAATTAATAAGTTAATTGACCCTGTATGTGTGGGTTTATTTTTGGACTCTCTGTTCCATTGATCTGTGTGTGTTTTTATGCCACTACCTTAATGTTTTGTTTGCTACAGCTTTGTAGTAGATCTCAAAATCTGTGACTGTGATACTTTCAGCTTTGCTCTTCTTTTCCAAATTGTTTTGGCTCTTCAGGGTTTTTGTTGTTCTAAACAAATTTTAGAATTATTTGAGTTCTTTGAAAAATATTGTTGGAGTTTTGATAGAGGTTGCATTGGATCTGTAAATTGCTTTGGATAGTATGGGCATTTTAACAATACTAATTTTTCTAGTCCATAAGTACAGGTTATTTTTCCATGTATTTGTACCACCTTCAGTTTCTTTTATCAACATTTTGTAGTTTCCAGTGTATAGATCTTTCACCAACTTGCTTGAATTTATTCATGGCTATTTTATTTTTTTTGATGTGATTGTGAGATTTTTTCTGACTTCTCTTTCTTGTAGTTTGTTATTAGTGCAACAGACTGTATATAATTTTGTATCCTGCATCTTTTGTTTTTTTATTTTATTCATTCACTAGTGGTAACAGTTTTTTGGTGAAGTTGTTAGGGTTGTCTATATATAGTACCATATTATCTGTAAATAATGATGGGTATACTATTTCCCTTCCAATTTGCCTTTTGTTTCTTTTTCTTGCCTAATTTCTGTGGCTTGGACTTCTCATACTGTGTTTAAAAAATTGGGATAATGGGAATTTTTGTCTTGTTCCTGATCTTAGAAGAAAAGCTTTAAACTTTTCATCATTGAGTAGGATATTAGCTGTGGGTTTGTCATATGTAGCCTTTATTATGTTGAAATACATTCCTTCTATACCTACTCTGTTGAGATTTTTAAATTATAAATAGATGTTGAATTTTGTCATCTCCTTTTTCTGCATCTATTGAGACGATCATGATTTTCATCTTTCACTTCAGTAATGTATATTATGTTGATTGATGGATGTTGAACCATCTTTGCATTCCTGGAATAAATCCCACTTGATTGGGGTGTATGATCCTTTTAATGTATTGCTGAATTTGATTTGCTAATATTTTATTCAGGATTTTTGCATGTATGTTCATTAGGGATATTGGCCTATAATTTTCTGTTTTTGTTATGTCCTTGTCTGGTTTTGGTATTGGGTAATGCTGGATTGTAAAATATAGTTTGGAAACTTTCCCTTCTCTTCAGTTTTTTGGAAGAGTTTGGTAAGGACAGGTATTAAATGTTTGAATGTTTGGTAGAACTCATCAGTGAGGCTGTCTGGTCCTGTACTTCTGTTTATTGGGAGGTTTTTTTGATTACTGGGTTAGTCTCCTTACTCTAGTAATTAGTGTATTCAGATTTTCTATTTCTTTATGATTCAGTCTTTGTAGGAATTTATCCATTTCTTCCAGTTTGTCCAATTTGTTGGTCTATTATTGTTCATAGTATTCTCTTATGGTCCTTTGTATTTATGTACTATCAGTTGTAACCTCTCATCTTTGATTTTTTTTAAATATGAAATTTATTGTCAAATTGGTTTTCCTACAACACCCAGTGTTCATCCGAACAGGTGCTCTCCTCAATACCCATCACCCACCCTCAATCACCCCCCCATCAACCCTCAGTTTGTTCTCAGTTTTTAAGAGTCTTTTATGGTTTGGCTCCCTCCCTCTCTAACCTTTTTTTTTCCTTCCTCTTCCCCATGGTCTTCTGTTAAGTTTCTCAGGGTCCACATAAGAGTGAAAACATATGGTATCTGTCTTTCTCTGTATGGCTTATTTCACTTAGCATAACACTCTCCAGTTCCATCCACATTGCTACAAAAGGCCATATTTCCTTCTTTCTCATTGCAATGTAGTAGTCCATTGTGTATATAAACCACAATTTCTTTATCCATTCATCAGTTGATGGACATTTAGGCTGTTTCCATAATTTGGCTATTGTTGAAAGTGCTGCTATGAACATTGGGGTACAAGTGCCCCTATGCATCAGCACTCCTGTATCCCTTAAGTAAATTCCTAGCAGTGCTATGGCTGGGTCATAGGGTAGATCTATTTTTAAGTTTGATTTTTTATTTTATTAATTGGAGACCTCTTTTTTTCTTGATGATTTTAGCTAAAGGTTTGTCAATTTTGTTTATCTTTCAAAGATCCAGCTCCTAGTTGCATTTATCTTTCTATTGCCTTTTTAGTCTCTATTTCATTTATTTATGCTCCAATCTTTTATTTCCTTTCTTCTACTAACTTTGGGTTTTGTTTGTTCTTTTCATTATGTTAGGTGTGAAGTCAAATTATTTGAGATTTCTCTTTTGAAGAAGGCCTGTATTGCTGTGATCTTCCCTCTTAGAACCACTTTCGTTGCATTCCATAGATTTTGTATGTCATGTTTCTGTTTTCATTTGTATCTAGAAATTGAAAAAAAAAATTCTCTTTTGATTTTTTTTTTTTTTACAACCCAGTAGTTGCTCAGTAACATGTAGTTTAATCTCCACATATTTGTAGGTTTTCCAGTTTTCTTCTAATTGATTTAAAATTTTATATCATTGGAGTCAGAAAAGATGCTTGATATAATAGCAATCTTGAATTTATTGAGACTTGTTTTCTGGCCTAATATCTGATCTGTCCTGGCATATGTTCCATGTGCACTTGAGAAGAATGTGTATTGTGCTTTCGGATGTAATGTTCTGTGTGTGTCTGTTAAGTCCATCTTGTTTAATATGTTGTCAAGGCCAATGTTTCCTCATATGATCAATCCATTATTGTAAGGGGGAGGGTGTTAAAATTTCCTACTATTTTTGTAATACTGTCAGTTTCTCCCTTTAGGTCTGTCAATATTTACTTTATAATTTTGGTGCTTCTATTTTGGGTGCATATATATTTATAAATGTTATTTTCTTGCTGGATTGACACCTTGATCATTATGTAGTGCCCCTTTTTAAAGCCTTTTATTACAGTCTTTGTTTCAAAGTCTATTTTGTCTTACATGAATATAGCTACACCAGCCTTTTCATTTCCTTTTCTTGGATTATCTCTTTTCATTCCTTTCACTTTCAGTCTCTGTGTCCATCCTTCTGAAGTGAGTCTCTTGTAGGCTATGTATAGAGGTGTCTTGTGTTTTTTTTTTTTTTAAACCCATTCAGCTACTCTGTGTCTTCTGATTGGAGAATTTAGTTCGTTTACATTTAAAGGAATTATTGATGTGTATGTATTGCCATTTTGTTAATTGTCTTCTGGCTTTTTTTTGTAATTACTCTGTCTTCTCTTTGTGTCCTCTCATGTGGTTAGGTGATTTTTTTTTTAGGTTCCTTTCTCATTTTCTTATGTGTATTTCCTATAAGCTTTTGCTCTGTGGTTACTGTGAGGTTATTTGCATCTTCCTATGTATGTAACAGTTTACTTTAAGTTGACAGCAACTTAAATTTGAATACATTCCAAAGTTGTACATTTTTACCCCCTCCCATATTTTTTTTGATGTTACTTTTTACATTTTTTATTTTTTATGTATCTCTTATGTAATTATTGTAGCTTTTGTTAATTTTACAGTGGTTTTCTTTTAACTTATTAGAAACTTTGTAAGTGATTATTACCTTTACTATATATTTTTCTTTTCCAGTGAGACTTTTACTTTGATGTTGTCTTGTTAATTAGTTCCTTTTCTTTTTTTTTTAAATTTTTTTTTTCAACGTTTATTTATTTTTGGGACAGAGAGAGACAGAGCATGAACAGGGGAGGGGCAGAGAGAGAGGGAGACACAGAATCGGAAACAGGCTCCAGGCTCTGAGCCGTCAGCCCAGAGCCTGATGCGGGGCTCGAACTCACAGACCGCGAGATCGTGACCTGGCTGAAGTCGGACGCTTAAAGACCGACTGCGCCACCCAGGCGCCCCTATTAGTTCCTTTTCTTGCAGCTTAAAGAAGTCCCTTTAATATTACTTGTAAGATAACCTTGGTAGTGATGCCCAGGAACTCATCTCTCTGGTGAAGATCTAGAGGTCAGAGTGCACCATGTGGGGTACCGTCCCATTGCTCCTTCAGAATAGCCTGTCTGGCGAGGTCCCTCCTTATTGAGTGCTCCACACTTAAGATGGGATTTTTTTTTTTTTTTTTTTTTTTTTTTTTTTTTGGTGAGACCGTGTCTCTCTCCAACCCATCTTAATGTGTGGTCCTTTTATCCTTTGTTATGGAGAGCACTTCATCTAGTTTTAAGATTTTTTTTTTCAGAGGGAAATGATCCATATGAAACTGGATTTGGTGTGTCTATGGGAGGAGGCCATTCAGGATCTTCTATGTTGCAATCTTGGACCCCCACCCCTCAAAATTTTAAAAGAAAACTTTTGATAATATCTTTGTGATTTTGAGGTTTGGGAGTGTCTCTTAAATTAGATGCAAAAAGCACAAATCATAAAGAAGTATTTGGTAATTTGACACATGTAGAACATGTATAATGTACATATATACATTTACATATGTATGTGTGTATACTTCTGAAAAATGACATACACAATGAATGAATTGGAAAGATAAGCTAAAGACTGGAGGAAGATATTTGCAATGCATAAAGATGATAAGGAATTTGCATCCTTTGAAACAAAGAGAGACAGAAGGCTATGACATGCTGTGTTGGATTCCTGGGTCTGAATTTTCACTCTATCACTTATTAACTGTTACCTTAAACAAGTTATTTAACTTCTTGACCTCATTTTTTTACTTTTAAAAATAGGAATAACAATCTTACCTACTTGTTAGTGTTATGGGTTGTGAGGAGTAAATCAATTAACATATGTAAATCCCTAAGAGTAATGTTTTTTAATTAGTGAGCACCCCCAAAATGTTATTACTTACTAATATTATTCAGAATATATTGAAATTAATGAGACTAACAATCCAATAGAAAAGTGTACAATGGATATGAATTAATAATAAAGGAATTCTATATGGCTGATAAATATATTAAAAGATGCTCACTATCTCTGGGAATTTGGAAACTGCACACTAAAACAATAGTGAGGTATGAGTTTATGCCCATCTAGCTGACAAAAATCCAAAAGTCTGACATTGCAAGGGTATAGAACCATGTGAGCTCTTTTAAGTGGCTGTTGTGAGTGTAAATTTCCAAAAATTATGTAGCCAAGTGAGAGAACAATTGTGTAAAAATAGTTATTGAAGTCTTGAATACAAAGTAACAATGAAGAATCGGAAACAACCTAAATACCCACAAAAAGGGGCGCAGATGAATTGTTACCTGTTTATGTTAATAAAGTAAAATACAGAGTAACTCTTGAAAATAAAGTATTGCTACATTTACGATAAATCTCAAAACTTAAATATGTATTTAAAAAAGCAAGTTAAAGGTGACATACAGTTTAGATACCGTTTATATACAAATTTAAAACATGAAAAACAATGTCATATATTAATGGATACATGTATAAATAGTAAAGGAGAGAAAAAGTTGAGCAGTAAACTCCAAATTTAAGATACTGATTTTCTCTGAGGAAGGCATTTGGATGTGGGTACTCAGTTTGAAGTGTATTTATAATTTGCTATTTCTTTGAAATGAAAAAAATGTGAAACAAATATGGCAAAGTGTAAATGTTCAAGTTGGAGATGGGTGGGTGAGGACTATGCCATTATTCTGTTTTCCTGTGTGTTTGAAGTATTTCATAAAGTGAAAAAAAAGGATATCTGAAATTTACACAAATATATATATATGTATACATGGCACATTTATTTTTTAAAGATCCTTCTCTTTCAAAATTTATAGCATACTAAAGTAAATGACACAGGTATGTTAGAATTTGGTTCTTTATGCTAACATTATGATAAACTCACATGTAACTTTACATGACCCAATAAAGCTAACAAATTAAGCTGTTTAAGCATTTTCCTTACTTTGAGTCATTATTCCTTTAAACATAGTGAGTCTCACTAATCAGATTGATCACAAACTAAAATTTATTTATGTTTCAATGATGCTCAGATCTCAGGAACTGAACCATAAGCCCCTTACATGGTCTCTCAAGGAGATAACTTGAACAAAGGATTGCAAACATGCAGTACTTAATATTTCTATGTTGAAATATGGGAAAAGAATTATGAAAAGAGATGGAATAAGAGAGAAGGGGCACAGGGAACCCAGTGCTGGTCTGGTGCAAGAACACACAAGAACACTGCTGGCAGCAGGAGGTACTAGGACTGGTTCTATCTTGGCTCTTCCCACCATGTCCATATTTCTCATTTATAAATGGGGGATAGGCTTTGCTCCCAACAGTGCATTGAAACTCTTAAATTCTGTGATTCTACCAATACAGCACATGCTTTTTTTCTGTGCCATTTTCAAAAGGAGATGTAATTTGGTAAAATTATGTGCCCACATCTATATGCTTGGAACTATTAGTAGTATGTTGAATGTTCAGTATTATTTACCTTTCTACTTGAGACTTTTTTCACTTCAGTCTGCTCTGCAATGCACACTCAATCCAAGACATGTATTTGATTCATTAAACTAAATGCACATGTGACTTGTCCTTGAATGATCTTGGTATTCTCATAACTTTCCATTTTTCTGTGGGGTGGATAAGAGTTGGTGTGACCTTAAAAAAATGGCTGCCAAGTGCACCTGCATTAGCTCTTTAACTACTTGCTTCTTAGTGAGAATGTAAATTATGTGCATTTTTGAGAACTTAGCTCTATAAATAGACCCCAAGCTATCTTACGACCAAAGGTATTTTAAGATAAATGAAATACATTTCTGAAATTGTTAAAGAGGCTCCCCTTGTATAATAAAAAGTAAAAATAAAACCTGTCTAACTTAATATTAGGGTTATATTAGAAACGGGCCAACATGCCTAGAATTATATATACAGAGAGAGATATATTGGTGATGGTGATGATGACCCTTTTGTTCTCAGCTATTAGAAGTAAGTAGAATATATAGTAATTAAAATAACAGAATTCTGGGAAATGGTGGAATGAGAAATTAAAAGCTGTGATATAGTTTTACATTCTTGTGGAAATCCATTGATCATAATTAGCACATATTCTAAATCAGAATGAATGAATAGATTCTAAAGTACAGGCATAATATTGTAGGTTATGGGTAATGTCTTTTCTTTTTGTTTAATGGATATATGATTGGTTCTCAAATGCTGTTCAACTGGTAATGGAAATGGGTTTCCCTTAAAAGCCTTCTAGGCTTTCATAGCACCAGGACATTAGGGTTTTCTTCAAGCATGATGTAGACACAGTGTATGTGCTGTCACCTTAAACAGGTACTAGAATAGACAGCTTTGGGGTGAAGGGCAGAGGTCAAATAATCAGAAGTGGCCATCTATTGCAGAGATCATCAAACAGGCATACCATCAATGGACTCAGGCGAGAATGTTAGAAATTAATCCATTCGCCTTTCACTGTTTAGCCAAGGCTGATTATAAATGCCCTGGAATGTGAACAAGTGGTGACAGGCCTGAGAAACTGAAGTAATGGGAGTCCATTCTCAACAAAGGCTGAAAAAGATCAATTTGCAATATTCTTTTCTGCACCCATGCAACAAAGCAGAAACATGAAAGCAGAACATTAAGGGATGCTCCCTATGAACTGGACAAATCAATAAACATCAGTGGTAAAGAAAAAAAGTTTCTCATTCTCTTGAGTACCCCGAGGGCTTTTCCATCTCAGGGAAGTGATGAGTAGTGGTGGCTTCTGTCATGTTCCCTTCACCTACACAGTGTCATCTCTTGCCTTCTCAAGGTGAACACTGCTAAGCATCAGCTGAAGGAGGATTTGGGGGGAGCATTTAAGGAAATGACTGCCTCTTGTTAGAGATGTGCTGTGCTGGCTGGAAGGCAAATGGACAACTGTGTCTGTGGTCTCAGGAGGAAACATTGAAGGCAGGGTCAAAACAGAGTAAGATGATGGTTCCCTCACACTCCCCAAGATACTTACAAGTACCATGTGAGTATTTATTACTGTCAGGATGTGAGGACTGCATAATAGTGAGGGTCTTCTTTATTTTTCTGGATTTAAGTCAGTGAGAGTTCAAGAAACAGACAAAAAATATGTAGGAAGCAATTTAGGGATGGAAGAATAAGCTTAGGTTTTACACGGGCTATTAATGGCATGGGTCCAGTCTTGGCTTAATGTGGCAGAGACACAGATTTCTTTTTTTTTTTTTTTTTAATTTTTTTCAACGTTTATTTATTTTTGGGACAGAGAGAGACAGAGCATGAATGGGGGAGGGGCAGAGAGAGAGGGAGACACAGAATCGGAAACAGGCTCCAGGCTCCGAGCCATCAGCCCAGAGCCTGACGCGGGGCTCGAACTCACGGACCGCGAGATCGTGACCTGGCTGAAGTCGGACGCTCAACCGACTGCGCCACCCAGGCGCCCTGCAGAGACACAGATTTCAATGTATGTGTGAGCATGTGCAAGTGTGTACATGCATGTGTGTGGTATGTACATGTGTATGTGTGTGTGTGTGCACGTATGTGTGTATATAGGGATGAGAATACGAAAAGCAAGGGACTTTCAGGATAAGCACTTTCTGAAACTTATGAGACTGTCAGACCAATTCTTTTCTCTTCTAAATCATTTCCCGTAAAACAAGGAGATGATTATCTGACTGCTAGAGGAAAGCAGGGGTATTATATTTCATTTTGGGGGAATGTAGATTTATGGCAGATGGATTTTTTTTTAACCAACAACCCAACAATGGCAGAGTTCATTGTGTGGGTTAAAGCCCTTGCCTAAGTTTTGTGTTTTCAGCTAATGGGATTTTCACACATTTGTAGTGGTTTCAGGGACTGTGCCCATTGGAAGGACTCTTACACAAGTATAAGGAAGGAAAAAGAGACCATCTTGTACATGTTCAACAAAGACAGTGCTTTTCCAGTATTTGCTCAAGGCATTCTGCAGTTAAGAGACCTCTGTTCACTGGGAAAATGGTTAAATGGATTTTGTAAGGGAAGACGTTAATTCAATGACTAGTTATAACAAAATATCTGTTCAGTGGAAGACAGTGTGCCAAGCACTGGGAATGAAACAGTGAAATGACAGGCTCCTGCCTGCAGGAGACTTACAGTCGGTGGTGAAGGTGGATTAGTAACCAGATCACTCCATTATAAAAGTGCGATATTTCCCAGTAGAGGCACATACCAGAAGCCATAGGCACACAGAGGGGAAGGGCTAAGGTCTCCTGGGTGGTCACAGGAGTGATTCTTGAAGTAGTCACCAGGGTAGAGGAGAAAATTCTGGAGAATGGGAAAAACAGGGAGGACTGGGAGAATAGTGTGTACATTTGAGAATCTGTGAGTGGCTTGGATAGACTGGGCTATGTGTGCACATTGACACAGGGTGGAGTATAGATAGTGGGTAAGTCCTGTAGCAAGGGAGGGCAGAGTCCAGGTTTGGACATTTTGAATTTTGATAAAAGGCGGAAATATGCCGCAATTACTTGGTTGGGGAAATTAAGCTTTCTGGCTAAAAGAAAAGGCATACATCCCTCATCATTTTTAACTAGATGAAAAAAAGTACCTTTTAATAAAACTTCCATCCACAGGATGAGAGTCATAAAAATGTGACATCTTCTCCAGGTTAATAATCCTCTCTTCCCTCAACAGTTCTTCATATTGCAATACAGGAGTTTCAGACCTCTTGTCTTGGTGTATCCCCTGTGGAACTAATCTGGTTTATCAGAGTTCTGTTCAAGACATGACACAGAAAGCTAGAGCGTTCCCAAAGTGTAGTCTGATTATCAAGGAGTGCAGGGAACAAATTTGTCCCTAGTTGCTTTATTAGCACGCTTTGGGTTACTCTCATGTCAATAGCCCCATTGTACTATTTGCTGATCTTAAACCTGTAAGAAGGAAAACTTGCTGGTCTTTTTCATTTCAATGACAGGAAGCTACATCTTTGTATTTCTGTACAGCTGATGTTTTGAACCCCCCAAAAAGCGTAATCCTTAATAGGTCTTAATTATTTGTCTTTTTGAACCCTGATTGTGTCTACCACAAATATAAGCCATGTAGCATTGAAAAGGATTTTATAATTAAGATATTTTTATTTTAACAATCTTCGAGGTAAAAATATAAAAAGAAAACTCAAACCCACACAGCTTTCCTAACACAGAATCTTTATGTTCCTATTATTTTGTCTTAGTTCATGTTCAGGAAAAAACAACTGTACGGCTTTGTAATCATAAAACAGACAAATTTTTGTAGTCTGGTTTTAAAATAACACATCTTAGTGTTTTTCAGATTGCAACAATCTTCAAAATGAAAAACAGTTACATAATTTTCCATCTCCTGTTTATGCTACAATATACATCATTGTTGGATAATCAGGTTTAACTGTTAAAAAATACTGCAATGATGATATTTTTGCATATTTTTCATTTCTTCTTTCGTATTTTTCCAGGGTAAATTTCTAGTGTAAATTATAGGGGTCAAATTACTAGGTCATAGAGAAGCAGTGTTGTTATGGTTGTTGAAATTTAATGCTTTCTTAAAGCCAGCGCCACTTCTACCAGAAACGTGACAAATGGTTTATGTTTGCAGCCTCATTAGTGATGGCAGAGCCAAGACTAGTCATTGGTTATTGAATCAACCATTACAGATTCAACTCAGTGTAATGTCATTCTGCCTCATTTTTCCATTTGGGCTACATATAGGAGAGCATTTATGGGCTACATAAAGGCAGGGATCTTGCCCACTGCCTTATTTCCAGCTTCTGATGCACAACGAATACTCAATAATATGCAGTAAGTAAATAAAATGCCTTTTTAATTCTGCAACATTTCTCTGTAATGCCGTTCATTAACATCAAAAAATAAAAATTGTGAAACAAATGTGAAACGATTCATTGTTGGTGAATGCTTTAGATCTCCAGTGTTCATCACTTAAGAACTTCTTACCAGCCTTTAGTAATGGATTTTATTTTTACATCACAATGCATTATAAGTGAAATGATCTATTTACAGACCAATAACATTTACCTGAATATTATTTACCTAGACAAAAAAGTGGTTTCCAATATTTTACTCTAGATTAGTACGTACTTCCCCCTTTTTAAGGAACATGACTGTAGGATGTGCATGTTTTTAGCAGTTTTGCATAATATTTTTCTATATGTACTCATCGGTTTATCCGTCAAATGTTTACTAAGGGACTACTATGTACCAGATAATTGGGGTTTCGCTTAGGGCAGGACAAACAGATTCTTTGCCTTCATGGAGTAAATAGTCTAGTGGGGAAGGTAGGCATCAAAAAGAAAAGAATGCTAAATTTTTGAAGTACAGAGTACTGGAAGAGGCTATTACAGGCTTATGTAACTATTCAGGGGTGGTAAGTGGCATGGTAGGGGATGAGGGCAGCAAGAGAGAGTAGTGGCATGTGCAAAGTTCTGTGCTCTGGTGACAGAGAAAATACTATAAGCAAGGAACTGAAAAACCAAATGAAGTCAAGTGTGGGTGGGTTCTAAAGAGCTGGGGCAACATGAGAGATTGCGATTTCTACTGGAAGGGCAATGGTAAGCCACTGAGAGTTTTAAACAGGGGAGTTTTAAAAAGCCACAAAAAAGGAGCAGTTGTGGTAGTAACACAGTTTGTGTTGCAAAATGGATGAATGAGTTGAATTGTTCTGAGTTTGTTCTTGCCTTCTTGTTCTGGTTGCTTTTTTTTTTTTTTGTCAGAATCATTCAGATTTGTCACCAATATAAGGGAGGCTCTAATCTGGGCTTTGAATTGGGAAGTCCTGAGCTGGTGGTTTCCATGTTCTTTGTTCCAGAGATGGGGATCTAGCTTTGGAAAAGGGAGTTGTCTCTCTCTAAAGTCAGCTTCTGGACAACATCTGTAAGAACAGCTAATCCAGGTTGTGAACTTTTTTGAAACACAACTCTGTTTTAGAGTCTGGGTCCCCCATTCCAACAAAACTTAAGTAAATTTTATTGGTTTGTGAATAGATAACTTCATTTACAGTACATAGTGACTTGAAAATAAAATCTATTACTAAACGGAAGTAAGATGACTACTCTACCATTGGGCCATGGATGAAATTACAGCCACAGAGTGCAGTAACAGGGAGGTGTGTGCAAGGTATGGGGGAGTCTCTTTCCTCTGATTCTCCAGACTTCTCCCTCTTGCATGGGATGGATTCATATTTACCATCATGCCAGCTGGCTTTGTCTACAGAGATCACTCTAGAAGCCACCTGCTTTGTTGAAATCTTTTTCTTGAAATTCTCCTCCTTTCAGTTTTTGGATGTATTTGTTCATGTAATTGCTTTGATTGACTTGACTGGCTGCTGCTGGACTGGAGAGTTCCTTGGTACCACCAGAAGTACCTAGTTATGAATTAGAGGTCCTACTTGGATCCCAATATAGTTTTATGCTAACAACAACTAAAACAGCTGCTGTTCTTATCCTCCTTCCCCTCACCCCGCCCCAACTATTGCCACTATTAGTTGAGTGTCTATAATGTACCAGATGCTCTGCTAGATGCCTTGCATATATTTTCTCTAATCTTTACAACGACCCTGAAAGGTAGGTATTCATATTACTGTCATCTACTGTATCAGTAGACTCCCAGCAGGAAACAGATGGCCCACTCACATTAGGATAATTTACAAAGAGTTTAATAAGGGGACTATTTACAAAAGTGTGGTTGGGGTGAGGGAAATCCCAGGCAGTGTGCCTGGGGCTAGTAACAGTAGTGCTCCTTTGTTAGAAGCTTGGGAATTAAGGTGGGAGAGGGAATGGATGTGGGGGATGGAGAAGGCTGTTTGAAGATGCTGTCAGCAGGAGTTGAGTCTCTTAAGAGATGAGGTTGGTTGAGCAACCTGCAGTGGTGGAGCAAGAGGTATAAATATTCTAAGGTCACATTTCCTTTCTTCAGTCTTACATTTGGTATCTAGAGGGCAAGGAAACTTGTTCATGTTTACATGCATTGCAGAGTGGAGAAGGGTCCATGGATTTAGCATTCAGCTCCCTGCTGTTTTTTTCTCCCCTAGTTTTCTCTCCACTATTGGTCATAGTGGCTTCAATATTTAAGTATTTGATCCATGAACATTGTGGCCTGTCAGTTTGACCTCTTCACCTCCAAAATCTTTTCTTCTCCATAATACCTTTGCTTACTTCCATAGTCAAACTCATCTGATCATGACTGCTCCCCTGCTTTCATTGAGATCTTCAGACCAGGGGTACTTCCCATTTTTCACTATTCATTCTTGTCCTCATGTCCATGTTTCCTACTGTTCCCAGTTGAGATTTCCTAGTTTATCATTTGGATCACCCCTGACTCCTTTGCTCCTCTCTGACTGTGTGGTTCTGAGAAGACCTGATTTTGGTTAATGCCATCCAGCTGTCTCCTCCATGTCTGCCCTTGAGTTGCTGAACCTTCTTGGAGAAAACATATAATTGGGCCACCTGATCTCATATTAAAATCAGGGCCACAAATCTCAAATGAGCCCTTGTCTACTTGGTATTTCTACTGCATTTCCGTACTGGGGAGATGCTTTCTTTTCCTTCAGGTGACTTCACACTTTAATTAAGTCTATACTCTTTCCTCCTGGTGCACGCCCAGTTGAGGAACTTTTCTTGTGCTTTACTAAGAAAATAAAATCAGCTAAGATCTCCCCCTACTTCCCATCACCCAAATCTACCAACCTATCTCTACCTATACTCACACCTTCCATCTTTCCTTTTGTTACAGTGAAGTGTGTTCAGTGCTAATTTAAACCCAACCCATCTACTTGTGTTCTAGATCCTATCCACATCCTTTCTCAGGGACTTTGTGCTGCAGTTTTCTCCTTTGTTTTCTGTATCACCATTCCTCTAAACTGGATCATTCCCGTGAACATTTAAACATGATGTAGTATTTTCTGTTTTAAAACGCATACATGGGACAGCTGGATGGCTCAGTCTGTTAAGTGTACAACTCTTGATCTCAGCTCAGGTCTTGATCTCAGGGTCATGAGTTCAAGCCCCACTTTGGGCTCCATCCTGGGTGTGAAGCCTACTTAAGCAACAACACCACCACCAGACACATACACTCTCACTTGTACCATATTAGTTTGCTCCTCTTCACAGAAGAACGTCTTGATATTGTCTATAATTTCTCTACTTCCTCACCTCACATTCTTTTCTGTTCTCCAAGTCTACTTTTTAAGTGAAATTGCTCTTATTAAGGTTACCAATAATCTTTATGTTTATCAATCCAGTGGTCAGCATTTTGTCATTAGCTTACTGGCCCTCTTGGCAGCTTTTTTTTTTTTTTAATTTTTTTTTTCAATGTTTATTTATTTTTGGGACAGAGAGAGACAGAGCATGAACGGGGGAGGGGCAGAGAGAGAGGGAGACACAGAATCGGAAACAGGCTCCAGGCTCTGAGCCATCAGCCCGGAGCCTGACGCGGGGCTCGAACTCACGGACCGCGAGATCGTGACCTGGCTGAAGTCGGACGCTTAACTGACTGCGCCACCCAGGCGCCCCGGCAGCTTTTGATACAACTGACCACTCTACTTCTTAAAACACTTTTTCTCTGTTCTATGATAGCTGCTTTTTAGTTTTGTTCCTACCTCACTGGCAACTGACTCTTTAGTTTAACCTCCTTTGCTGACTCTTTTTCTCTGCTTGACCTCTAGCAGAGGGCATAACCAAAGCCTTTTACTTCTCTCTGTATATATAGTAGCTAGATAATCTTATCATTTATACAGTTATGAGGCTGAAGTTTTTATCTCAAGCTCAGATCACTCCCCTGAACTTGTATATTCACTTGCTATTTAACCTTTCTATTGGATGACTAGTAGGCATCTGTAGGAGACGTTGTTGGGAGGCCTCTCAGCTCATGTCCTCTCCTTGAACACAAACCCAGACTGCACTTTTCAGCTTCTATTACTTATAGGTGTGGCTGTGTGACAGATTTCTAGCTCATGGCATGTGAACAGAAGTGATATATTTCATTTCTAGGTTTGGCCCATTAAAACCTCCCACATATGATTGTCCATACTCCTTATCTTGCAAATGGATACAGATGAACACAGTGACTTTTAAAGCCAAATGTTGAAGATAGATGGGCAATAACATGGAAGGAGCACGGGTCTCTGAATCATTACTTGGAGAAGAGCTGCCTACCAATCAAGAATAACTGACATGGATTTTAACTGAGCAAAAAATAAAATCTTATTAAGCCATTGGATTTTGGTGACTGTTAGAGCCGCTAGAATTATATTAATGAATATAGTAATCTAGCCTTACCTGGTCCTTAAGCAGGACTTTTGGTTCCCTTTATCCCAAACTTGCTTGTATCTCAGTCTCACCCATCTCGGTAAATGGGGTCACCATCCACCAGTAGTTACAATTTAGCACTGGAAGAGTGCCTAGCACAGATTAGGTGCTCTTAGGTACTTGTTGAATAAATGCATGTTATCCTTGATTCATTTCTTTCTGTCTCAGCCATTTAAGCCATCAATAAGCCCTGTAAGCTCTATTTCACAATATCTATCTCCTTCTCTCTACCTCTACTATAATCATCTTAGTTCAAACTTCTGCCATCTGTCACTGGCATTATTGGGCCTCCTAACTGAACTTTCTGCTATGTTCTTTCACCCTCCAATCCAATCCTCTTACAGCAGCTAGACTGATCTTTTGAAAATGTAAATCAGATCATGTTCTTCTTGTTAAAGCCCCACAGTGATTTCCTGTTACACTAAGGATAAAATTCCAGTCCTAATGCTGGTCTACAGGGCCCTCTGTGATCTGGCTTCTGCTTCCCTCTTTGACCTCATTTTGTTCCACTCACTTCCTTGCTCCTAAAGCTCTGACCACACCAGTTACCTTCTTTTCCATGAACATATCAGGCTTGTTTCTACTATAGGGCTTTTCCTCTAGCTATTCCGTCTTGCTGAAGTGCTCTTCCCTGTGTTTCTTTTGGTCAGTTCCTTCTCATTCTGGTCTCAGCTTAAATGTATCCTCCCTAGAGAAGCCTTTCCTAGTCATCCAACATAAAGAAGCCCCAAGTCACCCCCTGTCACAGCAGCCTGTTTTGTCTTCATCATCACACTTTAACATTTGACATTTAGGTAGTGTATTTTATTGTCTTCCCCCTCCCCTCACAAGGGACCTTGCTTATCTTGTTTGACACTGTATTTCCATCACTAGGAACAATTTCTGCCATTTAGTACATGCTTAATATGTAGCTGAAAAAAATTAAGAAATTTACCCAAGCTTACACAAGTTCAAACACAGTCTTTCCCTATGATTTATTCAGGGCTCATACATGACATGGTTAGCTTGTTGCCAAGATGAATACTATTGATTATTATTATTATTAAAAACCTTTTAATTTTACAAAAGTAATGTTTTTATTGCATAATATTAAAAATACAGCAAAAAATAAATAGTTAAAAAGTAACTGTAGTAAACAGCATCCCTCAGCCAATCATTCGTATTTGGGTGTGTTTCTTCTAATTATTTATATACATACTAAACAGAAGTAGCATCACTTTCCCACAGTGGAATGTTGGTCATATTTTTGTTCTCATATTAGTCTTGTTGAACAAGGGTTTTCTTAAAGAGCACTTTAGCCCAGCTCCAAGTGTAGTGGTGGGTGTTTCTTTGAGAAGGTTTTTTAGATCTGCCAAGTGAACGCAGCATACAGTTATGGTATTGGACCTTTGCAGGTGCTGGATGATGTGAGTTTATCACTACCATTGTCCTGGGGGTGGTGTTAAAATTCAGGTAATGCTCTAATCATGATCTCTGTAGTGAATTTTTTCTTAAAGCTAAAAACAAGACCTATTGTAGAATTCTGTGACCCAGCTGGTTTATTGGTAACAAGCTAATGTTTCCTGGAGTGACTGTAGCAGCTTACAGATTGGCAGTAATGAAACTGACCTCCGTTACATGTGATAAAAATAAGAATCTTAATAAAAAGCTAAACAAGAGAGGGACACAGTAAGGGCTATATCCTTCTTGCCTTAGGTCCTGGCAAATTGTCATGTAGTTATTGAAGCACCAAAAGACAAGACGTTTGGTTGTGGCTCAGTTACAATTTATGTTGCAAATGCTGTACATTAAAGGAATAATTATAACTAATACAGGGTACAGTATCAGAAGACCAGAAAAAGGCCAAATCAAACTTAATATCCTGGAGGAAAAAAAATATTTTATATTTTTAATGATATATTTTAGTGGGCAGGAAGGAGTGGGGGTGATTTGCCCAAAGATATATTTTATTTCTGAATTTGGTCGAAGGATGACTACTGTAATAATTGGAGGTTATTATATGCCTCTCCATGTGTTCAGATCTTGCAGGTAAATCTTATCAACAGACCTCTTCTGTAGTTCTATAAAGGAATTTTCTACAATACATGGTGTGGTGGATTGGGCAATGTTCCACCAAAGGTGTCCACATCCTAATCCCCCAGAGTCTGTCAATATGTTACCTTACGTGGCAAAAAGGACTTCATAGTGTGATTAAGTTAAAGATCTTGAGATAGAAAGGTTATTCTGGGTTTTTAGGATGGGCCCAATGTAATCACAATGGTCCTTAGGAGAGAGGAAACAGTCAGAGATGGTGTATGGATAGAAGCAGAGATCAGAGAGGAGAGGAGATGCTGTGCTCTGCTGATAGCTTTGAAAAGGAGGAAGTGGCCACAGACTAAGGTGGCCTCTAGAAGTTGGAAAAGTTGCCAAAGAAGTTGCCTCCAGAAAGAATGCAACTCTGTGGATTCATTTTAGACTAATGACATTTAGAACTATAAGATAAATTTTAACCCACTAAATTCTTGGTAATTTGGTATAGCAGCTATAGGAAACTAATATATGTGGTTAATTCATAATTCAGGGGAGACTCTAGGCCAGGATGGTATGTCAACTCTGATCAGTTGGGAGGTGGTACCTAGGATTCTGGGTTGAGAATGATTCTGAGTCTGGGTGGGCTCAGTGAGAAACCTCATGATGAATTAATAACTGCCATGGGTTCAGGATTCACATCTGTGCCTCAGACCTAAATCTTTTTGTGGTTAAGTTCCATGAAGCTCTGAAAGATGATCTCCACACTGGACAGTGACTCACATGGAAATGGCCAAGGTATGTGAGTTTTAATCAACAACACAGCTGAACATTCTTGAGAGGAGAAAGCTACTGGTTTTAATCAAATTTTCAAATGTTCTAGAGCCTTAGTTCCACTCATATCTAGTGAGCCCACTAACTTGTAACTTTGGGTCATTTGATGCCCTGTTATTTCATTTTATTATGAATGGAAAAGCAAACTAAGCAAAAGCTATTTGGAGATAGAGTACTGAGTAATTGCCCATTTTTATTTTATTTTTTAAATGTTTTTTTAAATTTTTTATTTGTTTGTTTTTGAGAGATATTGAGAGAGTGTAAGCGGGGGAAGGACAAGAAAGAGGGAGACACAGAATCTGAAGCAGGCTCCAGGCTCTGAGCTTAGTTAGCACAGAGCTCACCACGGGTCTTGAACTCAGAAATTGTGAGATCACGATCTGAGCCAAAGTCAGAAGCTTAACTGACTGAGCCACCCAGGCACCACAGTAATTTGCCCATTTTTTAAAAAAAATAGTAATTAGGAAATTTAACTTATAAAAATAGAGCTCCAGAATGCTTAGTAACATCAAGAATATTTTTAACCTTCCCATCATTCTCCTTTCCCCTGCCCCTTATGTCCTCTGTTCAGGGATACAGATATACAGCACCCATATTAAGAGGACCAGAGTCTCTTGGGGACAGTAGTACAAACTTGAAGATGAATCCTGACCTAGATGTTGAGGACAATCTTGATGAGTTGGAACCAAGACCTGTTTTTTGTTTTTTTTTTAAACCAGTCTGGCTGCTATTATCTGTCCTCTTCTTTCCATGGTACAACTACTATCTGTGAACTCACAAAGGACACCCTTGGCAGCTGCAGGACATAATTACCACATTCCAGAATATCTTTTAGGCATTTGGATCTATGGCTAGCTCTTTGGATTGCTCCCCTGCTAACTAATATGTTACTGGCTTGACACAATTGACAGCCGGCTGTGCCGGTGGCTAAAGGACTGCCTCTGGGGCTGTCTCAAAATGAGGTTAATGATGGGCTAGACGAGCACTCTGGGTTTCTTAGCCATCATCTACCTGGGAGCAGAATATGTGTGGGGCTCTGGTGTGATGACAAGGGGGGTCTCTCTACACAGTCAGATGTACCAAATGGGCCAATTATTCTTTTAGGTAGTTCATGGGGATTGTTTTGTTAATTTTGAATGTAATTAAAACAAAGCAAAGTAAAACAAAACTAGACCACTCCTGAAACCACAGAAAGCCCAGGAGAGAAAGACTACAGAAGTAAACAAAGCTGCATCTTTTCCAAGGGTGGGGGTGGGGGACAGGGCTCTCTTCAGTGTGCTCTCCCATGTTCCCACACATTGTTACCACTAGACACAGAATAATGGGGTTCAGACTGAAGTGCAATCTTAGACTAAAATGGCATTCACAGTTATTCAGATCAACTCATATGTTTTACATATAAGGAAGCAAAGGCTTTGATGAAAAAAACAATGCTTTCTCTGGGGTTCTGTATGTTAGTAGAGGACTGAAAACCAGAATGTATTTCTGCTAAATTCTAGTTGGGGAGGGAGAAATCCTGAGAATTGGTTTAGAAGATTCCCAACCAAAGATTGAGCATCTTGTGGGCAGGAATTATGCTTGTGTCTGCATCTCTAGCAGCAGGTACCTGGACAGTAGCAGGTGTTCAGTGATTTTTGTTGAGTGAATGAATGAATGGATAAGTAAATGAATGCTTCATGAATAGCTCAGGGAGGCAGGAAAGTTGAAAACTTTATCAACATTTGGAAACCAGAATGGACTTCTGAAGCATGAGATTGGCTTTATTGTTATTGCTTTATTTTTTTCTTGACCTTCATCAGTCTTACAATTATATTAAAAACAACCCATGAAGCACAAATGTCTGAAAGCCTGATTATCTCTGTAGAGCTGTGCTGTCCACTATAGTAGCCCATAGCCACTAGCCACATGTGGCTATTGAGCACTTGAAATGTGTCTAGTTTGAATTGGGATGTGCTATAAGTGTGGAATATATGTACAATTTCAAAGATAGTGCAAGAAAAGAGGTATGAAATATCTTAACAATTTTAAGAATACTGCTTTTATGTTAAAATAATGTTCTATTTTAAACATGTTGGGTTAAGTCTATTAAAATTAGTTTATGTTTTAAAAACCTTTTCTAATGTGGCTACTAGAAAATTCAAAATGATACAAGTGGCTTGCATTTGTGGTTTGCATTTTGTTTCTATTGGATAGCACTACTATAGAGCATTTTTATGTTTTCTGGGAAAGTAGGTCTTAAGATTGGTATTAAGCAGCAGTTATTTATTTGATAAAGTATCCATCAGTAAATATGCAAAGGGATTACTACTGAGAGTAGCATTTAGTGAAGATATGCATTCTAAAGTCAGTTCTGTTAGCAAATCTTATCACTTGTCAACTGGAGACTGGATCTTAGTGAGGTTAAGGGATGTGGGCTAGGATTGGGCTCTGGGATCGTGGGACTCCAAAGCCTATGCTCTATACCTCATATTTTCTTGCTTTTTTAAAAAATTTTTAATGTTTATTTTTTTTTTAATTTTTTTTTCAACGTTTTTTATTTTATTTTTGGGACAGAGAGAGACAGAGCATGAACGGGGGAGGGGCAGAGAGAGAGGGAGACACAGAATCGGAAACAGGCTCCAGGCTCCGAGCCATCAGCCCAGAGCCTGACGCGGGGCTCGAACTCACGGACTGTGAGATCGTGACCTGGCTGAAGTCGGACGCTTAACCGACTGCACCACCCAGGCGCCCCATTAATGTTTATTTTTAAGAGAGAGAGAGAGAGTGCGAGCAGGGGAGGGGTGGGGGGGGGTGGGGCAGAGAATCAGAAGCAGACTCCAGGCTCTAAGCTATCAGCACAGAGCCCTATGTGGGGCACTTGAACTCATGAACTGCAAGATCATGACCTGAGCCGAAGTTAGGCGCCTAACCGGCTGAGCCACTCAGATGCCCCTATTCCTCAGATTTTCAAACATTGGTATTCTTGGTGTTCCAAGATTGGTGTGGTGTGCTTAGAACTTAGTATGCCTTAAATAGTTATTACCCATGTTAAGCCAAGTCTTAAAGTTTGTGATTGTTTCTTTTTACAAATTAGATCAGATTCAGGCCATCTGTGTGTCATTCCTCCTGTTGACTTGCATTCCAACATAATTCCTTCAGAAGGAGGAGGAGGAATGGCGTTGGCCCACCCATAGCAGGATGATGGAATTTGTCTACTCCTGCTTTGTTCTCCCCCTGTGTTACTATGCACTAAGCAAATTGTACTTTTTTTTTTTAAGTTTTTATTTATTTTGAGAGTGAGAGAGAACGAGTGGTATAGGGGCAGAGAGAGAGGGAGAAAGAATTCCAAGCAGGCTTCATGTTGTTAGTGCAGAGCCCAGTGGTGGGCTCAAACTCACGAACTGTGAGATCATGACCTGAGCTGAAACCAAGAGTCAGATGCCTAACTGACTGAGACACCCAGGCACCCCTCAAGCTTCTTTTGATCTTTGAATCCTAGTCCTTTCCAACCTCAGGGCTTTTGCACTTATTCTTTCTTCTCCTTGAATAAAATCGGAAGGTAGTGCCCCATATTTTAGTATTGTTAATTCCTTGCCAACCTTTTAGTCTCTGCTTAAATGTTACTTTTCAAAGGCAGTTCTAAGTCAGTCCCATCTGTTAGTCTTTATTTTAGACTCGTTTATCTTTTCATGTCACTTATTCTAATCTGCAGTTATTTTAATTATGTATTGTTAAATGTCAGCTTCATAAGTAGAGTCTTCTAGCCTGGGACCTGGTAGAGAATAAAGGCTCTATTCCTCTTTGTTGAATGAATGAATGAATGAATGAATGAATGAATGAATAACTTGGCGTGCCTATGAACATAGCAGCTGAAATTCTCTTTCATCTCCAGAAATGGCTACTGTTTCATACAGGCAGTGGGTGCTACTAGGAGTGAATCTATTTCTATGATTGCATTTCATAGGAGACAAGTTTGGAGAAAGAATACAGGAAGTCTGAGGTCACACCTGGGAAGGAATGGCTGGATTGGGCTAGATGGGAAAATATAGTTTGCCGCACCAGAGTTCATCTCCATGCACAAAACAAAAGAGCTCCTTAATAATCCCAGACTCCACTACTTTAAAGTTAAGGAGGTCCCCAGTGAATCAGGTGACCTGAATATCTTCATACTGCATTCAGTACATTTAGTAGAATTGCAGTTTTGAAGGACACAACAATATTAGTGTCCTTTGCTTAATTTTAACAAAATTTACTTTCCATTTCCTCTTAAATGTGGTACAAGACACTTAAAGGAATGGAATGAATTTTGCCTTGAGAATTGTATCTAAGAATTTCTTACTATACTTTGCAATGAAGGGATCCATCTGCAGTTTTGCAAAGTCAGGGTTGGGAAACAACAGAGTAAGACAGGGAAAGTTTCTGGGTAATCTGGGGGGTGGTGCAGGGTGCTCCCATGTAGATTTCTTTTTACAGGTGATGGCTTTTTGGAGGAAACAGATGGGCCCTTTGAAGATGATGTTTTTGCCTGAGTTAAGGGAGGTTGCAGGTGGAATTTGGTAAAAGTGGCAGACAGAAGAGCATCAGCATGTTCAGGTCTAGGTTGTTTGGCTGGCCGGCATGCAGTTTTGCCTCCTGTTGACATCACAGTCACAGACCTCCCACGGCCCTTTTCTGTTGCTGGCTGAAATGAAAGCTGAGTATAGCTGATTCCAGGGTTAGCTGCTTTGTAGCCAAACTCTTGTCACTACCCTATTTCCATGTGAAAGCAGTTTCTCCTAAGGTCAAACCAGAGGTAAGATAGATCAGCCTCTGGCTTCCTTCTCAGGGAATGTCAGCTCATTCTAATCCAGACTGATTGAAATTTAATATCCTATCATAATAGCTTGCATGACCACCCAACACTAGGTCAGTGTGAACCCAGTAGAATTTCGTAACATTTACAGTGAAGATGCTGTGAGTTTTGCACATGTGTGTACAGAAAAAAAAGAAAAAAAGATGAAGAGATGAAGCTGCAGATCCCTGGGCCAGTTGTCAGAAAAAGCCTTGATGCCAGCGACAGGAGCTGAGCCCATTTTTTTTGGTTCTTTAAAGTGAAGGTAGGTTTGAGCAGAGAAAATCCTATTGTGCTGAATGATTCCATTGGGAGAGAGGTGGAGACTTTGGAATATAAATGAATGCTAGTGAATTGGAGAATTAAGATTCTCTTTCACCTGTGTATTATGGGCTTCATGTGTGATGAGCATGCGTGTTTCTAGATTAACCCCAGCCTGCCAGGGCCTGCTTAGTGGTATTATTAGTAATAGCATCTTTGATCCCCGCATGTGTTTACCATAGCTGTCTGGGGGGCATCTATTCTGATTGGTGATGGGGTCCTATTTAAACACATGGTGACATCTTAGGGAAGCAGGTAGACTTTTAGTCTATAGAGACCTCGGATCCCTTGTCATGGGGAGTAAGAGACATGATGGGGAATTTTGGGTATGAAGGTGGAAAATTACCAAAGAATAATTCTTGAGATTATTTTGGGTCCAGGTTTAGTGTTCAGTTTTGAAACAACTAATTTTGGAAATTGAATATGAAGGGAATCTGGATAAGAGTATAAGTGTAGAGAGAAGGAAGAGCAGGGTATACAGAGGAGTAAGTTTTTGGGAGAGATACAGGGAGAGGGAGAAAGAGGAAGAAAGGAAGGTTTGGTATGAAGGACATTAGTGGAAAGGAAGCTTATGTGGTAGAAGGAGGAGTGTGGCTATGAATTCGCTCATGGTCTACCCACTCCCTGTGCTGCTCATTTTCATAGTGGCTGATGTAAGGAAAAACGGAGTTGGGCATGGGAAAAGTCTTGAAGGCACGGGGAACATTCTTCCCCTTTCTCTTCATCCTTTCTGTTCTCTTTCCCTCTCCTCTTTTGCTTCCTTTGTCTTCTCTTCCTTTCTTTACTTCCTAGTTCAAACATTTTGTTAAAGTGTTGCATGGTTGTCAGGACTGCCTGTTTAGCTTTAGGCAGGTCTTTTAGAGTCCCTGCTTCAGAGAATCTTCAACAGCATGGTAGAAATGAATTATGTGTATGTGATTCAGACTGTGCACAGCAGTGAAAAGTAACTGAGAGTGCAGATTATTTGCGTTGTTAAACTGTGTGTGTGAATAATCATTGACCAACAGAACTATAAGAAATTAAATGTATTTTAAAATGTGTAATAGGGGGCGCCTCGGTGGCTCAGCTGGTTAAGCGTCCGACTTCAGCTCAGGTCACGATCTCATGGTCTGGGAGTTCGAGCCCCTCCCCCATCCATGCTCTGTCTCTGTCTCAAAAATAAATAAACGTTAAAAAAATTAAAAAAAAAATAAAATGTGTAATAAAATAGCGAAAGTTCAGTGACAGTTGTCTTTACTTCCTCATCACTTCCATGATTATTGCTCAGCTAATGTCTTGGAAGTGAATAGTCTACACTCTCAGGGAAAGGTGTGAGGTCTGATACCCTTTCTGTGTAGTAGGGCTCAGGGAGGATTTTTTTCCTGAGAAAAGAGACTAAATGTATTTATTCAGAGAAAGACACAAAAAAATTACATGCTACTAACTACTCAACATTGCTGTACTTCAGAAATAATAAACTTTAATATACCATTCTTGGAAGAATCATCTCTCCTTGCTTTTTTCCAAGGAGGTCTTGACATCTGGTTACATGGGATATAAAAGGAGGGTGGGTTAAATGAACTGACCAAGCAGCCAAAATAAAGAAATAGAGAGGTTTTGAGTGCAGTTTGAAATGCATCTAGTGTTAAGTGAGTTGTGAAATGTTCCACTAATACATTCTCACTTTTTTTATGGTTGGGAAGTATGCCCTACCATCTACTCAGGCTCTGCAGAAGTTCCAGGTGGTGGAGAGGTTGACAAGATCTCCCTGTGCACTTAGACAAGGGCAGGGTGTCCCTTTGCTCACTGGAGCAGATGGCTTTGTACAACTCTTTAAGACAGCCCATGCCCTGGTTTCTAACTCAGATCACTGAACTGGAAATAAGCCTGTCCACAGAGATGTTCACCTTAGACAGTAGTCGGCTGTCTTTTTACCTTTTACATCTCTCCTCTTTTCTGATGTTTGCCCTTGAAATGAGGTTCCTCAATGGCCTGGTAGTTGAAGCAGATGGACTGGTGGTTGCCTGGACTCTGCAAGCAGTAGGCCTTCTGCTTTTTTTTTTGTGAACAGCTTTATCTGTAAAATGACTGTTAGTGTGTATCCTGGTTGTTGGCACGACAATGTGAAATAAAGATGGCAGAGGTTATGAGAATATGTGATTGGTAATCCTTTAAAAAAATTTTTTTTTACTATTCATTTTTGAGAGAGGGAGACAGAACATGAGTGGGAGAGGGGCAGAGAGAGAGGGAGTCACAGAATCTGAGGCAGGCTCCAGGGTCTAAGCTGTCAACATAAGAGCCCAACGTGGGGCTTGAACTCGTGGACCGCGAGATCATGACCTGAGCTGAAGTTGGATGCTCCACCAACTGAGCCACCCAGGTGCCCCAGTTGGCAATACTTTTGTGGGCCAGGGCAACAAGTGCTAAAATCTCTCAGGCATTTCAACATTTCAGACTGTGGGAACCATGTTTACAAACATCTTTTCACAACTAAGAAGAGTTTTTGCTTGAGAGAGAGGTCAGTGATAAGGAAGCAGTGCTCATTTTGAACATGATGGTGTTTCATTGACATGAAAGAGCTGTTGGGAGTCTTGGTTTTTCTCCTCCCTTCCTCTTTCCCACCTGCAGGCCCTGACTGCAAATCCCCTTGTAATTATCCCTGTCACTGAAGCCTGGAAGGCTCACCCTCCACAACAGGGGATATTAGAAGGGCTAAATGTCTCCCACCACACAGGGAGAAATATTCTTTTGTTCGAAGAGGAAGTTTGCTCATCCAAAGATTATCTTCTCCTGTGGCTGTGCCATGATCGGAAGGGAGAGAGGTTTTCATGTTCCCTGTGGCTGACTGTTGGGGAAAACACTGTAATATCAGGGTTTAGGTCGGCGAGGTAGGAGTCACAGAAGCTTTTGAGGTGGTCTCTTTGCCAATGCAAGGTAATATAGCCTTTTTCCGGGATTAGAGAGAATGGGGGAGGAAGACCAGTCGTGTAGGGGATGCTGTCATGTTATGTGTGATTTCTTTGGTCTTTGGAAGTCCTCCCTCTGGTTTAGTGGGACATGTGATCTAGGCACAGTCCCTGGGGAGAAAAATGGCACTGGTAACCTAGTTTCTTCCCAGTTCAGTGTTCCATGTGGATACTACTTACCTAATTGTTTTTAGGCTACCCATTAGGAACATCAGAATTAGGATCACAGTACTAATTGGTTCTGCTTGCTTCCATATCTGTGCTTAGAAGTGCCTTTAAGCATCAAAATTGGCAAAGATGAAGTCAAGCTTTCACTTTTTGCAGATGACATGATATTATACATGGAAAACCAAATAGACTCCACCAAAAGTCTACTAGAACTGCTACATGAATTCAGCAAAGTCGCAGGATACAAAATCAGTGTACAGAAATCAGTTGCATTCTTATACACTAATAATGAAGCAACAGAAAGAAAAATAAAGAAACTGATCCCATTCAAAATTGCACCAAGAAGCATAAAATCCCTAGGAATAAATCTAACCAAAGATGTAAAAGATGTGTATGCTGAAAACTTACAGAAAGCTTCATAGAAGCTTCATAAGCTTCATAGAAAGCTTATGAAGGAAATTGAAGAAGATATAAAGAAATGGAAAAAATTCCGTGCTCATGGATTGGAGGAATAAATATTGTTAAAATGTCAATACTACCCAAAGCAATATACACATTCGATGCAATCCCAATCAAAATTGCACCAGCATTCTTCTCAAAGCTAGAACAAGCAATCCTAAAATTTGTATGTAACTACAAAAGACCCCAAATAGCCAAATTAATATTGAAGAAGAAGACCAAAGCAGGAGGGATCACAATCCCAGACTTTAGCCTCTACTACAAAGTTGTAATCATCAAGACAGCATGGTATTGGCACAACAACAGACACAAAGACCAATGGAATAGAATAGAGACTCCAGAATTGGATCCACAATAGTATGGCCAACTGATCTTTGACAAAGCAGGAAAGAATATCCAATGGAAAAAAAGACAGTCACTTTAACAAATGGTGCTGGGAGAACTGGACAGCAACATGCAGAAGATTGAAACTAGACCACTTTCTTACACCATTCACAAAAATAAACGCAAACTGGATAAAGGCCCTAAATGTGAGACAGGAAACCATCAAAACCCTAGAGGGGAAAGCAGGAAAAAACCTCTCTGACCTCAGCCACAGCAATTTCTTACTTGACACATCCCCAAAGGCAAGGGAATGAAAAGCAAAAATGAACTATTGGGACCTCATGAAGATAAAAAGCTTCTGCACTGCAAAAGAAACAATCAACAAAACTAAAAGGCAACCAATGGAATGGGAAAAGATATTTGCAAATGACATATCAGACAAAGGGCTAGTATCCAAAATGTATAAAGAACTTACCAAATTCCACACCCAAAAAACAAATAATCCAGTGAAGGAATGGGCAGAAAACATGAATAGACACTTCTCTAAAGAAGACATCCAGATGGCCAACAGGTGCATGAAAAGATGCTCAACATCTCTCCTCATCAGGGAAATACAAATCAAAACCACACTGAGATATCACCTCACGCCAGTCGGAGTGGCTAAAATGAAAAAATCAGGAGACTGTAGTTGCTGGAGAGGATGTGGAGAAATGGGAACCCTCTTGCACTTTTGTGGGAATGCAAACTGGTGCAGCTACTCTGGAAAACAGTGTGGAGGTTCCTCAAAAAATTAAAAATAGATCTACCCTATGACCTAGCAATAGCACTGCTAGGAATTTACCCAAGGGATACAGGAGTGCTGATGCATAGGGGTACTTGTACCCCAATGTTTATGGTAGCACTTTAAACAATAGCCAAATTATGAAAAGAGCCTAAATGTCCATCAACTGATGAATGGATAAAGAAATTGTGGTTTATATACACAATGGAATACTACTTGGCAATGAGAAAGAATGAAATACGGCCTTTTGTAGCAATGTGGATGGAACTGGAGAATGTTATGCTAAGTGAAATAAGTCATACAGAAAAAGACAGATACCATATGTTTTCACTCTTATGTGGATCCTGAAAAACCTAACAGAAGACCATGGGGGAGGGGAAGGAAAAAAAAGAGAGGGAGGGAGCCAAAGCATAAGAGACTCTTAAAAACTGAGAATAAACTGAGGGTTGATGAGGGGTGAGAGGGAGGGGAAAGTGGGTGATGGACATTGAGGAGGGCACCTGTTGGGATGAGCACTGGGTGTTGACAATAAATTTTATATTAAAAAAATAAAACTTAGGCATATCAACTTGCTCTGTGTACTTTGGAGCCCAAGCTACAATGGCTCCAGAGGGCATTTTTAAACAGTGATAAAAATGGAAGAGGAGACCCTTTGGTTTCCTTTTATCAGAAAGACATGAAGACTTTTTTTTTTTTTTTTTTTTTTTTTTTTTTTTTTTTACATACCTCAGCAATAAAAGTGTTGTTGGGGGGGGGGGAAGCACCTTTAACCAGAGGCTTATATTTTTATTTTTTTTAACGTTTTTATTTTAATCCCAGTTAGCACAGTGTTATATTAGTTTCAGGTATACAGTATAGTGATTGAACACTTGTATACATCACCCAGTACTCATCAAGACACCTGCCCTCCTTAATCCCTGTCACCTATTTAACCAATCCATCTCCCTTCTGGTAGCCATCAGTGTTTCTTGGTTTGTCTCTTTCTCTTATATTTCCCCTTTGCTTACTTGTTTTCTTTCTTAAATTCCATATACTAGTGAAATCATATTAACCAGAGGCTTTTAAAAACAACAACATTATTAGTGGAAAATGACAATGTACACTTTGATATAGATTAATTACAGTTTATAGATACTTAATAATAAATTATTGGCAAATTACAAGTAAGTTATAAGTATAGGGTGGCTTGATTGTCAACTACCAAACCTTCCTCACTGGAGTTTTGGTAAGATGATAGCCAGGAGTAATCTGGGGCTAGATTTGTTGTGTAGAAGTCCAGTGTCTGTGGGTATGCTCCTCGGTCCTATGAGGATCTCAGGTCTGATGATCAGGCCCAGGGATTTTAAGGTGAACCCTCAGCTGGGGCAGACTGAGCTCTTTGATTTTGACTGGCATTTAACCAAGTGTGGTCTCAAGTTGGATTAATTTTTAGGCAGTTTAGTATCTGGAGGTTTGTTCTTGGGTCCATGATTGTCTTGAGTCAAAGGAGAGATGATAAATACATTATAAGTGTGTCTCTTGAACCTTCATCAGCCATGGCAGACATAGCTAATTGATCATGGCCTACTTGGCCTTGAGCCCAGATGCTGCCACACTGTTCCTAGGCAGCCCCAAGAGTTGGCCTGGGAGTTGCAGCCTATTGGTAATCTGTGACCCATTATGTCCTGTTACTTAAATTGATGTCCTAATTTCAGGACTTCTTAGAAATTCTGTTTCCAGTGCTTTACTCAATTCTTAAAGTAAAATCTCTGGCTAGTTCGCACAGGGTTGGCACAATTTCTAGTCCTTATTCCTGTTAAACCAATTCAAATGACATAAAAATGAACATCAGTATGGTAGAGTAGAAATAGAATGGTGCTGTTTGTTTTGAGCCTGGAACCTAGCTATTCTACTTTCTGTTGGTATGACCCTTGGCAGTTATCTATTTGAGGGTTAGGCTTTTATGGGTAAAATGTGAGGATAAGAGGTAAGGTAAATAAATAGCATATTTTCTGATGTATTTTAAGCACTAATAAATAGTGGCCATTATTAGTGCTTACATAGGGGGAGATTACTGCAGTACCTGGCATGCAGTAGACATTCACTAAATGCCTTTCTTTTTATCCTGTTTATTTCCTTTGTAGGAATTGACACAGATTGTAACTATTTTTGGTATGTGTGTTTATTTCTTGGATCACCTCCCTAGAAGATAAACTCCATCAGGAGATTGTCAGTTTCATTAAGGTATATCTCCAGAACATAGCTCCATGCCTGACACATAGTTGTCACTTAGTAGATATTTGTTGAAATGCTAAATATGCTTTCTTTATTTTTCCTAATAGAATAATAATATGCAAGAGACATGTGATGCTGTTCTCCTCTATCATGAATAGACTTGCCTGGAGGTTGTATGAAAATGTGGTCTACTTGGCACTCTAGGAGGGGGAGGGGTTAATAGGTTTCTGGCGTTTTATATCAAGAATGAGTTTATGCCCTTCCCAGTGGAGTTGTTGTATGGGTATCATTTCAGCAGTCCAGACTGTAAAGGAGTTGTTTGACCCAGGGTTGGCCTTGGCCGAGCTCTACTGTTCAGGTATTTCAGGCAGACGCTATAATGCTGCTTTGTCCAATAAGGTGGACCCATGCTACCATTGACCACTTGGAATGGGACTTGTCCAGATTAGGATGTGTTTAAAGTGTGAACTACACCCTAGATTTTGAATACTTCATATGTAAAAAAGAGTGTAAAATATTTTATTAATAATTTTAATATCAATTGCTTGTTGAAATGATGGTTATATTGGGTTAAGTAATATCTATTATTTACTTTTAAAGATCTTTTTAAAAAATTCTTTTCATGTTTATTTATTTACTTTTGAGAGAGCATGCATGAGTGAGTGGGGGAAGGCACACAGAGAAGGAGAAAGAAAATCTCAAGCAGGTTCTGTGCTGTCAGTGCAGAACCTGATGTGGGGCTCCATCTCATTAACAGAACTGTGAGATCATGACCTGAGCTAAAATTGAGTCAGATATTTAACCGATTGAGCCACCTAGGTGCCCCTAATATTTATTATTAAAACTAGTTTTCACCTTTGATTTTTATTCACTTTTTAAAGTGTGGCCCCCAGAAAATTTAAAATGGTACATAAAGTTTACATTTGTGCTTGCATTACATGTTCCTTGGTCAGCATTGCCAGAAGAAGATACAGTTTTGGGGCAGGGTAGAGAACGGTGGACCAGGTGTCTGGAGATCTGGTCTCAGTCCTCCTTCTGCACTAGTTTAGGATGTGACCTTGAACAAGCCATCTAACCATTTTGCACCTTAGATCTTTATGGAAAAGGCTGTTCTGAGGCTTTGATAGCTAAGAAGGGAAAAAGGAGTGTTTGAGAACAATTTAATTACAAGATATGAATTGTCTTGTTTCTAAAACCACTTAGGGATTTTTGGGGGTACTGGCAGCCACAGCCTCCTGATTCTGGGAAGAATACATGGAGGGCACTTTCCATCTGCGCCAGGCTCACTCTTTGCTGGAAGAACAGAGTGCGACAAGCAAGGCAGGAAGTTCTGGCTTTTGTGGCTAGCTGGACCATAATTAGGACTTTCCAATCAAACCGAAGTTCCTCAGAAAAACTACGTTTTTTTTTTTTTTAATGAACCAGACTGATAAACCGTAAAATTTTCATCTTTAATGCCTCTGTCCCACTTTATGAAGCCAATGTTATTTTCAGTCACACTAGACTCATTCAGAAAAACACCAAGGTCAGGGGTGCCTGGGTGGCTCAGTTGGTTAAGCATCCGACTTTGGCTCATGATCTCATAGTTTGTGAGTTCGAACCCCTCATCAAGCTCTCTGCTGACAGCTGGGAATCTGGAGTGTGCTTTGGATTCTGTGTCTCCCTCTCTCTCTGCCTCTCCCCTGCTCGCTCACACACACACACACACACACACACACACACACACACTGTCTGTCTGTCTCTCTCAAAAATGAATAAACATTAAAAAAATATAACAAACACCAAGGTTAGTATTTAGACACAGTGGACACATAATAAAATTTAAAAGAATGACTTGTTTGACCTGGGAAACATAGACCTTTCTGGTGTATCAGAGACCTTGGGAAACTTCCTCTCCTACAATCCCTGCCGGGAAGGTATCAGAACTCTGATGATGATGTTTATCTAATTTAGACTATGTCTATTTAATTTAGGTTGTGTCTTTCTAATTTATATTATGAACCTTCTCAATTGAAGTTAAGTCTCCCATAATGATCTGTATGGTGTCTAGTATGTTTTCTGTGCTCGGATAATATGAACAGTAAGAAACATGTTAAATTCTTGATGTATTTTTGTTAATGTCAAAGTTCCTCTTTGGAGGATAATCTCCTTCAAAAGTTTTGCATTTTTGAGTATGTCTGTATAGTCTCCCAAACATTTTACGAAAAAGTGGAAAATTCAAGGACCTGGTATTTATAAATATCTGGATGATTGATGGAATATTTTCATTTTAAAAATCTAGCTCTTTGACATTATGGTTTTATGCTATGATATTTCTTTCATCTCTTTATACAATTACAACAACATTGCTAACATTGAGCATATCTGTCTTCTGGTAGCTAAAACTCAGGTCCCTATAGTTGTATGCATTTCTGTTCCCTGGGAGTGTACAGAAGGACTTTCAGATTTCATTTGGATGCATTATTTAATTCCCCTTTTTTCTTTCCTCCAGTGAGATGTGAAAGAACAGGCATGGGCCTTGGAGTCTACCAGCATTAGAATCTGTGCTCTGCTGTATAACTTGATGGCCTTGGGCAGATTGTTTAATCTCTTTGGGTCACAGCTTCCTTACCCTACTTTAGGGTAAATTATATCCAACTTGCTTAGTTGTTTGAGGATTAAATTAGATTGCCTTTATATAATGCTTAGAAATCAGTGATAACCTTCTAATAAAAAACTAAGTTAAAAGGGTGCATTTGACTTTTTGCAACTCAAAGATTATGCTAGATTGCATTTATTTAGGACTTTTTTTCTCCAAGGATATTTTGCAGTTAATTTTTAATATCTGTGTAAGATGTTTACTTATATGCAGTTTTGATTTTTCATGCCTGTTTTGCAAAAGGGGGAAACTGAGTCACTTAAAGATGGAGAATCCAGTTGTTCTCCGTTTAGGCTGCCATGTCCTTTTGTCAGAGCAAAGTATGAAAATGCTGACCTTTCCTTGCCAGTGAAGAATCCACTCAGCACTATTTACTATAATATCCCCCAATAGAAACAGGAGGCTCAATGCCCAGATCAACCGTTGAGTAATTAATGAGCATCAGTGTGTGCCCGGCATTGAGAACAGTTCAAAGAAGACTGAGAGGGTCCCTGTCCTCGAAGAATTTGACAGCTAATGGGTGAATCAAGGGCACATAAATACACATGAAAACAAGACCAAAGCATATCAACATACACATTTGTTGGATCCCAGCTATGTGCGAAGGCTTATGTTAATGCCTTGTGATTGGCAGAGCAATAAAGGATATACAGGATTAATAGAGAGTTTGCAGAGTGCTGAAGGAGTCAAGACAGTTTTCTTTGGGATAATCGAAGGCAGTGGTTCTGAACTCTTATTGGACCCACCTCCTGAGACTTAGATTCAGTAAGTCCAGGGCAGGACCTGAGATTCAGCATTTCTAACATGCTCCCTGGTAATGCTGCTGCTGCTGATTTTCAGGCCACACGTGATTTGGGAGCCTGAGGGATGAGCTGGATCTAGCTCTGGGAGGAGAAATTAGGAAGGCACACCAAGGAGGATATGCCCCGTTTTGCCTGTGTATTTTTAGCCTTTCCCTTCCTCGTGCTTTTTACCTGGGGTGCCCCTTCATTGTGGTTGCCAGCGTCACGTGGTTTTACCCAATAGTGAAACAGTGTGTTGCATGTGCTTTTTATTCAAAAAGAGAGAATTTTCACCTTTGCTATAATGGCCTTGTAACCCTGCCTTCTCTTTCTCAAAATATTTGCATTTAAATGCTAACTCTGCCTCTTTACTCTCATCCTGTCCATTCCCCTCCCCCTGCAACTCTTACTTTGGCAGCAATGAAGTTGCTGGGCTTCCCATTTGAAATCACTTTAAAAAGGCTTAAAGACAAATCCCGCAAATTACAGTTACTGGTATTTACCCAAGTAAAACCCAGTATCCTGTTGCTTTGTTGACAGCAGGGCCCAGCCAACTGTTGGGTTAGCCCGGGCTGGTAGAGTTAAAAAGAGGACCTGGTTGAGTTGCCTCACCATGGGAGGAGAGAGGCATGCACAATCAGATATTTAACACTCCTCAGCAATTATGGGAGTTTTTATTCTCTCCCTGGCAGGAACATAGCCCTTTACTGCAGTGTTTCAAGTTTGCTTCCAATGCAATCTGATAGAAGTGCTTTTATCCCCTGAAGATACAGTACAAAATACAAATCATCATTGGTTTTATCTCAGCTGGAGCTGCTGCTTCTCCAAATACATTTACTCTGTGCAACTGTCCATCAGACCCATTTTTCATCCTTCATCCCATTCCTTTACGATGGCTGGGTTTAAGGCCTTTCTTCTGTTCTTTGTTCCTTTAGCTCAGCGAAGTAAACAGCAGGATTGATCTTACACTGCATTTTGGTATTGTTCCAAGTGCTCATCAATAGACACGGCTGGGAATGCACTGACTGGAAAGGAAGGGCAGATGGAAATGCACTTCTTGTTCTTTGTGCCTTTTAGTGTGCAGCGGAATGTCCCTAATCTGAGGGCTGCTACACTGGCTGCAGATCGACATGCAAATTCATCATCAAATGATGACTCCCATATTAGCTCTAAGGGAAGAATTTAAAGGTATCAGGGAGGAAAAGTGAGAAAAAAAGAGAAAAGATAATGAAAGGAGGCTATTCTTCATTACCTCTTGTACCCAGGTCATTCTAGTATCTTGGGAAAGAGGAAGGAGGATAGGAAAACTGTTGTTTTGTTTCTTTTTCCATTGTATCCGGTCACAGGTACACTAAATGAAATGCTCTGCAAGTCACTTTAAGAATGATGGCTTAAAAATCAGTGATGGTGGTCTGAAAATGAAAAAAAGTATTACAAAGAATGGTGGACTTTTCATGGTTATTTTCTTTTGCTTTGTCATTTCTCCTTGATTATTTGGAAGTGAAAAATCCTAAATGGGCAATTTTCTTTCTTTCTTTTTTTTTTTTTTCCTTAAGGGGATTCAAAGATATTTTGACTTGTAACTTTTTCTTGAAGGCTCTGTGGCTAAGTTCAATTGGAGGCTGAAAGGTGCTGCTTTTATGGGTCATGTAGAGTCTTGTTATACAGGAAGATAATAAAAGTTAGTTGGCCAGATGGACCTTTGGATTTGTTTTATTGAAGACCCATCCATTACTACAATGCCTGTAGGTATTTTGAGAGATATGAGGTTGGCAGAGTTTATGGAAATCATTATCTTGTTTGAATATTTTTGAACAGCAGGACACATCTTATCGCTTATTGGGTAGTTGGCACAGAGACAGTCTGACCTTACATGAATATATGGACACCATCTCTTCTTTGTAAGATATCTTCAATATTTAGGGCAATCAGGCAATCCTGTATTTTCTCTACTTCAACTTTTAGAAAACATAGTTTTTCTTTCATTTCTACTAACGATTATATCACCAGAGTTACTTCTATGAAATTTTTCCTCAACATGTCCTCCCTCCTCCCCAACTGTGTCCCACCTAATCTCACTTTCTCTCTGACATTGGCCATCTCCTCCTTTGTTCTGGAAATGTACTAAATACATGTTTTGTCATATACATGTTGCCTATTTTTGGCTATCCCGGTTTGCATTAACTAGTTTGTAGTTTATATTTTTTAATACACTTGTGTAAGTATTACAATTACCAAGAATCTGTACATTCTGTTGTTTGGAACTATATAGGTGCTAAGTTGTGTACTGTAACATAACAATATCCATCTGTCTCTCTAATTATGTGAACTGTACACCACTGGTGGCCATTTGTGCAAATTTTATTAGTGCAGTATTAGTGAACAGTTCTTTGTATAAATATAATGAAGTTAACTGGTAACTTAGACATTATGGGAATGGAAAGAAACCTACCCAATACTTAACATACCACAAAAACTTTATAATATGGAACAGTGTGTGAAAGGGTAGAATAGAAAACCAAAATCAGACAAATTAAATTGCACATATCAAGGGAATGTAAGTGAGGTAAGGTTAAAAAAAGGTGAATTAATGTGTATATATTTTGCATTCTTCATGAATCTATGGAACTGACTAAAAAAAATGGAATGGCAGAACCACAGAAAATGTCCTATTAAAACAACCTTGCTAAGGCAATGCTGGTTTAGGTCTATTGGAAATGGGCAAAAAGAGTATGTTTAGATTGTTCTGTGACAGACCAGGAAAATGTTTCTTTGTTCTTGAAACAGAAAGTATCCTGATTCATCGTTCACTGGTTAAATAATTAATATTAAACAGATGTAGAGGATTTAAAAACTGGCATTTGAGACCCTTACCAACAGTCTGGGTGGATGGCAGATACCATCTGCAATAAGGAGAGGTTAGCTAACAAAATCAAGATCAGGCTGGTGCATTCGGAACTACTGTTGGCTGACCTCTTGAAGAAATGTGGATGATTCTTGTGCAAATGAGTATACTTATGTAAATGAGTTCACATTTATTTTAAGCATCAGTTTACCTTAAAACCATTTTAAACCATATTTCAACCAGTTATTTTTAAATTCACATTTTTAGTTTTATGTGACCTTCCTTCCTGATTTTTTCCAATATTGCAGCTCTCTGGGAAGTAACTATTTGTGTTTGCCTGTGAGCTTCTGAAAGAAAGAGATCTTTTTTTATTCAACTTTGTTTTCCTAGCCCATAGCACAGAGCAAGTGCTCATAAATGTTTATTGAATGAATGTTTGAATGAATAAATAAATAGATGAATTAAGATCTCTTAGCTTAGATGACCTTGGCCAAAGGTATTTATCACAGAGCTAGGAATGAGATCAAGAATTCAGCTGTCTACCCCCAACTTAATCCTAAATTCCAGGCATCTGTGTTTTCTACACCACTGGGGTGGTGGGATTATTTTGGGATTCCTGGTTCATGCTTAGTCTACTTTCTCTGGGAACCACTTGCATCATTGGTCTCTGTTGAAAGGAACTACTTAGGAATTGGGATATTGAGAGCCCACGTTGGTTGATAGTAGGACAAAACACAATGAATGGTATTCCTGTGGGAGTTGCTCAGATTCCTCGTGAAGTAGAGTAGGATAAAGGCCTAAGGGTATCTGCTGATGTGGGGTCCTGAGAGCCACTCTGAATCTAGAACTGATGGTGTCCAGCTCTCACCTCTTCCACCTCCCATTGTACTCTACTTCCTGGCCTCAGATATTTTGAGATTTCCATTTTTCTAATATTTACCCCTTTGCCCTCTAGCCTTATACCTTTAATTGAGCTAATTTAATTATTTCTTGGAGTAATATTTTCTTCAGATTTCTAAATAAAGCATCTGGGCAATCTCAATCAAATCAGAAAACAGAGAGGTTATGTTCAGTGGAAACAAATCTGTGTTCCCTTGAGTTGCTCTCTGCTACTTTCCTCCTTATCTAAGGGGGAATGATTTTTGTGAAGCTATACCTTAGAAAATAACTTTCTTCTATATTACAAAACAACATGAGAGAAGCTTATCAGCTAAGAAACTCAAAAAGCATTAAATTTTAGAGCTGAAAAGCAACAGAGGTTTCTACTTTGAGTCTCTAAAAACTCACATCCTGGCTCCTGGAATGGTAGCTCTTCTCATTCAGTGCTGCTGAATAACTTGGTTCCTCTGGTCTGGAAAGTACTGTTGTCAGGGACCATGTAGCATGAACATTAAGTCATGTGGAAACTGAGTACATGACCATGTCCAAGGAAGAAAATAGCCAAGATGATTAATGTAAACTCCAGACTTGGGCAGAATCTTTCTTCTATCGATAGCACTACTTCCACAAACCTGGCTGAGAGCATGCTTGTTTGAGCTAGTTAATTCTTCTGGGTTTAATGACCCCTATATTACTATCTCTCCTATATTGCTTAGAGTAGAGACTAAGCTGCTGTTTCAAAGAGACACCTAGGTCTAGTGGATTAACCACAAATGAAATTTACTTCTGTCTAACAACAGCAGGCAGAGAACCAGGACTTGGTTAGGGTGCTCTTGCCATCTTCAATATGTGGTTTTGGTTTCTGGGTCCAAATCTTGTGCCATTTATGGCCAGTGTGAGGGGGAAGGGAGGGAGAAAAGGCAACAAGAGTACATGCCCATTTTTCTTAAGGCCACATCCTAGAGTTAGGATGTATCACTTCTCTTCACTTGCCATTAGCGGAACACGGTCACATTGCCACACACAGTTGCAAGAATGTCTGGGAAATATTTTGCTGGACAGCAAGGGCACAACTAAAACTCCAGCTTTATTATTATATCATTTTTAAAATTTTTGTTTGAGTATAGTTGGCACACAATGTTACATTAGCTTAAGGTGTACAGCACAGTGATTTAACATCTCTATATGTTATGCTATGCTCACTGTAAGTGTAGCTACCATCTGTCACCACACAGTGTTATTACAGTATCATTGATTGTATTACCTGTGCTGTACCTTTTATTCCTATCCCTTATTCATTCCATAAATGGAATACTGCACCTCTTATTCAGTCCCTTTGCCCATTTTGCCCATCCCTCCATCTCCCTTCCTTATGGCAGCCATCTGATTAATAGATCTAATTATGCTTTTTGTTTGCTTGCTTATTCATTTGTGTTTTAGGTTCCACATGAGTGAAATCATAAGATATTTGTCTTTCTCAGTATGACTCATTTTTACTTATCATAACACCCTCTAGGTCCATCCATGTCACAATGGCAAGATCTCATCCTTTTTTATGGCTTTGTAAATATTCAATTATATATACTACATCTTCGTTATTCATTTCTCTATCAGAGGACGCTTAGGTTGCCAACATATCTTGGCTGTTGTAAATAATGCTGCAGTAAACATAGGGGTGCATATATCTTTTCAAATTAATGTTTTCATTTTCTTTGGGTAAATACTCAGTAGTGGAATTATTGGATCATATGGTATTTCTATTTTTGATGTTTTGAGGAGCCTCTATGCTGTTTTTCACAGTGTCTTCACCAATTTACATTCCCACCCACAGAGTATGAGGGTTCCTTTTCCTCTGTATCCTTGCCAACACTTGTTATTTCCCATCTTTTTTATTTTAGCCATTTTGACAGATGTGAGATGATATCTAATTGTGGTTTTGATTTGTGTTTCCCTGATGATTAGTAATTTTGAGCATCTTTTCATGTATCTGTTGGCCATCTGCATGTCTTCTTTGAAAAAATGTTTATTTAGGTCCTCTGCCAACCTTTAAAAAATGTTTACTTATTATGGAAGAGAGCACATAAACGAGCAGGGGAATGGCAGAGGAGGGAGGGAGACAGAGAGAGAGAGAGAATGAGTGAATGAAAGAGAGAATGAATCCCAAGCAGTTTCCACACTGTCAGCACAGAGCCTGATGTGGGTCTCAGTCTCATGAACCGTGAGATCATGACCTGAGCTGAAATCAAGAGTCAGACGCTTAACTGACTGAGCCACCCAGGCACCAGATACCCTCCTCTGCTCCTTTTTAAATCAGGTTGTATATATTTTTTGATGTTGAGTCACGTAAGCCCTTTAGGTACTTTGGATGTTAATCCCTTACTGGCTATATCCTTTGCAAGTATCTTCTCCCATTCAGTAGGTTGCCTTGTTGTTTTGCTGGTGGTTTCCTTTGCTGTGCAGAAGCTTTTTATTTTGATGTTTTAATAGATTATATTTGCTTTTGCTTCCCTTGCCTTAGGAGACATATCTAGAAAAATGTTTCTTTGACTCCTGTCAAAGAAATTAATGCCTATGTTCTTCTCGAGGGTTTTTATGGTTTTAGTTCTTTCAGGTCTTCATTTTGAGTTTACTTTTGTGTGTAGCATTAGGAAGTGGTCCAGTTTCATTCTTTTGTATGTAGTTGCCTAGCTTTTCTAGCACCATTTATTGAAGAGATGGTCTTTTCCCCGTTGTATATTCTTGCCTCCTTTGTTTTATTATTAAATAAAAATGGATTTTGACAGATAATTAGTAGTGTTTATCACATTCCTCTGACCCACTCCTCCCCCATAACCTACATGTTCCAAATCCATTCAGCAGGGAAATGCAAACCTTTTCTTAGAAGGGAATAGGGGAACTGAACTGGAAATATGGCTAATCAGTAGAGATCTATAGAAATCAGTAGAAAGAAGAAAACATTCAGAAGTGGCTCTATTTGTTGTGACTGATCTCTGTACCTTCTTTGTGTATTAGTCAGCAATCATAGACCTGTGTGAGTATCCAGAGTTACCACCAGCTGATATAGAAACATCCTCTGACTTCTCAGAAATTATCATCCCATCTCTGCTTGAATTCCTAATCTTAGGTGCATTCTGTGCTGCTAAGTATAGAGATTTATATTGTAATAATAATTTTGAAAAAGGATTAAAAAATCCTGTCTTGCGAAATTATCTTATACTCTCATTGCACTCAAGAGACAGAAGAGAGAACAAGAGAATGGCAATTGTTTACATTTCTTTATTTATCATGAGATTTGGGCATAAAATATATATCATTTACATATAAAATTGTCATGTATTGCATATACAGGATGTAAAGGATCTAAAAATATCTGGAAGTTTGAGGTAGAACAATTCTATTTTTGACAAAGTGACCTTAGATTCTTCAGAAAAATGCTCTTTATGTAAAATTTTTACAATTATAAGAGGATCTGTTGATTTCTCACAAAGTGGTTTCTCTTCCACACCCTCCCTAGTATCCTGTCTACACAGCACATGTTATTTTATATCTTCAGGTCTACTGTGTCTTTTTCTCCTTCAAATATGTCTTAACCCTTTTACTTGACTAAATCTCCAAGGATAGTATCCACTTACTATTCTCTGCTGTGCCTGTCAGCAGCCAAACACTATCCCTTCAGTATATCAAGTACACAATAAATACTGGATAAATGAATGGAATTTAGGCCCAATTCAGGTCACAGCTCAAACGTCACTTCCTCAGAGAGGCCTACGCTGACCACCCTGTCTGGAATGGCATATGGATCCCCTTGCCCTAGGCTAATTCTCTTCATGGTACTTAGTGCTACCCAACATGACTTTCATCGTTGAGTTCAACTGTTAATGTCTGTCTGCTGCTCTCGAAACAACACTCCATGAGATTAGGGGGGGTTTCTTTTGTTCACAGCTATATTCTCAGCCTTTAGAACAGTGACTGGTTTAATAAATAGTTATTGAAAAAAATTAATGGTGATAATATAAGGACAGTTTTACTCATCAAAATTATTTTGGAAAGTTTCATATTTTATTTCAGCTAAATAAGGACTCTGATCAGCCACTTGGGGTGGGGCTTGAGACACCAAAGAATCTTCTCAGATAGTTGAGCTGCCTTCTAGAGAGGGTAGTTCTGTTTGTTGAAGGGCTCAGTATTTGCTGACAACAGAATAAGTTGGATAATACAAGTTCAGGGGTGTATGTTGGGGCACAGTTGAATTTTTCTGCATAATAAAGGGGGCTCTTGAGACTAATCTAGGAGGAGAAAGGACTTACCAGGGAGACTGGCCTCTGGGTCACAACAGGAGAAAGAGAGAAGACCTGTTGTTATAACTGAGGAGGGATTTAGGGAAAATAAAACACCTAATGTAGATTTTACGAGAATGCTATGTGCAACCCTATGTAGCACCCCCATGAAGTCTCCGTGATATTTTTAATAAACAAAACAAACATCACCAGTGGTTGGAATTACTATATTTTTATTGGAAACTGGTAAGGGGGCTGAGTTCAGCTTTTGGGTATGTGTGGATTTGAGGAATTGAGTATTCCTGGCTAAAGGAACAGGGAAGTGTCTGATAGTTATCTGAGTGAAATGTAACATACCCTAAAGGGATACACTCCATAATATGAATGTTCTGCTTTACCTATTATACCGTAAGTTTTTTAGAGTCAGGGCATTTATCTCCAACTTTCTTTGAAGATCCCACAAGGAGATGAGGTATATAGTGGGTCTATAAATAATGATCATTTGGTGACTGCCACCTGTATCAGTCAGCTACTGCTGTATAACAAATAACCAGTAAATCTCAGTGGCATTTATGGTAAGCGTTATCTTTCATATAATTGCAGATTGACTTCAGAGGCACTGATCTATGCTGGGCTTGAGTGAGTGACTGCTTTCACTTGCTGGTCCAGCTGGGCTTGGCTCTTCACTGAGGCATGGACTTTGGGTATACTTATTTGGGGCTTCTACTGAAGAGGTGCATCTACTTAAAGGGAAGCTCTTTACATTGTGATAGCAGAGTCACAAGAAGCAAGCAGAACAGAGGATGCCTATTAAAGATTAGACTGGGAACTGACAGACTGTCAATTTTACCCATATTCCATTGGCTAAAGTGTCACAAGCTAAGCCCACATCAAGGAGCGGCCTCTGCTTTGTATAGGATGAACCACAAAGGTTGTGGATACAGATGGAGTGAATAATTAGAATGAACAATTCAGTCTACCACATTGACTGACCAACTGACAAACCATACATGATGCTGAGAAGCTGGGGCTGAGAGGTGAGTCCATTCCCAGCAGATGTTGGTGTGGCTGTGAATTGAGAGCCTTTGAAGGGAGTTCTTTTATTTTTTCTCCTTGCAAAAGGGTCCATTAAAGTTAAAAACCTCATTTTTGTAATAGAATGCACACAACAGTACACATATTGACTTATGTTTTTAGTCAATATCAAGATTTATTGTCCCCAGAGTTAAATAAATCGTGATATTGACCCCATCATAAGCCAATATCTGCCTAATGCATTTTTTTTAAAAAGTATTTTGTATTCATTTATATTAATAGGACACAAGCAATCACTCACAGTATTAGTTTGTTTTCCCTTTCTTGCTCTTTCTCCTTTGTTATTTTTTTCATCTGTCTCTGTAATTAGTTGAGGGTTAATGTGAGAGTGGTAGAAAAATGAGATGGAATGCAATGTAGGAAAGATAGCTAACAGTGGACAGTGCCCATTGTAGAAAGAGGGGGATTCGTATCTGTAGAGAACTACGCCTTCTCTGATTCCAAATTGTGGAAATAAATTCTGCTTTCTTCAGCAGTTATTTTTCTCTGGGTTCCTTTCCTCTGTGATGTTCCTGTATAGAATTCCTTTAGGTTAGTGGGGGATATGGAGATGAGGGGGGAAGGCAGGAAGGGACAATAAGTCAAGGGTTCTTCAATTGTCCTTGAATTGATTTTTCTGGCTTTCTTTTTGTGCTGCTTTATTCTTGATTTCTTTGTCTTTTTCTTTCTATTTTGTAGCTGGCATTTACATTTTCTGGAGTAGTGGAAAAAATATATTTCTTTAATACTGAATTCCATTTATCTCCATAAATTGGTTAGGGTATATGATCTAAAGGACTCAGCTGTTTTTAAAATAGGTTTATTCCTTTCCTTGAAGATTATTTCCACACAGTATAGACGAGTTAGTAGGAGACTCATTTTGTAGACCTCAGTGAGAGCTCTACATTTGCAGGGCATCATTTCAGATGTGGAGTTTCTGAACAAAGAAATTAAATTTATATGTATCACCTAAATTATTTCAAATTCATGGTTCAGCAAAGAGTTCAGATCCTAATCAAATATGTAGTTTGCATGGGAGTTACCACCCTTTTCAATAATAACATGGCCATCCTATTTACAGTGTTGACTAGATGGGGGTTTGGAGGCAGAGACTACTTTAGTGAGAATTTACCCTGGTTGTTTGCAGTTAGGCCTGTGTTAAATGTTTGGTTTTTCCACAATAAAAATTTTTCAGATAGGTGATTAAGAGAAGAGCTTTTCAAACAGTTTTCAGCCCCTATAAATAATAAAAGGATCCCCCTTACACACAAAGAATCTTTAAAAGGAAATGAATTCGGGGTGCCTGGGTGACTCAGTTGGTTGAATGTCCGACCGGCTCAGGTCATGATCTCGTGGTTTGTGGGTTTGAGCCCCAAGTCGGGCTCTGTGCTGACAGCTCACAGCTTAGAGCTGTTTTGGATTGAGTCTCCCTCTCTCTCTGCCCCTCCCCCACTTGTGTTCTGTCTCTCTCTCTCTCTCTCTCTCTCTTAAAAATAAACATTAAAAAAATTAATAAAAGGAAATGAATCCTACAATCTCCCTCTTGTCTTTTGTTTCCATGTATCAAAATGCTGCCCTTGTGTAGGGCCCCACAGAGTTCTCCTTTCTCCAAGAACCTTTACCAGCTCTTCCTGCTCTGCCATTCTCCCTCGTTTGAACCCTTATAAAACATACAATTTGTGTCACCTAATTAGTGTTTGATGTAATGTGAAGTTGGTTTTATTTTCTTGTTTCGGATGTCATCTTTATCTCCATACCATATTGTATAATACAGGAGACCAAAGCCCCAATTTTTCACTTTTTTTTAATTTTTTTAATTTTTTTTTTTAATTTTTTTTTTCAACGTTTATTTATTTTTGGGACAGAGAGAGACAGAGCATGAATGGGGGAGGGGCAGAGAGAGAGGGAGACACAGAATCGGAAACAGGCTCGAGGCTCCAAGCCATCAGCACAGAGCCTGATGCGGGGCTCGAACTCACGGACCGTGAGATCGTGACCTGGCTGAAGTCGGATGCTTAACCGACTGCGCCACCCAGGCGCCCCAATTTTTCACTTTTAAAACAGGAGCTGGGAAGAAGAAAATGATGTTGATGGTGCTGCTGCTGATGATTGCAGCTAACATTTATTATTGCTCACTATGTACCAGGGACTTTCCCAAGTCCTTTAAATAGGTGAACTCATGTAATCCTTACAGCGATCCTAGCAGTTAAAGATTCAATTATTATCCCTGTCTTACGAAGGACATTAGTCACAAAGAAGTCAAGCAGCTCACTAAGGTAAGGGGTAGACCAGCATTCAAAACCAGACCACCAAACTCTAAAGCCCAGTTGCTTCAATGATTATTAGAATAGGCCATGGGTTTCTTGCTTGAACACAGAGGAGACAAAAATGGAGCTTGCTCTTGTCCATTTGAGGGATAGGAGGGGTACAGGATAAAGTTGGACTGACAGAGAAGAGCAAGACCTGAGTTTTTAAAATAAGGTTTCTTCTAGTTCTATTCTCACCTGACTTACATAATAGCACTCAGAGGGGATGGCTCAGGCATTTGAGAAGCTATAAAATAGGGGAAGCCTGAACAGTTTTTTCATGGCAGACAGCTGCTTCAGTATGAACCCCAGTGCAGGAATGTTGTGTCCTGATACCTGCTGTGGCACTTCCTAGCTCACATGGCAGAATGCTTTGCTGAAGAGGACATAACCTTTCCCAGCCTGGTCACTGTCTACGTGGCCTCAGCTCTGGTCCTGGTTGGTGAAGAACAGATCTTAACCTGTACCATCTTACACCATGTCTGGGCTGAGAGTGGCCACTCTCCTTACAGAAAAATGAGGTGCTCTGTGTACCACCTAGTGCACAACGTCCTACATTGTGTTTCCACGTAGATTTATGCTATAAATGCTTCATTTATTTTTTTTCACAAAATTAAGATAAATACCATTTAGTCATGCATATTGATGGCAGTCATTGGGGCTGAACACACACCTCTTTTTTGGTATTCCAGTGGCTGAAAACCTGGAAGATATAAATTTTGTTGGTTAACCCTATGAGGATTAGGGGTTGGGGTGGAGCAGGGGAGAAAAGAGGTAGAAACACGTGGGCCACAGTGAACTCTTACATGAACTTTGTAGGCTCTAAGTTCTGAAGAGTGGTGTTCTCCCTTCCTTTAACCTACCCTCACCTTCCCTCCTCTCTGCTCCAGTGGTCCTGTGTACAAAGTTGGGGCAGTTGGGTGTCTGATGTCTATAGATAAATCAGCTGGTTCATGTTAACAGCTGGCAAGCAGATGTTTCGCTATTAGTTCCATAACAGGCTAGAAATATGGGTTTAGGGACAATCTTGACATCTCCCACCTCAAATAGCAAATTATTCCTCATTTAAGACACACCAAATCTAGACTGTCACCTTGATGTTCTGTGATTCTGAGCCATAGTTATTAAAGTGGATGATGGAGGATATGGAAACATACTCTATTGTTCAGCCATTGGTCTTTGGTTTAAATTTAGCCTCTCGTGAAATGGCACCTCTTGATTCTGGCATGTTGTAATTTCGTTTCTTGGTTGGGAGTGAGGGTGTGGAGACCTTGGTGAGAAGGGGTTGGGCAAAGACACTGCCTCAGGCACTGTTTTAAAATGGAACAGCTTCATATTCCCTTCTCTGAATGGCTTTATCTGCCCTTCTATTCAAATTTAGTTTAAATTTCTGGTTCCGGTGTATGAGCACTTTTTCCCACCTTAACTTCTTTAGAAGTGGAATCTTCTTGTCATTCGTTTCTAGTGATCCCATTTCACCTCCTAAAGAATGGTAAATATTACTAATTGAGATACTAATTGATATCTTTCTAGAATGCAGTATTTAAGGTTAATCCATCACTAAATTCAGTCCTCCTGAGGTGGTCCTCCACAGCTGTTTAACTATAAAATGCCTTTTATGGTGACTCTCCCGAGAGGAAAAGCATGCTGCCTGGAGAAAGGAGGGAAGAGCAGTAATTGAGTACCTAACAGCAGTGTCTCAAAGCTCCCTGCAGTTACACTGGACGAGGGCATGCCAGCAAGTTTCATTGTTTACTGAGTAAGCCTTGGGGGGATCAAGGCAGGTGGATGGCTTGAGACATTTCAGATGAAACCGGTGTGGCTGAGATCAACACAGCAGAGGTGGCTGGATTGAATCTTGCTTGAAATAATGCTGTTCCCCCTCGCTCCACCCTGTGAGGCTGGTTGTATGTAAAACTATTAAGAAATTAAATAAGAGCTTACTGAGCTCTATTGTGTATGATAAGCATTGTGCTGGGTCAGAATGTAAGCACAGAATACTCTGTGCCTACAGAGTATTAGAATGAACAAAATGAAATTGCTGATGTTGGACTGTTTTTACCTACAAAAAGTCAGTTTAATATAACTCATCTTAATACAAAAAACCTCTACCACTGTTAAAAACTGAGAACAAACTGAGGGTTGATGGGGGGTGGGAGGGAGGGGAGGGTGGGTGATGGGTATTGAGGAGGGCACCTTTTGGGATGAGCACTGGGTGTTGTATGGAAACCAATTTGTCAATAAATTTCATATATATATATATATATATATATATATATATATATATATAAACCTCTACCTACTTAACAAACATATATTCAATAAAATGAAGCATGTAAATTGCCTAACACACCACCTGGTATATAGTAATAGCTCAATAAATGGTACCTATTTTGATCAATATATTGCTGCCATGGGCACTGAATGTAGGTTGGAAGTATATAATAATGATTCAGTTAACTTTAATCAGGGGCCTAAATGCAATCCTTCTGTTTGGACTGACAGGTCAAGTAATCTAAGAACTCATTTTTACCTACTACCTTCCCTTACATCGTTCAGTTACTTGTAGGAGGGAACCAAGCCTCCAGGCTGGCTTGGCAGCATGGATGGGGCTCTGCTGCACCACATTTCAGTGGAATGAGGCAGTGTACTTCATGTCTGACATCTGGGTTAAACTCCAGTGTTTTTTCAGGTCTGCCTGTAATCCAACCTTTTGAGGAAAATTAACTTTGTCCCTAATTTGTGAAATCTTCCTTTTACTCTGAGTTTTAATCCATAAATGTTTTCATATAAACTGCAACATTGAGAATTATAAACCAAATTTGATGGAGATGACAAGTTGCAGTTTTAGATGGTTATATCTGATACAACAGCTGGAAAAGGAAAGCCAGAAACATGAGAGAGGCCAATGAAAAGCTTTCGTTGGCATGAAGAAGCATATTGTCATAATGTTCCCCCCAAATTGAATTGCCTTTAAAAAAGAACTGTAGGACTATTGGAAGAAATACAAATATTTTTTGAAAAGTTAAAATAAGCCCTTTTTGTGAGAGAATGTTTTCAGTACTGTCAATTTTCAGCCTTCAGAGTGTTTCAGCGTAGTCTATTCACTGAAGGGGAAAAAAAAAGTTCAGGGTTCTAGGAAGCAGTTTCCAGAAACATTCCATAGACTTTCTACTTTTTTTTTAATAGGCATTTTTGTATTTAGAATCAAACTCAGAATTAAGAGAATTTATGAACTACTTGGTAGAAATGATAAATCATAGCACTCTGAGTCAGTATCCTTCCTGTGTTCTTAACCTACCCCCCAAACAGTAAGAAGTCCATGAAGGACACCCTTCTGGACTTATGAGTTGTGGTGCTTATGCTCACATCCATTTCACCCGTCAGTATGGTCAAGGGTGGCTTCTCCAAGATGGTGACCTTTGAGCAGAGCTTGGATGGAGAGTCTTTGAACCTGTGAAAGAAATGAGTTGTGATATGTTTGAGGGACAAAAAAAGGCCAGAGTGGCTAGAGCTTAGGGAACAAGGAAGAAGGAGGAGTGTTAGGAAGTGAAGTGAGGAAGCAGACAGGTGGGGACTAGGTCTTCGAGAACTTTTTAGGGAAGAAAAGAATTTCTGCCTTATCCTGGCTTCTTTGCCCCTAATAATTACATGACCTTCATATGTACAAAAAAACGGGGGGTTATAACAGTACCTGCATTATACAGTTTTATTTTTCCCCAGATTTATTGAGGTATGGTTGACAAATAAAGATTATTTATATTTAGGTTGTACAACATGATTTTTTCTTAAGGTACATACAGTGTGATGAGTCACTATACATACACATTGTGAAGTGATTACCACAATGAAACTAATGAACACATCCATCACCTCCCATAGTTACTATTTTTTGTATGTCTGGTGAGAACATTCACGATATACATTTTTAGCAGATTTCAGGTATATAGCACAGAATTATTGACTATCATCACCATGCTATTCATTAAATACATAGAACTTACTCATCTTCTATTTGGAAGTTTGTGTCCCTTGACCAACCTCTTCCCATATCCCTCACCCCACCACCCTTGGCAACTACCCTTCTACATTCTGGTTTTATGAGTTTGACTTGTTTAGATTATATATGTAGGTATATTTATACAGTATTTGTCTTACCATGCCTGGCTTATTTCACTTAACATAATGCCCTCTAGTTTCAACCATGTTGCAGCAAATGGCAGGATCTCCTTAGTTCTCGTGGCTGAATACCATTTCATTGTATGTGTTTGTGTCACATTTCCTTACCTGTTACTGTGTCAGTGGACATTAGGTTTAATCATTGAATCATTAAATATGTGCTTAGACCTGTGCCCCTTATATATAGTAAGTTCTCAATAAATTATAGATATTGTTATTAATATGAATAGAATTAATATTATTATTATTAGCAAGTGACATGACCTGATTTGCATTTCAGAAAATGTCACTTTGGTTGCCATGTAGAGGCTGTAGGGAGATGAGAGGGGGACAGGAGACCAGTTTGGGGGCTTCTGCAATATGTAGCTGAGAAATGGTGATGAAACGGACAGGAAGGGGGGTAAGGGCAGTAGAAAATTGTCAGATGTGAGGTATTTATTGGAGTATAACCATCAGGTCTTGCTAGTAGATTGGAAGTGGGGTATGAGGGAAATAAGATTCAGGATAGTGGTTCACTTCAAACCTGAGGAAGTGGGTAGATGTAGGTAGAATTTATTAGCCAGAGAATACTTCGAGCAAATAGTAGTGAAATTAACTGATTTGACACCAAAATACCCGGCCTGTTTTACCAAAGACAGTTAATTCAGTGAAAAGCATGCAAACATATGTGTCTGGAGTATCTGCTCTGTTGAGATTCCCAATTCGAAGCAAATTGGGGATCTCATTTTGCTTCTCCCAAGAACCTGTGTGTTATTACCATCCTACTTTGTGCTGAATCCAAGAGAAGGTGACTGACTGGCCTAGGTAGCCTGGCAGAACCAGGAAAATAACTCAAAGCCCATCCACCATACCATAAGTCCTCTGAAATCAAATCATCCAACCTTGTGTGTGATGGGGGGAGGGTAAGTGGAAGGGTGCAGTCGATGTGCCTGAAGCAGTAAATAAATAAATAAACCATTGGCAGAATTTCTCACTTTTTTAGCCACAGATATAACCTTGGTTAGAATAAGGCAAGCTATCTAATGATGTTGGATGCTTTTGACTTGCCCTCAAGGCTTTCTGTTCAATATTTCATAGGATTGCATTGGTATCTTTGAGCATTAAAAAAAAATGATACGAAACGAACTGAACATTCAAACACTTTTCAGAAGGTCAGGCAGTTTCCTTTTTGAAGAAAGCATCAGGCAGTTAGGGTGATTTAAGGGCACAACTGTGTGGATACAAGGATACCTATGATGACCTCTCATGAAAGCTTCCTTTCAGTTCTGATGTATATGACAAAAGCATTTTGAAAATAAAAGGTGAATTAGTGTATTGCAATTTGGGGTTTATTCATTTGAATTTGAAAAACAGAATTTAATAGTATAGAGTCCTAATTTAAACAGATTCTGCAAATGGGTTTGAATTACACACATTGGAGCCTCTAGGCCTATACTGACCCAGTAAGTCTCTCTCTAGCCCTCTGTAGTTTACCTCTTTGCAGAAACACTCCCCTTGAGTCATATTTTAATACTTTTAGCATGTAGCAGTAATATATAACCTGAAATGCTTAGGTGGTAAATGTCTGTAATAGAACTCAAACTAGTTTGAGCACAAAGGTAGCTTAACTGGCTCAGGTAACTAGAAGGGGATAATGCTTTCAGGTATGGCTGGACCCAGGTGTCCAACAACACAATCAGGAATCTGTGCCCTTTCCATCTTTCTTCTTCCTGGTTGACTTCAGTGTCAAGAATGTATTTCTCCAGTGCAGTGCCAAAGACTGCTAGCTCCAGACTTTTATTCTATCAATTTAGTAACTCCAGTGAAGAGGAAAGGCCTCTCTTTCGGTAATTTCCTAGTAAGTTGTATCAGACTAGAGAGGAAATGTTTTTATAACTTACCGAGTTAGAGGGGTGCTTTTTTTCCTGATTTTTGAGAGGGTACTTCTGGTCCTGAAGAAATTGAAAAGAGTAAGAATGGAAGCAGACAGAGTATTTAGGAGGCTCTTGCTGTCTCCCAGGTAAGCCAGGAGTAGACCATGGGTAGTGGAGATGGGGAGAAGTGGACGGATTTAGGGTATGTCAACTGAATTAAGAACATTTATGCCTAAAACAGAATGAATGCCTACTCTGAGCCTCGTGTGCTGAAGCAAGAGACACAACAGTGAATAAGACAGGCCCTCCCTCTAGAATTGCTAATGGTCTCTGGGTTAGAGACAAGTACAAACTGGTAATTCTCAAACCACAAGGTAAGTGCTTAATAGAGATGTGATCAAAGTGCTATGGGAATTCCGAGCACAGTGAGTAAGTCTCCTAGGAAGAGTTAGGAGTCTGAGGCAGGTGGTAGTATTTGAGTTGGGCTTTGAAGTATAAACAGGAGCATGCCAGGTGAAGAAAAATGTAAAAGGAACTTCAGTAGAAACAACATCTACTAGGGCATAAAGGCATGATGTGGTGAGACTAGTGGGTGAGGTTAGATTGGGAAGGACCTTGAATGCCTCTTTATGGAGTAGGTTTCAAGGTAGAAGTATTTAATCTATGATATGTTAATTCATGAGTTTAAATATGTCCTATACAACATGTTTAAGTGTTTGTTATTGTAATTGAGTCTCAAACTTTAATGTACATAAGAATTACTGTGTAGCATCTTTAGGGACTTTTCCACAGTAAATTTTGCTACGTGTTATTTTCTCACATAATATTAGATTGTAAGCTCTCTGGACTTTAATTCGTACCTCTTAGCTCCTCCTCCATCTCCTTTAATTTAATCATCTCCATACTATATGATTTAGTGCTGGAAGTTGCCTAATACATTCTCATAGTGCTCTAGAAAACTCAATGTACTCGTTAGAATTTTTTATTTGCAAGCAAAATAAAAGCTTAAATTGGCCTAAATAATGAAGGTGAAATCTTAATTGCTACATGTAACTGAGAACCGTAGCATTAGGTCAAACTTTAATATGTAGTCCATTCATGGTTCTGACTCTCCTCTTAGTTTTTCTGAGCTCTCGCCTTTGTGGATTGGATTTCATTCCCCATTCACTCTCAAGGCAGGGAAGTTCCTCTCTTGACTGTGAGGAAGCAGACAGCCATGACTGGAGCTACCTGCTTCCTAATTTACATCCCGGGAAGAGGGAAAGTCCCTTCCCAGGAACTTCAAACAAGAATCCTGAGCTTGATTGGATCATCTGTGAGACGTGGACTTTCTAGGTTAGGCCTGGGTGGATATTGTTCAGAGAGATGAGATTACCATGAAAGTCTAAAACAGAGTCCTGGAGCTGGGAGTCTGGGCTGTTCACTCAAACCTCATTGGGAGTATGCAATGGATGTTACAGAGATAATCACAGGATCTGTCACAGCCATATAAACCCCCAGACAATGGGAAAACAAAACCCCATATTATTTAGGTAATTGGAGAAAGCATCATGGCACATGTTATGTAAGGTGAGAAAGTTAAATTTTGGTGGACAGTTGTGGATGTGGGATGGTTTTGAGGGAACATGTTCACTAATCATTTCTGTGTGAATTGAATAGAGATTGGGATGAAGGTAGCTTCTACACTAGTTATGAAGAAAAAGTTTGCAAATAAATTAATAAGATTGTAGGAAAGGTTGAGTTTAGACTGCTTTGCAAGCAGTCTTAAAGATGCATTTATGTGTAAATGACGTGTTGTACACAAACCACTATTAACTGTGCATCATGGCATGATCTAGTTCTAATTGACATGTGGTTGACCTGGTCCCAAATTCATTCTTACCCTAGGAATGTTAATTACATATCTCTTCAGCTACTCTGTTAAGCGGAATTTTGGTCTATTCAAAGATCCTCTTTTTAGTGGCTGAAGTCTATAAACTTTCTGTGTTAACTTTGGGCTACAACCCACTTCCCATTTACGAGATGCTGAAGAATGACCTGTTGTGATTTTGTAGTCAACCAGACTTTGGTTCAGTTTCCTGTTCTGCCACTGGCCAGCTGTGTGACCTGGGGTTATTTATTTGGACCTGTTGGAGCTCATCTTCCTCATTTGGAAGGTGACAGAAACGATTACCTACAATAGCAAGAGTCATAAGGATGAAATGTGGCAGTGTTTATAAAATGCATGGCACAAAAAGGTACTCGATGAAAGTTGGCTAACATTAATATTGAAAACTCATTTAGGAGCAGTCCTCAGGCCAGATTCTCTTCCCTTGATTGTTTCAAGCACGATGTTTCTATTCCACTCTGAGCCATGAAGTGAACAAAGAACTTGCTCCTAATTTTGCAGCCTCATAGCTGGATTTTGGGTCAGAGGATGGGTGTTGTAGATAAAATGGTATTTGAGTAGGTGGGTGGTAGTGGGCTTCCCATCTGTGAGTTCAGGTATTCACAGTATTCTAACAATTCTTTTCTCTAGAATGAGGGTGCTTAAAACTGTAGCACGCAGATGCACATGTTTTGTCTCCTCCTCCCCCCATCAAATGCCATTTGCCTTTGTTCCTTTGGTTTATCAAAGGAAATCTGAGCCCTTTTTGAGCTGTTGTAGGTCCAGTCCCTAGACACTCAGATTCTGGGTTTCCCAGCCTGATGGTAGAGGCGGCATTCCCTGTATTTGAACCCTACTCCTCCATACCAAAGCCTGTCTGAGCTGAAAGTGGTGGGTGGTGTTATTGTTCTCTCAGTGTTTGAGGAACTATCTTGCCTAGGCACATGGAGAAGAGGGAGAAATGGTGTTAAACTCTCTGTTTTCTGAGGCATATGTATATGAGCTGTTGCCAGAAACTTAACGTTGTTTTAAGAGAATTTTGTGTGTGTGTGAGAATCCATTTTCCAGCACTGCTGATGGAAAGCACTGACCCCCCCCCCCCCCCCCCCGCCCTTTTATGACTGAAAGCCAGCTGAAGACTCAAACACAAGGTTTATTCTGGAAAACAAAATGGTGGTTTCTCCTCCCCTTGTCCTCCTCCATTTGGGCATCAGCTCTTTAATCTTTTGACTGGGAAAAAAAATCTAATATACTGTAACTAGGATGTTTTTCAAAACTAGGAACACTTCAAAACAAGTTTAAATATAAATGAAATCGGTTTCCAAATGTCTTGTTTTAAAAAAACGCAGATGTTTTATATTTATTATATCATTTTTGTTTTATCACCTTGCAAAATTTTACAGCATGGAATTTTATTTAATGCAGTGGCATTTGAACAGCAATATTAGACAGCTGTATTTGTTTCATATTTGGGGACTTTTTTTTTTTCCTTTGGCAGGATATTAAAACTGAAACTAATGTAACCTGGTGTTTTGGGAAATGCGGACGAGGCACTTTGCTTATTAGTAATTACAAACAACAACCATCTCCCCTCCAAATGCACCCCTCCGAAAAAGAACATTAATGCTTAGATAAATGATTAAATGTTTTCAGAATGCCAAGAAGTTCAAATGAAGCCACTTTAAGGAAGACTTGGCTCTTCAAATGCAGAGACCCTCTCTCTTGCCTTTTGCTGTATGGTGCCAGGCAGGCCCTAATAAATCATAATGTTGATTTGTTGCTTTTGTTGGTTTAAGATTCTGTAAGGATGTATGGCACAGACACAGATTGCAATGCAGCTAAGAAGCAGAATTATTTTCAAAGAATAAATAAACCAAATGCTGTCCCCTCTCTCCCCTCTGCCTAATTTGTACCTCTTAGCTCCTCCTCCATCTCCTTTAATTTGTTTTTTCAAGATGTTCTGGTGCTTTTAATGAGGGTATTGGCTGGATGGTCATAGCTGAAAAAAATGCCAGCTTTTTTTCTTCCCTTTTTTGTGAAATTTTCCTTCTACAGGCAGAGACAGGTTTTAGTTCTCTCCTAACCAAACCACAGACACTCTGCTGGTTCTCATACCCTCCAGGTCACAATGAAATCCCCTATTAATTAAACTGAAATTATATCTGAAATACATCACTTGGTGAAAGAAACCTGGGACATTTTTCTAAAGATGTTTGCAATAATTAACAAAACATTTGGTGACTGGTGACATTTTTGATAACTCTTAAAAGTGTCAGAAAATGTTGATATGTAAATAATCTCTGTGGCTCTAGCTAGAGCAAGGAGTCAGAAGATCTAGCTAGGGGTGAATAATTATTATTATCTTTTCTGAAGCTCTTGCTGTTTTTGGGGGGAGATGGGGAGAGTAGGGTGGTGAAAGATGTTCTTTGAAGAGAAGTTCCTGGATATCAGGGATAAATTTAGTGGGCAAACTATGGCCCACTAAATCTAGCCTGTTTTTGTAAATAATTTTTTTTAATTAAAAAAAATTATTTTTAAAGTTTATTTTGAGAGAGAGAGAAAGAGAGAGAGAGAGAGAGAGTGAGTATGAGCAGAGGAGGGGCAGAGAGAGGGAGGGAGAGAATCCCAAGCAGGCTTCTTGCTATCAGGGCACAGCCCGATATTGCAGGGCTCAATCCCATGAGCCATGAAGTCATGACCTGAGCTAAAATCAAGAGTTGGCAGCTCAACTGACTGAGCCACCCAGGCACCCCAATAAAGTTTTTTTAAAAACATTTTTATTTAAATTGCAGTTAGTTAACAGTGTATATTAGTTTCAGGTGTACAATATAGTGACTCAACACACATCAGCCAATGCTCATCACAAGTGTACTCCTTAATCCCATCACCTTTTTAACCCATTCCCCCACCCACCTGCCATCTGGTAACTATCAGTTCTCTGTAGTATTGGAATATAGCTACACTCACTGTTTAAGTATTGTCTCTGGCCCCTTTTGTACTACAGTGGCATAACTGATTAGTTTCCACAGAGACTCCTGTATGGTGTATGAAGCCTTAAATATTTACTGTATGACCTTTTATATGTAAAATTTGCCAACCTTTAACATAGGTAATGACCTTATAGGAGTTTGGTTAAGTGATGCTTATTTTGTATTAGTTAGAAAACTGTGTGTGTGTGTGTGTGTGTGTGTGTGTGTATATATATATGAAACCAGATACATACACATGTTATTCACTGTTCCCATTCTTTTTTTTAATTAAAAAAATGATTATTTTTGAGAGAGAGTGAGCACAAGTGGGGGAGGGGAGAGAGAGAGAGGGAAGGAGGGGCAGAGGATTCAAAGGGGACTCTGAGCTGATAGTAGTGAGCCCAATGTGGGCCTTGAACTCATGAACCATAATATCATGACCTGAGCCAAAGTTGGATAATCAACTGACTGAGCTACCCAGGTGCCCCTCCAATTCTTTTATCCATGGGAGACATTACAAAATTACAAATCCAAAATGGCACATTCTTCTACTGAACCCATATCTGGCTTCAGGATCTTGCTCAGGGGACCATGGACCACAAGTGTCGTGGTGAATAAAACCACTTTTCTGTCCACATATTATAGTCTTTTTCTTGTCTAAGGTATTTCTCTACAAAGTTGTTATCTTAGTCACTAATAGGTTACACAGTGGTTCTAAGCCTGGTGGGTAGTTGTGTGATGTTGTAGAGTTATTGCAAAGGTTCGTGAATCTACAAGGACAACCAAGCATTCTAAAGATACAAAAAAATGTTTCCCACGTGTTCCTTCATTCATTAAATATCTCTTGAGACTCAGCTTACTATGGGCGAGGCTCTGTCCTAGGCGTTGGGGCTTCACTGAGGGAATAAAACATACCAAGTCCCTGCTCTTCAATGAGCAAATGACTTTGTGTAGGGGGCAAACAGTAGGAACAAAAATACGGAATAAAATGGCAGATAGTTCTGACAGTCATAAAAAAACATTCACAGCAGGGTGAGGGAACATTTGGGCGACTGTTATTTTAAGTAGCAGGGTCAAAGAAGACCTTCCTAGGGAGGTGGCATTTGAGCAGAGAGGAAGGCAAAGTAAAGGAGAAAGTTCTATGGATACTGAGGGAAAGAGCATTTCTAGCCAGTGGAACAGAGGCTGCAAGTGGACAAATTCTAGGTGTGCTTGGGAGTATTGCGTGGTATGCGTGGCTGCTGTGAGAGAAGAGTATGGAAATGGAAGGGATGTAACTTTGTGGTCCTGGGTGGAACATGGGGTCTGAACCTCTTTTCCCACAGCTTGCCCTTCTGATTCCTCAGCAGGCATTCAGAGAAGGCAGGCCCACGCTGCCTCTCTTACAGAGGGGAAACGGTAGCAAGTAACTCTTAGCAAAGTGATGCATCCCAGGTTACACAGGTGAGAAGAGAACCCAAGGTCCTGACTTCCAGATTGCACGAGAAAAAAAAAAAAAATATATATATAGATATATAGATATATAGATATGTATAGATTGTGTGTATATATATATATATATAATGTGTGTATATATATATATATATAATGTGTATATATATATATATATAATATGTGTATATATATATATATATATATATATATATAATGTATATATAGATAGATAGATATAGATTTATTTTCTTACTGAGGAATCTGTCCTAAAGCAGAAAGTGACAAAAATGCCTCACTCTGCCTTGAATGTGGGCTGTACTGTGTCTTGCTTTAAAGGAATAGAGAAAGGGGAAAATAGTAAGTTTGCATTGGAGGAGTCTGGTAGATATCACCTTAACCAAGGGATCAAGGTGAATATCTCCAGTTGTGTTGTAGGTATATATCAAACATTTCCTGGTATGATGAGAATGGTACTTCACCTCTATGATGTTCTTCTCCCAAACCTAGAACCTCAGTGTAATCATGAGAAAAAACCGAAGGCAAACTTAAATTGAGGGGTATTCTACAAAATACCTGATCAGTACTCGAAAGTGTCAAGGTCATGAAAAGTCAGGAAAGACAGAAAAACTGACATAAATGAGAAGAGACTAAGTTGGCTAAATATAGGAACTTATCCTGGATGAGATCCTGGAACAGAAAAACATTAATGGAAAACTAGTGAAATCCAAATAAACTCTGAAGTTTAGTTAATAGTAAAAAGAAAAATAAAACACACAAACACACAAAACCCCCAAAACAACTAATCATGTACTATTTAATAAGTTCTGTTTTTTCTACTCAGTAGTGAGGGAAAAAGCTGAACCAGTGATGGGTGCTTTGGGCATATCCCTACACCCACAGTAACTGTATAGTGTCTTTGGGAGGCTCCTGTGGGCTTATATCCATCTTTTTCACTGTGGTCTTCTCCCTGGGAGAGTGGCCCTTACCAGCAGGCCAGGGGCTTGGCACCTTGAAGCCACTTTCCGAACCCTTGACGGATGGATTGTAATGTTTGTAGTGTGACGTACCGTAAAACTTTTCTTCTCTGCCCCAGCAGTCTTTTTCCAGAAAAATCAGAGAGCAGGTATAAAGGATTTAATTAATGCTTGGGGCCTGAGGGAGTTAAACATCCTTATGACTTTTAGTACAAATGGTTGACAGAAGCAGCCCTTAATTACTCTATCCAGATCACTAGTCTGCAATGCCTAACACAGTGGGCCCTTGTTTCTGAGTGGGATGATGAAGATGTGAGGGGGCAGTAGGCAGTGGGAAGAGAGGGGTCTTCCAAGTTTGGGCTCCATGACCAGGTTTTAAAAACAGACCTTCCCCATCCCACTTCACTGTGAAGACACTACTTGTTATCGGTCTTTGGAAACCTCAGTATTGTGAAGCAGACTTTTTTGGGGGAGGGGAGATGTTAATTTTTAAGACCACCACTGTCTTGTGTGTGGGTCTGCTGAGCTTAATTTTCAAAGGAACAGAAGAATTTGCTGATAGACTGCTGGCTTTCCCACAAGGAGAAACTTGGGGATCACTTGCAACCCTGTCCTTCCATCCATCTCCATTTCCTGAAATAAACAAGCAGCTGGTGGGGGTCACCTCCCCAGGCGGTCACTCTTGGCCTGTGGTTTCTTCATTTGCAGCTCTGTGGCCCCAGTTCTCAGCTTTCTCATGAACCATGTGGGAGTAGTAGCTGTGTCTTCCCCAGGAGCCCCCTGGAGCTGTATTGTGGCAGTGTTGTAGAGGTGTGAGGTCCTCTTGACTTCTCTGTCCCCACCCCATTGGGGCAGGAATATCTAATGAGTAGTGATGGAGAGGCCTGCTTGCCTGAGCATATGGCCTGGGGCATCAACAGTGATTACACAGAGGTGGTCTCAGGACAGCCTGCATCTGCCTCCAGTGTAGTCTGCCCTTCTTCAGTTTCCCTGGAACAGAGCAGCAGGCTGACTTTATTTGCTGTCCATTCATTCATTCACTCATTCACTCATTCACAGAGAGATAGTTGGGCTTTGGACCCATAGACTTGAGATCCATTCCTGGCCTTTCCACTTCCTTGTTAGGTGACTTTGGAGAATTTACTTAACTTTTTTGGGCTTTACCTGTAAAATAAGGATGAGTGAACCTATTTCATAATTTCTGTGAAATTTTCAGTGGCATGTAGCAGGGTTTCTCAGCACTGTTGACATTTTGGGTGGAATAAACTTGGTTGTAGGGGTTCTCCTTTGCATTGTAGTATGTTTAGCAGCATCCCTGGCCTCTACCCACTAGATGCCAGTAGTTCCCCTGCCCTCATTTGTGACAAACCCCAAAATATTTCCACATATTGCCAAATGTCCCTTGGGTGGGGAAGGAGACAAATTGTCCCTTGGTGAGAACCACTGGCCTAAAGACTGAGATGCAGATTGCATGGTTTGTGGCACTAAGAAGCTGGTTGATTGTAACTCCAACCTTCCCCTAGATATCACAGGGCTTAGCAAGGAGTACAAGAGTCCCTGCTTTCCAGAATTTTAGAGTCAAAGTTAAAAGGAACAAAGTCATATGAGGAGATACTTAACAATGCAAATTATGGTTGGGATATTGGTCCCTAGAAGCCATGGCCTTGATTGCCAAGGTTACTGGGCAGAAGGAGTGGTGAGAGTTTAGAAACAGCTCAGTGATGGGAGAGACACATCAAGTTTTGCTATGGTGCCTACCTGGCTGTTCACAAACTCTGAACACTGCTGGTCTCCCGGGTCTTATGGGACAGTCTCAGCCACTCATTCAGAGGTTGGCACAGACCCAGTTACTTCTAAGTAGATAACCTGTATTTATGAAAAGGGGCCACTTCTGTTAGATAAAAATATCTACTGATAAAGGAGTAAAGCATTAAAAAATAATATTCTTGGGGTTTGCAGTTTTTGTGGGTTTTTTATCTGCAGGTTTGACAATGAAGTTATTTTTTTTCTAATTGCCCCCAATTCTTTCCTCTTCTCTTTCTATCACCAGTAGGGAGGAGAATACTGATATTTGCCTGTAGTGACTACTGTGATTTTGCTATAAAAATATTTCCATGAATACTGAGGCAGAATTATAGAATAAGGCAAAAGAAAAGAAGTGAGGTAGTGGGCTTTGAAATTGGCATGGATTTAGCAGTCATCTCTAACTCCTGGTTGTAATGATGAGGAAACCAAGAGATGCAGTCACTTCCCCAAGGAAGGTAACCTAGCTCATTAGGGTTAGAGCGGTCTTGAACCCAGGACTCCTGTCTCCATCTGTCGCTCTCACCTTGAATCTTTCTTTTTTGATCTGCTTCCACTATTTCAAGAGAGAGCTTGGGCTCTTAAATATTTTTTTTTTCTTTTTGGTTTTGTTTAAAAAAAAAATCACTGAATCGGGGCGCCTGAGTGGCTCAGTCCATTAAGTGACCAACTTTTGATTTCAGCTCAGGTCATGATCTCAGTGTCATGGGATTAAGTTCTGTGTCTGGCTCTGCACTGAGAGGGTAGAGCCTGCTTAAGATTCTCCCTCTCTCTGCCTCCTCCCCTGTTCACATGCTTTCTCTCTCTGTAAATGACTGAAGCAAAAATTCCTTTAATATTAAATTTCCTTATGACTTCAAGATAAATGTTTTTTTCTGTTTGATTTTTTTATTGTGGTAAAATATACATAATATGAAACTTGCCATTTTTACATGTACAGTTCAGTGGCCTTAAGCACATTCACACTGTTGTGCAACTGTCACCACCATCCATCTCCAGAACTTTTTTATCTTTCCAAACCAGAACTCTGTGTTCATTAAACAACTCCCATTCCCTCTCCCCTCAGTCCCTAGTAACTACTGTTCTACTTTCTGTCTCTATGATTTTGGCTATTCTAGGTACCTCATTTTATTGGAATCCTACAATTATTTGTCATACAATATTTTTTTTTAAATTTTTTTTTTTCAATGTTTATTTATTTTTGGGACAGAGAGAGACAGAGCATGAACGGGGGAGGGGCAGAGTGAGAGGGAGACACAGAATCGGAAACAGGCTCCAGGCTCCGAGCCATCAGCCCAGAGCCTGACGCGGGGCTCGAACTCACGGACCGCGAGATCGTGACCTGGCTGAAGTCGGACGCTTAACCGACTGCGCCACCCAGGCGCCCCTGTCATACAATCTTTTTATGTTTGATTTTAAATTCTTTGGTGTCTGTTTTAAGGTTTTCCATTCTAAACTCCAAGGTTGTAAACAAGTCTTTTGTCATTTCTGCCCATTGTTGATTATTTTCTCTTTTTTTCTAGCTTATCTCTCTTTCATGGTTCTCTTGGGGGTGAAAAAGCAGTCAGTGGTCAGCAAAGAAGGGCTTTGGTATCTGTGATTGGGAGGGGAAAAGAACCCTCCTGTACTTTCCCACTCTCTGCAAAGACAGGAAGGTTATGGTAACCTATACTGCTTGGGGTGATCTGGTCTCCTTTCAGGTTTTCAGTAATCACCACCATCTAAGTAAATCCCTTCCTGCTGGAAAAAGAATGTGAATTGAAATAAATGATGAGTTTAAATGCTGTTTAGTGTTCTTAATTTTTTTTTAAATTGTGGTTTTTCTGTTATTTTATACATGATTTTAGAGGTCTTTCTCTGGCAGAAGTGTCCTAAATATTAAAAGCAAATAAATAAATAGGGGATTATCTTTTGAGTGCCTCATGGATTTATTTAGGTTTGAGGAGTCTAAGTAGTTGAAATTTTGAATTTTTCTAGATTCTATAAATGAAAACTGCCAAACAGCTGCCAACATCAAGATAGCTGAGGATTCGACTGGTTAGATTTGTCACATTCATTCAGGGTTAATCTGAATATAACTTCATACCTTTTGGTAGGTTAATCTTCACACTCAGAGACCTGAGCGGTAGTCATGTTCTCCCTGTGGCCTTAATATGACCTATTGGGGCAGGTTTTGAATCGTCTGCCCTTACTGCACCATGGGGGAAGACAGTCCTTTCCCTTGTGCTCATTGATGACCTTTTGTCTTGTGGGATGTGTGTGTCCTGGCTCCAGACAGGAGAGTTTGCAAGTCACAGGTGGCTGTTCTGTGGGAACATTTGGCTGCATGCATTACGCTTTGTATTTTGAAAATGGACCACTTTGCCAGCTGGAAAAGCCAACAGGCACATTCCTTCAGCCAGGGCTGTGGTTGCTCCTTCATGGGCCATAAATGCTCTAAACCCTCACATCTCAAAATGGAGCTACAAGATTCCCATTGCTCGTGGGGAAACCCAGACAAGGGCTTTGCCACCTGCCAAGAGGCAGGCCTTTTAGCTGGCAATATAATGTTTAAATATGCATAGGCCGTGAGACTCTGTATCAGTGGGTTTCTATTGTGGTTGCACACTGGAATCATTCAAAGAACTTTCAAAACTACCATCTGGGAGATTCTGATCTAATTGGTTTGGGGTGGGGGAATTCAGGGCAGGTGATTCTTATGTGTAGTAGCCAGGTTTGAAAACCACTGTTTGAAGTCCTTGAACCTATTTCTGAGCAAACCATACCTGCCTCTTGTCTGTGGTGATGATTATAATGATGATGATATTGATCAGAGCTAACATTTATTGAAACTTCCTTTGTGCCAGATTGTCTTATGAACACTTTTATATGCCTCATCTCAGATAGCCTTTGCAGCAGCTCTATGAAGCAGATGCTATTAGTGCCCTTATTTGGGGATGTGGAAGCTTAGGCCCAGAGGAGTTGAGTCACCCTCCTAAGATCACCCAGCCAGTATGCAGCAGAGCTCTGGAAGATTTCATGCTGTAGCCACTGCACTGACAAAAGGTGATTGGGCAACTTAGGCTGAGTGTCTTCCTCTGAAGACCTTCCAAGGTGGGAGTCCCCCAGTCTCCTTAGATATGGCTGATGTATCATCTCATTGTGAAACTAGATGTGGACATTGCCAAGACACAGAGAGTGGGAACACCAGAATGTGGGTCACAGGCCCTGATGAAGGTCTGGCGCTTCGCTGGGGCTTCTGTGTCTGTGTGGGTAGCCACCATCAGATGGAAGTACCTGCAGCGACTTTTGTACTTAAATGAAGTGCTATTAGGCAGAAACATTAAGGAGTGATTGAAGGCAAGGACAATAATGCTGAGGACTTTTCCTGACAGTGCATTAATGGGAGAACGTGGAAATGCAGCCTCTTCTCTTTAACTCTTACTTGGCTCTCCTGTGGCTGCTTCTAAGAGTATCAGGCTGGGCCTTGCAAACCAGTTGCCTTGGCAGATCCTTGCACATCTTAAGTTGTTTTGCAAGCTGTTGGCCGTCCAGAATGCCAGGCATTTTTCCTGTGGAAATGTGCTCTGTGTGGTTCTGATTAATCTCATCTTCTGTTGTCTTCCTGGACAGCTTTCGTTTTCTGTTGCTTCCTGTAGTGTTTTCCCCATGGTCCAGATCCACCTCCTCTTCCCCACCTAGCACTCTTCTCCAGGTAGCCCACATCTTGTTGTTTTGCCTCATGACTCTTCCCTTCCTGCTGGCTCTCATCTTCCAGATTCCCCCTCTGAGCCCACTTTTTTGGTAAAGTCTGTGTGAAGTATGATTCTACTTGCCACTACTTCCCTCAAAACCTTACAATGCCAAAGAGAACACAGACTCACTAATGATATAGTTATTTCTTTACCATTTGCATACTAATTATCATCTGGTGATTTTTTTCATATGTGGTGGGTTTTCATTTATTAATTTATTCAGTTATTTATTTGGGGTCTGAATTTGGGTAAGGAGAATGTCTTTAAAAACATTTTTTTTAAATATTTATTTACTTTTGGGAGACAGAGCACAAGCAGTGGCGGGGGGAGGGGGACACAGAGAGGGAAACACAGAATCCAAAGCAGGCTCCAGGCTCTGAGCTGTCAGCACAGAGCCTGACGCGAGGCCCAAACCCACGAAGCACAGGATCATGACCTGGGCTGAAGTCGGACACCTAACCAACTGAGCCACCCAGGCGCCTCGAGAATGTCTTTTTATATTGCCTCAGGAACTGTGCCAATGCATGCTCAATGCCAACTAGTGTGAAGCCAACGACCTTTAAATCTACTGTCTTTACACTCACGGTATAGAAATTGCTTAGCTCTTAAAAAATATAGCATTCTCTTATAGTCAAGTTTTCATCTTGTGACTTGTGGATTTTTCCAAGTCATTCTCTTCTTCTGTCAATTTTGTTTATCAAACTGCTTGGTGCTCATAAGGCAGATGATTGGGGAAAGTGCAGCCCAGATGAATCCAGTCAGCTGTTTGGCAGTGATTCCCGTGAAAGGCGATGTCAGGAAGGAAGTTCAGCTCTAGGCACACTTGGGTTTTGAGGTCAAATGGGGATCTCATTTATCTATGCCAACCCTCTTGCCCTCTGCCCTTCCCCAAAGGCTCTTTGCCCTCACCTTGTAACCTAATTTGCGTTTGAAAAGGAACAGCAGTTGCAATAGCACTTTGGGTTCCAGCATTAAGCTAGCCTGGAGAGAGGATCCAGAAGTCAGGTGGGTTTGCTGGGACCTGCAGTGTGCAAAACCCAGCAGGGTGGCCAGGGGCCACATCTCCTTCTCTGGCTGAAGGTCTTTCTCAGGAGGTCAGAAGCAAGGATCTTAGTGAGAAAGAAAGAGAGAGAGAGAGAGAGAGGCAGGCAAGGAAAGGGTGAAAGGAAATGGGGCAGAAGAAAGGAGGCTTTCACAAAGGAAAGTTGCTGATTCTGTCTGTGATCAATCACGCTTAACAAAGAGGCCCTGTGACATGGGGCCTTGTTCCTCCCAGAACATCGCCATTCTGCCATCCAAAGCCTATCAGAAGACGCCGACATTAATTTAAATGAATGTCCCTGTTCTTGTTGGCAGCTTTTCCCAACATGGATGGAATTGATGGGACTGATGTCAGTGATTTTTTTTTTTTTCTTCAGATTTCCTTGATGTGGTTCTGGGTGGTAGGAATTACCTTCACAAGAGGCCACACATTTTCCTAGATGCGTCCCCAAAAATGTCAACCTCAACTATAAAGCCGAAAAAGACATTTCACATACATAAAATATGTAATTAAAATGATGAATTATTGTAAGATAGAATATTAGCCTTGTGACATTTTAATCTGAACGCACAAGAGAGGGAGAAAGAGTGCGCAATCTGAAGCGCTCAATTAAATTTAGAATTTCCCCCCTCCATTGTTATGAATAAATAGAAAAGATTCCATAGCAGTCAGTGGAATTATTAATTGCAAGTAGTGTAAAAGGTGCATGCACCATATCACGAAATGGAATATCATTGTTAGTGACTATATTTCTTGGTAATTAAGGCCCAGACTAATGATGCAAGTTTTCTCCAGCATGATTTTCATCTGATTATGAGGCTGCTTCATTAAGAGCACTCAGCCTAACGAGCTGTAGCTGTAATAAAGTAATTTTCTGTCTTGTGCTCTGATTGATAAAGAGTTTCTATAGCTAAAAGGAATTGAAAATATAATTATAATTAGAAATGGTTGAATAAAGTTATTACAGGATTGCTGAAGGGTAGTGCAATTGACACCATAATGTTTTTTTGGAAGTGAGCATCTTAAAATTAGACTTTATAAAGCAACAAAACTCCTTTGCTAATAACTGGGCTGAATGTTGCTGCTTCCATAAAATGAACATTTAGATTAAAGGAAAATGAGACTTTCCCACATTGTTCTCGACAAGAAAAACATATGCAAGAAGAATGCTGTTGCCTGTCTTCCCCAGCATTCTTCCCTCATGAAGTAAAGCTTATGAACATACTTTTTACTCCATTTATAATAATTTTCCTTCTACCATATGTTGGAAAAAGATCTTTTTGATTAAACTGATGTCTTTTTAAGCATATAGTATAATTTTGGAGTTTCCCCATGCCAATGTGCAAAGAGTTATGCTGTCTTTTTTTATGTATTTATATTTATGAAGCAGTGGGTTTCGTACAATTTTTCAAATTGTGTAGAGGGTTATTTTTTCTGTCTTTGTCATGCATTGGTTGATATCAAAATATAACTGGGGAGGATACAAGATTCTACCCCCCTCCCATAGGAAATGCTAATCAACTTTTTATCCTAGAAACCTTATTTCTTTTTATGATGTTCACATTTATAAACCATGAAAACTCTGTTAGAGCAGTCCTTGGTGTGCATGTCATTGGATATGTCTGCAATATTGACATATAAATCTATGGCAGTGGTTTTATTTAGAATTAGCTGATATACTTTGTGCTCCAAATTAGTTTCACATATTTAATTTGGTCTCTTTTGTCCCATTTTAGCTCCCTGCACTGCATGAAAAACACGCATATACTTTAAAGCTATCTGGCTTTGTAAATCCATTTTATGCAAACTCACTCAGGTATTATTGGGTCTATACTGAAATGAGGATTGGATTGGATCTTCCTAGGTCTGCAGTTTTGACTGATTTTTTTTCAAAGCTAGCATTTTATACTGATTCTGACAATTGGAAAGACTTTTAGAATTTTTGAGAATCGTTTCTAACATATTCTAGGGTAATAAAAGCATGTTATTGGAATACCATTAGTAAGATTAGAGAGGAAAAAGAGCAGAATTTTATTGGTTGTTCATTGAAAATGTTAGCTGTGATTAGTTACATAATCCTACATTAACCTGTAAATTAAAATTCCTTGGTGCAATTTGATGGCTGATTTAATTTTGTCTTTCTTTGTTTGCCGCAGGCTAATTCCATTATGAATTCTTTATACAGCCTTTTCCCTCAATGATTAGCAGCTTCTACTCAAGTTCTGATTACTATTGTACACTTAGCACTACATAAAGCCGGGGATTAATATTCCCCTGAAGAATTGTTGCTATGGATCTGCTCTATTCCTTCTAAGAGATGTTTCTGCAGCTTCAATTGTCCATAAATTATGATCTCTAGTGAATTATCAGTGGGAGTGAGCTGAGCTTAACAAGCTGAAGAGTGCACTCTAGTTCAGGGAGAAAAAAGGCAAGGGAGAAAGAGAAAAAAGGTTCTCAATTATTAATTGTGAGGTTGGATCATTCAGAAGAAGTGATATTTTCCCTATTTCTGTACTTGTAGACATGTACAATTCAGAATGAGGTTGTGGGTTAAAACAGAAGCTTTAAAAATCTTTCAATATTTAGTGATCATAACATGCCAGAAGGTCTCAATTACCTGTAAACAGGGAGAGAAAATGCTAGCTCTGCCACCAGTAACAGGGTTACAGGATGTATTTTTATCTTGAGAAGGTGACATTGTCTTAATTTGTGAAGTGTGATTGCCCTACTGGCAGTTTAGGAATATGTATTTAGGTATCATTGTTTTAAAACATCACTAGGAATAACAGAAGAATTGAATGAAATTGACTTAAGGGTTATTTGCAATAAGGCAGCATTTTTCTCAAACTGGTATCTCTAGTTAACGATCTGTAGCTTGGAAAAGGTATCTCGGTTTTGCTTTGCTGGCAGTACAAATCATGGTTGGATAATATTTGAGCATGTTTCCCCTTGGGATTAATATCATAAGGGACTGTGTTCAGGATTTATTTTGAATGCTAGCGTATATAAACCCAGATATCCATCCTTTCCATTATACAGCAGTCAGTTGGACTTCTTGCTCTTCTTGAGGACTCTGTGGTCCTGAAAGTTTAGCAAGAGAAAACTTTAGAATCGGGCTGAGACCACCAAGCTTGATGAATTGCTAGCTTTTACCAGTGCCTGGTCTAGTCCAAGGGAAATAAACATTTGGATAATGTATCATGTAAGGTGATTCTCATTTCTTCCTTCTCTCTTTTCTCTCATTTAATTTTCTGCTTCCTTTTTACTTCCTTTCTCTACCTTACCTTCAGCCTTCCTTTTTGGATTTGTCTTCTTATTCCTCCCCCAGCGACTCATTCCCCAAAGGGCAAAAATATGCTGGCATTTTAAAGTTGAAGCAAAAAGGTGAATTTTATGGCTACTTGGAAGGCAGCTAAGGGCAGAGTCCTGAGGGAAGTGAGATAAAATAACGGAATCTGAGAAGTGCACTTACCATACAGTGGAAAGAATCTTTTCCAGGAATTATCATTTTCCGTGGTTTTTCAACTGCAAAAGCAACCAATCATATACAAAATCAAGGTAATTCTGTTATTAGGGAAGTGAATCATTTTTAAGTTGAAGTCTCAGATTGTACTGAGCAGTTCCTGGAAGTGGAGGGAGTGTCTGTTTTATCAGACCCTGGGCTCTGCAGCACGATTTGTGGTGTTTGGGCACATATACACATAAATGCATGTGCACGTGCAAATCTATGTGCACATCATTTGAGGTTCAGTGCAGGACATGAATCTTAAGGAGGGGGACATATATTTGTTGTCCAAACTGCAACCCTTCTGAGAGTGAAAAGGATGTTACTAATAACAAAGCCAGGACAAGAGACATAAATGAGATGATTTCTGGCAAATAGGACATGTGCTTCCCTTCATCTTAGGGGAGGATTGCAGTCAAGTCTCTTCTCAGAGTCATGTGTTTGCCTTTCCTTTCTTCCACCTGCCATGTGAGCCTCCCTTTTTGTTGAGGAATTTGGTTCCTCAGTCTTGTTAGGAGCCAGAGACTGACTCCCATCCTTTTCTTAGACCCTTTTGCACTAAGGCACAGACATGTGACCCTGGTTTGCCCACCAGACACACCCACAAGGGACCTTGTCTTGAGGGCTAGTGATGCAAAGAAGTGGGATTCTGCAGAGCTGCTTAGTTTCTGGCTGCATCAGGGACTATGGTCCTGTGGTCTTGCAGTGGGACCCAGAACCCCATGGCAGGGTCTGTGAGGATCAGGACTGCATTGAGATCATGAGTACTGTTCTAGACAGGGAGCCTCTCAGTCTCCTTCTCTGGTCCTCTTAGAGATTGAAAATTAATATCTCGTCATCAAGGAGTTGCTGTGAGAATTAATGCGAAAACAAATGGGCAATGGTTTGAACACACTGGTCAAAATTCAGTCCTCTTTTCCATCAACAGGTGCTTGACCAGGGCCTGGGCAGCCAGCCATGAGAGTTGGAGTGTGGAGGAGGAGGGTTGCTGGTGGAAGCCTTACCTTCTCTATTACCTGAAAATCTGGCTCTGACCCCTGGGGGCATGCTCACTTGGCTGGGCTGTCGGGGGCAGGAAAAGGGAACCACCAGCTAGCAGATCTGTCCTTAGAAGGTGCGTGCTCTCTGGGAGTGTTTCACACTGTTTCTCAACAAGGTAGCCAATGGCATTTTAGATACGTGAGTTTTATTTCGTGGATTATTATTCCTGGACCTACCTACTAAATTCTAAATGCCAATAGTGCTCTCCCAATAGTTGTGTCTACCAAAATCTCCTTATCACCCATTTCCAGACACCTTTTGAGAACAGTACAACTCCAGATAAGATCCACGAGTTACTGTATTCTTCCAGTAACAGTCAGTATTCTCCCTGAGGAGAATTTTGACTAGAACATCTTTAACCATTTCATGTTCATTTTTAGTAACCTTTTGTGCCCCTTACAAATTGATCCCTCTAGAACTCCCTACTTACCCCATCCTGCTGTTTAATCTAGCTCTGGTTGGAATGGTGCACCAGGGAAGGTTCATTAAAAATAATCTTTAACCTACTTGGTTTGGCTAAAGACCCACTGTGAAGCCAAATTTGAAGGAAAAATGAAACACCCAATATTTATTTTATTTTGGTTTACAGTCTCGGGCAGTAGCATTTTCACTTGTTGCAAGTGAGTGTTATTTTGGGAGTGATTACTCCTAGAACCTTCCCTGCCAGAGACTGGAGTTCATCCCCTAGGCAGGAGTCTGGTCCTCTGGAGACCTCTGAGGTGATGTGTGAGGACAGTGATGACTCTAGGAAAAGGATTCTTTTGTGTGAAATAACCCTAGGAGTCCTGATTTACAGTATGCTCACCTGACCTATAGCTGCCAAGTTAGGTAGTTGTTTTCCCAAGGTATGTGGTGAATAGTACATATTTGGTGGGTAGACTGGTAGAATATTAGACATAAAAGTAACTGGTTTAGCTTATTCTCTTTTTCTAAGTAAGGAAAGGAAGTCAGGAGTGTTGGTTGAAATAACTTTTACCAGATCATCATTGTCATAACAACTCACGCATACTATGTTCCAGACACTTTTCTAACATTAACCATTCTAAACATTAGCTCATTTGAGCCCGTGACTGTTCTGTTGGGTCATTCTTATCATCTTAATTTTATAGATGAGGAAACTGAGGCACAAAGAGGTTAAGAAATTTACCTATCTAAATCCTGGCAGAGCCAGGATTTATACCGTGGACATTCGGCTCCAGAATCTGGCTGCTCCTCAGCCATTATGCTGTCGCACACCTCAGGAGATGGAAGCAGGATTTGAACCTGTTTGTTTGCTCTTAGGTGTACAGAATCTCCTGCCTTTTCTTTCTTTCCATCTCCATCAGTTTCCCTTTTTTTCCCCTAAAGTTTATTTTGAGAGAGCGTGCAGGTAGGAGAGGGGCAGAGAGAAGGGGAGAGAGAGAATTGCAAGCAGACTCCACGCTGCCAGCACAGAGCCTGACGTGGAGCTTTAACTCATGAACTGAACTGTGAGATCATGATCTGAACCACGGTTGGACGCTCAACTGACTGAGCCACCCAGGTGCCCCTCCATCAGTTTCCTATGTGTCTATAATTGATGCTCCTCCCCACTGAGACTGCTCCTGCCTCATTCACATCCTCACTTGGACATTTCCATGCCTACTGCCTCTCCGTTTTTACTGTTGCCTTTCTTGCCAAATACAAATAATGACTGTTCTTTTGCTGTTCCTTGTTTCTGGTGCAGCAGGACAATGAGGGGGGCACAGATCAGTGTTTCTCAGAGCATGGCTGTGGCGAGCCTTGAAAAGAGGGAACCTTGGTAACACACCCAGAGGTAAAGACAATTTCCTTGCTCCATTGATGTCTCTCCCAGGAAAGAGATTCTTAGTAGAACAGCCAACTCTGGATTCAGAGGAAGCAGTGGCATTTCAAATGGGGCGTGTGTGTGTGTGTGTGTGTGTGTGTGTGTGTGTGTGTGTGTTAACAGTCACCATGCAGGAAGGATACTGAGATCTCAAGCTGAGTGATTCCCTGAATAGCAGGCACAGGCAATACCACTGAAGGCATGAGTTCAACATTTTCCTCTGTTCATATTGGCAAATGTGAGAGAATCAATGAAAACCCCATATGAAAAGAACCCACACGCTATGGATGCCTTCTCCTACCTTTTACTTCCTCTCCATTCTAGCCATAGCTCAAGTTTGCTTTTGAGCCAAGGAAGCTGCATAATTTTACTTTGCCTTTGTGGAAAAGTCTTGCTGTCAAATTCCAGGCAAGTTGATTCTGCTGATTTGCATGAGAGGAAATATAATATGATGAAGATGTAAATGTACACAATTGTTCTCTTATCTGTAGGCTTTCTATTTTTTTATTTGGAAAGAGTCAGATTTAAATATGCCCATTTGAAGTAAGTTACAGGGGCTTATGCAATGCCAGGTGATTACATTTTTAAAGCCCTCTTGTTGGTTAATTCGGCTTTTCTTCTTTTATATGAATTCATTTCATCTTGCTTGTGATAAGAACTTTGAGCATTTATATTAGAAATATTATGAGAGATAAGAAAAAAGATAAGAAATGGGCCCTGCCTTCTAGAAGCTTACAACGAGACACATTTTAAAATGCATTTTCAAGTCATTTGGAATTTGGAATGAATTCTCTATATAAACAAGGTTCTTACACATTGCAATTATAGAACACTTCATCGTTTACAAAATACTATCATAATCCTAGGCAAGACAAAAAAAAAAGCCTCTTTAACTCTTTATTTAGTTGAAACAATGCAGTTGGAAACCATTTTAAGTGTTCTCTCTCTGTTTTGTTAAAACCCAGAACTCACACCATTGGGATCCCGAGCTTTTGCTTTGCCCACTTTGCTCTGAAGCAGGATTACCAAGGTGTCAGGACATGATCCTGACTGTTGGGTGAGGAATATCAGTAGGTCCTAACTTTCATATGCCTATCACTGTTGCCCATTGTAGTTAATACCCCAAACTGTCTTTTGTGGGTTATATTGAGTTTTTCTTATAACAACCAGTAGGATATTTAAAAACTTTGATGTTGCCTTCCAGACTTTAACTCTGTGGTATTTCAGCCTTGTACAATATGTTCATATAATTATTTAAATATTTTATGTTTCTTTGCCTTGATTATTAAAAAAAAACACATCTCAAACAGAATAAAAATGTAAATGTGATGATTCAAAGTGTAGGTTTCATCAAGTGAATATAAATGAGATGGGTTGAATCATTTTTGGTATAAGTGGGAACTGTAGCCTTTTTCATCCTATTAAGTCAGGCAAATGAGAGTTCAATTGTGAAGAAATGAAAATGGTAAGACCCAATATGATAGAAATAGATATTAAAGATTGTGAGTGAAAGACAATGTAGTTAGGAATTCTGTAAGGTTATTTTTAGCTCTCTGAGAACAGAACCTCCATACAAGTTTATTGTTTAACTTGTATACCTTTGAGTTTCAGACTTATTTCAGGGTCAGTATAGATGGACACTAGAGCTACATGCAATGGAGGGGACTTAACTCTTTAATTGAAAGGGATAGATGGTGACAATGATGTCTTGAGCCTTTGGAAGCAAAGAGCTAGCACAACAAGGTAAGGGAGAAAGAGAAAGAGAGATCCAAGTCAGCAGCAGTAGCTTAGAGAGGACAGTTGTAGAAGGCATGAAAAGTTGGCAAGAAGATGAGCCTCCTGTTGAGGGGGACACTTGTATGAGCAGGAGACATTAGAAAGTCATATGGAATGTTTTAAATCCCATAAACAGTATTCTGCCTGCTCAGAGATGACATGAGATCATGTTTGTTAATAGATCAGGGAAGACTTTAGGGTATATATGACATTTAAGCTGAGCCTAGAAGAATGCATAAGATTTTTTCCAGCCAGAAATTTGGAGAAATTATATGATGAGAACAAAATGGGATGGAATGAATGATGAAAACAAAAGTGCAGAGGCAAGAAATATTAGCACATATTTGGGTGACAGTGAACTGTAAGGCAATTTAGGATTGGTGTAAGGTTCATTGAGAAGAGTACAGAAGATTAAGTTAGATTATGGCCAGATTAAGGAGGTTCTATTATTCCAAGATAAACTATGTTTTTTTTTATTTTAAAATTTTTAAAATTAAAAAAAATTTATGTATCTATTTTTTTAAAAACTATGATATAGATTTAATTTGTTATCCTCTTAATCTGGTGGTGTGGACCCTGGGGCTTGGAAGGAAGGAAAAAACCATTACAAAGCTCTTCCAAGATTTCAGGTGAGGGTTCTGAGGGTCCAAAGCAGGAGGTACATGTAGGAATAGGAGGCAGTGATGGATTTAAAAGCTAGAATAAGTGTGATTTGGCATGATTGGATTGTCAAGGATGAGAGAAGGGAAGGAGTCCAGAATTACTGAAGGAATGGAAGATTGGTAGAGTTATAATAAACAGGAGAAAGACAGAGGAAAGAACAAGATAAATTTCAAGATGTTGAGTTTGAGCTGCCCATGGAATACCCTGTTGGAATTCTCTGGAGTGCTTGGTAGACTTGAAGGCATGGAATTGGGAAGTAATTTCTTGGGGGTAATGTGAAAAGTAATGGGGATAGATGAAATTTCCAATGAGAGTTTTAAGGACAGAAGGTCGGGGCTTGTGGTTCAGAATTGTGGGAATTTATGTTTTTAGGGTTTGGAGGAGGAAGTTAAACCAATGAGGAGAGAGACAGGAGAATTAAGTACAATGTGAAGGATGACAAGGAAAGAGCCAGCTTCAAGAAGGAAGTGGTGAGCAATAGGATCAAGTGCTGGGAAGTGGTTGAGGATGTGGCTATTAGAGGTCACCAGAGACTCTTAAGTGAGCAGGCCCATTTAGAGAGATGCTGTGATGGCTCCTGTCATACTAACTTGAATGTCTCCACAATGCAGGAGGCAATGTGACTGCTGGGAGTTGGAGGACTGCAGATAAGATGGGGGCTAAAAGGGAAAGTTTAGAAGAGCCAGATGGGAAGACTCATCAGTAGTGAGGGGCCAACTAAAAGGAAACAGCATTGAAAGTGAATTCAGTGCATGGTTTGGGAATTTTATTAGATGAAAGTAGATGGGGAGTATTCCCAGGGGTTGGAGAGTGATATGGCAGTTTTAGCAGGAGATTAATGAGTTGAGGGACCCTAGGGTGCTTTCAAGGGAGGAGGCTTAAATGCCTGGCCTGGAGCCTGGCTGTAGTGGTAGGATGAATGGAGCTGGAAAGGGCATGAGGCCCTGGTCTGGGGGAGCAGGGAGAGGGTGAGTGGTCATAGGGGCACAGAATATATGTAGGAGGAGTGAACACGTGGGGAAGCAAGGACTGTTTGGAAAACAATTCCAGGGTTTTGACCTTTTTATCTGGCATAGTTTCCAGTGTCGAGGTATCCCAGGGTATGGCTAAGAAGGTGTTCAGGTAGACTGTGGATGAGATTTTTGGAGTTCCACAGGTCTGGGAGGTTTGAAGTCAGCGCTGAAAAGATCATCAGTATGAATTCTGAACTTACTAGAGTTAAAGGCAGGGGGCTAAAGAGGAAGGAAGGAAACTAGTATTTATTGAGGCCCACTGTGTGCCAGGCAGTATGTGAAAGTTTTTCACATCTGTTATAGCATGTAATCCTCATAATAGCCCTGTAATTATGGATAATGTTGTACCTGCTTTACAGATGAGATGCTGAAGCCTCTCAAGGTGGCCCAAGGTCTTCCAGATAGATCATGCTGGAGACAGGCTGCAAATCCAAGTCTATCCCAAGGCCTGTGCTTCTTTGGGAGAAGAACCATAAGCCAAAAGTTGACATCATCATCTAGATGGGGGTCACCGGACAGTGGGGGTGGTCTCAGGGTCAATGGACAATGACAGTGAGAATGCAGATAGTTTGGTATAAATAGGAAGTGTGGACTTGAAGAGAAGAGGTAATGTTTAGTGGGTGTGTTGGGAGAGAAGTCTGGAAACAGAAGTGCAGAGTCAGTGAAATATTGACATCACACATGGTGATATTGGTGGTGTGAGAAGGGTAGGCTTGAAGGAATTATCAGGGGGAAATTAAGATCCATTTAAATGGCCATGGATCTATTGGAATGGCTGGGGCTTGTTTTGAGGCGAGCTTTGCCTTCCCATTGCCTTTGAGTTGTTACAAATCGTGACACTTGCTTTCATCCGCTCTATTTTTGTTCTCATGTCTGCCAAGATCAATATTGAAAAATGGGCACTTTCTCTAAGAATTATGATCAAGCTTGGTAAATATTTCAATTCAATTCAAATGGATTGTTTTGAATCCTGAAACATTTATTTAACATAAGAAAAATGAAGTGTTAGATATTGTTCCTCTCAGTGGAAGGGAATAGGTTTTGAGTTTTATAGAAAATTGACTCAATTCTTCATCCTCTCTTTCACTCATGGTAGACCAGTAAGAAGGTTATTGTTGGCACAGCAGTTTCTGAAGATAACCATCCTTCATTATTGTTTGTACTATTTTGCTTCCTAGATTCCCTGACTAAAATCCATTTGCTCTCTAAGCTGGGCATATTTAATTATGAATCCTTAAAATGGCTGATGGGACATTATGACGACTTTAATGGGCCTTGGCACAATGAATGGAGTTATTTCCTGGGTATGAATAAGAAGTAGTTTATATCAGTGCGTGATTAGTAGGCTTCTTGATGTCTGGTTACCCAGTTCCTGGAGGGCTATTTCTATGATACTGATATCTATAGGCACTGGGTGAGGCAGCTTCAGTCAAATATTATAAAAAAGAGTTCAGCTATTGTTCTTCTTGGCACACTAAAAGGTATTCATTTTAGGATTTATTCAGGTGAATTTTTGATCATGTTTCCTTGCTACATGAAAATCTCCCAGATAAGTCAGAGTTAAATAAAAACATTGTTCCTGCCTTTGGGTAGGTGTCTACTTTTTTTCTGCTGGTTATCTTGGAGTTGGTCCACCAAGAAGAGTTATTTTTCCCTGGCCTCATCAGCTAGGTGGTATGGGGTATAATCCATTCAGCTATTCAAAAAGTATTTATTGAATGCCTGCTATAGGTCTGGTATGGCTCTGGGGACTGGAATCCTACTAGATGGCAAGACAGAAGTCCTTGCCCAGGGATTTCCGGTGGGGAAGACACACAGTAAATAAGCAGCCAATTATATGAATTATAATGTCGGAGAATTAAGCAGTGTAAAGGAAAGCAGAGAAAGGTGGTAGAGAGGGAGAGGAGTGGTCATATTGTTGTGTAGTCAGGGAAGACCTTCCTGCAGAAATGGCATTTGAGCTGAGATCACAGTTAAGAAGGCTAGTGACATTTGGCATTGATTATTTGCTTTTGATGTTTGATGCAAAGTGCTTTAGCATGCCCTTTCATTCTTAACTGACAACCCTGGGAAGAAGATACTGGTATCCTCCCTTTCAGAAAGTTGAAGAAACTGAATGGAGGTGGTTAAATGAATAGGTAGAGCACACAGCTGGGGCTTCACTGGGACTGCTTCACTCCAGGTGGGGTGTCTCACTCCCATACCCTGCAGATCAGAGCTGCCTGCAGACCTGCACCAGTGCACCCAAGAGAGGTGCTGGTGTGAGTGTCAGCTCACACAGCAAAGATACCAGATGCTGAAAGGGAATGTCAGAGAAGGTCCCTCAGGGGTGTCCACCTGGGTGGGTGTGGTTGGGCACTTAGTGCCCCCTTTTGTCCAGCCGACTCAGAATGAACTAAGACCTCAGCAGACCTGACACTGACCTTGGGGTGTTCCCGGTAACTTTTATTTGAAAGCATTAAAAAAAAAATCTGAAAACTGCCTTCATTTAAAATGATATCCACCAACACCTCCTCACCAAGTCACGCCTCAGGTGTTTAAGAAATTCTGTGAAGTAACTGACAGTAAGCAAATGCACAACGTGCTTTTTGTTCTTTCCTTTCCATTTCAGAGAATTCAGGCTTTCTGTAGCTCCCTCTGGTAACAAAACATCTAAATGTGTTCAAAACACTGTTGTTATCTTTCACTTTACCCTTGAGCAATGCAAAGAAAATACTGTGAACTGGCAGACATCATTTTGCTAACACTCTCTTGTACATCCTAGCTGTGCTTCTCCTTAATTTTTTTTTTTTTCAACGTTTTATTTTTATTTTTGGGACAGAGAGAGACAGAGCATGAACGGGGGAGGGGCAGAGAGAGAGGGAGACGCAGAATCGGAAACAGGCTCCAGGCTCCGAGCCATCAGCCCAGAGCCTGACGCGGGGCTCGAACTCACGGACCGCGAGATCGTGACCTGGCTGAAGTCGGACGCTTAACCGACTGCGCCACCCAGGCGCCCCTGTGCTTCTCCTTAGGAAACCTCCCTTTCCCTTACTGGAAGGATGTTTTCTGCTTTGGCTGCTTTGGAGTCTATGTTCAGGAAGCACATTGTTTGACTTGCTTTTTAAATTTCATCCTGGCCCCATGTCTTGCATCTTTCAGTTCAGTAAACGCATCACCCAAACTTGTTTCTGGTTTCCTGGAAGAGATTTTACTTGGAATGCAAAAGGGCTGGAGACCTGAACTTGGTAGGCTGTGGAGGCCAATATGTGGCACATGTGCCATTGCTGTCCCTTCCCTAACCTGTGACACACATCAGTAACTGGATCTAGCATTATTTTCTTGTTATGTTTAGACACGGCCCCAGGACAGGACCCTTCTCAATTCTTGGCAGCCTTTGCTGACTGCCAGAGTTGATTCATGGATACAAATTCCTTGTCATCTCCGAGTAGTCAGAATAATTTCCTGCTGATAGCTGCCTTGACTGTTTCTACTGTAAACTTTAAAATAGTTTAAAATGCTCTTCTTTTACTCTTAGTATTATCATGACAAATATAACACAAACATTATAGAGTATCTCTTATTTTCAGCATAAGAGAGTGTATTAGAATCTTTGGGCAGGGGTCCATACATGTTAAAGTTACCTAGTTTCAATAACATTTTCACCAGTGGGTTGAGTAACATTAGAGTACACATTTCCCATTTCTGGCCTAGGCTCCCCCCTGCCCTTGTAGTGGAATGGACATCTCTGGGAAAACCTGGGGAATAGAGATCTAGGAAGCATCTTCTGTTGGCAAGAAGCTCTAAGAGGGCCAGCCCCACTAGATATGACCACTCATCTTTATCCCAGGGATCTGCAGCAGTGGCTCAGTTTCCTGAGAACAGTGAGGCAGGTCTCTCCCCATCCAAGCAAAGGAGTTGCCTGGTGACTTTGCCCTTCTGAGGACTCATTTCTGGCTCACAAAGTAGATGGTCTCCGTTGGTGGAAGGGCCAATGCTCCTGTCAGCATGGAGCTGGATGGGCATACCTGCTCAGGGCAGGAGGCGACTTCTCTCACAAAGACCCCATTTGTAACTTCCAAGAAAGAATGTCTCAGAATGTTCAAAAGCAAGTTGTGAAAATATTTTTTCAGAGGCACTGCATTAGTTTTAACAGTATATGCTCATAACTGGAAGTAATGATTTGGCAATTATAAGTTGAATTTCAAATAGGAGCAAGAGACCTATTTCTAGAGAAACAAATAGGGCTGCCTCCCATTGAGCTAAGTTGTACTTTGAACTTTCCTAGAGTTTATTTTCCCCAAGGAAACGGAGCAAATGTTTGTTCATCAATAATACCTGTGACTATAGATGGTCTATGCCACAGGACTCCCAAGTATTTTAGAGGTGGCCTCTGTGTCCATGTTTGGCCATATCATCTCCTAGGGGCCTTTCATTTCCATCTAATACTCAGTGGTGTTCAGGGTGGGTTAATGATTGCCCATTATATGTGGAGCCCTAGGCTCTGTTCTTGGAAACAAAGATGAGTAAAAGATTGTCCTGCCCTCATAGGACTCAAAATCTAATGGGGAATAACAGACCTGTACATAGTTTTTTTGAATATATGTTTTAAAGTAATCTCTACACCCAGTGTGGGGATCTAATTTACAACCCTGAGATTAAGAGTTGCATGCTCTACTGACTAAGCCAGCCAGGTGCCACCATAGGTACTTTAAAGCAGTGCAGCAGGGCGCCATAGAGAAATGCCCTGAGTTTTCTGATGTATAAGCAAAGTTTGCTAATCCTGATAAGGGAGTATGTTTGTGGGGGAAGCTTCCTTGTAAAGGTGCCAGATAACCTGCATCTTAGTGCATACCTAGTAGGATGCCATTTTCTTTCTTTTTTTTTTTCTATTACCTCCCTACATACCCCAAAGTTAGATAAACAGAAGGAACCTTTGGTGATGCAACCCAAGGCAAACCAAGATTCAAGACAAAGATTATTTGAGCATAAAGATTCATAGAAGGTGTGCTAAGAGGTGGTCATTGATGGCCATTGAAGAGCTATTGGCTTATGGATGTTACATTCTCAGGTTAGAACATAGTTGCCTCTTTTTCTTTCTTTCTTCCTCCATCCAGTAATTGGAACTCCTCCGAAAGCTGTATATCAAGCCTGCCATTCTGTGAGCAATGCTCCCTAACCTCTCAGCTTTTTGTCCTAATCTAGATCCCTAATTTATTTGTTCTTCATACCATTGTTCACCTTCTTCCTTCTCCTCTTGTGCAAACTACTTCCTTCCCCAGCACAGATTCCACAGTCCAACATTGAAAGCCCTCCTTTGTAAAGACCTTGCTCCCTAGTCTCTCTATAATGGTACTCCTCTGGCAAAATCCCATCCATGCTTAATTGCATCTTATCTACTCCTTACCTGCACCCAAGCCACTGAACAAGCAGGACAACAATATTTGGCTGTGTCTTAGATTCATGAGGACACATCTTGAATGGATACTCAACATTGCCCTGCCATCTGCGACATCCCCCTTACTAGTTTATGCATGTTCACACTCTCCAAACGTTTACTGATTCATTCAAGATCCATTTGGTGAGCATTAACTTTATGTGTGGCACAGTCATAGGCTCTGGGGACAGAGCAGTGAACACGATGGAGAGATACCTGGAGTTTTCATTTAAAGTAGCGAACAGATGTTACACAAGTAAATATCAGATAATTTTTACTAAGAGCTATGTAAGGAATTTTGGGTGAATTTACAGAGAGAGCCTGGATGACTAGTTTATATTCATTGGTTTGAGAAAACCTCACTCAAGGAGACATTTAAGCAAATATCTGCATACCAGAGAGGAGCCAGCATGTGAAGATCAGAAGGAAGAGCATTCAGAGCCGAGAGAACAGCTGGAGTAAAGGCCCTGAGATGGGATTGGGCTGGTCTTGTGCAAGGAACAGAAAGGCCAGTGTGGCCAGACCATAGTGGGCAAAAAAGAGAGTAGTATGAAATTAGAGTAGATACACATGGGTGTAGAATTGCAGATGTAGGGAGGTTCATGATGTTCCCTGTTGGTCCTGATTTCCATGGTGAAGGAGAGGTCAATCTCCCTTGAGACTCAGGGTATGTAGTAAGTGTTGTATAGGTGGTAAAGAGAGTGGGGAATTTTGGAGCAGTCACTCAGGGGAATGGGGTAGGAGGGGGCCAAGGGCAGGGGTAAGAATTGGAGGGTGAATCTTTGACTCCTTTGTGGCTGGGATCAGAGTTTATAGTGGCTTTAATCATTCAAGCTGTGCTGTATGTGGGAGCAGAGGAGGTTGAATCTTGTATTAATCTGAGGACAGGTTTTTTTCAGAACAGATGTAAAGATTTTTTTCAGAACAGCGACTGCAGGTGGGTAAGTAGTTTGAAGATCAAGCATATAATTCAGGCTGTCAGAGGAGAGGGTAAGAAGGATATGAAAGCTTGAGGTGAAACAGAGACATCTAGAGTCTTCTGTGAGATTGGAAAGCAGTTGTAGAATTAATTTTCAAAAGAGTTTTAGTATTTTATTTATTTTTTTCACCCAGCAACAGCAGCCTGAGTTCTAGATATTAGTTTGGCACTTGGCAGGATGGGAGATATTAAGGAGGTCTGTTTGAGTGGGTTTGCCTTCTTCAGACAAAAATATTTGTTGGGAAGGCCAGAAGGCAGGATTTTGGAGTGAAGAGAGAAGGAAGGAAGAGGTGAAGAGAAACAGGCCAGAAGAAAGGAGGCTTTCACAAAGAGAAAGCTGCCGATTGTGTGTCTGAGATCAATCATTCTAACAAAGAGGCCTGTGACACAGCCTTGCCCTCCCAGAGCATCACCATTCTGCCAGCTGAAGCCCCATCAGGAGACATGGACGGTGATTTATAGGAAGGTCTTCTGTTTGCCTTAGTAGTTTACTCCACTGCACGTGGGGTTTTTTGCTGGTGGCAGACTTTCTTCCAAAATTCTCTTTGTGTGAAAGCAGTGGTCACATCTAAGTACAGAGTAATCTTTGGAAGATACTTTTTCATCTTTCATTTAAGAATAGACAAGCTTCCCAGTAATTTAGCTTTGAGGTTTGAGTGGTATGAAAACATACAAGAACCAGCCTCATTTGGGCAGATGTTGTGTGCCAGTTACACTCAAAAAAAAAAAAAAAAAAAAAAAAAAAAAAAAAAAAAAAAAAACCAAACCTAAATTCTCAAGGATATCTGTGTCTTTCATTGAGATCTTAGACTTCCATGAAACAATTCAAAGTTCCCATTGCTTTTATTTTTTCTATTTTATTTTTTCTATTTTTTCTATTTAGTCCAATAAATTTATTGGTCCAATAAATTTATCTTATTTTCAATGGTAATACATGTTCCTTTGATTTTTGGAATCTTATTGCAAATCAGGCATTTGAGGAGTACTTGATTGATTGAGTAGTTGCCTAGCCTTTTACTCTTCCGCCCAGGGGCAGCCAGCACTGTGGCATTTAGGCTAGTTCTGAAGGATATGAATTAGTGAAAAGCAAACAAAAAAATTGGTGGTCAAGAAGGTCGGAGTCACTCTGGATAAAACAATGTTAAACAGATTGTTTCTTACTACTGATTTACTAAGAGGTTTTAATATGCTCAGACGCATTGAAAATTTCCAAGTGAGAGGTAAAGTGTGAGCTCTGTTTATGTCCTTTGAACACAGGGTCTTTTTGTTGGAGTATCTTCTGGGACCGATATTCCACAGAACACAGTGCGTTTTAACGTATTGGCACAGACAACATTAAGATGTCCAAGAGAGAATAGTGGGGCAGAAAAGGGCTGAAACTCATAATAATGGGCTTCATATACAAGATGCCAGATTCTCCTTTACTTCTAGGTTGGTTTATTGCTTCATCATTTCTATGCTCTCCATCTACATGCTATCCATGGTATCAGATTAATCTTCCTAAAATAGAACTTTTCTCAGATTGCTTTTCTAATCAAATGGCTTTGTGTTAATCTAAAGGTGTGACAGATAGTATTTTCCAAATATTAATCTCTTATCTAGCTATCCTCTTCTTCCAAGTGACTGATACTCCACCCATATGTTCTTTTTACCTTGTGACAACACTTCAACCAAGAAGTGAAGTCTCCCCTTGAAAATGGGAGGGACTTGTAATTGCTTCAACTGAAAGAATATGATGGAAGTGATATGTGTGACTTCCAATGTTAGGTCATGAAAAGGTTACAACTTTTGCCTCTCTCCCCATCTGTCTGTATCTTGTGTCTCTGTCTCTTTCACACTTTGCCTTGGAACTCAGCCCTCTGCTGTGAGGAAGTCTGACCCAGCCTATCTGGAGAGGAGCTGAGACTCCCAGCCAACAATCAGTATCAACTTTCAGAATGGGAGTGAATGAAACTTCAGATCAGATCTCAGCTTTTTTGAGCTTTGCAGGTGAGCCCCAGAGGTTGTGGAGCAGAGATGGGCAGTCCCCACTATGCTTTATCTGAATTCCTAACCTACAGAAACTATAAGCATAATAAATGGCTGTTTTATGGTAGTAAATTTTGGAATAATTATAACACAGCCATAGTAATTGCAATGAAAGGGTAGAACTCCAGATTATTAATCTGACATTAGAGATCCCTCTCCATTGTGGTCCCTAACTACCCTTTAATTCTCGCCTTCCATTTCTTTATGAACTCACTGCTAAAAATATAGTTACCTTATTTTTTGTCCCCACAACAAGTCATATTTTCCTTACTGCACATATTTGCTTTTTACATTGTAAGATCCCTGAATAGTTCTTTCAATCACGTTTTCTTAGGACTTAACACAGTGCTAAGAATATAGAGTTGCTTAATAAATATTTGAAAAATAAATCAATGAATAAATGAATGACATCATTCTCCTAGGTAGATACACCTTTCTGACACTTTCCCACATATTTAAATTTTGTCAATGCTTAAAGGAGTAAGCTTAAGTGTTACTGCTTGCAAAGTTTTTCCCATTTATCCCCAAATTGAGCAATTCATTCCTACCTTGAGTGTGAACATAATGCATTGCTTTATGTAACTTACATAGCCCTTGGTATTTACCAAGTGCAATGATTTGTCATCTCTCCATGGGCTTATATATAATTTCTCCAGTTAGTTTTGAAGGTTCTTTAGGACAGGACTATGCTCTATTTTCCTTTTCCGTCTTATTCTCCTCTTCCTTCTCATTTTTAAATTCTCCTTAGGACCTAGGATATACAGGACATGTTCAAAATCTCTTTGGTGATTATTAGGAGCCAAGAACAAACAAAAAAATAGCTCCCCAAACAAAAAAATAAATGTGAAATCTAAATCAAACGTAGGCTATATTACATTTGTAGCATGTTCACATCCAGACTGATATTTCTGAACTCTGTACCATTCACCACACTGTGAGCATTGTACCCTATTTCAGGAGGATGACGTACTTTGTGAGGAAATGAATATACTACAGTTAATAGGGGTCTGGAGAAGGTGCCTCCAGGGCCTCTGCAGTAGTAGGGAGAAGAATGGAAGCTCATGAAAACATGGAACTCAGATTTCAAACTCTTCAAGAGCAGTCCTACCTTGGCAGAGGGCTGCGGCATACACAGTTTCATCTGGATCAAGTTCATTGTGTAAAAGAAAATGAAAAGGAGCATATCAAAGGAAGTGAGGAATTCAGAAATCATAAACTGTTGAAGGCACTAGGGATATTCAGGTATATCTGAGAACCAGTTACACACGGGAAGACATGATGCCTATATTCAGTTAACTGGAATGTCAGGTACATTAAGGGCTCATGGTGAATACCTTCCCATGATTGACCCATGGCAAATGGGTGGGTGGATTTGGGGTCATTCTTAGGAAGGCTTTAATAATGGAGGTTACCATCAATGGGTTAGACTGCCCTACCAAGTAGTATGTTCTCTGCCACTGAAATTCTCCAAATAGTGTCAAATAGGTACCCTATGTTAGGAAGAATGATTTAATGAATTTGTTCCGACTTTTAATTTCTGCACCCTTTTAGCCTAAGTTTAGTCAAGGAAAATGAAATCATTCTTGTTATTTCAAATGGAATTAAATGCAGGGAGTTGGTTATAAATTTGGAGCAGGCTGGAAGATCTAAAACGATGGAAGAGGGTACCTGGAAGAGAGAAAAGGAAGATGTTGTCAGTGTCCTAGAGTGAAACCCAGAAGCTGCATCTTCTGCTGCTCTGTAAGAGACATGTGGCAGTTCAATCTGGATGTGTTGAAAAGGAGGAGCGTTAACCAGGCCTACAGCTCCTGAAAGGGTGTTGCCTTTGCACAGGCTGCTGCATTTCAGAATCACCCCATCCCTGCTGTCACAACGGCAACCACCTGCAACCAGCGGCAATGGCCACACAGTCAGATCCATAAGTTGGAGTCTTTCCTCTTTCTTCCACCCTTTGACCTCCTGCCAGTGCCTCCTGTTGGCAAAACCTAACAGGAAGGTGGTAGACAAGGGAACCTGGGAAATGTGGTTCAGAGACTCAGCCCAGCAGAAGAGAGCACAGTATGTAAAGGCAGATGTAGGACTGAGAGACAAGAGGCTAGTAATTGCCACCTGGGCCCACAGACCTTGCTGGCACAAGTGTCTCTTTCTCACTTGAACAACTCTAAAAGCTCCAACTGGTGTGCTTAAATCTTTTCTGACCTTTTCTGACATTTGGTGTCTAGGCTATAGCTGGAAGGGTCCCTCTAAAATAAACATGTAGTTATGTCACACCTTTGCTTAAAAACCTTCTAGTAGATCCCCATTTACATTAGGATATGAACCCACTCTTTTGCATGCATAGCCTAGAAGACCCTGTGTGGTCTGCCCCTTGTTTATCTTTATAGCCTTCTCTTATACTAGGTTTCTTGATCTTTGCAACACAGCTGTAATGGTCTTCTTTCAGTTTCTTGAATGTACCATTCTCCTTTTCTGCTGCAGGTCCTTTGTACATGTGCATTCTCTTTTATCTGGTATGTTATCCTCATTCCCCAACTCCCAGAAAACACATACATTCTTCAGAATTCAGTTCAATCAAACTTCCTTCGTAGAGGCTTTCTCTGGCCTCCGTGACTGGCTCAATTGCACCATTTTAATATAAATATTTCTATCTATTATGTAACTCTGTTGTTTTCTCTCTCATTTTCTCTCCTTCACCTCACATATCCATTGTATTTCTGCCTATCCTTCTAGACTATTAACTTCATGAATATAGGAATTACGTCCTTTTCTTTGCTTAACACTCACCACATGGCACAGTTCCTGGGATGTAAAAGATGCTTAATAAGTGAATAAATGTATGAACCACATGGGTATATGATTTGATATTTCTTTCTTACTGAGTCGAAGTTGAAAACATTTTGAGAACCAAATCAGTGTCAGTTATCTGTTTTTTTTTAATTTTTTATTGTATTCTTTAAATACTGAATTCATAGGCATCATTTAAATATTAGAAAAATGACAATCATTTTTCTCTGACTGTTCTGTTTGAGAGGACTCTAAAGTCTCTCTCTGTGTAAAAATATAACTTCCCTCTGAAGACATTTTGCCTTTTCCTTGCACTCTCTGAGATCCCCTGCTCTCCCTAGTGGCTTCAGTCTTCAATCACAAACTCTCCCATGAGAGAACCCCTTTCAGAATGCTGCCTTTGTTTACTGGGTGATTTTAAGCCTAGTCTATTCTGGGAATAAAAACCTCAAACTGACATAGTGGAGTTTGCCAGTTGGGAATTTAAGCCACTTGACTCTAAGACTATGGTGACAGGAACACAGGGAAAAATAGATGAGAATCTGAATTGCAAGAATTCCCCAGGACTCACTGGAAAGCTACCTAAGGATAGTGAAAAAAACAAACGAAACAATTTTCTATAAAAGGCCATATTGGGGTCAGCACCTTGCTCACTATTTCTTTGGGTATAGTTTTTCCACCCTTAGCAATTGCCCCTGAAGCTGGCAAAGAATTGTGACACTATTGGTCCTCAAGTCAGTTTGCAGGGAGGTCATATTTGGGATTATTGGTGCCACCTGGATTTCAATTTGCCATGAGAGCACCCTTTCCTAGGCTTGAGGTTTTTAGAGGATGAGATGGGCAATAAAAGAGAAATATGACATTTCTCGTGAGTGATTGTTGTTATTTATTCCCCATCCCTTAACCCATCAGTGAAGTGTCCTAGTCAAGGACTTTGGTTGACTGGGGAACTCCCAGTCTCTGCCAGATGGAGGAAATATAAACCTGAAGGGATATATTTTTGTGCTGTTTACAGTGCGTGGAAGTTTCCTTAAATATATAATCAGAGGTAATTAGACTATATGGTGTAAGAAGGGGTATAAACACTATTGACATGCTAGTCTCGGAATAGGCACATCTGAGTTGATTTGCCTTTGACAGTTTCTGATTTTCTATATTTTTGATATTTTGGGAAGCAGATGTGATGAGCGTAAGGAATTTAAGCTTCGGAATAACATCTCTTGGTTCCAAAATAATATTGCTTGTTTGTGTTCCCTTAGCTTTTTAATCTACAGAGAAACACTGACATATAGACGGATGTTGTCAGTCTGGGGCTTAGTAAATTGGAAGATTCAAAATGGCAGGATTCTCTCTGTCACAGACTAGTAAGCTTGAATTAAAGGTACTAAAATTGTCTGCCACAGAGGTTGACATCTTTACTCTGGGTTGGAATTTTTACATTTACGTAACCCTTCCAGTCTTGAGGCAGATTTAATATCAGAGTATTTTGTTATGCCTGTCAGCAGACCATTAAGTCATTCTCTTACTATCGTGTGAAAATATTAAACACGGCAACAATATGAGAACAGTATGATTATTAACAATTTCAAACAGGAACAAATGGTGTTTTCTATATTTGAGACATGTTTGATAACTCCAGTTATGTTTCTCCTTGCTTTCATTCATAATAGATATGTCCCGGGGCCCTGCCAGCCTGGAGATAGAATCTGGATACTAAACACTAGCCCAGCCGTTATTCCAAGACTTGGTGCCCTCCTATAGAGCACCATATAAATGCTTGCAGACCTCACAGCTTTGGCTGACACATAACAAATTACCTAAGAACTTAGTGACTAAAAACAACAAACATTTATTACCTCAGAAAATGTGGTTTCTGTGGTTTAAGAATTTGAGAGTGGCTTATTGGCTGGCTTGGGGTGTCTCATGAGATTATAACCAAATATCAGCTGGGGTTGTAGTCATCTGAGAGCTTAATTGGAGCTAGAGGATCAGCTTCCAAAATGGCTCCTTCACAGGGCTGTTGGCAGGAGACCTCAGTTTCTTATCACATGGGCCTTTCATATACCTGCTTGAGTGTCCTAATGACATGGCAACTGGATTTGCCCAGAGCGAGTGATGGAGAGAGAGCAAGGAGGAGGACATATTGCTTTTAAAGTCCTCATCGTAGGAGTAATGCTACTTCATTTCTACCACATTCTGTTCCCCAGGTCACTGCATTCAAGTTTGACTCAAGGGAACAGGCATTAGGCTCCATCTTGTGAAGATAGGAGTATCAAAGAATTTCTCAACATATTTTAAAGCCACCCCATTGCTTATTGTGGCCTGCTCTACGTCAAAATGATTATATCTTGTTTGTACTTTAAGATCTCATCGCATTCCCCAATAGTGATGGCCCAGTGGTACTTCTGTGTCCAGGGGCCGCACCTGGTTTTATCAGCTTCTCCTTCTCTGCCTGAGGAGAAAAACAATAGGCATATCTTGCAGGGAATATAATTGGGTTAAACTTAAACCTAAGTTATTGAACTTAACAAAAACAGCTATGTGAGGCTTTGTGAGCAGTCTAGTTTCTAGTGGTGGAGGATGTCAGCTAACTTCTTGATCACCTTCTTTTGTTTGGGAGCGGTATCTTCAAAATAAAGTTACTTATCTGAAAGTATAACAAATCCCTCCCTCCTCCCCTTCACTGTGCTGTCAGGAGATGGAGCCTTCTTTTCAAGGACCTATGATCCTTGCCTCCCAGCTATCTCTATCAGGGCTACATGACTCCATTAACATTTGTGTCCTAATGGGAATAGGTCAGATACACTTGTGCGGAGGAAGTGTCTGAAGGAATCTGGACCCCCTGATTCAGACTTTGCATACCAGGGCCCAGGTGGTTCCCAGGAAGGGCTGGTTCTCAACATAGCCTGTGGCCAAGGTTTGAACCCCTTCTGACTCTGACACCTTTGTAAGAGCAGTCAGGTCCATTCCTCTTCAGGACTTTTGCACTTGCTGTTCCTGGCATGAGCTTTCAGTGTTCATACCCCACTGTGTGGCTTGGCTGATTCCTTTTTGTCATCTAGGATCTCAGCCCAAACACCCCTCCTCAGTGAGGCTTTCTCAGACCACTCAATCTAAAGTGATCTCCTTTCCACTGGCAGGCCCTCTTTAAGAAACCCTCCTACTTTATTTCTTTCAAGGGTGTATTAATCTTTGAACGTGTTCATTTCTGTTCATTTGAATGTGGTCTACTTTACCCACAGAATGTTTGGACCCTGAGAGTAAGGAATCTTGTTTTCCTTTTTCTCTACTGCATCCTCAGCAGTTATAGCAGGGCTTGATGCATAGCAGGTGCTCAATAAATATATATTTAATATTTATTGCATGAAGCAATGAATGAGTGATGGAATAAATACACATTCTGCTGTGAAATAAAAACACCAAGACTAGCATTATGGACTGAGCAGCCTGTGTGTTCTTGGGAATGTCTGGGAAGAAGCACTGCTAACCTGGAATCATTACAACTTGAATATCAAAGAAATGTGACTCTCTTGGCATTTAAATTATTAAAGTAGGGCATACCTTTTCTGTATGTATTTTCTGTATATGTATTGAGAACCTAAGTCCTACCACTTGGCCAGCTCATTGGCACACATTTTCCTGTGCCTCACAGGAAGAGAATCAAATTCTCATTTGATTACTCCCCATTCAATATGAGGTTTTATCTCACCTGTTTTTTTCTTCCTCGATCCTACCCATTTTTTTCTTCCTTCGCTGTTTTTCCCTTAGCTCAAATGCCACATCCACCTCATGCCTCCACCTTCTTCTAGCTGCCTTATATATTTGTCCATTTAAGAATTTTTCTTTAAGAAAATTTTTTTGAAGTTTATGTATTTATTTTGAGAGAGAGAGAGTAAGTGAGGTAGGGGCAGAGAGGGAGAGAGAGAGAATGCCAAGCAGGCTCTGCACCATCAGTGCAGATCCTGATGGCTGGGCTGAAACTCAGGAACTGTGAGGTCATGACCTGAGCCAAGATCAAGAGTCAAATGCTTAACTGACTGAGCCACCCAGGTGCCCCAAGGAGTTTTCTCATGCGTTATTAGAAATTGCAAGGTGATGAAGAAGAGACAAATAATATAAACCTTGGTGAATCTGTAAGTGCCAGAAGTCTGAGGTTACTGACATTTGTTCCTTTTGTGTTCCAGTGGTATTTTTGTCATTCCTCTGCCCCAACTCTCCCTTTTGTCTCGAGGGAAAAGTCTTTGCTGCTGGATTTTTAAAAAAAGGTTTCACAAATGAAGGCAATATAAAGGGCAGACTTAAAAGAGGGAAGAGGACTATTATTTGAAGCCAGGTTAGACTACTTAGGGAATCTGGGTATGGTCCTTTTCATGTCCATCCCATTGCTTGAAAATATAGAGCAGCCACTTGCTTTGCTATCCTGAGTTATTCAGCAAATATTACCCTTTCTTTCAGAGGTGATTGCATCTTGTTAGTATGTGGCTTGACCCCTATCAGTTTATAAAATGGAAAATTATTTGGCCATATTGGATTCAGAAAAATTCTGCAACTGAGCAATCAACAGATTCCCATTGTCATTAAACAGGTGCAGTAGCACTGCAAATTCAGGAGGAGGCCAGGAATAGAGTGAGCAGGCTGGATATGATTGCCCCTCCAGATCTACTGCCCACCCCTTTCTCATTCCTGTTATGAGCTTCCAGAAAGCTGTCCTGTGTGGGCTGTGGTAGTGGGTTCCTTTGTGCTCTGGTTCCTAGGTGAATTTGGCCAATGGGAGACATCAGCAGAGTATCAGCAGGAGGAGAGTAAGGTCAGAGTATTAACTCCTCTGGATTGTGTCCAGTGGATGCTGTATAGGTGGTCCCCTACATATATCTGTCTTTCAGTTTCCAGTAACTTCTCCTTGCCTCTTCAGTGTGGGACATCTTTGTGAGCGCTCTTGTAAGAGCTCTTCACAACTGCTGGACTTGAGGTGCTGTACTCTTCCTTGCTGATTTATCCAAATTTTGTCCATCTCTTGGGAATCAGTTCCTTTATTTAAATTATCTTCAAATTGATTATTCCATCTGTTTCCTGTCAGCACTTGTGTGCCGTGGTAATTCAATCTTAGTCTTCTCCTTTAAGCCTATAAGTAGAACATTCTCTCAAAACTTGTGGCTATACCCCTTAGCAGTTTTTTCTTCAGGATCCTGACAACTGAGCACACAGACTTGTAGTGTAAATTATTTACATTGAAAAAGTGTATATACACCTATGCAGATGAATTAAGGAATAGTCTGATCTCATTTCTAAGTGATGCCCTGATAACTACAGTTTGAATTGATCAGCATAATAGGAAGTCCATCAAGAACCTTGGGCTAGCTGAATCCCTCTGGGAGCCTCAGCCCCTGAGGTCATCACTTAAAATTTAATGGAGGTTTTCCTTTCGATCTTAGAACCATTCAGGAGAGAATGCCTGCCCTGCTCTTACCATATTCCATGTTTTCTGATGGATCTACTTCTTCCTCTTTGAAAAGCTGGAAAGTAGGACGAAGCATTCAATTCATTATCCAAGTGATAAAGACACCAATATAGTCTGTGGACTTTGCTTATTCTTTAAAAAATATACTTTTTATTTTGAAATAATTTTAAATTTACCGAACAGTTGCAAATAGAGTACAGAAAGTTCCCATACCCTTCACTCAGCTTCTCTTAATATTAATATCTTATACAATAATGGCAGTTTGTCAAAACTAAGAAATTAACATTGACATGCTCCTATTAACTAAAACTCTAGACTTCATTTGGATTTCACTGGTTTTCCCACTCATGTCCTTTTTCTGGTATAAGATCCAATCTAGTAAACCATGTTGCATTTAGTCATTGTAAATCCTTGGCCTCCTCCAATCTAGGACGGTTTCTGATATTTTCCTTATTTTTCATTACCTTGGTGATTTTCTCATCACTTTCAAATCACTTTTACTTTATGATTGCAGTTAAAACACCAAATACAGTTTTATGTCTCTATCCAGTAAAGGGAAGAGTTATTTTCACTAGCTATTGTCATCCTGTAGGTCCCTGCCATAGAGGGCAGGTCAGGGCTTCCACCTCGTCGCCACCCTCTACCTTGCACATATGTATCAGTAACAATGTTGAGTGTGTTGTGATTTACAATGAAAATAGAATAATATTGAGGACATGCTTTTTATCTTGTGATCAGTGCTTTCTTATCACGGTATCCAGTGGCTTTCATTAGCTCTCAGTCTGGAGAAATGAAAATATCTCTTGTAGGGGACATCGTCCATTTATTTTTTCCAATAGCCTCCCCTTTGAAGCCTATCTATAAACTCTCTTAGATGGAAGCACTTGTAATAATTTTGAATAATGCCTTGAACCTAAGCTTCCATAAAAGACTGGCTTATTGTTTGGTCTTTCTTGTGCTTTCATTGTTGCATGCTATCACTTTAAGGGTAATATTCTTTCTTGTAAAGATTTTAAGCATTGCTTTGTGAGAGGTGTTGGAAAGGTGAAAATGATAATTAAACCTTATCTCAAATGTTATGATTACATAACACTATTCCCTAGAACTATGCTCTCAAAATTATTGTGGGCCCACAAATGCCTCTTATGTATCACTAAAGATAAAATGCTAAAACAGGGCTTTGCTGTCCAGTTACTTTTATATCAGCATATGAATGGATTCTCGATCTAGACGGCCACTCACTTGTGCTCATCCTTCTCATCCCTGTGACTAAATGAAAAGGCATGACTCCAACAACCTTTTATTGGCTGATTGTAAAGCTGGGACACCAAAACTAAGACACTGGGACTAAAGGAGTGAACGTTTTTCCTCTTGATGACTCTAACCTTCTGTGAACTGGTGTATTTTACAGTCTTCAGAGATTGAAGGACAGATTAATTTTGAATACTTCAACAATCTGGTGGAAAGGTATCTTCAGTTATATTCATTCATTTATTCAGGCACTTACAGAGCACTGACAATGTGTTAGACACTATGTCAGTTTCTTAGGATATCAAGATGACTGAGAATCAGTTCCTATCAGTCTGAGAAGACAGGCGACAAATAATTGCTACTCAGTGTGGCTTGTACTGTGAGGGAAGGAAGCAAAAGGGGTCTTGGGAGTGAATAAAGGAATGGGAGATGCCAGTGGTCTTGGTCCTAAGAACAATTCTCTTTAGAGCTTAGGACTTCCAATGTGAATACCACTTTAAATAAAACTCTGGGGAAATTCAGTTGTGTATAGGAAACTAAAGAAGAGAAAGGGATGAGATAGAATGGGGAAAATCAACGGGAGGCTGTTATAAGAGTACAGGGAAGAGAATATTGTTTCCCATCTCCTCTTCTATTTTGTGGTAAAAGGAAACCATAGTCTAGAGAAAAAATGTATTAAACTGGTTTATAGGTAAATTTTAGCTCCACCAGTTTCTGCCTGTGTGACCTTGAGTAAGTCAGTGGAATTCTCCAACTCTGCATTTCCTCTTCCACAGAATGATATAAAATGTGGGCTCAACTGCCTGATTGCTCTCAAATCCTTTCTCTGCCTTCTCCTGTTCTGCTTTGTAATACAGGAGGCTACATTTCTTTCCGAGACTTCCCTGCTCTTTGGTTTCCAGGTTGATTTGACCAATGGGAGACAACAGCAAAATATCACAGAGCATTCATTAGTGAAGAGAGGCTAGGGCATTTCTCCTCCTCTTGGCTTTCTTTGGCATCCTTGTTTTATCATTTCCTTCATGGCTGTAGCGGCTGCTGAAGGGCCCTGACTTCTGGGCTGTTCCACCATCTCCTCCCATTGTACCTCCAGCATAGGGGTAATAGTGGCTTCCTACTGTTGATAATGCCAGGGTTCTTTCAATAACCCTGATTGTATTCCTAACTTTTCCACCACACGAATGTAACCAGTCTTTGGAATCAGCTTTCCTCGCTTTGTAGGATAAGTAGTAATTTTTATTTTTTTGACTAGATCATGGCTAACATGTGAAGTGGAAGTACTTTTTAAACAGTGATGTAAATGTGGATGGTGTTATTACTATTTCGGACTTCCATAACTGAGGAGAATCTTGGAATGCAAAATCCTATGATAGGCTGAGCTTTGTCCTACTCATGCTAGTCAGTGGGCCTATAGGCCTCATAAGCACATACTTCAGTTATAGGCCCTGTGCGTATATATCCACACTAGAAGCCAGCACTTGGTTGTATATTAGTGACTTCTCTGTTGAGCAGAGACACAGATATGTAAAATGTATCCTTGCCTTTGGGGAGCCTATAATCTAGAAAGAATTAGGAGGAAAGACCTTACATAGTAGTAATATCCTTTGGGATATGTACTTAAAAAGCAAAGTACAAATTACATTAAAAAGCTTATCTTGATATATCAACAAATTATCAAGAAATCCAAAAATAATCTAGTGTGTACTATAGAGAAGACATTGTTCTAAACAATGCGGAGTGTATAAAGGAGGACTAAGACGTGATTTTCCTCTCATGAAGCTTGTATACAAAATCCTGGAGGAGATAAAATAGAATTACATGAAATTAATAATAAGTATATTACAGTTGTTTATGAATTGCAGAGATAGTAAGTTGTAAGAACTTCAGTATCCTTGCCTAATAAATAAGGGCAGTTTTCCTACTTCCAGCTTCACACATTATCTTTAAATATTTTCTCAGTTTATATATATAGATGAATATTTGTATATAGAATATTAAACATATACAAATATAAAAATATTTTTTCACAAAAATGTTCATGTAGCTTATTTTTAGGCATTAGTATAAACACTTTGGCATTATGTAATGACATTTAGTATGTATATAGTATGTAATTATGTATATAGTTGTGTACATTCTTGAGATACTGTCATTTGGGATAAGTATATTGGGTATAGCAAAGGGTTTGTCAGATGTATTGGTTAAGAGCCCAGCTGTATAGTCCCAGCAGAACTGGATTGAAAATCTGATCCTACCACTTACTAGATGTGTGATTTAGGCAAGTTACTTCTGGAAGTCCAATTTTCTTCATTTATAAAATGGAAGTGTTATATAATACATTGGTTATGATAAGGATTAAATGAGGCAATTAAAGTAAAACTTTTTAGTCTGATGCCTAGAACATAGTAAACACTCAAAAAAAGTCAGTCATTACTGTCTCTACATTTGTCCCAAAGTAGAATTTGTAGCAAAATGATAATAATTAGTATAAAAATGTATAGCAGACTTCAACTTCTGGGCATGATGCAACAAGAGGGGACAAACTCTATGCCTTTGCTATAAACAACAAAAGACTTGGCAAAACTTATGAAACCATTGCTTTTGTATTTTGGACAATGGGCACGGAAGGATTGTGATCCTTGAAAGAAGTGAACAAATGAGGTGAACCCTTTGATTCCCCAGCTTTCTTCCTGGAAAAATACTCTGAACTGTGTAATAAGAGAGTAAGATTGTAAGCAAAGTATATTGATTCTGTGCAGTTGAGGAGACCGAGATCTTAGGCCAGAGGAGCTAATGTGTCCATAGCATACAGGGCAGTTACAGAGAAGATGTTGCCCAGAAAAGTATCTCCATGAATATGTATGGAGGTCTTCTTCAGTCTTCACTGAAAACTGTGATCTACATGCATAGAGTGAAATGCCACAAAGACTTCATGGTAAGCTATGAGCTGAATGTTTTCCAGAGATAACCCAAGGTTGAGAGGTGTTCAAGTTCTGACTTGCTAGAATGAGCAATCCTTGTTGATTATTCAGTAGAAACTCCAAAAAGGTCACACTGTAGTAGTGGGGTTAAAATATCTCTAGAATAAAAGCTTCCCTAGATACACTATAAAAAGTCTTGAAAACAAGCACCAAACTCAGTGATTAATTGAGGTGCCTTCCAGTTAAATGAATCCTAAAGTTCTTTAAAGCAGGACAATCATATTTAGATACTCAAAAATGTAAAACATGCAATGTCTAGCATCCAATAAATAATTACTCAACATGTGAAAAAGGGAAATTGTGACTTGTAAGCAGAAGAAAAATCAGTTAATGAAACAGAATTATGGAATCAGTTGACAAGAACATAAAAATAATATTATTACTGTGTTAAGTATTTAAAGGAAAATATGAACACAGTGAAGAAAGAAATGGATGATGTTTAAAAGAAGGAAATAGAGGGGCGCCTGGGTGGCTCAGTTGGTTAGGCATCTGACTCTTGATTTCAGCTCAGATCATGATCTCACGATTTCTGAGTTTGAGTCCTGTGTCGGGCTCTGTGCTGACAGTGCTGAGCCTGCTTGGGATTTTCTCTCCCTCTCCCTCCCTCTCTCTCTCTCTCTCTCTCTCTCTCTCCCCCCCCCCCCCTTCACTGTTTGCCTGTGCGTGCGCGCGCTCTCTCTCTCTCTCTCAAAATAACTTAAAAGAAGCAAATGGAACTTCTAGAGATAAAAATGAAATATCAGAAACGACAGTTTTCCTGAGTGGTATTGATAGTAGACTATATACTTACAAAAAAGAAAATAAAAGATTAGTGAATTTGAAGACATAATAGAAGAAATGATCAAAAAGGAAACACAGAAATAGAATGAAAAAGAACAGAATTTTAGTGACCTGTGGTGCAATATCAAGTATTCTATCACACGTATAATTGGACTTCTAGAAAAGGGGAAGTACAGAAGAAATTATTTGAAGAAACAGTAGTCCCAAGTTTTTGGATTTGAGGAAAGTATAAATCCACATTCCAAGATGTTCATTAAATCCCAAGCCTAATTAAACTGAGGGAAAATAGTGATAGTGAGTTTTATAAGCAGTCAGAGAAATAGATCACCAAGGAAAGAACAAGATTATCAGAAACTATGCATTACAAAAAATGTAACAGTATCTTTAAAGTTAAAAAAAAACCAAAAAACAAAAAACCTGTCAACCTAGAATTCTTTACATGGTGAAAATATCCTTCAAAACTGAAGGCAAGGTAAAGTTGGTTTCAGACTAACAAAAGCTGAGGAAATGTGTTGCCAGCAGACTTATATGATTAGAAATTTAAGAGAATCCCTTCAGGTAGAAAAAAAACTGATGCCAGATGGAAACTTATATCTACACAAAGAAAAAACACTCAAAATGGTAAATATGTGGGGAATATAAAACACACTTATTTTTCATTTGTATGGGGCGCCTGGATGGCTCAGTCAGTTAAGTGTCTGGCTCTTGATTTCGGCTCAGGTCATGATCTCACAGTTTCTGAGATGGAGCCCCATGTTGGGCTGTGTGCTGACAGTGTGGACCCTGCTTGGGATTCATTCATTCTCATTCTCTCTCTCTCTCTCTTTCTCTCTCTCTCTCTCTCCCCCTCCCTCCCTCCCCTTTCCTCCCTCCCTCCCTCTCTCTCTCCCTCCTCTCTCTCCTTTTTCTCCTCTCTTTCTCTCTCCCTTTCTCTCCTCTCTCTCTCTCCCTTTCTCCATGCTGGTGTGTACTTGCTCTCTCTCAAAATAAGTAAATACACATTTATTAAAAAGATACATTTTTTCATATTTAAATTTCTTCAAAATACTTGATTTTTAAGGCAAAAATAGCAATATTGAATTTTGAACTTATAAAATTGATAGAAGCAAAATGTATGACAAAAATAGTACAAAGAATGTGAAGGAGGATATGGAAGTATTCATCAGAAAGTTCTTACATTATATGTGAAGTGGTGTAATGACTTGAAGGTAGACTGTATAACTTCTGGATGCCTAGTGAAAATTCTAGAACAATCTGTAAAAACATACCCAAAAGCCAAAAACCAAAGAGTTATAGTTAATAATTCAGAAGTAGAGATAAAACAATTTTAAAAGGTCCTGAATTAATCCAAAAAGGCAGTAAGAGGGAAAAGTGAACAAAAATCAGAAGAAATAGAAAGCAAATAGTGAGATGGTAGGTTTAAACTCTCTTCATGTTCCAGTTAGCATAAAGAAATTGTCAGATTGGATATAAAACTAAGACTCAAGGGACACCTGGGTGGCTCAGTCAGTTAAGTGTCTGACTTCAGCTCAGGTCATGATCTCACAGCTTGTGGGTTTGAGCCCTGCATCGGGCTCTGTGCTGACAACTCAGGGCCTGGAGCCTGCTTCAGATTCTGTGTCTCCCTCCCTCTCTGCCCCTCCCCTGCTCATGCTCTGTCTTTTTCTTTCTCTTTAAAAAATAAGTAAACTTTAAAGAATTTTTTTTTAAACTAAGACTCAGTTTTATGCTGTGTAAAAGAAACACACTTTAAATATAAAGACAGATGTAAGTGAAAGAATGGTGGACAATATATAGTGCAAACTTTAATCACAAGAAAGGTTAGAGTGGTTGAATTAATATTTGGCAAAGTAGAGGTTGGAAAAGAATATTACCAGAGATAAGGAATGTTGTTCCAAAACAAAAAGATGAATCCATTAAGAACACATAACAACCATACATATTCGTGTGTCTAATTAAAAGCTTCAGAGACATGAAGCAAAACCTAACAAAATTTCAAGGAAAAATAGTTACTTCTTCAGTGGTAGTTGAAGATTTTAACACTTTGTTCTTAGTAATTGATAGAAAAGGTAGGCCAAAAAATCAGTAAATATATAGAAAACTTGAACAACACCACCAAAAAATTAAGGTAACAACAAGAATACACATTCTTTTCAAGTATGTATGAGCATCAACCAAGATATATTGGGCTATAAAACAAGTGTCAATAATGTGAAAGGACTGAGATCTATATACAGAAAGTGTAATCTGACTGCAACAGAATTAAACTGGAAATCGTTAACAGAAATATATCTAGAATATATCTAAATATTTGAAAGTTAAATAACACTACTAAAACACTAGTGAACTCTGTGGTTCAAAGAAAAAAATCACAAGGAAGTTAGAAAGTATTTTAAATTAAGTGATAATGAAAACCCAATATAACATTTATGGGATGCGGCTAAAACAATGCTTAGAGGGAAATTTATACCAATAATTGTTTAGGTTAAAAAAGAAGAAGGTTCAAAGTAATTTAAGTTTTCCTTTTTAAGAAGTAGAAAAAGAAGGGCAAATTAAACCCCTAAATAAGTAGAAGTAAGGAAATAATAAAGATAAGAACAGAAAGGGTTGAAATAGGTAACAGGAAAACAATAGGAAATATCAAATATCAACTGAACTAAAAGCTGGTTCTATGAAAAGATCAATAAAATTGATAAACCTGTAATTAGACTGATTGGAAGAAGATGCAAATTGCCAATATCAGCAATGAAAGGAAACATACAGCTATAGCTCTGACATATGTTAATGATCCTGAGGGAATTTTATGAATAAACTTCAATAAATTGGATAACTTAGATGAGATGGAAAATTATTTGAAAGACACAGTTGACCAAAACTTATCCTTGATGACATAGATAATCTAAATAGTGTCACACCTAGTAGTTAAATTGAAATTCCAATGAAAAATCTTGTTACAAAGGAAACTCCAGGCCCAGATGGCTTCACTGAAGAATTCATCAAACATTTAGGAAGAAACAACACTATTCTAACACACAGTCTTTCCAAAAACAGAGGAGTTGGGAATATTTCCAGCTTGTTTTATGAGGTCTACATTATCCTGATACTAAAATCAGGAAAATTCATGATTGAGGAATGAGAGAAGGAAACTATAGACAGTAATAATCCTTCATGAACATAGACACAAAAAATTCCTTAACAAAATCTTAGTAAGTTGAACAGTTGGTAACAGTGGCAGTTCACCATGATTATGTAAGACTTATCCCAAGGAATGCACAAATGGTTTAACATTTGAAAATCAGTTATATTCCTTGGAACACTAGTAATAAAAGAGAACTTCCTAAACCGGGTATAGAACATTTGTGGAAAACCTACAACTAATATTATATTTAGTGGTAAGAGGTTAAAGACGTTTATGTCTAAGATCAGAAACAAGAAAGGATATTTGTTTTCCCCACTTTTATTCATCCTTGTATTGGCTATCCTAACCAGTGCAATAAGGCAAGAAAAAAAAACCCATCTCATATTGTTTGGAAAAGACTGGAAAACTTTCATGATCATATCTATAGAAAATCCCAAGGAATCTATAAGAAAGATTACTGGAACAGTGAGTGAGTTTAGAAGGGCTGCATGATACAAGATCAGTGTACAAAAATCAGTTATATTTATATAAGTAACAGTTGGAAATTTAAAAATTTAAAGGTGCCATTTGGAATAGCATCAAAACCCATGAAATAACTAGTAAAATTTTTAACAAATTATAAATAAGACCTATACACTAAAAACTACAGAACATTTGAAGAAATGCTGAAAAAAGAAGATCTAAATAAATGGAGAAATCTACTTTGTTCATGTATCAGACTCAATATTGTTAAGGTTGTCAGTTTTCCCTATATTAATCAATAGACTCAATGTAATATCAAATCCCAGGATGCTTTAAAAAAAAATAAAGAATGGCAAACTGATTTTAAAATATGCATGGAAATGGAAAATACCTAATAACATCTCAAGTAATCTTGAAACATAGGAATAACTACCTGATTTCAAGACTGACCATAAAACTATAGTAAACAAGACAGTGTGAGATTGACATAAGGCAGACATGTGGATATGTTTCAGACAATGAGACAACAATAATTCTAAAAATATATCCTCAAATTTGTGGTAAATTGATTTTTGATAAAGTTGCCAAAAAAATTAATGGGGGAAAGGAAGATATTTTTTAAAAATTATAATGGCATAGCTATTTTCATATGGAAAAGTGAATATTGACCATTGCTTTAAATCATGCACAAAAATTAACTTTACTTGGGTCATGGAAGTTTTAAAAAGCTGAATAATAAAACTTTTAGAAGAAAATATATAGTATTTTTCATCTTGGATTACACAAAGATTTCTTTTACAGAGGAGAAAGAGTGTGGACAATGAAAGAAAAAATGATTAATGTGTATTTCATAAAAATGGAAAACTTCTTTTTGAATGATACCATTAAAAAAATAAAAGATAAGCCATATATAGCTATATACAAAATATATAAAGACCATTCCAACTCAGTTATAGGAACACAAATGATTTTTAAAAATGGGCAAGACCCTTGAACAGACACTTGCAAAAGTAGATATGTGAATGGCTAATAAGAACATAAAGAGACACTCAGCATCATTAGAACCCACAATGAGATACCAGTACAGATCCACAATGACTAGAATTAAGAAGACTGACAGTATTAAGTCCTGCTGAGGACATAGAGCAAATAGAGCAACCATTATGGAAAAAAGATGTTACAGTGTCTTATAAAACTCAGCATACCCATATGTTATGACCAAGAAATTCCATGTAGAAGTATTTCCCAAAGAGAAATTAAAACATATTTTCACAGAAACATTGTACACAGGTCTTCATAATGGTTTTATTCATCATAGCCTAAAACTGGTAACCACTCAAATGTCCATCAGCTGTTGAGTAGATAAACAAATTGTGATGTATCCATACAACAGAATACTGTTGAGCAATTAAGAGTAGTGAACTACTGATCTGTTCAGCAATGTTGATGGACCACAAAAACATGCTGAGCAAAAAAATGTCAGACATACAAAAAAGTACCATTTATATGAAACATTGGATGAAACTACTTCATTTCTTTTTTTTTTTTTTAATTTTTTTTTTCCAACATTTATTTATTTTTTGGGACAGAGAGAGACAGAGCATGAACGGGGGAGGGGCAGAGAGAGAGGGAGACACAGAATCGGAAGCAGGCTCCAGGCTCTGAGCCATCAGCCCAGAGCCCGACGCGGGGCTCGAACTCACGGACCGCGAGATCATGACCTGGCTGACGTCGGACGCTTAACCGACTGCGCCACCCAGGCGCCCTGAAACTACTTCATTTCTAATGAAGAGTTATCAGTTGTCTGAGGTGTATGTTGTGTGAGATGGAAGGGTGGAGAGTGGAATGGAGCACAAAGGAGCTTGTTGGGGGTGGTGGTGAACATGTTCTATATCTTGATTTTGATTGTATATATTTGTTAAAAGTCATTGAACTGTAAAACTAAGATGCATTTTATTGTATATAAGCTATATGTCCATAACGTTGATTGAAAACGTGGGGATGATAATATCTATCTCAAATTTGTTGAAAAGATTAGGTGAGAAAAAGTAGGTAAACCATTAATATGGTTTAAAGCAAAAGTATGTAGCATCTGGGCACACTCATCAGAACTCAGAGATTTGAGGCTTATGAGAAACTAGGTAAAACCTAAAGAATAAAATCAGGGGCAGAAAAAGAAGACCTTGAAGCTGTAATTTCCCTACAGGAATTTTGAAAAAACAAACAAAACCCAAAACAACAACAACAAATAAGCCTATAACTAGCTTGTTGAAACTGGCTATTTCTGTAAAACCTGTTACCTGGTAGTGAAGGGCTCAGAATCTGAATAAAATGGGCCACTCTGGCCCACACTAGTTTTTATATGGTTTCCAGTGACAAAGAAGTGCCCTCAAGGCTGTGAGAATAGAGCATATATATGTTAGCAACTAGTATGTTAGGATGCTAAGCACATTTTTATGGCTACCCTTGAGATCTCCCTAGATGGTTGCATCCTAACATTTCCACATTGAGTTTATGATTCTTGGGGACAGTGGAAAAGGAAATGACTTTCACTCTGTGTTGCACTTGGAGCCAATTTGTGCTTGTAGAACTCTTTGATGAGCATCCCTGCTTCATCGCAGGTCCAGATACACATCCCTAAGTCACTGACCAAGACAGAATGGAATTGTTATTAAGGATTCTTTTTACATGTACTTAAGGCTCAGCAGGCTTTTTTCCTAAAGCAAATATGTAAACAATGATTAGGCAGTTTTATTTTACATAGTTCTGCTCTCAAGATCTGCCTAAGGTTAATACATGATAAAACTCAAGGGCAATAATGGTTTCTCTTTGGGTACTTGGATTACAGTATATGAAACTTGAAAGTAGGCAGCCGTGTTTCTACCTTCAAACAGAGAAGCGCAAGAAGCTGGTGTGTAGTGAGAGAGAATGAAATAGATGAACAGAGGGCAGGTTTAGATATTTTTGAGAGCCATTGGAATAATTAGATGCCATTGTATTCATATTTAAAATTTTTCCTGTTTTTAATTTTTTTTAAGTTTCTGATGACTGCAACAAGAAAAGTTTAATATGTATAAAGAAATATTTTCATTTCAACCAGAGATTTAAAAAAATGATGTAGAATGAGGATATTGCAATATTCCTGGTATGTGTTGGGCTGTGTGCCAAAAGTGAAATGTGATTTTAAGTGAAAAATTCAGGTCATTCTTCTACTTCCTATGTTTTTTTTTCTATCTAAAAACAAATTTAGAAAATTAGTGCTATTGAATTTTATCAAACAATTGAGGATATAGTATATATTAGAATATAAATTAGGGTATGGGTTAGATTGCTGTCACAAAAACACATTTTAACAATGGATTGGGTGAAATGTAAATTTGTTTCTTTTTTACTTAACCATCTGAAAGCAGAGAACAGGTAGAGCTGATAGAATGTCTTCACTATTCCCTACGTATGGCTTCCATTTTTATGGAAGTGGCTGTTTCTGATCCTCATGTCACATCTGCATTCTAGTCAGTGGGAAGGACAAAAGAGGAATGCCTGTGCACACTACTTCATTTTGAAGACATGACCTAGAAACTGAACATAATACTTCTGTTCATATCATATCCACCAGAACTTGATTGCAGGAGCACACCTGGTTGCGAAAGAGTTTAGAAAATTTAACCTTTATTTAGGTTGTGCTGTGCCCAGTTGTAATTGGGGTTCTATTTTTAAAAGAAGAAGACATGGAATATTGGGGGATATCTAGTCTTGTCTGTCACAGTTAGGAGGGCTAGAGTAACATGAGGATAGGAGAGGGGAGTTTAGATCTGGGATCTGTGTTGATTCTACAGACAGGAGGACTTGAGGACAACTGGGTTTTCAGATTTGGTCTGACAATGGTATGGACTCTGGATTAGTGTGGCAGAGATTGGAGTAAGGTTGGAAACCAGGTGGGAGGTTGTCTTAGTTGCTTATGGTTAGGCAGATGGCGTAGAAATGGTGAGGAAGAGCTAACCCTGAGGACTAATTCATATAGATAATTATATGCCTGGGGAAGAGGTTAAAGTGCAGAGGAGAGGGGAGTTTCAGAGATGACTTAAGGTTCTAGTTTGTGAAAGTAGAAGGGACACGGTTACACTGACCCCAAGCAGGACAGTTGGGAGAGCAAACAGTTCTTGGGAAAGACAATAAATTTGATGGACATATTTTTTTGGTTTCTCTTGATTATAATTTAGGTATGGGAGGGACAAAAAAGCAGGTTGGTGCTTGGCTCATCCTTGAACCCCTAGGTTGATTTTGGACTCTTTCAGTGTGTCTTTGATTTTTGCTACATAAACATGCTTATAACCACTGTGGAAGCCTGAAATCTGGAGGAGTTTTGAGATATGAGGTGAAATGAGATTGATATAGTGTGCCCCATTCCTGGGCACATACCCTTCATCATTCTTCATTTTGTTATTTTTAGAGAATATGTAGAATGGATTAGCCTACTAACTACTGGCAGAAAGTATGCATTGGATATGTCAATGCCCAGTTTTTGCTAAAATCTCATTAAGCTTTGAAACCAGAAGTTTGAATTGATAAAAGTTCCTCTTAGAAATTTATATTCCTTTTTTACTAGAAACTTCCTTGGACTTATCTTTCAGATCAAAGCAAAGTACTTGTCAATGTGATTTTCCAGCAATATCCAAATAACAGTCCTCAAAGTGAATTGGTTTGAAAAAGATAATTCTTTGAAATCCTTTGGGTTTCTAAATGTTGAAAGAAGTATGAAAAGTTGCCTTCAGTTAGATCTTTTCAAAACATCTGGATGAATACAATTTGTGATTGGTCAATAAAGAAATAATGAGTAGTTTACCTAAATATAGTCTGAACTTACATCCTCCACCTTTACATTGTTTTTTGATGTGATGCAAAAACTAAGAATTCAGTTTTCAGGGGTGTGACTGCCCAGAAACTTCCGTGTATTTTGGTACAAAGGGGATAAGTGATAGTGTTTAGGGAGATTTCTTCTCTCTGCTATTCAGTTGGTGGAGCATTTGGTCTTAATGGAGGCTCACCACTTGAGGTTGGCTTGACATTTCTCTGTCTTGTTTCTAAACACCTTTTGTAAAAATAAGTAAACAAGTCTTTGCCACTCTAGAGAGGGAGGTGCATTGTTGTCTATTATGAAATGCTCTCTTTGTAGAGGACATTATTTTCTCCCTCCTTTTTTATTCAACATCTCTTTGAATGGTAGCTAGAGAAGATTCTTTAAAAACTTTGGTAGTCAGTTGATCCTTCTTGAGTCAAGAGATTTTTTTTTTCGTATGAAAATTCTTTCTAGGAAGATTATACCTTATAAGCAGCAACCGGTGGTTCTTCTGATTAAGGGGGAAAACTATTTACAATGCAGGCAGAGATAAAAAGGCTGCTATACAAAGACATAACTGTCTTTCTAAATTCAGTGGCTATTTCCTGTTTAATTTTTTTTTCCTGTTCAAAATAGTCATAGGTATCAGACAGCATTTGGACTAACGGCCTAAGAGCCTTAATAATTTATTATTCAATAATTTTGAATTACTCAGGGAAAATGTTAGCACTGAAACCCATTGCCTTCTGTTTTATCTTCTGAATCCTTAAACTTTTGTCCTTTGTGGACATTTCTCAAAATTAGAGCATTAATGAAAGTCTTTGAACTTTCTTCTCCTTGCCATGGTGGAGTTCTAAGCAGCTGATTTTAGATCAGTTGGTTTCCCATTTCCAAGAAAAGGAGAAGCAGTAAGAAGTGGACAAATTCCTTTTCAATAGTAGTAGTTTGGCTACAAGGATGTTTGAAGTGGTAGTTTAAAAAAATGTTGATGGTAACATGGGCACACTAAAATACCAGAGCAGAAATATAGTTAGGTGTAGAATTTGGTTCTTAAACCAGTGTATTTTGGGGGGTCTTATTCTGTATCAAGAAAGGATTATAGCATATCATTCTTTGATGTTACACATTTCAGAAGAGTAGTGTCATATTTAGCTTAAAACATGAGCTTTCTTTAGAGTGAATGTATGCATGTGTATGTGCCTGTGAGCAGTCAGTAATGCCAAAAAAAAAAAAAAAATCTATGATGTGAGTGGATGTTGGTCATTCGATTTCTGAGCATGTTATAAGGTTCAGGGAGTGTTCTTACCTGTAACACCACATGAGGAAAAGTAGTCCACCAGTGGCCACCTGGAAGTTGCCAGCTCCTCTGTGACATTGGGTTGAGACTGGTAAGAACTAACAAAGTAAAGCGCAACTTATTGCATCCACTGTATACGGATGTGGGTACTTTTTATGCCTGGCCAATCCCAGCAGAAGTCTGTAGCAGATAATACCAGGGTTTGTACAGAGAGATTAACATATTGTTCAGGAGACCGAGAGAGCAGTGTGTATGCACAACTTACTTGGATTGAGTGCAAGATACATATTCTTATGTATATAAAGAAATCCACCTGGACATGTGTTTTTGAACACATGCAACTCTTCAGAAGCATGCTGCTGTGTCACTGTATTGATATATACACTTTCTAAAAGATTCATGTTTGCACACATGAAGGATCATCTGTGGAGTCAGTGATGTGGTAGAGCTGGTGCCTATTAGCTCATTGAAGTCCATTGTTAGATTTTTGAAATTTTGCAAGCTGGTTAAATAGACATTAGTAAAAATTACACTGAATAAACTTTGCAATTAGATACCTTAGAAAACAAAAATAATAAGTACCCCAGACGTATTCCTTTCTAATTAATTCACTATGTTTTACTGTTATCTGTGCTCTTGAGGATACTTAGGACTATTGTGTATATACGGTGGAAACACTGCATAATACCGTGTCATGCATTTCTTCCTCACTCTCTTCGTTGCCGTCCATTTGGTAACTTGATAATGGATAAACAGAAGTCCGGGTTACTCTCCCTTCTTTCTTGTTTTTTTTCTTCCTGGGGCTTTTGATATAAACATGTGAAAGGCCAAAATAACTTAAAGATCATTTTATATGTTTATGCAGAATAAACATACATTTTAAATATCTAATACAATGTATTGTGATTCACAAGATAATTTTTAAATTAGAAAAAAATGTGTACTTAATTCATAATGTACTAGAAGATGTGTCCTGGACTTTAACCAGAGAGAAAGGTTAGGTTCACTTTCAGTGGCCTTGGTTTCTGTCTGCGATGGTATTGCCTTGTTTGGAGATAAAAATGAAGTTGAGATCGAAGGCTCTTGTGAATACAGGGCTTGGGTCACTTTGTATTTCCAGTTGCTGCCATGAGAGGCCTTGTCTAATAATATCTGATTGTTCATCTCTAGAATGACTGTAATAATAATAATATTCACCATATGAAGTTGTAATGAGTATTCAATAAGATTACATATAGAAATCACATAGAGAAATTGCAATGACTGTTCAGGCCATCTACAAATGATAGTTAATAAGAAATCGGTATCATCATCATTGCTTTGTTGAATACTACTGTTTGTCAGGACCTGTTCTAAGAATTTTGCTTATATTATCTCATTTAAACCTTCAAAAATCCCCTGAGACAGGCCTGTAACAGAGGAGGAAACAGAGTGATTTAGTCACTTGTCTGGTGTCACATAGCTAGTGTGTAGGGACTTGGAATTTGAACCCAGGTCCGACTCCAAAACCCATGTTCTTACATTTCAACACTTTTTACTTACTACTTCAGTATCCCTCACAAGGCATATAGTAGGTGTTTAATAAAAAATGTTTTGATAACATTGTGGTGCTTTTTTCTAAAATGGTTAACCTCATTTCTTAGCTCCAGGTGAACAGAAAATTCCATTTCTCTTGTGAGGTGTTTCATTGAGATAACTACCTACTCACAGCTAAAGCTAGTACTCAGGAGGAGTCTTAGGGTGCTCTGCAATAAGTGTACTAAATCAAACACACCCAGACACACACACATTTCTTTTTAATGGTAGTTGTTTTTTTCTGGTTTCCATTTGTTAGGCTATTAAGAGAAGTTTTGTTTTAGTGGCTTTTGTTTCTCTGTTTATGAACTCCTTCCAGTGAGGTGCTATAATCTGGCACGTGGAGACTGTTCCCCTCTAATAGGATTTACCTTTACAAATATCTGAAAATTCTTCCAGGAGAAGATTAAATTGTTTAGCTCAATATTTAATCTGTTACTTCCTTTCTAAAGACACCCCATGGACTTTGTCATGCATTTGGCTGATACGAGCGGTATTGATCAGTCATAAACCAAAAAAAGCCAGAGAATGGCCAGCACAGCCTCTCCCATCCCCACCTTATAATTAAATTTTGATTTGAGCTGCTTTTGATTAATCTTATTTGTGAGTGTGTGAATTCGAGACGACTGCTAAGTTTCTAAAGTTGCTGGGCATTGGTCTCTGGTGGATGGCTCAGCTAAAGAACAGTATGATTGCATTTTTATGGTTTTCAGATATTTAATAGCTTCTTCCTGTCATTTTCTGAATGACTGAATATGGTTCAGCCCTCTGGGAGTGGCACAGCATCCAAGAGCTGGGAAGATGACTGAGGTCTGTGTACTTGACTGATTGCCTTAGTCTTAATTGTTCTCTTAATTAGCTGCAGTAGCAACTGCATCTGGGGAGAGATCACGGTATTGGTAAACAGCTCCACCTTGGAGCTCAGGGGAATGCCTTTTGGCGTACAGACAGTGAGCAGCTCAGGGGCTAGGTTCTCCTCAAGTTCGGGGACCTGCCAAATTGGCAGCCCCCAAGGCTGATGCCCCACATGCAATCTGTCATTTCGGCCCCTGAGAAGCAGGTCTCCAACTGTTTGTCCTTAAACAAATTCAATTTTAATATGCAAAAACCTGGCTTTAGTGGGCTGAATGGACGAAGATGAAAACAAAAGGGAAGGGATGCCCAGTGAAGGCCCCCCAGCTGGGTAGTAGGCTTGGGAGTGGGAGGCCCAGGGCCCCGGCTGCCAACAGGAAGAGCAGCTCCTCCTAAGCAGTTGGCGGTTTTTCAGGAAAGGAGTTGTGGATGGGTTCACTTCAGCTGGTCTCTGAGGTGTGGCTTGGTTCCTGAAGCCTCATTTTATTCTTATTATCTACTTGACATTTCTCCTTCTCTTTTGTATTTATCTACTGTAGTGTTGAACTTAACCTGAAACTTAGCTCCCCACCCCCTCCGCCTTTTCCCCTCAAATAGGAGGTAGCTCATCTAATCTGAGGGTTTTGGAACCTGAAGGTGACTCAACTTGTTTCTTTGTATAAGTGACTGCACTTTGTCATGGCGACCCAATTGAGGTACTTTAGAGCTAGTAGAACCAGTTCAGACTCACATTCATATACAGAATGGAAAGGAAAACAGGTGCTTTGGTGGGAAACTGCAAAGTTCGTACTTAATATTTTAAAAGCCAGGATAAAGCGGTAAGAAATTGGCATGGAAACACAGTGTAATCTTAAAAATAAGATGAACCAATTTTCTGCATTTGCAAGTAGATAACAGAAAATTCATTAGTTGAGGACTGAGGGCACAGTGTGAATCTCTGAGCTCTCAGGCAAGTCATTTTCCTTCTCTATACAAGATTCTCCTTTGACATAAACAGGCAAGCCCTATCTACTTCACATACCTGCCAATGAAGATCATATAAGATGATAGTAATAAACTTGCTTTGAATATCTATATTTTATAATTAAATTGCAAAACATGATCACAGGTATATTTTCATTGCATTGGAAATAAAAATGCGACTGAGATATGGTGGCATTTCATGTGAGTGTATCATGGTTGTATGGTTGGATATTTCTTCTCGTCACTCTTCCAGAAAATTGCCTTATGCTTAATTTAACTCTTTTTTTCCCCCACAGAGCAAAATTCTCAAAAGAACAATTCCATTATTTTGAAGGTTGCCTCTGAACCTTAACTATGTAGAGTGTTCATAGAAAAGTAATTCCTGGAAATTAAAATGATTTAAACTATGAGATCATGGTTCAAAGCCATGCATCATACCATTTACAAGACAAAACTGTAAACTGTAGAGCTAACTACTTGTGGCCATTAAAATGGAAGGGCTGCTTCCTGTCAAAAAATGTAATCAGTAAGTTCACCTTGATATTATGTCAGTGTTAGGATGACTGCATTTCAGTCACCAAAACTCCCTCCACCTCCTGAATCTCAGCTGTATATGGTGTAATATGTTATGTCTGCCCTTTGCCTTTCTATAGTAAAATACTTTTCGTGATGGCAGAGAAGATTACCTATGTTAACTGTCTTTGTATAGAGTCACAGCAAAATCCCTCTTTTATACTTGGGTCAAGCACAGAGGAAAGTCACAAATATTGACAATAGGAACATTGATTACTAGATACCTTGTCATTGTTGGTGACTAAAACACCAGTAAAGGCCATTAAAAGCATCAGTTCACTTGTTATCAAGGTTTTCTCTAACAGAGGCAACCTACAATATCTTCTCATCAGGGATCACTGTTATACAGCTCCCATCTTGGTAGGCATATGCTTGACCACCTGCTTTAGGATGCCTTTCTTATCACCAACACAGTGTCCTACACCCAGAGAGGAGCATAGTTTAGTGTCTCAATTCCCATCCCCAACAATTTCCCTCTCACTTCTGTACTCTAGAGGCTGGGAAAATAAATACTAAATTCCTCACCTTTTCTTTCAACAAGGGGTGGCCACCCACATGCCATAGTTCTAGCCAATGAGATATAAATAGAAATATTTTATCAACTGGACTTAAGGGTGTTCTTGGAAACATTTTGCTTTTCTGATAAAAAGAAAAAAAATTATAGTTTGCCCATCCTTTCATTCTTTGCCTTTTCTTCCTTCTGAAATTTAAATGTGATGCCCAATGGAGCATCAGCTGTCTTTTGGTTTTTCAACTAGCCAACAGGTTGAAAAAGGTGGAGGAAAGAGCCTGTTTCCAAGAAAGCAGTGAGGAGGGCAGCAGTGACCTAACCCTGCACTCCTTGTTACAGGAGAATTAAGAACTTGCTATTTGTATAAGTCAGCGGAGGTTATCTGTTACCTGCAGTTGAAGGCATACGAAACTGATGAAAAGAGCCCTGTGAATCTGAAAAATTTACAAAGCACCAAATAAGAGGCCTCAGTAGAAACCTGTGCTTCTTATTGAGCAAAGCCCTGTAGTCTCTAACGCAGGGGTTGGCCGACTATGTCCAATGCGTGAAGTTTGGTTCTCTGCCTATTTTTGTAAATAAAGTTTTATTGAAACAGAACCACACTCATTTGTTTACGTTATCTATGATTGCTTTTGCCCTACAATAGCATAGTTGAGTAGCTTCAGCACAAATTGTGGTGGAGACTGTATGATACACAAAGCCTAAATAACCTGTCCAAATACATTTGAACTTCATGATAAGTCAGGTTGTTTTCTCTGGCCTTTTATAAAGCAGCAGAGCTCTGGGCTTTAACCTTTTAAGGCATGACTGTTGCAGTGAGGAATATCCAGCAGAGTATGCATAAATATTAGGCTTTTGGTTTTTACCAGAAACAGCTCTCTGGAGAGCTTGCCTGTGGAGGGGATGCACACCCTCAGACCCAGGACTCTGCAGGCCTGTGCTCAGCCAGCATTCTTTCCAATATCCAATTTCTCTAAAATGAATTCTAAGTGGCTACTTGTGTCTGATTCTCCTCTAAGCTGATGCCAGGTCTATTCACTTGGAAAAACATCCCAGTTCTGGGGAAGCTGTTCTGAAATCTTTCTGTCATACATAGTGCTGCAGGTCTGCTTCTGTTAGTGCATTATCAGAATTCCTGGGTTGTCAGGTGTTTCCTTATCCTTGAATGCATTTCTTTCTTCGTGGGTTTTTTTTTTTTTTTTTGGTTTGTTTTTTGTTTTGTTGTGTTCTTTTGGCATCTACAAGAAGGAAGGGAGAAAATTTCTCAATACAACTAGAAATTCCGAAAATTATGTATTCATGAAAACAGGTTAAGAATGAAGTCAGGGGCTGCCTGTGTGACTCAGTTGGTCATGATCTCATGGTTTGTGGGTTTGAGCCCCGCGTCAGGTTCTGTGCTGACAACTTGGAGCCTGGAGCCTGCTTCGGATTATGTGTGTCCCTCTCTCTCTGCCCCTCCTGTGCTCACACTCTGTCTCTCTCTCTTTCAAAAATATACATTAAAAAAATTAAAAAATAACAAAGTCAGCATGGCTCTTACCAATTTTTCCCATTCTATCAACTTACCCCTCTCCAGGCCATGGATCTTCATTTATCTTTAGTCTTTAAAAAATACTCATCCTCACTTTATTTTTTATTTCAGTGCAGATATAATCAATGCATTGCTCTCTTTTTCTCTACTCCCCCAAATACATCTTTTTGCTCTTCTTCTGATAAAAGAAACACGAATGGAAAAAGTAAGTCATAGTTTTGATATTAAGTCTCCACCTTATTATGTTCTTTCAAGTTTCTTCTCTTACAGATGGGAGGGCAAAAATCCAACAAAAGTAAACAAGTGGAATAGGAGAAAAGACAACTATAGCAATACAATGATGAATTTAAATTTAAGCCAGGTAGTGTTGAGAATTAGTCTATTTAGAGTTGCAGTCTATTGATGGTTTTGGCTTTTGCTCCGGGGCGCAGGGGCAAGAGAAAAAATCCTAAATTCCCATGGAACATCCTGAAAACAAAACTTGCTGGAGGACTAAGCAATCCTCTAAACTCTGGAAAATACTTAGCCAAGTAGTTTTTGGTAGTTCCGGCCTCCAGGCAGGAAAGGATTGGGTGATGTAACCATTGTCCTCTGTCTTAGAATATAAAATTAGGGGGAACCAGTCTGGTGAATTCAGGAATTTGGATTTAAGTTCAGTGTACCGTTCTTTCACACCCACTGACATGTTGATATACTGACCAAGAAAACCCGGGGTCCTGGGAGATGAACTAGACGCTGAGTTTGCAACACGCTTTGTAAAGGAAGAGAGTATTTTCATGATGTGCCTGAGACACTTCCAGTAACTCCTGTCTCTAATGGAGGCAGGAAGACTAGAGAGACCCAGGAGAGGGTGCTTTGGAGTCTACCTGGCAGGTATGCATATTGCATATGGACTGAGTTCTCTGCCTGAAAGAAGATGCTTTATCATTCAGAAGTGGAAAACATTCTGTCTTGCTGTAGCATTTCCACCCTGCATCTCATTTCCCTCCCTTCCACCATACATATGTACACCTTTCCATAGTTTGGAGATGACAGGTAAGACCACCCGTAATTTACAGATGAGATAGGAGAGACCCAGAGAGGGCAGGAGAACAGCTAGGGAGAGCAGAGCTGGAATTGAAAACTTAGTTTTTGTATTCCAACCCTCCCTTTCTTTCTGCGGTGTGTAGAGTCTCTAGTGAAGGAGAAATTGACAGCAATTGGTGTAGACTCTGAGATCTTAACCAGCCAAGAAAGTGGATGGGCTCACAGGTAAGCAACAGTTGCTGCAATGCATTCTGTAAACTGTAAAAAAAATACATATATATATATATTTATATTATATATATAAATATATATATATGTAAGTATATATATATTTATATTATATAATATAAATATATATATATGTAAGTATATATATAAACATATATTAGGTTAACTTAGAACCTCCAGCCTACAAGTTCATGAATATCAGAAGGGGAATGGAAGGTGGAAGCCAGGGCATTTGGATCAAGCCATTGCAATCCTTGGCTCAGCCATAGAATGTCACCTTTATATCATGTAACTCTCAGGATAACAGTGTTTCCTAGGGGGTAGAAAAACAGAGATTTTTTTTAAAGGAGCAATTTTAAAAGCCCAGAATTATCTCAACCAGTGCTTGAGTAATTCATAGACATCATTGATATTTAAAAAATTTTCTTTCTTCTGCCTATTTTTCCATATTATTATTATTATTATTATTATTATTATTATTTGTAGTTTACAGAAATTGTGTGCCTACTTTCTTAATTTTTTCTTTAGCATAGGTTTTATAAATTACATGTTTTCCTTTAAAAATTTAGATTTTATTTAATGGGCAGCCTAAATTAACTTGAAAAATTCTTAGGTACCTAATACCAAGAATCCTATATTCTTAAAATACTCTTCATAAAAGAAAACATAAAGCTAGCTATATTATGGTTTGGGTGTAATGAATTTTCAAAGACTGAAAATTGAAGACCTACATTGTGGGGAAAAGATGGTTTGTGGAGAGAAGCCAGTGCACATTGAAAAGACAACACAGGAGGATCCCTGATGGGGACAATGGGGTAAATATATAAGTTAACCCCAGGGACCAGTGGAGGAGTCAGTTACCCGGCTACTCAAACAACAAGTGTTTTGGAGGTTCTTTGTGTATAAGCCGTTTTGTAGCCATTACCTTTCTGAAAACATGATCATGCTGCCTTTTAAAGGAGGAATTGGAGAGCCAGCCATCAAGTCCTAGAGATTTGTTCATCTCAGAAGTGCTGGGTATCCTTGGGTTGTGGGAAACATCCTGGGCATTTGGCATCCTGGATAAGATGGCTCTAGTCTTTGCTCCTCCTCTTCTGTTTCTATCTTACTCTATGTTGTTTTGGTCGGGAGGAAAAGGAGCCCAGTGGCAGTGCTCGCTTGCCCTTCTGGCAAGTGCTGACCATGGTGAAGGATTCATTTCCTGACAAGTGCTTATGTTTACTGCTTCTCCATCTTTCCCATCCGGAGCACGCCTCACTCAACAACTGGTTAGATTGAGAAGATCCCTTAGGGCCCCTCTTACCCATGGTCTTTACTTACTTTTGAAATTCATGTTTCTTTTTGGGTGTGCATTGCTCGTTTTATAATTGGACTCAATTCAGCAGTAGCTCTGGCCAGTAGCTATTAATTATCACTTTGTTCTCCTCTTCCCATAGCAATTATTAATTAAACTGCTCAGAGAGTCATAATGAGAAATTAAAGGCTGTGATAATGTTTTAGGAAGCCATGTCCCTCGGTCTTACAGGTCTGCATTCTGTTCCAAAGGCAAAGCAGGGTTCATTGTTTAATTCATAGACATTTACAGAGTTTCCTCTAGGGAGAAGGCTTCATGCCAAGAAGTGGGCATACGAAGCTGAGGGCTCATGTTCTAGGGAGGAACTTCAGATAATGGTGTGAACTGTTTTTTGATCCAACCCTAATTCCTATTCCTATTTCTTTCTCAACCTGTGCCACCCCATGGAGAATCAGGCCCAACTTTCTTTCTACCTTCATTACCCACTGTTCCCTCCCACAACTTTAAGGGCACTCGGGTTAATTGTTCCCCTTCTGAGTTCCTATGGCAACCTTATATAAATCTCTATTGTAGAACTAATATTTTATCATTTTTTAAAGCTCAGCTGCTTCTCTCATCCTCAGCAAAATTTTTCAAAGTTTAAACTGACATTTATTACTATTTTTTTTTTTTATCTGTGTATCACCAACCCCTAGCCCAAGTCTTAGCTTAGCACTTGGTATTTGGTAAATATTGAAGTTTTGTAATTTCAAGTAAGGATCGATGGCTAGGTGACAGGCTCAATTCTAGGAACAACTTTAGAGTTGCTGCAGGGGGTAAAAATCTAGACCTAAGGAGCAAATTGGGTGGGGCCCTGGGGGTGGCCTTCCACGGAGGCCAATGTACAGTTCAGTCAGGTCCATTATGTAGAGCCAGCCCACCCTACTGCACTCCAAAGGAAATGCGAACATTTCCTCTCAGTCTGTTTCATTGCCAATATCAACTGACACTCAGCCTCTCGTGGTATTCCTTGCTTTTGACTTCTATGGCCATCTGATCCCTTGGCTCCAAGCTCCACGTCTAAATGCTCACCTCAGGGCTTTCTTTCTTTATAAACCTTTTGGACATGATTTTCCTTAGCAGTTTGACCCCTAGCAGTCTCTTTTGGACATACTAGTATCTGCTCTGGATCCTAGGATGAAATCCCACTGACTTGGACCCAGAATGGCTGGCTGCCCCTATGATACCATTTCAGGAAGTAGAAAAGCCATGATGAGCCAGTCAGTCCTCCACACTCTCTGAATTTCCTCCCTTAACATATACCTTTTCACAGTGGCTCCCAGAAATGTTTCTTGCTTTGGTTTACAATGCAATGGAAGAGGTAATTTTACTTTCTAGTGTATATAATGTGTACAAAAGAATTTGAAAGAAATTTTTGGTTGGGAGGAAGGAAAGGGAGCTTATGGCTGGTGGGTGGGTGGGTAGCAGGATTCAGTTTGGAGAAAGTCTCTACTGCAGTGTAGAGAAGGGATCATTTGGAAAGAGGAATGTCACCCATACTATAGAGGCAGTAGACACCGGTGGACATCTGTTGTTTTGCCACTCAGTATCTATTCACTTTTCTTTTGTTAAAATACTGTGATATTCTTGGGAACTATCATTCCACCAGCCTGAGCATGTTGAATCCACCAGAGTGTGAGGTGGGGAGTACATGCAAGTCAGCCTTGGCCAATAGTATATACAGTCCCTGGCCACTGAGGTGGTTCAGTGAGAGTCAGACCCAACAATTTTCATTCAGTATTTTGGGGAAAATAATTCCCCCCTTTCTTCTAGGTTTGTGGTTATGAGAATATAAGCCTGGAGAAGGCCACCTTAATGGGGCAAATTCCTGGGAGTGAAATCCATGTAAGTGAGAGCAAATACCAGTGATTAATAGGCTTGACATCCTTTGGGAAGTAGAGCCCGGTATGCTTTCTATATCTCAACTGTTCGGTCAGTACATATCCTTTTTGCTTAACCCAGTTTCAGTTGTTATTTTTTCTGTTACTTGCAACCAGAGATGTCCTGAGGAACATAGCAAGTAGAGGAAATGTCTCTGGGTTTGAGGTCAGAGAACCTGAGCGTAAAACCTATGTCTGTCACCAATTGGCTGCATACTTAGCTTTCCAGGGCCTCAGTTTCTTTATCTATAAAATGATGCCTATGTCAGGGGTGTATTGGTCAATGTTGTTTGTAGTAAGCACTGAAAATATCTCTAGTTAAGTAGAAAAGTAATTCATTGGAAGGGTATCTGATAACTCACGGCATTGAGAAGGTTAAGGAAACAGGACTGGAAAATGAGCAGAGATCAAGGGAACTGAGCAGCGAGAACCTCAACTAAAGTTCAGCTGAAGGAACAGTCCTGTTAGGACCCTGCCACCTCTCCATTCACCACTGCATGGAGGCACCCTGTTTGATACTGCATGGCTCACAGGTCCATTACTCTTGGTGGCACTCATTCCACATTTAAAGCTTGCTTAATGCTGGACATCCTATTGGGTAAGATAGTGAAGGGTTTCCCAGAAGGGAATAGGGCTTGGATGTTGGGCGGCTTAACATAATGACAAAAGTTCACATCAAAAAAGCTGCTGAAGAATCGCACGAGGTAAGGGCTATAACGGCCCAACATTGTGCTCTATCATTGTTAGTTCTTCTTTCCCTTCTTTACATTTCTGGCCAGTGCTGATCCTACCAGTCTTTTTTTTTTTCCTTCCAAATTTTTATTTAAATTCTAGTTCGTTAATACCTAGTGTAATAGTGTTTTCGGGAGCAGAATTTAGAGATTCATCATTTACGTACAACACCCAGTACTCATCATAAGTGCCCTCCTTACTACCCATCACCCATTTAGCAACCCCCCCCCCCCCAACTCCATCAACCCTCAGTTTGTTCTCTATTATTCAGAGTCTATTCTGGTCCTACCAATCTTATAAGTCTCTGTATTTAGAGAACTACCTGTCACCAAGTCCCAGATCTAATAGGCTAAATTAGGCTGACCGGCAGAGTCCATCCTCTGCACACTAAAATGTTCAGTGACTTTCTCTCTCACTGGGGATCTCTCCATTCTATCAACTTTGCCCAGTTTTCCTTTGCTGTGTGTGGTCTCAGTTACTTTGCTAAATAGCTAGTGTCTTTAGGGCATAGTCAATATCTATTACATCATTTCCCGTTAAGTGCTCAGACATAACCTAGCACATGGCAGGTGTTCTTCAGATCAGCGTTTATTTACTGATTTGTTCAAAATTAGTAGTGGTTGGCTGGCTATTCCAAGAAATCATGGATGGGATGTATTCCTAGAACCAATAACTGTGTCTACCTGCATTTAGGCATCTGTTGAATGGATGAGTGGATGGTACTGTCATAGTAGGCAACATCCAGCATCCTACTGCAGCTTTAAGACCGCTATTCATGCCTGTAAGTGGGACCTTGGATTGTGCCACTTGTTAAGTATCTTAAAGATTGCTACCCAGATCAAGGTAAATGTTAATAGTGATGGTGTACTGAGTTCTGCCTAATCTCAGGTAAGAGGCAGAGGTGTGTACTGGGGCATTGAATACCTCTGTGTAGGGTGGGCACATGGAGTGGGCAGGCCATTCTAACAACAATAGGCATCTAGGAGGACCTCTTACATGCTGGGTACTGATGTATGAAGAGGAGAGAAATACAGCTTTGCCTTTGAGAAACTCAGAGCCTAGTGTGCTCACAAATCCTGGCTTTTTAGATGCTCTGAAGTTAGTCCTCAGTGGAGAGTGTATCCTTGGGAGGAATTAAGTAATAGAGGAAAGATTCCTGTGTTGGCAACACTATTCATGGGTTTTAAGTTCCAGAGGATTCTCTTAGAGAGAGAATTTCCCAATATTTCTTTTCTGTAATTCAGGTCAGAGGTTTATGCAGGCAGTATAGTCTTCCACATTTCCTGACATTTCCAGTGTCTTTCACAATAGCTTATTACCAAATTTATGGGATTTAATCTTGTCCAGGCCTTTTTACTACCACAAACTGGTAATCACTGTGTGCATGTCGAGTGTGTGTGTGTGTGCACGCACAAGTACACATATGATCATGTGTGGAGATGATGACATAATGAAGAGAGGGGTGGAAACCAGGGCTGGTGGAACAAGAGAGAGGAGAAGGATGTGTATAACTGTTAGCTCTTTATTTCCTGATTCACTATCAGTGACTCTGTTAATGCTTTGCCTGTTTAGCTAATTTGCATTAGTCTGTTACTAGGAACTTTAAATGTTCAAAGGCCTTAAGGTCTTTTTGTTTTATGAGTTTTGAGTCTAGAGGAGGTACAGCCGGCAGACAGGTGGAAGGACATTCTTCCCTGACATCTCTACAGTCTCTGGTCTGCCTTTGAGGACAAGCATTTAGAGCCTCCTTTGAGGGCTGTCCACTTGTTAAAGGAGTTGATGCGTTTTCCTCTTTAGTGACTTGGGAAGAGTGGGGTGGGGTGGGATGGGGGAGTTAATTCTCTGGTGCCTAGTTCAGTGCCCCAGGCTTAGGAGATGCCCCAAAGCATGTTGCTTACCCCTGCTGCTCTTCTGCCCCATTCAACAGCTTCGCAATGTGGCCTCTTGCTCGGTGAATTTTCCATTCTTAGTGTTTCTCCCACATGCACTCAGTTGTTCCACAATCCCACAGAGGTCGTATGGTCTGTGCACAGGGCATGTAATTTGCTGATCCCATGATTAGACATGCACACAAACCTCAGTGCTATTAAAATGAACTCTGCAGTTGGCCTTTGGATTGCTTCCCCCTAAACAAATCTCCTAGGCACATGTGAATGGAATTAGTCCTCAGATCACTCTGGCCTGCAGCATACTGGTGTTGAATACTTTTGCTCTGTAGTACTTCCGTGGTTGTAGGCAGCCCAGATTCCTGTGATCAGAGGCATATGTATTGATTTTGGGTGCCTTCTTTGGGCCAACAGTTTCAAAGTGAGAAGTGCCTCACTCTTAGTCTCAATGTGGTTTGGGTGTAGAACTTGAGGAAAGAGTTCTTGGTTCTTTCTTTCTCTGATTTTGTTCCTTTGTTGTCTTGACAACTAGAATAATAATCTTAAATGTCTGTGTTTGTATATTCTTTAGAGAATATTTTATCACAAGTCTTTTCCAAGAATGTCTGTCTCACGATGCATTGATTATTCCTCAGTGTCTTCCTTTTGTGTGTTTGTGCACTTATTTTCTGCAGTTGAGAGAAAGAAATGTTAGCATGATGTAACTGGCTCTGGGGCTGAGGATCAAGAGTCCTCAGTATAGGACATTTTACCTTGCTGGCCTTCAGTTTTCTAGATGAAATAGACCAGATGACTATAAACTCTAAACCCCCATGACTGTATGCCAGAATTAGGTAAGAATGTGCCATTACTTGCTATGATTCTTATAATAATAATCTTTTCCATTATGAATGGGAATTTTCCAGTTTTGTACTCTTTCACTGTAGTATTTTTTTGTTTGATGAAATATGTTACTTCATGTACTTTAATCATTAGTATTTTGGGGGAGGGGTGAATGCTGCCAAATAAACACAATAATAACTGGCAGAAGGTTGGTGCTATCTCAAGGCATTGTTTTACAGTGATTGGAATGAATATCACGGAGATTTCTTTCTCTGCTTTTTAAGAGATCTCTTGTATTGTTCCCTCTCTCCTAAAACTGACCCCCCCATCCCCTCTTATTGACTTGCGGGCTTCAAAGAAACTTCAGACATCCCTGAGGAAGTGAGTCCTCATGGTACAAGAGGTGCCCCAGGAGGACAGAACATCCAAACACACTGGTTTGGAATCCCTGATATCTGACACAGTGATGCTTCAATTTTGATTTTGGAATCATTCAATTTTTCTTTGGGTCCATGTGTGATGGTTAGGGACGGATCTTTGGTGCCTAGGGCAGGATGTCTCTCCCTTGGCCATATCACACATATGTATCATTTCAGAGCTGGAATTGGAATATTAGCTTCACCCAGGATTATATTTTCCTTGAACCATTGGTCAGTAAAAGCAACATACATAATGGAGCATTATTCCTTTATTGTAGCATTTAGGTAGAAAAGAGAAAATGTCAAACATGTAGGATAAGACTTTCAATGATAAGTGCATATTTATTATTTAAAATATAATAATATCACTTGTAGTACCACATCAGTTGTTAAAATATTGACATACTTCTCTCCTGGGTGGTAAATAGCTGCTTCCTTGAGTTTCCTGTGTGGCATGCTACCATGGCCTGCTTGGTCATTACTCCCAGGCTACCTGGTCCTTACTCCCCATGATCCTGAAATATTAGGAGGCCTCCAGCATCCTGCTATAGCTCTAAGACTGCTCTTCATTCCTGTAGAAAGTTTCTTATACTGTGTCACTTGTTAAATATCTCACATGTTGCCACCAGATAACTGTCAATGGTAATAATAGAGATGGCTTACTGCATGCCTACTGTGTACCTGGGACCCCCTTGTAGACTTCGGAGTGAATTGGCTGTGTCTTTCATCTTTAGGACCTGGCACACAACATTCAGTAAATATTTCCTCAGTAGTAAATAAATCATCTCCTCTGATCCCATGAGTCATATTTCAAGACAGTTGTTTTTTTTGTTTTGTTTTGCTTAAAAAATTTTTAATGTTTATTTATTTTCAAGACACAGAGACAGAGCATGAGTGGGGGAGGGACATATAGAGAGAAAGAGAGAGATACAGAATCCGAACCAAGCTCCAGGCGCTGAGCTGTCAGCACAGAGCCTGAAGCAGGGCTCCAACTCATGAACCGTGAGATCGTGACCTGAGTTGAAGTTGGATGCTCAACTGACTGAGCCACCCAGGCACCCCCCCCTCAAGGCAGGTGTTTTTAATTTCATTTTATAATTGCTAAAAATGAATCCTAAAGAGTCCAAATAACATTTCCTGAGTCCATCTGAGAGAGTCGACCCAGGAGTATCATTCCAGGACCAAAGATTCACCTCTCCTAGTGAGTGTTACGTGATGTTCTGAAATTTGCCAGGTCCCTGCTAATTTGAATGGTCCCTATGTTTTAGGTAATTTGATGTGCAGCTTTCTGTGGAGGATGGATGGGAGATAGGGGAGTGTGTATGCAAAATGGGGCAGGAAGGGAGGGGCTGTGGATCCACAAGGGGCCCTAAGGTCATCATGAGATTAAAACACATACTCTTTGAGGTGCCTGGGTGGCTTTGTCTGTTGAGCGTCTGACTTCAGCTCAGATCATGATCTCATGGCTCGTGAGTTGGAGCCCCGCGTCAGGCTCTGTGCTGATAGCTTGGAGCCTGCTTCAGATTCTTTGTCTCCCTCTCTCTCTGCCCCTCCACTGCTTGCATTGTGTGTCTCTCTCTCAAAAATAAATAAACATTAAAAAAAGTTTTAAACACTTCCTCTTCCTCCCACATTGAAAGGCCCTTCTCTATAGGAGGTGGAGCAAAAAAGATCTCTGTAAGAAGAGGCTGCAAATCAGCCACTGTACCACCATACCTGCTGTCCCATTAGCCCTCTGGTAGATATGGAGAGAAGGGGGCATCCATTTCCCAGACATACTACTGGTTTCTAATTAAGGGAGTGACAAAGGACTGAGTGGAGACCTTCTTTGCCATGTGAAATAAAGCCTGGGCAATTGGAGGAAGCTGCTCAGAACAGGGAACCTGGAGTTCCAAAGACAGCTGTTTGTGGCTTTTTAGTTTGTGTAAGCCTTTTGGTAGCTTGCCCTGGCTTATTTTTATCATCAGAATTTCACAGACATAGGGTGCAAAAGCCTGAGGCTATGTTTTAGTAATTACAGTTAATAAAGGGTAATAAAGTTATGTGTAACTGTCTCATTTTAGAACTTTTGTGCAGCTAGGCAAAGCTATCAGAAAGCTTTTTGTTAACCCATAATCATAGCTGTCTTTTATTTAGCACCAACTCTGTCCTGGGCTTTATGTATTTTGATCTCATGTAATCTTTATGACATGTAATCTTTATATGACAGTTATTTCTATTGTGGGAGATTGTATTTCAATTCTTCACTCCCTCTGGCTTTATAAAGACTTCATTAGAGGAGTGGTGATAGAGGGCATTTTCCTCCTACTTGACTTTAGATGGGGTTTTGTGACTGCTTTGGCCAATGAGATCTTAACAGACATGACTTGACCAGGGACTTTAGATGTGCTTGTACACTTTGGCTTGACCCTTTGTGCTTCTGTGGCTTGCTATGAGAAGAACATTACCTGGGCTGTTGCTATTCCAAGGAAAATAAGGAAATATGTAAGCCCTACCCACAGCCTAGAGCCATGTCCTGCTGACCCGAGCCAATCCCAATAGACCTACAACCACTGGCAGACCTGTGAGCAAGAAAATCAAAGCTTTTTAAGACTCTGAGATTTTGAGGTTGTTATGCAGCAAAAACTGACTAGCATACAATGCTAATTTCCAAGGATGGATGTTGAGGTTTAAAGAAGTTAATAAGCAGCTTGGCAGGAATCACTGAAATAGTACATAGAGGCTGGATTCAAACCATGGTCTACCTCATTTCAAAGCTGTACTTTTGTTTGGAAGAAATGCCCCATGTTGGAGCAAGCCTAAGGTTAAATAAGATAATTAGTATATTAGAAGTGCCTCCCTAAGCCTTACACCTAATGGACGGAGAGAAGGTCAGTGAGTTAGAGGATGGTTGTGAGAGGGAAGCTGGTCAGACCTCTGTCACCTCTTTGCTTTGAGAACATGGTTCTTTAACATAGGAGCAAGGATGCTGCTGGAGATATTTTAAGTTGCTGTGGCAACTGGAAACCTGGAGCATCACCTGGTGTCATCTGCTTCACAGCCCTATTAACTATGGTGCCTCTCCTAAGTCATAACAGGCTGAGTCTTCAGTGAATCTCTTTCCTGAATGTTTAATATACTAGAGGCTTATTGAGATTCTACATGGGGAGCCTCATTTTTCTTTTATTAATTGTAATGAGAGTTATTTTTGTTGTCTTAAATATAAAACTCCCTCTAGGGAGTTCTGGGCCCATTATAGACATGAAGAACCCAACATTCCTCTGTACTTATAACAAGCCTAGGAGGAAGGCAAAGCAGTTGCCACTTAATCAGAATTATAATGTAAGATGAAACTCCTGAAAGCTTTAAAATGGAAAACTCCAAATGAAACAAATTAAGAAGCTAAAGCTTGGCTGTTGTCAAATCAGCCCCATAGGGAAGAGCTCAGGACACATAAAGGAGAAAAGGAAAGGGAACTAGGATGAGACAGAAAATAGTGGTGGGGAGGGAGCCAAGAAGGATAAAGGGAGGTTCTGAAATCTAAAGACAAGCTCTGCTTGGTAGGCAGTTACTTTCATGGCTTGCTAATACACTGCTCCATTCAGGGGGTACCACAGGTGCATTTCTTCAGAGCTGTGGGCACATCCCCAGGATTGACCCTTATGTGAAGGGGTGATGATGAGAGTTGAAATTGCTTCCCAGTTGAGTAGCAGCCAGCCTTGCATTTTGTGTCCTCATACCAAGGGCAAATCTGCTTTGGGAACTTCTGCAGCTACTGTTCTTATCAGCCTCTTTTACCTAAATCATTTAAAATTAACTCTTTTCAGCCTGGATGCACTAATTCTGTGCATCCTAATTTAATCTTCTCTGAACTTCTCTCTAATGTCTACCTTTTCCCAAGGACATACCAGAAAGAAGGTACATTTGCCCAAATAAACTAATGTGAGGCAGAAACCCTCAACAATAAAAACAGGATGGAGCATTTGCTTTATTTTATTTTATTTTCCATGAAAATCTGCATTTTATTTTGTTATTTTTTAAATATAATTTATTGTCATATTGGCTAAAATACAGTGTATAAAGTGTGTTCTTGGTTTTGGGGGTAGATTTCTGTGGTTCTTCGCTTACATACAACACACAGTGCTCATCCCAACAAGTGCCCGCCTCAATGCTTTATATACTCTAGGTGGATTTTTCTGAGCCCTCCTTTTTTCACATTCCTGCCAGTTGTTCTGGGACCTTTTCATAGCCCTTTTGCTCTTTAGAAGAGTACTCACGAATTTGAAATCCTCCAACAGTGGTCTTGGTCACAACTTTGGGACTAAACAGGAGTAGCTGGAAATACATTTTTGATGAGAATTGCTGAGCTTGCTACGTAGGGATCCTTCTTCTACCACCCAATCTAGCCTGCACTGTGGGAAATATTAAGCAAGCATGGATTGTCTCTTCATCATCAACCCGCACAGCATGTTGAAGTGGAGGCGACATGATTGCAGTTAACCTCAAGTAATGGTTCTGAATGTTTCCATAAATTGTCCACATGTTCAAACTCCCTACCTTTCGCTGCAGCTAGTCTTAGTTCCTGAAGCTTTGGCCATAAATCCACAATGGGGGTTGTCTTTTGGTTAATTTAGTTGTTGTTTTTTTTTTTTTTTTTTTTAACTTTTGGGTAGTTTTAATACTTCAGCAGTCTCTTATTTGCAACCCAGAATCTTCTGCAAGGTGACTTGAGTTGGGGCTGTGATATACAATGCCACAATTTAAATTTGCTTCAGCAGCACCTTGAACCATTGATGTTTGCTTAAGTTCTATGCGTGGGTCAACATCTCTGTAAGAATATGGTTGGGTGAGGGGTCATTCCTGGAAAGCAACTCTACCTTGGTAACAGAGTCATTGATGGGAAAAACCCTTTAGACATTAGGTTGGTCTATGCCAGATGTTGCAAAAGCTTATTTGCCTTTGGCTCTCTCACAGCCACTTTCTGTGCTCCCTTCTGACCCCTTGATCTCATTTTCCTGAACTTTTGTTTTGCCTCCTGGTTACTGCTACTTCTCTATTTGCCTTGTTTGCTCTTAAAGCCCATAAACCCAGAACACTTAATTCCTCATTTCTCATTCCTACATGCTTCCATTGAAGCTCCTGTTAATCATTTTAGTTGATTATGCCTCAGGAAGGTCACTGTCCCCCCAACACACTTGGATTCTACCTCCGAGGAGGAGAAGTTTGGCTCTGTATGGATAGGTCAGGTTTGAGGGCATTCATCTGGTCTCATTTTCTAAGAGGTAGAGCCTTAACTGGAATGCAGTAAATAAGCCCATTTATGGCATCTACCCCAGTAGTCTTTGGAATGTAGCTCCTTCCTATGGCCAAGAGCGTTAAGGCAGGGGCTGTGTGGACTTGATATGTTTGGAGGAAGGCCTAGTAGTGTTCATCTGTCTGTTTCTCTTTCTCCCTGTATTGCCTGTTTTTTAAAAATGTTTTATCCTTTGGGAGACCAGAGGTAAGAGGTGTCCCTTTTCCACATGCCTCCCTTCCCACTCCCTTTAAAAAGCTAAGTGAAAACTAGGGTAAGATTGAGGAGAAAGAAAACTACTTCATCCTTTCTAGTCTGTCCAAGAGGAGTTTTGGCAGGCAGTAGAGCTCACCAGGGCTCAAGATATACCTTGGGATTTGGGACCAAAGCCGCAGTTGTTAATAAAGAGCAAATATTCTCACCATTGTCCTTTGTGCATGCAGGTTTCTGGACTACTCTCCACAGGGTGAGGAGGGACAGGTAAAAACCAGAATTCTGGGGTTCCTGCACCTCCCTGGACAAATGCTTTAATTTTGAAGATCAGATATTTATGGTATCTGTCCATCTGTAGCTCCGTCTCTTTACCTTCCTCACACTCATTGGAAATTTCTTACAGCAAACTTTTACAACTACACTATGATTGATTGAAGGTCCACTCCTGCAAATGCTATTTACATTTAAAATGGCAGTAATTAACCTTGATTTTTATTTTGTTTATTGGAGTCACAGTGCACAAGCAAGGGAATAATTAGGGGAAAGTCAGAATTCAGGCCACAATAACCTATTTTATTTCTTTCTTTATTTTTTAATTAATATTTAATTTACATCCAAATTAGTTAGCATATAGTGCAACAATGATTTCAGGAGTAGATTCCTTAATGCCCCTCACCCATTTAGCCCATCTCCTCTCCCACAATCCTTCCAGCAACCCTCTGTTCTGTGTATTTAAGAGTCTCTTATCTTTTGTTCTCCTCCCTGTTTTTATATTATTTTTTGCTTCCCTTCCCTTATGTTCATCTGTTTTGTGTCTTAAATTTCTCATAAGTGGAGTCACATGATATTTGTCTTTCTCTAATTTTGCTTAGCTTAATACTCTCTAGTTCCATCCACATAGTTGAGAATGGCAAGATTTCATTCTTTTGGATTGCTGAGCAATACTTCATTGTATATACCACATCTTCTTTTTTCATCTGTCAATGGACATTGGGCTCTTTCCATACTTTGGCTATTATCACTAGCGCTGCTGCTATAAACATTGGGGTGCACATGCACCTTTGAAACAGCACACCTGTATTCCTTGGATAAATACCTAGCAGTGCAGTTGCTGGGTCATAGGGTAGTTCTATTTTTAATTTTTTGAGGAACCTCCATACTCTTTTCCAGAGTGGCTGCACCAGTTTGCATTCCCACCAGCAGTGCAAAAGACTTCCTCTTCCTCTGCATCCTAGCCAACATCTGTTGCATGATAACCTCCTTTAGCATAAATTAAGTCATATGCCTATTTGCAGTACAGGGCTAGCACTTTGTTTTTGAACACCCAGATCATTGTGTTTTAAAACCTTGGGAAATAATCACTTTTAAATAAAATTCTGCCTGTTGGCCCTCTGACACACAGTATAATTTCATGAGGGAATCCTCATATAAATGTGGAATGACTTGGACAGGGGCTGGGGGAATTTATCATCCTAACTTTCCTTAAGAGGGAAAGATCCTTTGGTACCAGAAGAAAGGCAGATTCTTCATTTGAATTTTAAGTCCTAATATCAGGGAGTTTTCAAAATGCCTAAAGAGTTTATCTTTGAAAGGCAAGCTGGGGTCTTTCCATTTTTAGGATGCTCCAACAAATGAGGTTTACTGTTTTGAAATTTTTGTTGTCCTTGGTGAATAATTTTGAGTGGGCAAACTATTTGAGCTTCTCATTTTTGGATAATCCTTTGAACTTCTTTTAACCCTTTATAAGTCTTTTTCTTTGGTGTAACCTAGGGTTCCTCAAATTTGTTACTATTGACATTTTGAGCCAAATAATTTGTTATTTTGGGTAGCTATGCTGTGCATTGTAGGAAGCTTAGCAGCATTCCTAGCCTGCATCCACTAGATGCCAGTAGCATATCCCCCATTCCCTGAGATGTGACAACCAAAAATGTTTATCACAATTATACCAAATTTTGACATTGCCAAATAGCCTCATTTGAGAACCATTTATTAGTGTCCTCTGGGGATTAACATAGGGAAGAGCTGTCTGTCTTACAAAGGTATTTTGTGCTCTGATGGCATATTCCTGATCAACTGAAATGATGAGCTTCCGCCTCTCTTAGATGCCATTTTAAAATGGTACTGTTGCTATATGTAAGTGATGACTAATGGGAATCAACTCCTGAAGCCAAGACTACATGAATGTTAGCTAACTTGGCAATAAATTGAAATAAATAAAATGGCACTGGTGCAAGGAGTGCCTGGGTGGCTCAGTTGGGTAAGTGTCTGACTCTTGATTTCAGCTCAAATCATGATCCCAGGGTCATGGGATCAAGCCCCTCTGTTGGGCTCCTTGCTGAGTGTGGAGCCTGCTTGGGATTCTCATTCTCTCTCTCTCTCTCTCTCTCTCTCTCTCTCTCTCTCTCTCTCTCTCTCTCTCTCTCAAATATAATTTTAAAAAATGGCACTGTTGCAAACACTAAAACACCTACACAACACAGCAAAGTATTTGGGGAGCTCGTTTCTTTTGTTTACTCACACCTGGCACAGTACTGTGGGCAAAATTATTTAAGAACCTTAAGGAACAAGACATTAGTTATTCCCTAACAGCAATGCAGAGGGTGATATGGCTGAACACATGTCATATAATCAGATTTTTAAAACCAACTCATCAATTGATGATGATAATATACTTGGGCATTGCCCATGTTGTTAACCTCAGCAATCAAAATAAAGTAATCATGCTAATTACAACCCTCTCAAAACCCAGCGCAGTGTCCTTGTGCTTGAGAGGCAGGCTGTGCCACAATTGCTTCACAGGGCTCTGATATCCCATATAGGTTTAGTAGCTCATCATGGGGCCAGAGTAGTCACTCTGTCAGGGAAAGGAGAATTAGAGGTGAGTCCACGGGGAGACTGATGGTCTTTTCACTTAGGAATGGCCTTATACTCTGGAAATAGTTGCAAGTAGCTGGCTGGGCCCGATGGTCTGGAACCAGAGATTTAAGGTGCATCCAAGCCCAGTGAGCTGTGACTGTCCGAAGTGTTCTGGCTGACAGAGTCAGTCATCCACTAGAGCTGGATGGCTGAGAGGGCATTAAAGGAAGACCTAGTAAATCCACAGTTATTGGAGACCTCTCTATTGGGAATTGAGGTGACGATGTGCAGACCTGCAGGGTAGCCACACTTTATTACCAAATATCTTGAACTGACAGCCAAGCTAAGTGAGTAAAATGTGGTAAATCTGAAACTAGTCATGGCAAAGAGAATCCTAGTTATTGAATCAGAAATGGCTATACCATCGGGTGTGAGAGCTTAGGAGAGCAATGAATGAAAATGTGGATAAGGGCAGAGAGCATTGTACTGCTTGAAAATGTAAAAATCTAACTAAATTCTGGTGGTTTTTAAAAACCATTACATCCAACAGTTGTTTGCAAGAATTACATTAATTATGGCCTTGAATTTCTCTCACAGCCTGACCTAATAAAAGACATCACACCTTCCAAATTTCCTACTCTGTAATAATTTAGGCTATTATGCATTGCCTCAATAGCCAAATGACATGACAGGTCTAAAATAATATGCACAAAGCATTTACTATTGGATTGTTATAGCAGAAGGAAAAATGACTTAAATTAATCCACATCATAGCAGTAAAGGGGTGAATAGGGTGAAATGTAGTAAAACAAAGGGACAGAAATTTGGCAAAGCCACCCAAAGCCTGGGAAGACTTATGTGGTATAAAAATAACCATAGATCTGACAGACTAAACAATAAAATTCCTTAGCTAATTAGTATCTTACATTGAGTGACTTAAGTGAAGATAAGTTGATGGGTATAGTTGACAAATGCACACAAAAATTAAGTTGGTACTCAAAACATTACAGAAATAGAAGGAAATTCAAGATTTGAAAAATTAAGTATTTCCAGGAAAACCAAATAAAATGTTCATGGGCTTGACAATAGCACCAATTAGCTCCGAGTGTGTTCCTCAAATGTGTGTGATTGAATTGTTGGGAAATGTTTGTGAGGCTCTTGATACTGAATGGCTGAAGCACTGTGGTTGTGAGAGAACCAAATGGGGCAGATGAACCATGGAATTGTCAACCTATTGTCATATCTGAACAGGAGGTTACTGAAGCAATCCAAATAACAGTTCACTAGAAAGCAGCAGGTTCTGACTTGCAGATAATCTAGTCCAAGAAGCTCCCAATAACACATGACAGTATCGCAAGATGTTTCCTGCAAACACCACATCAGTCAGACATAAAGGTTGATTCATGACATCTGGAAACAGCTGCCTTTTACTGAAAGACAATGAAATTTCAAATTGTGTTAAATATAGCCTGCTCATATGCTTACCTGCCATCCACAAATCATTGGCAGACATTTGGGGCTGAGAAGATTTCCTCACATTGTCAGAAAAAATCAGCTCATGACTAATACACAGAAAGTATGTTATAATTTGGACAAGGAGGTAACAGCAGACCCCCAAAAGGTCAAGGACGGTGAAGCCAATCAGAACTGTCTGGAACTGTGATTATAGTTACTGAAGTGAGGGGTCTGGGGTTCCACATGAATGTACTAGCCTATAATGCTGCTTATTAATGGTTGTCTCTTTTGGGAGAGACCTGGACAGCCTGGGACCAGATCAATATCCATAGATATTACCCAGAAAACTGTGATTAACCTAATCTATTCCTGTCTCCTCTACACCTTGCTAATTATACATGGTACCTTTTTTTCCAGAGCTTAAACTTAGGAGTCAGGAATAACTGGGTTCAAATGTGAGCTTTTAAGTGTGATGTTCCTAAGATACTATGCTTCACTAAGTCCCATTGCTCTCATCTTTAAAATGGGGATGACAATGGTACCAGCATTTTTGGATTGTTGTAAGGATTGGATCAGATTAAAATTAGATAATGCACGTAGAATGCTTTTTAGCAGCTAAAATTTAAAATCTAGCTGGGGGATTTTTAATAATTTCCTGAAACTTGCATGTCCTTTCTGTAGAGGGTGGAGAAACTTCTGTAGGTGGTGGATTGGTGCTGAGGCTGAGTCCAATGATTAAGAATAGAAATTGGCTGAGTTGTCAGCTTCAGTGGTCAGAGTGAGTGCCAGTCATCAGTGTGAGTAATAGACGAAAAGGACAGTGTTGGGGTCAGGCCAAGGAGGATCGAGGGGTAACAGCGTGGACAGGGATGAATGAAGCAGAGATTGAGTGCTGGGAAGTCAAGATTGGGATAGGAAGTGGAGTGTAAGATGGGAAAAAAACTTGAATCCAGGAAGAAGGGAAGGGTGTCAAGATCTTGTGCTTACTCAGTGATGGTAGCATGGCACAGAAGTGGTTAGTGGGCTCAAAGTGCATGATTGAAGAAGATAATGCAAGTCCTAAGGTTTGCCTTTCACAAATCTATATACCATTTGATGGGTTCCTAATAATAGTGTTTGCTATATAGAGATTATTTGGAAAATTCTCACACCTTTCGTTCTTGAGACATCTTCATCCTAATGTAAGTGTGCTGATAATGTTCTGAAACCTGATCAGTTGGCTTTTTGTTTTTCCTAGATAGCCAGTGTAGCAGAGACTGCTAGATGCTCACCAAACTAATTTCTTCTTCTTCTTCTTCCTGAGCATGTAGTTAAAATATGTTTCCCAGCCTCCCTTTGGTGGCCATGTAACTGTGTTCTAGCCAAAGCCAGGTGAGGAGAAAGTGCTGTGCACCACTTCCAGGCCTGGCCCATAAAATCCTCCTATGCACATCTTTCCTGCTCCCTTCTCTGGTTTGCTAGAATGACAATGACTTTTCTGGTGGCTTTGGAGGCCACATGTTGAAGATAATAGAACCTGAGTATGGAAGGAGCAGCAGGCCCTTGTTTCACTGCTTGGGGGATAGCCACTCATCCAGGAGTGCTTAATTGAATTGTTACGTGAGTTTACTATTCCAGGCCAGTGAAATGTTGGGGTTAATTTGTTACATCAGTTAATGTTACCTTTAAGTCCTATGGCTATCGAATGAAGATACTGGGTTTTGATGAGCTCATAAATAATATTCCCGTCTTTTTTGCCTGAATTCAGAAACAAATGGTAGATCCAACATAAGAGCCAGTCAGATGGAAACCAAATGGTTAACTGTAATCATTTAACTGGGCTTGCTAATGTGCTCTGCTTTCCTTACCCACACCTCCAGTTTAGACCCTAGGATTGCCCACTTAAAGCAAAGTTAACATTTTTAAAGCAGATGTACTTATTTGGGATTGAAGCCTCACTCTGGTCCCAGGAGGAGGAGAGGAAAAGAGACCAAATTTTTAGGGTTCATGGTTCTTTTATAACTTAGAAGTGTGGACCAATAGTTTTACTTTCAATCTGTGGACTATTTATGAGTAAGGGGTGGTGGCCAGTTAGACCAGAAGTATTACTATAGCGGATATCTCTCTCTACATGTCAACCCAAGGATTGAACCATATCTGTAAACCACACATGCTCTAATGGGCATAAAATACGCTCCTTTTGAACCTCATTTTACCACCATGGCCTTGTCATGAATACCTTTTCTTTTTTTTTATTATTTTTTTTTTAATTTTTTTTTTCAACGTTTATTTATTTTTGGGACAGAGAGAGACAGAGCATGAATGGGGGAGGGGCAGAGAGAGAGGGAGACACAGAACCGGAAACAGGCTCCAGGCTCTGAGCCATCAGCCCAGAGCCCGACGCGGGGCTCGAACTCACGGACCGCGAGATCGTGACCTGGCTGAAGTCGGACGCTTAACCGACTGCGCCACCCAGGCGCCCCATGAATACCTTTTCTTTAATGTTTATTTTTGACAGAGAGCGAGAGTGCGCGAGCATGAGTGTGGGAGGGACAGAGAGAGGGAGACACAGAGCTTGAAGCAGGTTCCAGACTCCTTACTGTCAGCACAGAGCCTGACGTGAGGCTTAAACTCACCAACTGTGAGATTTTGACCTGAGTCAAAGTTGGACACTTGACTGAGCCACCCAGGCACCCCCCCCCCCCCATGAATATTTTTAAACCATCCAGAAACACTCCTCTGGCTTTTGTGTCCTGTCAGTCTCCATTTGGGAAAGTCATTCCCTTTATTTATTTATTTTAATGTTTATTTGAGAGAGAGAGGGGTGGGGTGGAGAGTGCACTAGAGCATGCGTGCAAGCTGGGGAGGGGCAGAAAGAGAAAGGGGGACAGAGGATCCAAAGCAGGCTCCATACGGACATCACTGCGCCTGATGGGGCCTCAAACTCACAACCATGAGATCATGACCTGAGCCAAACTCGGATGCTTAACTGACTGAGCCACTTGGGTACCCAAGTCATTCCCTTTATTGACCAGGCTGGCATGTGAGGAATGTTTGTAGAGCAGTGAGGAAGGGCACAAACCTCTAGCTTGTCAGGTGAGCTGAATCGCTGAATCAGTGTTCAGAAATTAGGAGGCAGCATGTTCAGGTAGGTTACCTTTAGTTTTCCATATCTGTATGACTTGGGTGCCAATGGATTTTGTTACTGTCCTGTGGAACATTTTCCATCATGGTTATGATTGATTTGGATCATCATGCCAATTGCTTGTGTGCAAATTGACTATTAATAAGGCTCCAGAGTCAGAATAGGTGATGAGATGTGTCACCCAGTCACATAAAAGAATGCAAATTTGATCTCTTAACACTTATTAGAGGATCTGTCAGTTTATAAATCCTCTGGTTCTTTGTTTTGTTGCCAAATGGAATGAAGCATTATTACAGCTTTCAGCTGGAGAAAATACCTTCAAATTAAAGGCTATACTCCTAAAGCAGTGACTATTTAAGGGAGACTTGCTTGGTCTATTTTTTTTAAGTTTTTTTTTTCCTGGTTTTATTGAGAAATAATTGACATACATCATTGTATATGTTTAAGACATACAGCATGATGTTTTGATTTACATCTCTTGGGAAATGCTTACCACAATAGGTTCAGCTAACCTCCATCTTCTCATATACAGTAAAAAGAGAGTAAAAGAATAAAGGAAAAACAAATTTTCTCTTTGTGATGAGAACTCTTAAGATCTACTCTTTTAACAGCTTTCCTGTGTATCATACAGCAGTGTTAGCTGTAGTCATCATGTTGTAAATTACATCTCTAGTGCTTATTTATTTTAGGATTGGAAGACCACCTTCCTTAAGTTCTCCCTTCCCCACCTCCTGCCTCTGGTAACTGTAAGTCTTATCTCTTTTTCTGTGATCATATAGTATTTGTCTTTCTGTTTCTGAATTATTCAGTTAGCATAATGCTTTCAAGGTCCATCCATGTTGTTGCAAGTGGTAGGATTTCCTCATTTTTTTATGGCTGAATAATGTTCTATTATATATATAATATTACATTTCAATATAATATTCCACTATACATATATATACACACATATATAGTGGAATATAATATATACTATATACAGTATAGTATATGTTATATACTATATACAATATAGTGTATGTTATATACTATATACAATATAGTGTATGTTATATACTATATACAATATAGTGTATGTTATATACTATATACAATATAGTGTATGTTATATACTATATACAATATAGTGTATGTTATATACTATATACAATATAGTGTATGTTATATACTATATACAATATAGTGTATGTTATATACTATATACAATATAGTGTATGTTATATACTATATACAATATAGTGTATGTTATATACTATATACAATATAGTGTATGTTATATACTATATACAATATAGTGTATGTTATATACTATATACAATATAGTGTATGTTATATACTATATACAATATAGTGTATGTTATATACTATATACAATATAGTGTATGTTATATACTATATACAATATAGTGTATGTTATATACTATATACAATATAGTGTATGTAATATAATATATTGTGATATAATAATATAATATATTCCACAACTTCTTTATACATTCATCGTCAATGGATACTTACATTGTTTCCATGTCTTGGCTATTGTAAATATTGTTGCTATAGACACGGAGGCACAGATGCCTTTTCAAGTTAGTGTTTTCCTTAGCTTTGGATATGTTGCCAGAAGTATAATTGTTGGATCATATGGTAGTTCTATTTTTAATTTTTTGAGGACCTTCTATACTGTTTTCCATGGTGGCTGCGTCAATTTACAATGCCACCAGCAGTGTCCAGTGTTAATTTTTCTCTACATCCTCACCAGCATTTGTTATCTCTCTTTGATGATGGGATTCTAACAGGTGGGAGTGATATCTCATTTTGGTTTTAGTTTGCATTGCCCTAATGACTAGTGATGTTGAGCAACTTTTCAGGTACTTGTCGGCCATTCATATGATCTTTGGAGAAATGTATGTTTAGTTCCTTTGCCTATTTTTTTTTGAAAATTAAATTTTTCTGTTTTATTTTTGATTAGTCAACTGGGTTTTGGGTTTTCATTAGAGAATTGAGAAGTTATTACTGCCTCTTGTGGCTTGAATTCCATATACATTACATAAGTCTAAACGGTAATCAAGGCAAAGTCTTTTTTTTTTTTTCTAACAATTTCCTCAGAAAGTTGGGTGACGTTCAATGCCATTTTAAAATTTGTTAATTGGGGTGCCTGGGTGGCTCAGTCGGTTGAGCGTCTGACTTCGGCTCAGGTCATTATCTCACAATTTGTGAGGTCGAGCCCTGTACAGAATCGGGCTCTGTACTGACAGTTTGGAGCCTGGAGCCTGCTTCAGATTCTGTGTCTCCTTCTCTCTCTGTCCTTCCCCCACTTGTGCTCTGTCTCTTTCTATCAAAAATAAATAAAATATAAAAAACATAAAATTTGTTCATTTTTTTTATTAACTTCTTTTTTAAATTTTTTAAAATTTATATCCAAATTAGTTAGCATATAGTACAACAATGATTTCAGGAGTAGATTCCTTAGTGCCCCTTACCCATTTAACTCATCCCCCCTCTCACAACCCCTCCCATAATCCTCAGTTTGTTGTCCATATTTATGAGTCTCTTCTGTTTTGTCCCCCTCCCTGTTTTTGTATTATTTTTGTTTCCCTTCCCTTATGTTCATCTGTTTTGTCTCTTAAAGTCCTCATATGAGTGAAGTCATATGATTTTTGTCTTTCTCTGACTAATTTAGCTTAGCATAATACCCTCCAGTTCCATCCATGTAGTTGCAAATGGCAAGATTTCATTCTTTTTGATTGCCAAGTAATACTCCATTGTGTATGTGTGTGTGTATACACACACACACACACATACACACCACATCTTCTTTATCCATTCATCCATCGATGGACATTTGGGCTCTTTCCATACTTTGGCTATTGTTGATGGTGCTGCTATAAACATGGGGGTGCATGTGTCCCTTCGAAACAGCACACCTGTATCCCTTGGATAAATGCCTAGTAGTGCAATTGCTGGGTCATAGGATAGTTCTAGTTTTAGTTTTTTGAGGAACATCATACTGTTTTCCAGAGTGGCTGCACCAGCTTGCATTCTCATCCTTTGCCCATTTTTAATTAGATTATTTGTTTTTTGGCTATTGAGTTACAGGAGTTTTTATATGTTTTAGATACTCTTTTTTTAAATTTTTTAAAATGTTTATTTTTGAGAGAGAGAGAGAGAGAGTGTGTCAGGAAGGAGCAGAGAAAGAGGGGTGCACAGAATCTGAAGCAGGCTCCAGGCTCTGAGCTGTCAGCACAGAGCCCAATGTGGGGCTTGAACTCTGGTGCTGTGAGATCATGCCCTAAGCTGAAGTCAGACACTTAACTGACTGAACCACCCAGGTGTCCCCATATATGTTTTAGATATTATTAACCCCTTGTCAGATACATGGTTTGCAGATGGTTTTTCCCATTCTATAGTCTGCCTTTTCAGTTTGGTGATGGTTCCTTTAGATGTGCAGAAGCTTTTTGGTTTGATATAGTTCCATGTTTTTATTTGAATTTTGTTGCTAATGCTTTAGGGGTCATATCCAAAAATCCATTACTGAGACTCATGTAAAGGGGTTTTGTTCTTGTGTTTTCTTTTAAGAGTGTCATGGTTTTAGTTCTTACATTTAAGTCTTTAACGCACTTCAATTTAATTTTTGTTGGTGTAATATAAGGTTCCAGTTTTATTCTTTTACATGTGAATATCGAACTGTTTGGAATAGACTTAAAACAGACTGCTTGAAAAATGAATCCACAAAGAATAAAACTAAACAGCACTGACTTTGGGTTTAAGATCAGACATCAGGGCCAATATCACTTCATAAGCCATTTGCTGTGCATGGGTAACTTTGAGCTCTCTGCCAACTCAAAAGCACAGTGATGTAGCTATTAAGGAGAATACGAAACTTGGAGATGATGTACATTTGGAGTATGATATCAATGAATGCAAGTCAGTCCACATGATGGAAAGAGATTCTATTCTGATGGCTGGATCATGGTCAGGAAATTGAAATCTTTTGAGCTTATGGGACTAATGGGGAACTCATCAAGATCTGGGATGTGCCAGTATTTCAGAAGAACTGGTCACCTAGAAATAAAAGAAAAACATTTAAAATTTCAAGACTTCTTCCCATTGAAATGAAAAGATACCTTAAATTCTGTAAAGTTCTATGTGCTAGTTAATAAGCTGTTACATTAGTTTTACAATGATCCAGGCAGGTAGAGAAGAAAGGGGAATATATTCAGCATATGTAAGGAACAAGATGTGGGCCATTGTTGTGTGACAGTACTTAATGGGGAGGACAGCAAAGACCAAATGACACAATGCAGACCTCCAGGTCCCCAGGCGCTGTCAGAGAGTACTGGGAAAATGATCTGAATTGACTCTATGAGTAGCAAGGAGAAGGATTCTTTTGTCCTACAGGCAAGAGAGTTGGTGAAAGTCTACAATTCATTTTCTGCACAGATTGCAAAACTGCTGATTAAAATCAAACAAACATTTAGAAATTGACCTGTACACATGTCCACAGAACTGTGGTCGGGGTCTGGTAATACAAAAGCAGCACTGACCTCTTCCCCACAATTTTATAGCTGAGTCAGGTTTAGAAATAGAAGGTACTCGAAAATTTTTTAATTTTTTAATGTTTATTTGAAAGAGAGAGAGAGAGAGAGAGCACAAAGAAAGTGCAGAGAGATAGGGAGACACAGAATTCGAAGCAGGCTTCAGGCTCTGAGTTATCAGCACAGAGCCCGACATGGGACTCAAACCCCACGGACTGAAAGATCATGACCTGAGCCAAAGTCGGCAAGTCGGCCGCTGACTGAGCCACACAGGAGCCCCTCAAATGTTTTTTATTAGCTAACTAAACATTGGTTAAGATGAACCAAAAATGGTAGTTCACAGTCAAGTGTTGGTTATAGGAAATCAAAATAGTATAGTGTGAAAAACATTGGGCTGATATAATTGGATGCAGGAGTACAGTAGCGAATGAGAATTATGCTTGGAATTAGAGGAGTACATCACTTTTTAAATACAAGACAGTCTATACAAGAGAGATTATAACTGGGTCAGTAAGTGCACTAGAATGTAAAACGATATTTATAATAGCACAAGGCATGAGGAGACTGTACATTGAAACTATATCCACATATTTGGACTAGTAGAACATAGAGTTTCTTATTTTTAAAAACTATGAAAGTGGATATTATTCCTGTTCACTAAACAGAAATGTCCTAAGGACATACATAAGAAGATAAGAAAGATGAGTCAAACTGAGACAAATTTGAAGATTGAAGTTCACAAGTCAGGCAATTCATTAATCTGGCTACTAGGTTGACCATGGTGAGCCTCTCCTTGGACACTGATTAGAAATCCATGCAGTGTTGTCTCTTAACCACAGACAAGAGTCAGTCTTGATATGTTAAAGCCATGCTTCACACATTATTTCAGAAGGCTGTAATTCTAGATGTCTGACACAGTTGGGATATTAGGAAGCTCAAAAACAGCTCAATATAGCTCAAGTCCATTTTGTTATAAAGTGATTCATGAAACCAGATAAATCTGAGATATATAAATATTAAATAATAATAGAACCTAGAATTTATAGGACACCTGCTCTCCCAGGAGTATGAAATGTTTTCACACATACTCTATTTGACTTAGGTTGATATCCTCTCTACGAGGTAATGCAGGGAAGCAGAATCATTCCCATTTGAGAAAGAGAAGAACTAAGAGAGGTGAGGCGATTTAGCCAGCATCTGAGTATCAGAACTAGAGGTTTCAGTTCATCTGCCACCTTCCCACAAATGCTAATGGTCCAGATTCTAGTGGATTATTCTAGGAACACCAAAAACACTGTAGATGGCTGAGTTTTCATCTGCTTCCTCATACTGTTGTAATGTCTCTGCCAGTTGTATGTCCTTTGACTTGAAGATTTCCCATATCTCTGTGGGAGAAATAGAAAATTAAGGAGCTTCTTTGGAAATCAAGGAAATCATTGCTGTTTTGTGGAAGGGAGCAGAACTTGGCTAATTGCTGCTGGACTACTTTGAAAATGTTGAAAAATCAGTAGCAAAGACTTAGTTAAAGCTTACAAGAAATAAATGCAGGGTGATAAGCCACCTGCCATGGCTAGGGGTGCTGGGGCAGTAAATCCAGGAGGTGGTTTTCATGTGCAGTGTATAATTTGGGCCCTGACAGAGCTTGGATGAGGAATAGGCCTATATAACTATTGATCCACAGAGCTATCAGGGACATCATTTAACTTGATGGCTTGTGTTGGTCCCTTAGGATGTGGAGTCAGCTTTAACCTGCAAGGAAAAAAAAATTAAAGGTAAATGAAAGGAATAGACGGGAAAACCATGGAGAATCTTCCATACTCTCCCTTTAAATAAGAAACATTTCCAAATGACCCCGTTGTATTCAGCTGTCCTGGTAAGTGTTGGTTTATTTCATTCATTCAGTTACCTAATTGAGAAATGCTGATCATTTAACATTACATTACACATTTACAAATATAATCCCACCTAGTTTTCAGCAGTAATTGCAGCCACAGAGACAAAAGGAGATAAGCAACCACTGGCCACAGTCAGGCACAAACACAAGCCAGTGTGAGACTCCAGGGGGGATATGGGATGCTGCCATCCAGCGGGTGGGGTTGGTTGCCAGTCAAACGTAGAGGTACCTCCTTTCATTGAGACTTTGCTGTGCCTGGAACTGCAGAAGCTGGTGTGTTTTAAGCCTTTGATCCAGCTCTGCCGTTCCTTTAGATCATCCAGTATATTCCTGAGCTGTGAATCTGTCCCCACATTTAACCCATCTCTGATATATTTGCTTTCTTCTGGCCCCTTTTGCGTTTTCTTCATTCTACTTTCCAACTCATTTGCCCTTTTGCTGGTTTCTTATCCCCTGGCTGAGTTAACCACTGATGGCCTTGCTTCATCCTGTTGACCTAATTGTCTGGCACCACTGCTCTAGTTTTGGCCTTTTACCTCCTCCTTTGACTATGGTTCAGACTGTCCTTCCCAGTTATATTGCTTTCAGCTGCCTTTGGTAAACATTCCATTTGGTTGTGGCCACGTTCTGGAAACTTAAACCTCAGCATATGCTTTCAAGGAGGTATTGCTTCCTCTGACTTCACATCATGCTAAAGGGATACAACCACACATGTTAAAGGCTAAAACATAAAAATCCTAATGCAAATTCATTACTAATGTTTTTTTCATTTCTACCATTAACTTGAATAATTTTTTTGTAGTTAGCTCACAGTTGTTACTCACTGTTGGTGACAAGATGCTTGCGTGTCATACCTATTAAAGTACACACCTTCCTTTCAGACCCAAGGTCCTTGAAGGTGGGGATAGTCTCTTGTAAAATTTATTACTCCTTTAAAGTGCACACTCTCTCATTTTAAGTTTTTATTTTAATTCCAGTTAGTTAACACAGTGTTATATTAGTTTCAGGTATACAATATAGCAATTCCATTTAATATATCACCTGGTGCTCATCATGACTAGTAAGGTGCACTCTTGATTATTTCAGATTGTTTAATTGAAAGAATTTGTGAATTGAAAGAAAAATGTTTTATGTGTTGCATCTTATAAAAAGGGAAACCTCTACTTTTTTAGGTCCCCTATGTCCATGTTCTTTCACTTTTTCATCCAAGTCCCTGACCTTCATTACTTTTCTTCTCACCTTGTCCTCAGCACTCATAGTGTGGTATGTTTTCAGGTGTGGTGTTAGCAGCCTTCTCAGCCCACACAACTTCTCTCATGATTTTCTAATCTAGAGATTGGGCCCACACCTTTCTCCTTTTCTATCCAGATGCCTGCTGGATATCTCTACTTGATTATCATAAATGAATTTCCAGTAAAAAATATCAAACCTATACTCATCAACTTCTCCTTTCTAAGCCTGATCATCTGCCTGTGTTCTTACTTTCAAATTTTACCTATGTCTCCCTTCCCACCTTCAGCTAATATGGCCTCCTCCCTGGCCTTCTTGGCTTCAGTTCTGTCCCCCTTATCTGCACTATACACAATATATGATCGGAGTTGAACAAATGTTGAATTAATGAATGAATACATCACTATGTTGAAGGTAAGTAGAGAACAAAGCCTTGGGGGTGAATACAAACAAAATGTGAACAGTTAAAGTTCAACTAAGTGTGGTAAGCACATTTCTGTTCCATTTCAAACTACAGTCTGATAGTACTGATTGTCTGGAGCACTGTGTTTTAGGAATACCAGACTAAGGTAGGCTTCAGAAGATTACAGTGGTTGAATAGGAGGGCATAGAAGAACACTGCAGCCCTCTTGCCAGGAATTTACCACTTCTCTTTAGGCAATAGGATTTCCTCCAATAGAGTAGTGTGAAGAATGACACTGAAAAGTATCACAGATAAACAATTGTGTATAGGATGGATTGTGTTGGAGGAAGGCTAGAGCTCCTCTGTGAGTATGTGTATCAGGGTGTATGTCCTTATTGGATACAAATGGAAAGAATTCCTTCATCTTGATTCCTGTAGTGCACAATTTTCACATACATGTCTGTATTCCAGTTAGCTCTATCATTCCTCAGTTCCTGGAAGGTGGGCATCTTATTTCTGAACATTTTTTAATGAAAGCTTTCTTGTGGTGTTCCCTCCTCACTTAGTAGGTGACTTTAGGATCAGTGACTCAGGTGGACTGCCCTCCAGTGGATTCTACTAAGAAGCTTCCAAAGCTGGGAATCCACTCCTTAAAGTTGTATCCCCCAGAACTGGTAGCAAGTGGGTGTTTGCTGATAGGTGTAAACAGAGATCATGAATATTATCAGAGGTTACCCATGCATCCTGAGGCCAGAAGTTGTGCTGCAGCATAGAGTCCAAATGGTCTCACATGTCAGGAAGTATGTACTTTTACACATTTTTACTATATGCACAGAGGCACAACACATTGTATTTGCATAGTAGCTCTGCCAGAGCATTTGGGCTGTGTATGAACAGAGTCATAAAATGTTGCTGAAACACAGGAGAAATGAACACCAAAGCTTGATTTTCCTCCTCTTCCCATACCCTTAACTTTAGAAACCATTTCAATTGTACAGTAGCCTGGCACACACCTAGTTAATATTGGCGGGAATAAGGGGCCTGTATGGTGGTTGAACAATAGAAAAGCAAGGCTGATGTTCCTTGGGGCTCTGGTAACTGTTTCTCATCTCTAAGATTTATAGAACTTTACATGTTTAATATTTACACTGGAAAATATGAGGAGCCAAACAAGCTCCAGATTACAGAATTGTGGTTTGCTGCTGGTTGAAGGTAAAATAAGTTAAAACTAAGAACAGTCATCTGAGATTGACATGGGAGTACTGGTGGTCTGAAAGCATGTGACTACAGAGTATGTATATTTGATTTGAGAAAGGGTTGAGTATACCCTGTGTCATCTTGGTATGTAGGCAGTAAAGGCCAGACATCTATTGTTTTCCTTCTGAAATTGCCAATTTGGAGATGAACACAATTCTACACACTTCAACATAATACTGAGGTAACTGTAATTGGAATAGGAGATAAAAATTCTCGCCCAGATGCTGCTGTGCTACTAATTTGCTTAGGATAAATCACTTAGTATCTCAATGTATCTGTGTCCTCATCTGTAAGGTGAGTATAGTCCTACTCTACATACTTCACCTCATTATTATAGGGATGAGATGAGCTTTGCCTGTGAATGGGCAATACATGTTGAGATGAAGCTAGCCAAGAGAACCTCCAAGTATGTGAGTGGAAAGCTATGAGGTACCTTAGTGGTACAAATGGAAGACATGAGGAAATGGGGGCAGCTGGATAAACCAGTGTGTGCACAGGGCATGCAGAATATGGCACAAACAAACAATTGCCTGTTAGAAGAATGCATATACTTGCCCAACAATATTTCTTTCAGTGAGTCCACCATCCACACACGCCATATTCTTATACATCAGCACAGGGAGTTAGGAGATACTCAATGCAGTTGGTGGCCAGACTTGCCTGATTTCCTCCCATTCCAATCCAGTTCATGTGAACATTGGCTCTGCATCTGTATTCTGGCTTTGACATTTTAATGTGGCCCTCAGTTTGGCTAGGTGTGCCCTTTGCAGAAATCTGACTTAGGCTTTCCATGGGCCTAATGTCTTGGCAGGTGCCTGTTGGCTAGGGCCTGGGCTGAGCTTACCTTTTTCCCCTAATGAGTGGATTAAAAGCAAAACTGCAGGAATTTAGCCGCATTCCTGAGGCTTTCTCATCTGTCTTTTGTTGTGGCAATATGGGAGTACTAGTGGTCATTCATATTGGGACTCTAAAGATACAGTGTTCTAGAATTATGGCATGGTGTAAAATGGGAAGGATATAGCAAGAGAGAACAGAGGGAGAAAGCAAAATATGGAGGCATTGCTTGTTTTTGTGAGTTTCCAGGAGAAGAAAAGAAAACTGGTACAGTTCCTGGGAGGGGAAGAAGTGGCAGGAATAAACTTTTGGGGCATATGCTTGACTTGAGCCTCGGGTCTCCCTCTTGAGGCAAAAAGCAGCTACTCAGATACAGTATTGTGTGGGAACCCCGATTATGAATTCAGTGGAAGGATGCTATTTATAGTGTACATATTTCTGCAGGCAAGGAGTTCAATGTGAAGTCCCACAGAGGAATTGGATTTGGCATGGAGGTTCTGCCAGGAGGAAAGGACTGCTGGAGGAACGTGGCGGGCTTTAATCAAGCAGGTCAGGGTCAGAGGCTCTATTCATTCTGTTCATGAATGAAAGGGCAAGTATAGAAAACACTGTGACTTTGTTTAGGAGGGATTTTGCTTGTGGTAACAGTTCCAGTAAAGCAGCTTGGTTTGAGGTTTGAACTTGGCAATCTGAATGGGAAGTTAGGCTGTAGCAAGTTGGAGGAGGTAGTAGACTACCTGCTAGGAAGGTTGTGTGTTGTTTTTTTGTTTGTTTGTTTTTTAAGAATGGAGAAGGGGATCATGGCTGGAACAAGGATGAATCAAAGAGTGAAAAAGTGACCTTAGAAATCATTTGTGCATAGCTAAGTCAAGTGTTTTGATTGTGGAAATCAAAGGTACTAGATTACTGAATTTATATAAGCATTTGTGAAAGAGACCCTATATAAAATATGTGAAAGAAAATTTTAGTTAAATTTAAGAAAATGAAGCACTTTAAAATCTTAGTTCTAAGAAATATAAAAATTATAATTCCAGGCTATTGAGACATTAAAATGAGAATACAACACACAACTTATTGTCAAAAGTAGACAGATTTCTACTAAGAGATGCTTTAATGGATCACTTGGTTTCCAAAAACATTTTTCCCTGGTTTGGTGTATTTCAGGAACCTCATTACCTCCTGATGATTGGGCCAGTTACCCTAGTAATTCATTACCTGTTGATCTCTTGGCGTGAGGATCCTAAAGTGACCAGATGGAAGTCATAACTTAGAGTTTAGTGGGATCCTTCTTACCTAATGGATGGATGCTTTTCTCCCCTGGGACCCAGGATCTTTAAACCTACAGAGCTAGGGAACAAGAATCTCATATTCTCACCAGTGGGTCACTGTGAGTGATGTAAGTGGTTTTACTCCTGTTTCAGCCATTTTATCTTGAATCTATATATTACGTCTATAGATATTCAGCAACTTATACTCTGCATTGATTTAGGATGTATATTACATCCTGGAGAGGGTGCCCCATTCTCTCAGTGTGTCATCTCCAAGCTGACATCCCAGTTGTACTTTCAAAAGGCCATCCCCTTGCTCTGTCAGGCCAACAACTTCTGGGCCAAGCAGTATGTAATAGGACTAGTGGATCTAATGAACATGTCTAATGAACATGTCTGTATACAGTGTTGAATTTTCTTTGCTGTAAAATAGGTACGTTGGACCAACGTGAAATTTGTGGAACCTGGATCAGCTGATCAAATATTGTACCCTAAAATAGTACAGGACAGGCCTGCAGACAGAAAAGGCAATGTCATACTCAGAATGTGTTTCAAGTCCATTCAAGATGAATTCTGCCCTTTCTAGGATGCAGTATGATCATTGGTTTACTCTCTGAGGAGTGGTACCATTTCAGAAACTCAGCATACATATCTGTTCTTGGTAGGTTAGACATTTGGTGGCAGCAGTAGCTAAATCAGCCCTGGTGACTGGGAGCACGTGCTGTTAGGCCCATGTGCAACCCCTGTTCCTGTGTCTATGGCTGCTCTGTTCCAGTACACATTCTGCAGCACTGGGGTGGCTGATGCAGAGACTGGCTAACATCATCTGGATAAGTCATGCACTCACCTGGTTGTTTAGTTTTTTTTTTGCTGTGGTAGATACTCTCTGGTGGATTAGTTAACAGAAGTAAAGATCTTCACAATTTGTGCCAGCTTCTATAGATGTACCTTCATTCTTCTTCCCACAGCCCTCCTTGTTTATTATTTTCTAGTCTTTTCCTTGAGGCTTGTGACACATCAAATAAGCCTGACACACCATTGGTTTTAAGTTCATATATGCTCTTACCTGGAGTCACTTCTCATTCCACACAAAGTGCATGACTGGGTGCATCTTCTGAATCTCTGCCCTTTAGGAAGATTTTCTGTACCATTGTCTTTCTAGGTCACCTCTGAATGGGGCTGTTCTCGTAACTGTGTACTTTCATCCTGTATCCCTCTACTGAACAGGCACATCTTTGACCCAAGCTCAGCGATTTTTCTGTTGTCATTTGGTTCCATGGCAGAATCTTAAAGGACCCCACCCATGTAGCCATAGATTTGAGCTGAAGGTGAGTCACTGGTAGTGAGTAACATCATTGAATGAAATGGGAGTCTAGGCCACCTGCTTGTGCTGCTTCCTTGTGCTCTCTGGCCCTGCTTGTTGGGACAACATTCTTCATAGGAGGAATTGCTGCTGGTCAAGCCTGATATATTTGATAGAACCTACTTTATGATGAATGCTTCTGGCCAGATAGGCATTTGATGTCCCATAATCAGGCATTGCATCTACTAGGAGCCAGTAGCATATAGGAACCAGTTTTCACAAGACATCACTTCACCACTACAGATGGCATGACCTTGCTCCAGCATCCTAGGGGGCTGTGCTGTTATTCTTCCATTGGTGCTTACCATAAACTCCACAGGGCATTTTCCCCCCACACCAACATGTTTAATTCCATGGGGTCTTCCTGGTAATACTGCCTAAGTGGCAGGCCTGCTTTTATTACAACTTGGTCCTGCCTTACAGAGGCTTTCCTGTTCTGGGACATACCAAAAACTGTCCATCATGTCCCCCAGTACGGGGATCAGAGCAATATTTTCAAATATGGAAAAATGCTGTCTCTAGTATCTGGACTACCAGGCAGTGTATGTCCTCTTTATGGACAGGAGGTGTGAGATGCTGAACTTTGTCTTTTACTTTTGGAAGAGCTGAATCAGCATCCTTGAATCTCTAAAAAAAAAAAAAAAAAAAAAAAAAAAAAAAAAAAACCCTGATATAGGAAAACCCTGAATCTTCAGAGTTTTTCTCCCACCTTCTGGAGACATGTTTTCTTAAGGCCTCCAACATACTTAGTACTTCTTACTCATTTTGCCCATATGGTAGGTCAGTGTGAAATTCTGGAAAATGTCCAGTAAATCCCAGTCTCTTTAGTTTACAGTATGATAGAGGTTGGGAGAGTTAACATAGTACCAGGGTAAAATGGTGAATATATTCTATAGCCTGTTACAAAGTAAAAGAGAACTATTTCTGATCCTTCTTCCTGATATGGATGGAAAAAACCACATTCACCAGATCAGTGGCTGAATACCATGTATTTGAGGCCATGTTAATCTCCTCTAGAAGAAGCACCATGTCTGGCACAGCAACTATAATAGGAGCTACTACTAGGCTGAGTTTGATGTTATCTTCCAGGGTGTGTCTGGTTTTTCTGGTAGCCAGACTAATTAAATGGGAATATAATGGGGACTACTACGTCATTCTGGGTCTTTTTTAGGGTGACACTAATCTTTGCCATTTTCCCCGGACACAATGGTATAGTGTGTTTTATTGATAATTTTGGCAGGGAAGGGGCTATTTCAGTGGCTTTCATTTGATCTTCTCTACTATATTAGCTCTTACTGCAAAGGCCAAGGAATCCATGTAGGGCTTATACCAACCACCAAACATGGCCATTCCACTTATACATTGAACATCCAAGGACATTTCACAGAGTGTATCTGTGGACCCAGTGGATGCAACATTGTAAGCAAGATTAGGACAGCATTCCATTTATTACTTGGCTCTTAGAAGCTCCCATTTTAATGGGGCCATGAGTATGTTTTATGTGCCCATATATCAAATTTTACCTTTTGTACAACAGTCCTTGAAATGTTGGTGTATTTTACTTTTTCCCAGTATAAAATTAGCAGAGTAAGAGGCTGTAGGTCTTTTTAGAGAAGAATTGGGGAAATTATTGTTGTGTATACTTGCCTTGGTGTTGCAGAGTCTTTGCTTCGGAGTATCTGGTCTCTCCTTGAGTTAGTGGCTTCTGAGTTTGAAAACCAGGCCTCTATTTTTAGTTCTGTCATCTTCACTGCTATCAGTGGGCCTGCGTTTTTTTTTTTTTAATGGTATTTCGTTTCCTCTGCTCTGGCTTGCAATAGACAGCCTCTCTCACCAGCCCATGCCCTGTTGCCTTACTGCTTTGGTAAATGCTCTGGACCCTGCTACAAAACATAATCACCAGGTGAGCTTTCTGGCCTTACAAAGTATATCCACTCTAGTTGCTTACTTCCTCGGGCTTTTAAACCCAACATTTTACCATTTGTTAAGGCAGTTTTGTTATTTCTACTTCATTTAGTATAAGTTCTTTCTTTCTCTCATCTTCCAAGAGCAATCCTAGTAGTGTGCTGATGCCATTTCATAGGCCAGGATGTTAAATTAGATCCCCTGATGTAGGAGAGTGCCCTCATGCTGATAAACTCTCCCTTTCCCAACTTGATGTTCTTTACTCACTCTTGTTCCAGCATCCAGTCCCATACATATGCTTCAGCTCCTTTTAGTATAAGTTGTCTAGGTCTTGACAGCATCTTGAGGATATAGTTTCTCTCCCTACTTTGTAGGCCCAGCCCATCATCATCTAGGTAACCTTATGACTAGACCCTATACGTTACTCTCTTGCCCAGCAGGAGAGGTGGGGGAAGAACTTGAGGGAGGGTACTTGTTGCCTTGTAGGACAGAAGGCTGTGCCTTATATTAAGCAAAGGGTGCTCTAAACTACTAGGGAGCAGTGGGCCACTTCTATAGGCCCAGAGAGGTTAGGAGGATCTGGAATGTTAATATTTTAAGTGTACTGGTCCAAATGATCCATCTCAAATTCCAGGCTCCTACTCCTTCCCAATCAGAATCCTGACATTGGTATAGCAGACTTACCAAGGCTGAGAATTCACTTTATCTGGAGCTTTGCTACCCTTATAATTAAGTCTTGGGCTTGATCCTTAACCTCCTCCTTCCCCCAGCTGTTAGGAATCACAGTCTCTTTACAGGATGCCAGAGAGGTCCTCTGATTGTCACTCTTAGCCTTCAATTAGTTATAAATTACTCTCAGCCTTTTCTTGTCTCCCTCTAGTGCTTCAGTACCACTCAGCAAGCCATTGGATTCCATTGTCCTTATAATTAGTACTTCCTCAGAACCTCTCAAAACTTAAGCTATTGCACCTGTCAGTGCATTTTCTTCTAAGGGTATCCTGTCCCAGGTTGTCACTGGTGAAGACTTTCAGCAATTGCACTGCTACAGCAAGCCTGAAGTTTCTAGTGCTCCACCTACTGCGAGGAATGAGGTCCTCCTTGCCAACTGATTAGTAGGGGATCCAGTTCCAAAAGTACATTTTAGTTTAGTCTTCTTCCTCAGATCACTCCTGACAGCAACTGACATAGGGCTGGTTCCCTGGGAAGTAGACTCTGAGATGGAGGCTTACATGTGGGAAGTTGATGGGTGAATGCTCTTAGGTTCAGTACCTGAGGGGTAATGGAGGGAGATGTTAGACTGTGATACAGCTGCCTTGAGAACCACAGTCCTTTCCATGGGGAGCCTTGAAGCTGGAATAGTTCTTCAGAATTTTCCTGCTTTGAATCAAGGAGTCTGGACCTTGATACCTCTAATGTACCAGTCACTGGACAAGGACTCTCCAAGGGAATGAGTATGAATTTGAGCAAGGCAGCTGTCCTGCTAAGGGCAATTCCACAGAGGGACTTAGCTTAAACCTGCCATCTATCACCACCCAGCAGCTAGGGAAGTGAGTGTGCAAACCAAACCGCAAGGGGACAGTCTGAGCAGCACTTCACAACGGCCATTATAGTTCCTGTGCACTAGTAATGACCCAATAAAAAAATACAATGAATACAATGAGAAAGAAAATCCCGTTAATAATAACAATCAGAAATATCAAATGTGTTCATGTAAGTTTATTGAGACATGTTACAGGCTTATTAGAAAAAAAAAACAAGCTTTTATTGAGAAATAGTATCTTGATAAATGATACCGTATTTACCTCATTTCTGATTAAGAGGACTTAAGACTAAAACTTCTAAATCTTTTCAAATTAACAGAATAGAATACCCCAAAATAGACCTAAGTATATATAAGAATTTGCATATGATAAGAATGGTTCTTAAATATCACTGGGGAAGGAAGGCTTATTTAATAAATGGTTTTAAAATAAATGGCGAGGCATTTGGGGCACAAATTAAGATTTCCTATCTCGTGCCATATACAAATCAAGTTCCATATGAATTCAGTATTTAGTAAGAAAAAAGAATCCACGAAAATATGGGTGCTTTAAAAAAGTCATCTTTGGGGTGCCTGGGTGGCTCAGTCGGTTAAGCGTCCGACTTCGGCTCAGGTCATGATCTCACAGTCCGTGAGTTCGAGCCCCGTGTCGGGCTCTGGGCTGACAGCTCAGAGCCTGGAGCCTGCTTCCGATTCTGTGTCTCCCTCTTTCTCTGACCTTCCCCCGTTCATGCTCTGTCTCTCTCTGTCTCAAAAATAAATAAACATTAAAAAAAATTTTTTTAAAGTCATCTTTTGGTGGGGAAGACATTTAAGACCTATGAAAGGCAGATCATATATATATATATTCATATATATATGTATTCATATATATATATAAGACCATTGTTTCATAAAAATAATGAACATTTAAAAGCAAGTGAAAACTAGGAATAAAATATTTATAAGGATAGGTCTGATAATATTCTCAAGATATAAAAGAGCTCCTGTATTTTAAGGAAAAGACAAGCATCCTAGGAAAAAAATGTCAAAGGATTATGAGCAGATAATTCACAAACACAGAAAAATAAAGATAATAAAATATGAAAAATATTGATACCTACTAGTAATTAAATATATGTAACTGAAAGCAACAAATGCTATTTCTTACCTATAAAATTGGTTAAGGTTTTTGAAAAATTGATACATAATATTCGTAATATGGAAGGTACACATGCTCATCTCCAGAGACTGTAATTTGGTATAAATTTACAGAAAATGTAAAGCCCTTATGAAAGGTGATTTTTATCTATATCTTCAAATTTTAATCCATACCCCTCCTTTTTTTAAAAAAAATTCATACCCTTCAACCTAGCGGTTCTGTCTCTAGGAGTGACTCTTAAACCATTGATATGCACAAAGATTCCCCTACAGCGATGTTCATTACAGTTGTTTCTAATACCAAATGTTGGAAACAGCCAATGTCTTGTAACAGGCATATGTTGAATTAGTAATAGCTTACTATATCATGAAATACTACCTTGTCCTTAAAAACAATGTTGTAGAATAATATTTAGTGACACAGTAAGATATGCACAAAAAGATGTTAAGTGACTTTAGAAGCAGTAAAATGATCCCCCCCCCCCTTTTTCTTTGCTGATTCATAGGGGAAAAGAAACCCTGCACATATGGGGGCAATGGTGATTATTTCTTGTTGGCCAGGTTTGGGATATATTCAGTTTTTTTTCTTTTTGTTTTTCTGTATTTCCTACAGTGTTCTATGAATCAGGTTCACACTGAGTACCTTAAAAGTAAATGAAAACAAGTTCTATGTTAAGCTAGTCCTAATTCCACCCTGATAGTATTCTGATGATCTTAGAGAAATGGATCTAAGTGAAAAAGAAAAAGAAACCCATAGAATCCAGGTTGACTCCATAGGTCCTTCTCTGATGAGCTCACATTTTTAAAGATGTATAAAAATATAAAAGAATAAAACCTAAACCAGGGATACATAAAACAAAGTGTCTGATATTTTTAAAAAATGAGAAGAAAAATTTAAAGAAGCCAGAAAGCTGAAGCTCAGAGTGAACCTAGGCTTTCAAAAATGCTTAGCCTAGGGAAAAGGATTTGAAACAGCATGGAATAAGAAGAAAAGAATCCCTTTGGCTGAGTGCTTGGCAGCACCAGGGTGCTGTTGATGAATGGTCAGTACAGTGCAAGCTCCATCAGAGCTATTTTACATTCATCTTTTCTGCCAAAAGGAATGATGCTGGGACTGTTAAAGGAAGAACAAACATAAGTAGGAAGGAACTGAGACCCAATGTGAATGAACAGATCCGGGGACCTCCCTGCTCTGGATGAATTCTAATTTCCTGGCTAGAGCAGATACCTTTCTATGTTCCTGCACAAGAGAGGGCAGGTCACTGCCAGTGTTCATGGACCAACTGTGGTGGGCAACAGATGGGTTGCGGGCAAGCGCAGATCCTTGTTTGAAATAGGAAAGAAAGGTGAGGCCCTTAAACTTCAGTCTAGGGGGCAGGATTCTCAAATCATTTATTAAAGGGAAGGTTCTGAGGAGACCCAGAATAGGAAGCAGATACTCTCTTAAATAAAGGTGAAATAAATGGGAAAAAAATAGTGCAAATGAGAGACATCTATGTTTACACTGCAGATGACAAGGGATGAGAGCAGGTCAAGGTATGATAACAGTGCCACCTACACACAGCTTGTGGGATGCCAGGAGATGGTGTATGAGAGAAACGGGGTAGAACAAGAGTTTTATGGAGTTGTTTCTAGGAAAAGTGCAGGGGATGGGCAAGGCTATAGACTAATTCTGGCATTTCAGAAGAAATAAGATGCAGAAATTGGTGATTCAGTGCAGACATCTAAGCTTAAGAAATGATTCCGAGAAATCTGGAGGTTTGCTTGTGACTGTGGGCCTCACTTCTGTACTGGATCTGAGTGAAGTTTGTTGATAGTCTGGTCTATTTTGGGGGCCAGCTCTTCTCAATGGCTAATAAGGGAAAGAGGATGAAATAACAAACACAATAAAAGGAGAAGATGTTGCAACTTCTATAGACAAAAAATATGAAAGCTGTTGTAAACTCCCAATTTTAGCCTTTTTTTCTTCATCCTTTCCATCTGTCTTCAAATATTTATGAAGCTACTACTGTAAATAAAGTTATGTTAAACACCAAGAATGTTCATTCATTTAACAAATACTTGTAAATGCTCACTAGCCACTGAGGATTTAGCAGTGATTAAGATAGGCAGGGTCCCCATTCTCATGGTCCTTAAAAAAATTGTCTAATGTGGTAATGGGGAGAGTAGTTTTGGAAGGAGCAGAGGCAACATAAGCAAATGAGTGTGTAATCCATTAGGTTTTGACAAGTGAACTGCTGGTGAGGGGAGGGCTGTCCGAAAAGGTGACATTTGAGCAAAGAACTGCAAGAAGTGGCATGAGATCGGGACAGGGAAAGATATCTAAAGTTCCTACCTGAATGATGAATGGCAGCTTGCTCCAATAATGGAAGAGGGAAAATCTTGTAGCCAGAGGGAATGGCTTGTGCAAGTATGGACTCATCTAAGTGACCGAAGGAAGTTTGGTTTGAAATGTAAAGTAGGAGTAGCCAAAGATGAACTTGCACATATGGAGGAGTCAAAACACAGACTGCCTTGTAACCTGACTCCGGGAGTCCAAATTTTCTCTTGGTGGCGTTGGGGACTCGTTAATGGTTTTAATCAGGGTAGTGATATGATCAAATTTTAATTCTAGATCTGCTTGCTACAGGAGGTGCTTGTAATTGGATGTGGACAAGAGAGGGGAACAGGGAGACCACTTAGGAAGGTGTTGTGGTAATTCAGGCAAGAGCTGTTGGTGGCAGAAACTCGGCTGATGATAGAGGCACTTGAGAAGAGGAGAAAGATCAAGAGTGAGCTGGGGATGCAAGGAGAAGGAGGAGAGGAATTAGAATGATACCCATATCAAGAATGACACCTGGTGGATGGTGGTATATTCACCAGAGAGGCACAGCAGATTTGAAGTGAAAGGAGGAGTTGAGAGGAGGAAGAGCTCAGTGATGGCATCTGAATGAGTTCAGAATACATTTGGGCCACTAGGTGATAATGTCAAATGATTTCTGAGTAAAAGACTCAGATGGGAGTCTCAGATGGGAGAGGCGATTGGGCCAGACAACAGTAGATATTGCAAAGGCCAAAACTGATGAAGTCTGGGTTTGGATCCCTGTATAGTCACCTTCAAATGAGACAGTTGGATTAGATTTCATAGGTCCCTTTCAACTTAAAACCTTGTGGCAGGGATGAAGAATAAAAACTGAGTTTGTAAGAAGAAAGACTTGGGAAGCGTTTTCTGTACCAATAAGTAATTTCTGTCTTTGAAGTTGATGGCTCAAGACTAACATCACCATATCATTGTGGCAGCAGAAATAGAACCAGGGTGGGGAAGGACGAGTAAATACTTTTTATACAAATCATGAGGAAAACAAGTATAAGTACTGAAAGGATATGGCCAGGAGAAGAGGGTTGTGAAGGTAAAACAAAATCTGTTATGAAACATGGGTATCATTTGATCAGGGTTATGGGAGTACAATAGAGTTTAAAAAAAGAAAGAAAAGGAAAATGGAGGAGATTTACCATCTTATGCATAAGGATCCTCAGAGGTAGTGGAAATGCAAACACCTGTAAGTGTAACAACAGTAATAAAAGTGGTAAAAGGGAGAACTGATCAGGAGAGAAAAAAAAAGCTTTAGGGAAGCAGAAAGGACAGTGGATGGAGAGAAAGATCTTTTGAGGTTATGAACAACTGGCTATGTAATGTATATAGAAATACTTCTGGTTTGCTTTGCAGTATTAAGATGACTGTAAATACACATTTATGGACTTTAATGCCTATGAGCATCAAATGTGATAACAGCTGAGCGTTCTTGGAATAGTGTAAAGTTCTTTATACATGTGAGGAATTCTTCTTAAGCTTTTTCGGTTAGAGAAGAAAAATATTCTTTTTGATGAGGTTACATTACTTGTGCTTCCCCACTTAAAACCACAAAGGATTAGATCAGACAAGTAAAGGTGTGTTTGTTTCTCACGCAATCCCCAGAGAAAGAGACATGTTGATGTGCCTTAAGTGGGGGAATTTGGGCAATTTATTCTAGATAATTTAGGACAATGATATTCAGGTTCCTCTGCGTGTCTTAGCTGTTCTACAGGGAACTGCTGTGTCTGTCAATTCTGGTAAAGGCTCAGTTTGAAGATTGTTTCATTCCTGTGAGGTCCTTTGATAAATCAACTAGTGTCTTAATACTCTGTAGACATGACCAAATGTGATTTGAAGAGAAATAACACTGGGAGGTAGAATTTGGAGAAGATATCATCCTCCTTTAGGGCTTTCCCAGCTGACATTGATTCAGGCCAATTGATTGAGAGAGACAGAGATCCATTATATTCACTGGAGGGAAAGCACGTATTTATGAAAGTATTTTTTTTCTGTTAGCTGGTTAATGCAGCTAATAAATTCTTGATTTTTCTTCTTAGCTGTGCATAAACTCCTTGAAGTCCACCTGGATGACTATCAACTTAGGTTCTTCCTTATCACCATCTCTTGGCCCCTGACAAAGCCAGTTTCTGTAGGCAGAGTCATGGCTGCCATGTAGCATTTTTATGGGAAAGAGAAAAGCCGACATTCTGCTTCAGGTGTTCCCACACAGGTTTCTCTTAGCTTCTCCTTGCTTTCATATTGTTTTCTTTGATGTCTTTTCACCTGTATTTTTTGACAATAGTGATGTTAACATAGCACCTTAAGAACTTTTTTGAGGAGTGCCACTTTTAGAGAATCTTTTTAGAGAGTGCATCTCTTACGCCCCTGGCTATGCTTCTGAAAGAGAACATCCTTCCCTCTTTCCTCCTTTCCATTCATTATTGTCTGTCCTCTTTCTTTTTCTTCCTCATGCATAGTTGGATGGTCAAGACTGGAGAGGTCAGGGTTACATTAATACCTGCCATGAATTCATTCCTGATCCTTCTCTCCTCTCCTACTTGGATCCTTGAGTCAAATGTCTGGGCTGTAAGAATTTCCCTGGAGGGATTCTTCCCTTCCTCCAAGGTGGCTGAGTAACATTCTACATGTGGCAGGCACATGACTGCACATTCTGCCTTTGCATGGGATTGGATGTTGATTGACAAGGCACCAATGGCAACTTTATTTTATATTCCCAGAGCTCAGTTAAGCCCTAGTCCTCACCAGGTGGCAAAGGCTAGACTGAAGGCCTGGAGAAACTGGGAGTGTCTGAATGAATTTTGATATTTAATTTTTCTCTGATTCATTTGAGAGGCAAAAAGGGAAGACTGTGGGTGGTACAGAGCCTCTGGAGTGTAAACGACACTCTGAAAGCATTCCTTCCTTTCTCAGTGGCTGTTCCCTGAACTAACTGAAACAGAGGGCCACAGAGAAAAAACTCCTAAGCTTTAAAATTTAACTGGTGTGTTTAGGGAATTGAGGGAGGGGGAGCATTCTTCAAACTGGTAGAAAGACCTCCAACATGGAAGTAAGAAAAATCCTTTAAAATAGCTGAAGACATACTAAATAAATAGGGCTACTTTGCCTTTCCCTTTTCTGACAAGATTCTTCATGTAGCCACCCAAACATAATTGCTGTGCTTGGGAATCTTGGGGACTCCACAAACAGCTGATAAATTGAAGACAGAGACTTGGAGGGCTGTGCTCATTGTGGCTGAACTCCAGAGAAGAAATGGCAAAGTATTCTTGCATATTCCCACATATCATAGCCCTTCTGCCACTGTACTATATTTCATTGTATCTGGGGTGCCAGCAAATGTCATAGATGCCATTATTTTATTTTCCACCAAGAAATTAGAAAGTTATCAATGAAACTCTGATATGCCTTTGATTGTAAGATGCATCCTAATTTTAGAAATATTAATATGTGAACAGCCTTAGAGATAGGTAAAATATAGTAATAAAAGATTTACAAATCCCAAGAGGGAAGAGAGACTGTCTACCCCTTCATTCAGTTCCCTTTCCCAAAACAGTGAGATGATGGCCTTCACTTCCTTGGGATTCTCTTTAGCAGGCCAAATAGACCTTAATTGGTTTACTTTATCTAGTTGATCAGTAGGAATAGACTTTGGCCTCCTGCATATCTTTTACAAGCTTTGGAAAGTTAGAATTATTCCCTAAGCCCAGAGATGAGCAAATTTGTGAAACAGATGGTATATGCTTTTCAGATGTCTCCATCTTCCTGAATCCAGTTCATTTTTGTGACACTCCGTTTATTATTCGTCCCAGCACTGTGTGCCTTCATGTCCCATAGTGACTGCCCAGGCTGCACTGTGGAACCTTGTCAGTGTGGGTATTTTTGGAAAGTACCCCAAGTTCCTTTATTTTTCGTCTTCCACGTCAAAACTTACCTGTCCTGGATACTATTTCTATAGGCCCTTGTTAGATGACTACCTAGTTATTCCAAGATTGAAGTGATAAGCTGATAATAGCTTAGGTTAGTCCTCCCAAGAAACACATTTTAAGGCTAATTAGGATCTTGTTGAAGATTTTTAATCCTAGAGGTGATTATAGAGAGACCAAAATAGTTGAGAAAATATTTGACCTTTAGGGTATACTGTATTCTTCAAATCAGAGTACAGGTGACTCTTGAGCAACATGGTTTTGAGCTATTTATTCTTCAATAAACATATTGGAAACATTTTTGGAGATTTGTGACAATGTAAAAAAATTGTACACAAACTCTGAAGCTCAAAAATATTGAAAGAATTAAGAACAAGTATGACACGGATGCATAATATGTAGATGCCACTCTATTTTATCATTTACTACCATAAAATGTTCACAAATCTATTATAAAAAGTGAAAATGTATCAAAACCTACACTCACAAATACAGCAGTAAATAGTGCCATTCATAGTTGAGAGAAAGGTAAACAATTGTAAGGATGCAATATTAAATCATAACTACATAAAATTCACTCTGGCTCATACTGTACTACTTTAATAATGTCACAGCCACCTCCTGTTGCTATTGTGGTGAGCTCAAGTGTTGCAAGTATCTGCTTAAAATGCCATGTGACACTAATCATCTCCACGTGAGCGGTTCATCTCTCCAGTAAATTGCGTATCACAGTAAAAAGTGATCTCTTGCAGTTCTCGGCGTATTTTTCATCACATTTAGTGCAATACCATAAACCTTGAATAACACCATGGGACCCATACAGAGTGCCACGAGTGACGCTAGAAGTGCTCCCAAGAAGCAGAGAAAAGTCATGACATTACAAGAAAAAGTCAAATTGCTTGGTATGTATTGTAGATTGAAGTCCACAGCTGAGGTTGCCCACTGTTTCAAGATAAATGAATCTAGTGTAAAGACCATCGTGAAAAACAAAAAAACAGAAAAGGAAATTTGTATAACTGTTGATGCAGCTATACCAACAGGTGCAAAACGCCTTGCCCTTTTTTGCAAAATACTTTTTTATCTCATGTTGAAAATGCAACTTTTATGTGGGTACTTGATGGCTACAAGAAAGGCATACCTAAGGTCTCTAATATCATTTGAGAAAAAGAGAAGTCATCATATGACAGGTAAAGGATCCAAAGCTAGAGAATTTAATGCCAGCAAAGGATGGTTTCATAATTATAGGAAGAAATGTGGCTTAAAAAATGTCAAGGTAATAGGAGAAGCAGCCTCTGTTGACTGCTAGGCAGCTGATGAGTTCCCAGTCACTTTTAAGAAAATAATTGAGGGGAAAGGATATCTGCCTGCACAGGTGTTTTCATGCAGATTAAAGTGTCCTATTCTGGAAGAAAGAATGCCACAAAGGACATTTATTAGTAAGCAAGAGAGGTGAGCACCAGGATTTAAGGCCAGAAGTGATAGGCTAGCTCTACTGTTCTGTGCACATGCAGTCTGCTTTATGATCAGGACTGTTTGCCCTTATTTGTAAAGGTGTTAACCCCTGTGCCTTGAAGGGAAAAAAGATAAACTCCAGCTGCCAGTCTTTTGGTTGTACACCAAGGAGGCCTGGACAAGAACCCTTTTTCTGGATTGGTCCCATCCAGGCTTTGTCCGTGAAGTCAGGAACTACCTTGCCAGTGAGGGACTGCCTTTTAAAGTTCATTTGGTATTGGACAGTGCCATTGGCCAACTAGAACCCCATGAGTTTAATACCAAAGGCATTGAGGTGACTTGCCCCAAATACAATGTCTCTAACTCAGCCTTTAGATCAGGGAGGGTCATAAGTATCTAAAGGCTCATTACATACATTATTCCAAAGAAAGCGTTGTCAGTGGTATGGAAGAGAATCCCAATAGAGAGAACATCATGAAAATCATTGAAGATCATGAAATCAAATCATTGAAGATACCATTGTTGTTATTTGTTGATTGTTGATCAACAACATTGTTGATACCATTGTTGTTTCATCATCATGAAATCAAACCATTGAAGATACTATTGTTATAGAGAAAGCCATGAAAGCTGTGAAGCCTGAAACAATAAATTCCTGCTGGGGAAAAGTGTATCCAGATGTTGTGCATTGACTTCACAGTATTTATGACAGAGCCAATCAAGGAAATCATGGAAGAGATTGTGGATATGGCAGAAAAGGTGGGGGGGGGTGAAGGGTTTTAAGATATGGATCTTGAAGAAATTCAAGGGCTAATAGACATCACACCAGAGGAATTAACAGAAGACAACATGATGGAGATGAGTGCCTATGAACCAGTGCAGACGATGAGGAAGATGTAGAAGCAGTGCCAGAAAATAGAAAACATTAGTCTGGTAGAAGAAGTCCGATTGTTCAAGACTACTTCTGACTTATGACATGGACTCTTGTATGCTATGGGCACTGAAGCTAAAGCAAATGGTGGAAGGATTGGTACCATATAGAAAGGTTTTTAGAGAAATAAAAAAGCCAGACACAGAAATTACATTGTATTTTCGTAAACTTATACCTAATGTGCTTGCCTCTCTGCCTTCCCTTCCATTTCCTTCACCTCTTCCACCTCTGCCACTCCTGGGACAGTGAGACCAACTATGCCACCACCTCCTCTTTGTCACCCTCCTCAGTGTGAAAATGATGAGGGCGAAGACTTTATGATGTACACACACACACACACACACACGGAATTGACACCTGAAATGAAGCTTTCTAGCTCTGATATAAGTCTTGGGGAGGATATTTATCAGCTCACATGTATTTCTCACTTATGAGCTCAGCCAGTTCTTTTTTGTCTGGGATTTCTTCATTTATTAGGTTATGGTGAAGGAAATAGAAAGTATATGGAATCTTGTTTTCAGAAGTATTTCAGTGTAATGCACCAGAGAGTTTGTCAGAAGTATTGGAGAAGGTGTTTGTGGGGAATAGTGTATGTTTATCTGAGGCTCTTCCTGGTTAATGCAGAAACAGAGAATTAGGGCTGGTGCCGGGCCAAACAAAGCAAAGGGAGATGATTGAAGGGCTGGGAGAACATCTTTGTATGGCAGTGTTGAAGAATGGGTTAGCCTGAAAAATAAGAGTCTGATGGGTAACCTGGAGTGGTCATGCAGTGTGGTAGGAGTATAGTTGTAGAAAGGGTGTTTGCCAGCTGTTTTCCATCTCACTGAAGATGGTGGTTTTTGGGACAGAAGGAAATGCACATTTGCTTGAAGAAGGAGCTCCCAGACCGCCCACAAAGAAATGTACATGTTGAATGTTTATCATGCAGTAGATGTTCCTGTTTGGGGGTTGCCCATCTGTGGTTGAGTTGGGGGCTACAAATTTCCTGCTCTCAAGCAGCAGACTGGTGTGGGAGGTGGCATCCTCTTAATAGTGAACACTTAAATAGTGTCCCGATGGAACCTGTAGGCACTTACATATATTAGCTTATTGTCCCCATTTTACAAATGAAGAACTAAGGCCTGGAGAAGTTCTGTAAATTGCCCAGGATCATACAGCTGGCAGTGATTTATAAGCTGCTTTTAGTGCAAGGATTCACACCATACACTTTGGCTCCAGAATCCACACCTGAATCGTAATACTGTGCTCTTTCTCCAATTATTCTCTTGCTGGGCAGAATAAATTAATCTGGAAAAAGAGAAGTATGAAAGAGAACCTTCCTGGGTTACTCAATTTGAGCTCCCTAGGATGCAACTATGGCCACTGAAAAATTCTCGCTCCTGAGCTGTGTGGTTTGTTGGTGTGTGTGTGTGTGTTTGTTTGTTTGTTTGTTTTTTCTAAACTTTGAGAGCAGCACTGTGGGTTCATCCTGTTCGCATCCCCAGTGAAAAATGCAGTCCTTGATAGGAAGAATGAAAGATTGAATGAATGATTACATGAATGTATGGTTGGATGTATACATGAATGTTTACAGTTGTTGTCAGCTTAGTTTGGGAAGATAAACTGGAAAGAGAAAAAAACCCCTCCAGGTAAGGGACATACTGTTTTGTCCATGGTTCCAGAGAATCTTCCTAGACTTAGCAATAGCCAGAATTCAAGACTGTTTCTTCCAATGAATTCAAAGATCATGCTTGTTACGACCTTACCCATCATTTACTGTCTCCACAAAGACCTCTGAGACTTACTCCTTCCATGCCAAAAGTCTGTTTCTTTGCTGTCTCCCAGCCCTTTTGCATGCACTTTGTATATCTGATATGGAATGACTCCTCTAATGCTAATGAATTCTAGTATAAAATGAAATCTGTGAGGGTTAGACATTAACTCTTCAGTAGAGGTAACAGTTTATGTCTTATTTCTTTCATTCCTTGTGTGTTTTGAAATGGTATTTGAGAAATACCATTTACATTAAGTGGATTTTAATATTTCCTCCCAATATCAAGGAGGTGAGCCAGTGCCAGGTGCAGAAAGGGGACTTAAAGCACCACACCGGGCTTATTGTAATACCTGTTGCTAATTTTCATTGTTTAGAAAACAGAAATCTGGATTTTGCCACTGTGATGTTAATCACCCCATGTAATAATAACTGTGTTTATTAACTCATTTTATTACAGAGAATATAATGTGAACCTCTTGGTTCTTAGTCCTCTACTTATTCCTCTAAACTGGTATTCTGTTGGAGACTAGTCTAAGAAGTCATGGTAAATGACAGCAGTCACAAGAAAACTTATTGATCACTAGTAAGTTAGAGTCTTCAGGGGAATCTGTCTAAAACAGTGGTTCTGAGAATCTAGCCTGTGGGTCATGTGCTATCAGAATCAGGTTGAATTCTTATTTAAAGTGTGTATTCCTGGGCTTCTCCTGAGAACTAAATCAGAATACTTGCAGGGCCAGCTCAGGACTCTGCCCAGTCCTCACATTTATCATGTGATACACCCACAAATTTAACCGGCTGTCTGGTTTCTTCCTACAGTAGAAAACAATTATTTTTTTAAAAAAAGAAACCAATTGTTGAGTAGGCTTTTTGCATAAAAATGGTCTTAGGAGATGATTTAGTTCCATTCCCTTCAGTTACTTTCCTAAGTGATTGTTCTTTTTGTTTGTTTTCATTTTTCTGGACATTTAAAATGACATTTAAAAGGAGTAAAAGAAAAGAGTAGTACACTTTATAAAACACTGGTTTCTTTGAACTGCAATTTGGGCTGGGTTATATATATGTACATAAAAATTGTTTTCATATACATATAATTTGTTTTCAATTTGTTAACCTCATACAGTTACGACAGACAAAGTACATGTACAAAGGGGTTCCCTCTGGAAACTGGCTTGCCTAAAATGGGTAATCCTACATAGAAGTAATTGGGAAAAGAACGAGTTTGGAAGAAACTTTCTGTCTGACTTAGTTTCCTTTTGAATCATCTTTTAATGCCTTTTCCCACAGCCCTTTTTCTTCTTTGGAGTTTTCCATATGGCTTTCAATGTAAATCCTGAGATGGGGTCTACTCAGAGCAGGATTGCAGAGAAGCACCATAACCAGTGACCAGAGATCTGGGACCCAGAGTCTAAGCCCCTGCTCAGGTTTCTTCTTAGCTTTCCCACTCAGGCTCTATGGGCATGACTCCTCCCTCTTGGCATTTTTAGGCTCCACGTTGCCTCTAGGTGCACGATGAGATGCTCAAGACAGTTCTTAAGGTGTGTATTTTGTCATTGCTACAAAAGCAAAATTTACATTCCATCAAAGCATCATGAAAGTACTGCAGAGTTATTTCTTAAAAAAGGTATACTCATAAACAGAAGTTTCCTTGGATCCAGAGGATAACATTTTTGCCAGGAGGATACTAATCAAGGGTGACCTGTTGCCTTGTTGAAGCCCAGTTTTTTTCTTAGAGACTGTTTCAAATGGGATTAATATTGGAATCTCAAAAATAGAGGCTCTTTTGGCTAACAACAGATACTAGAATCTGAAGGTCCAGTGGGTGCTCTGAAGCACTGAGAGATAAAAAGGATTTTCCAAAATCACATAGCTAATCAGTGGCAGAGCTACTGAATCAAGTCTCTCAACTTCTGATCCAATGTTCAACTTAGAGTAGCATCAGAAAGAGGCCTGTCTCTTCTATTGCAGATCTTTTTTGTATTCTCATTAGCATGGTTGAAAAGTGAAGGAGGCCACAGCTGGATTTCCGGGCATCAATGATTCAGGTCAAGAGGATGGCATCCCTCAGGCAAAACTGCACCTGGAGTCTTTGTTGTTGTTTTTCCAGGAGAAGCAGAAACATTTTTTAAATCAAGGATTGGCCATTATACAAATCGTACTGTCCCAGTGTCCTTGTAAATTGTATTAAGGCTAAAAAATTAGAATATAGAAATATTTTGTTTTTCACTTGCATTGTGGTGTGGTTCTCCAGTTGGAAAGTGACAGCCCTTCCAGTATTAACTGTGTGGTGTTGGTACAGCACCTACCCTTTTGTGTTGTTGTTTTTTTCTCATCCTTAAAATGGGCCTGAGAGGATCTGCTCTACCTAGCTTCTGACATAGCTATGTAGAAGAAATGAGAGAACTGTTGTTGCAATATCTCAAAAACTAGAAGAATTCCTGAGATCTGATACAACTGTTACACATTTCAAGAGACAACAGCCACTGAAAGAAAAATGAGGAAAAGGAAAAAAAGACAACAATAAGAGATAAGACTACCCCTCATCCTCCCTTTACAGCTTTAGCAAGCTGGCCAGCCATTCTAAATTTTATTTATGCATTTTATAGGTGAATCAGTGGGTAAAATGTCCATATATCATTCTCAGTTGTTTCTTGACCCCCTGATTCTTCAAAATTCAAAGTCATAGCATCTCCCTAGGATATTTCCTTCCCTCGTTCCCTGTGTTTTGAGTGGAAAGCTCCAGAAAGGTACAGTGACTACCCAATGATGTAAAATTTTCCAAAGATTCAGAGAGCCAAAGTCAGCTCAGTGAGAAAACAAATAAGAAAATACTAAAATAACACTGAGGGCAGAGGCCCTCATAGAACCTGCCAAAAAGATATGAAGTTTGATTAGAATAATTATTTTAATTGAATTATCATTTTAAATCAATTAAGGGGAAGGATTTCAGTGGAAGGATGCCAAGCCCTATGCATGGGATCCATTTGTTGGGCAGCATGTTGGGAGCCTAAATAATCGTACACTCATGCCCTCTTTAATAAACACACATTCACAAAACCTCTCACAATTGATCTTCACACCCAGGACTTTAGACCTCAGCTCTGCTGAGCCCTGTAATGGGATAACTCAGGGTGATTATGTGGTTTAGTAAATATCCATAAATTAAGGATAGTGTTTGAAGGCTGCCAGTAACGACCTCAGTTTCCCAGTATCCCCCAGAGGAGTGAATTAATTCTTCATAAGAGTGTGGGGCAAAGGCAAGCTAGGATGGAGAAGATTAGTTCCTTCTTTTTCTCCCCTCCCATAATTGGTTACCTTCCTGGTCCTTCCCAGGACACTGGAAGTGTTTCACCAATCTCTGGGTCTCAACAATAACGTGCTTCGAAAGGGAGGCTGATTACATTGACTGAAATCCATCCTGGCACAAGGCTTTTGCTGCAGCTGGTTCCATTTACATTTTGTATTTTTGGAGCTTGTGCCTGTTCCAGGGAGGGATGGGATAATTGATTTAAATCAAATTATGAAACGTGATACTTTGAATTCCTGAAAACATGTTTCCTGGCACTGCATTCAGCAGTGGAGTCCTCACAGGTACGGTGGAATGGGATGAGTGAGGCTGAGGCTTTCTTGCACTGTGTGTGTGTGTGTGTGTGTGTGTGTGTGTGTGTGTGTGTGTGAGAGAGAGAGAGAGAGAGAGAGAGAGAGAGAGAGAGAGAGTGAGTGAGTGGGAGGGAGGGAGAGGGAGAGGGAGAGAGGGAGGCAGAGACACTTCCACACTTTTTGTTTAGAGGTTGGGCTGGTGTCTCTGCCTGAAACCACTAGGAGATTCTGGTCTCCCTTTGTCAAGGGTGAGAAGCTGCCATCACATCACTGCTGTACCCCTTGCCAGGTGTAGCCATTGATTTTAATAGTGAGCTTCTCGAATTGTATCTCTTTGATCACAGAGCTGAAATTAAAGGCTATACATCGTGTAAATGACAAAGAAAATAGATGGGGGCTCAGGAAAAAATGCTAATAACTTTAAGACTTCACTGTGTCACACATTCATTTCCATTTGGAAAGACAATTTGCCTCCTAGATTTTAAAAGCTATTTTAGAACAGTTTCAAAATCAAGATCCTTAATGTTGCTTTGCTCCCATCTGTAGCCTAAATTATTTGTAATTAAGTTAAATAGCTTCATATAAATAGTAGACCTATGCAGTTGGGGGAATGATTGTTTCACATACTTCCATGCTTTGTGGAATTGTGAGTAGCAATAGCATCTTTCAAAAGCAGCCCCCCCTCTATTTGGTGCAGAACTTTGATATGGAATTTTGGAAAACTATCCTTCCTCTAAATATTACTAGTGATTCACTTTAGACCCTGAGTCCATTGGCATAGCCAGATTTGAATTATATCTCTGCAACTTATTTCACAAGCTTGAGCAAGATATTTAGCCTCTTTGTGCCTCAGTTTCCTTATTTGTAAAATGATGATTATAATAATACCAACCACACAAGATTATTCATAAAGCACTTACAACAGTTTATAGTCTGTAGCAAGGCTATTATTTTTTCTTTAGTCATTATTGAAGAAATAATAACATCCATCCTAACAATCTATAATTCTTGGAGTGCTTCCAGCCATTTATTTGAATGGCTTGTTGAACTTTGACATCTTCACTCAACATGGGTAAGCACTCTTCTTTTCTGGAGACTCCGTCCATTGCAGGGAGCAGCTTGGGAGGGTTGGAAGGTCTTGCAGCCTTGCTGGCTACTTTGAGCTGTTGGACCTTGGAGTTTTATGTCACTGGAAATGAAGCCTACTGAACGGAGGGTCTCTTTAAAACCCTATCCTGACTGACCTTATACTTACTTATAGGTAAACTTATGAGCAAATACGGAACTCTCAGACCAGGAGTTAATTTCAGGAGACCAGTGCTTACTATGTCACCAGTTATTATAATTTATTCAGAAAAGTGTGTGGCTTCTTCCAGCTTCTGCCCAGCAGCTTATCCGGGTTTGGGTTCTACAAAGGGTTTATTTTTTAGATGAGTCAGACTTGATGACACTGTTTCCCTCCTAGGGGAGCCCATACACCTTTGCTCAGGCTTGACATACAGCCCACCCACCTACCCCTTACCCCCATTCCCAGGCCTTGGGAACACCAGGGCAGATCAGGAAAAGGCTCATATTTAGGGTAGGAAAAGATTTACACAACTTTGCCTTCAGGGCACAAGTTCAGTGAAATATAGGGGAGCCTAACTTAATGCTCAACTCTTTTAAGATAGACCTATCAAATAAAATTAAGTGCTTAGAGTGACTATTAAAATTAATTTTGATCAAAGTGATACATGTACATAGTTAAAGTCAAACAGCACTAACAGTCTGTTGCTCCCATTCACACTTCCATTCCCCCAGAGAAATCTCTTTCAGTACTCTAAACTGTTTCTTCTAGTGTTTATCTCCATATTGCCAAAATAATATTCTTTACTCTTATTTACCAACTTTAGACACTATATGTTGGCTCTTTTTTTTTAAATGTTTATTTGTTTTTTGACAGGAGAAACAGAGCATGAGCAGGGGAGGGGCAGAGAGAGAGAAACAGAGAATCTGAAGCAGGCTCCAGGCTCTGAGCTGTCAGCACAGAGCCTGACATGGGGCTCGAACTCATAAGCCGTGAGATCATGACCTGAGCCGAAGTCGGATGCCCAACCGACTGAGCCACCCAGGTGCCCCTGTGTTGGCTCTTTTATAATGATTGAATTCTCTTAAACCATGACCCTTACTTCTTCCTCCAACATCTCAATATAGTCATATCAAAAATTCTAATTAAATTAATAGAATTTCCATTATCACAATGATGCAAATATTATCAGTATAGAATTAGTATACTATGGTTCTAATAATTGTCCTATTTTTACACATGTATGGATTTCTACATACTTGTCAGGATGAGCTACATTTTGTTGGGTAACAACCCTAACATCTTGGTGGGTCAAAACAACAGAGATTTCTTTTTTGCTCATGTTGTATGTCCACTATGGGTCAAAAAAGGGAGTGGCGGAGGGACTCTACTCATTGGAATCCCTAGGGGTCCTTGGCTTTTGGGGAACCCACCATCTTGAACCTGGTCAGTCAGAAAAGTGCTCTGGAGGGCAACCAGCATTTAAACGCTCTGGCTCAGATGTGAGACACATCACGTTTGCTTACAATTTGTTGGCCTGAACTACTCACATGGCTCCACTACCCACAAGATGCCTTTAAAGAGCAGTTCTGCCATGGGTCTGAAAGGCGGAAAGCTAAAAATATTTGGTGAAAAGAAGTTAAAATTACCCCTGAATCTTTTAATTTTCCCCGTTGGTCTGTTATATGCAATCACTTGTGTTTCCCAAATGTTTAAATTTAAATTGAAGACCTCCTGCACAGCTGTCACAATGGAGACTTTCCTTTGCCATTCCCTACTTAAATGTTTTTCCTTCTTAGTTCATTCCTTTTCATCAGTGGGGTACTATTTCAGTAGCTTCCTAAGAAAGTATTTAGGGGAGCTAAAAGATACAGGCAAGTTATAGCTGAGTTTTTCATAGCAGTCTTCCCTAGTCTTACCTCGAACTAATTTTTAGCTTGGCTGCTAAAGGATTTTGGGTTGGAAATCACTCCTAAGAATTTTAAAGGAATTCTTCCATTGTCATCTAGCATTTTATTACTGTTGAGAAGTCCCATGTCATTCTGATTCATGTGACCTAGATTTTCTGAGTGGATTCTTTTTAGAATTTTCACTTTATTCTTATTCTGAAATTTCACAATGATGTGCCTTGGTATGAGTCTTTTAAAAATGATTTTTTCTTCAATATTCTGTGTTCAGCTGGGGTTCTAAGAATGTGGGGACATTAGAGCGTTCATAATTTTAGTCTAGAGAAATTTTCTTACATTTGATAATTTCTATCTCACTTTTTTTTTTATGGAACATTTATAAATTAGATGCTGGATTAACCAGGTTTATCTTCCATGTATCTTTGTTTCTCTGCTATTTGCCATTACTCTGGCATCTTAATTTTTTTTTTCTGTAGGAGGTTTGCATGATTTTATTTTCTGAATCTTGTACTGATTTTTTTAAAAAATGGATTTATCATAATTTTAGTTTCCAAGTACTCTTATTTTTCTCTGTTTGTTCCTTCTCTGTAGCATCCACTTGTTTTATGGATATAGTATCTTCTTATCTCTCTGAAGATATTAGTTATAGTTTGTGAAACTTTGTTTTATTCCTACATTATCTAGCTCTCTTTTACCCTGTTGGTTCTTCTCTCTTTTCATTCTGGAGACTTTCCTCAAATCTGATAGTCTGTGAATGTCTGTTCACATTTAGGAATGGGGTTGACTGAGAGCTTTGTGAACCTGTTAATAGGCAAGCTACACTGTGATGTCACTGTACAGACAGTAGTAGCATTTTCTTTGTGGAGCCCATATATGAGTATATGAAAGTCTGGGACTATTTGTCATCTCCAGCAAAAAATCTAGCAGCAAGAGCTCTCAGGGTGGGGCATACACTTTGCTATAGGAGTTCTTGAGACAGGACAAGTGAAGTAGGCTCATTAACAGGCTCACAAAACTTCCTTAATCCTCTAGCTTTTACATCTTCATACTACCCATCCCTTTGCTGTGGTTGGAATCTCTCTACTTTATTCCTTTAATAAGGACACAATTACAATCTTTTTGCCTGGGGATTATGAGGTGTGAGGAAAGAGATTTAAGGAGGCAACTAATATATATGGATATTTTTACTACTCCCCCGTCCCTGAAATCTCTATTTAGACTTGAGCCTTATACTTGCCTTGTGCAATATCCAGCACTGTTGGTTCCTGAGCCTCTTAAGGATTCTGTAAGGGATCATCACTCTCTTCCCCTTCTGGTAGCTCCCTTTGCAAGGACTTTTGGTTCTAATTTTCCCTGCTCAGCTAGATTGGTCACCACTCCTCCTTGATATATTCTTTTTTTTAAAAATGTATTAAACTTTTCATCTGCTGATATCTCCTCTCCAGCCTTCTTGTCCTGAGGACTTAAATCTTTTTTATTCCTTTATCATTGTTTTAATGGGGACTCAGGAAGAAGAAAGGTTCAATGTCTGTGGTCAGGAAGCCATATTTAACTGGAAATCTCTTTTATAAAATAAGTTACTTCATAGCTTTGGTGACCAATTCTTTACCTTCCCATGTTGTTCACAACTGTTTTTTCTCTAAGCAGTCTGAGCCCTGGGCAAGAAAGGTCAGCCCTTTCTCAGGAGAACTTCAAATTCTAGGCTTAAGACTATGGTAAACTCTAGTGTTCTGGCTTAAAAGTAGCATTGCTTAGTTGTTTTAAAGCATGGGCTTTATCTGAGAAGGCTGGGGTTTGCATTTCAGCCCCATTGCTTTCCAGCTGTGTGACCCTGGGCACGTTTCTTATTCTTTCTGTTTTCTCAGTTATAAACTATGGGTAATAATAGTGCCCACCTCCTAGGGTTGATATAAGAATTAAAGAAGTTAATACATGACCTTTAAAGCGCATATCAATTATAAAATATGGGTAATCATAGTGCCTACCTCCAAGGGTTGATATAAGAATTAAAGAAGATAATACATGACCTGTAAAGTCCGTAGCATGGTGCCTAGCAAATAAAAAGTATGCAGTGATAGTGGTCATTATTATCCTTATTTGAAATATTTGAGTATTTCAGGTTGTGTTGTACCTAAAGTTTTTTTAGCTCATTTCAGAATTCTCAAAAAATAGCAAGTTGAATCTATGACTTCGGATCGCTCTCAGCAAGCACTGTTCTTGAATCTGAGTTTAGTTCAATTTCTAGAATCGGTATTCTGTGCTCTTCGGGTAGTAAACCTATTTTCACTGGCAAGTTTAACGCTTAGTGATCTTGCAAGCTCAGAAAGGCTGAGCCATATCCCAGAAGGTTGAAGTTAGTGTCAACCCATAGGTTAGAGCAGATGCTGGCAAACTTTTCCATTAAAGAGCCAAATAATAACTATTTTTGTTTTTGTGGTGCATACAGTCTCTTTCTCAGCTATTCACTTATGCCATTAGAGTGTGAAAGCCTCCATAGACAATGTGTAAACAAATGGACCTGGCTATGTTTTAATGAAACTTTATTTACAAAAAAATGGTGGCACTTGGGTTTGGCTGTTGGTTATAGTTTGCCAAATCCAGGCTTAAAGCATAGTGGAGAAGAAAGGGGGACAGGGGAAGGTGTAACGAAACCAACAGGAGTTCACTGCTTGGTGAGTCAGAAATTGCACCAGATTGAGTTGCCTCACAAAGAAAACTTTATTTGCAGCAAATAAGGAGATCATGGGGGAATTGTTTCCAAAGCTTTGACTCTCTGAGCAAGGGTGGATGGGTTCCTTTTATTTAGGTTAGGATGAATATCTAAATAGGGAAGCCCTGCCATTGTATGTAGAGGTGGCATAGGGTTTGGCATGAGCCTTGAGGCAGCATGCCTATGCATACATTGTGTTCTATGAATGGGGCTTGTGCTCCTCGTTGGGCAGGGACTTTAGTATTATAATGAGGTAAAGGAAGTTGTCTGTCATTCTAGAGGTCATTCCCTGGTCTGTCACTGTAGGCCTCAGTCAGGGGTTAAACTGGTCTGGGCCAGTTGGAGGTCACTATCACTGGAGGGGTAGTTTCGCTTTTCATTTGCCTGACTTAAGGGATTAGCTGGAAAGAAGAGTTTAAGGAAAAATGAGGGACAAAGGTTGATGAATAGAAGCAGGTGGGCAATAAAGGTCAGGTGTTGGGGTCTAGTTGCTGACAAAGGGAGGAAATAAGAAGGAACAGAAATGCATCGCTTCTCGGCCTTTTGGCTAAGATCATGTGTGAAGAAGGAACAGAAAGGTACCCATGAAGAGAGAAGTCAGGCCTCTCAAAAGCAATTTGGTAATTTAAAGGAAGCTTGAGGATGCTGACTACCCCCACTCTATCTGGTTGTCTCCTGATGGTGAACCTTGGGAAAAGTAGGAAGAAAGAAACAGGTTTTTTTTTAAGTTTTTGTTTAAATACCAGTATAGTTAACATACAGTGTAATACTAGTTTCAGGTATACAGTTCAGTGATTCAGCACTGAAATAAATGTTTTTGAGTTGTATTCTGAGAATCTTCACATTTTCCCCCTTTTCCGTCACCTTCTTCTTTGACTCCCCTTTCCTTGGTTAGGTAGTGACTTCACACTTCTTCCCCTGTTCCTAGCAGAGCCCATTAATATGAAAGGGTAAATTACTAGTAATAGTTTGGATTATTACTCCTTTTAGGGAATCTGTACTTTAAAAAAATAAAATGAAAGAATATGTTTTTTCCTCTTAAGACATTGTTTTGTTTTTGTTTTTCGTAATGTATGCAATGGACACACCTCATTTCTGAGCCTCATCCCACCCTTTATCCTGTCTGGGGGTGTGGTTCAGAGATTGGGTGGGGAACCAAGGTTTCTGTTGCAAATATTACTTGGTAATAAAAACAATGCCTCAGTAATTTGAGTTGTTTTGAAACAGTCATGTCAAAATGTCCTTTTTCATCAAAAACAAACGTTTAACTTTCTAACAGGGTGATTTGATTGGATAACCCCAGTGGAATATATTCCAATAGAAAAAATAACCACACACACAAAAAGCTGAAAATTTTTGGTAATCATATTATTGATGATAGTGCTTATATTCCTTTCCTGTATATGGGATAATTTAAGTGAGTATTATTTTGGTTTGTTTAAAATTAACATTTTCATAGTAGTTAAAAAAAAGCTAAAGGTATAAGATCAAGGAGATAAAGTAAAAATCCCAAAATCCTGAATTTGAATCAGAAGAATCAGTATAAATTCATAGTATTCTTTCTTTAAAAAAAAAAAAAAAAGACATTTTCAAGCTCTGTTTTCAAAAAAGACTTGGAAATAATAATTTCCCCAGTATCAGTGTGTACCCCGTGCATCTGGATTCTGTTCACTAAATATCATTTCTTAGTAAGGGATGACATCTCCTTGGAGAAATGGATAATTCCCTGTATGGGGAAAGAAATGTACAAGATTAGCCAGGAACATCTTGTTAGACCAGATAGTAATAAAAGCTCCCAGTAATATGTGGATTATTTTAAAAAGACTCAGGAGACAATTTAAATAAACTACTTAGAAAAGATGGGACAATTTTAAGCATTAATAAGAATTGAATGCAATTGATTTAAGCATAGGGAATGTGTTTAAATCCACGGGTTCATAATGGTACTTTAAAACAACACATACACACAAACACATACAGAAATACTCTCAACTCTTCATTGGCTGCCTTTGGAGAATACTAGGAAACTACCTTATTTTAAAAACTGGTAAGTAGACAATCTAGCATGTATCCTGCTGTTCCTATATGATAACTAGGGAGTTGGTAAGAAGTTTCTCTTTACAGGAATGTTTCAGTTAATAAAAAAGAAGCAATGGTAGAATTAGAAAATTATGATTTTGTAAAAAAAAGAAAATTATGATTTTGCAATCTGGATGGATCTAGATCAGGAGTCAATAAACTTTTTCTGTAAGGGACCAGATAGTGAATTTTAAGCTTTGTGGGCCCTATAGTCTCTGTTGCAACTATTCAAGTCTGCATTGGAGTGTGGAAGCAGCCATTGGCAATGGACGTGATTGTTTCAGTAAAACTTTATTTATAAAAACAGGGTGCACTGGTTGGATTTTGTCCATAGGCTGTAGTTTGCAGACCCCTGATCTAGATAATGATTATCAGTATCTGATAATATCACAATGAAAGAGACACCAGGTTTTGTTCCTCCTAATGGAGGTACATGGCTCATCTTGGGTGGGGGAAACCAGAATCTGATGAGGCTTTTTGATTTAACTACCGATTTTCAGAGAATAAAAGGAACAGAGGAGCATATTAGAAAATGCAGGAAGAAGCAGTCAGCAAAATCTAGACTTTGGGAAACTCCAGAGAACAAACAACTTTTTAAACAAATTTTCAAGAGGGAAAATAATATGGAGGAGTAATCTAGAGATTAAAAATGATTTAAGAAACATATCACATAGTTTATAGTCTAGGGCTTGTTTCCCTGTAGGAGCTCTGTATTGCTGGAGAAGGAGCAAAAGTGCCCTAATCCTTTTAGGATTAATTTATTCAAAAGAAATAACAGAAAAATACTCAACATGCAAAAAGAAAATGAAGGAAAACCACAGAACATGCCAAAAGGTGGAGGCACACTGCCCTTCAGAAGATGTACCACAGGAGGCAGAGGGAAATCCTCAGCCTTCTGAAGGTATAAGCCAGGAAACAGGAAGCCTTAGAGGAGGGCTGACCCATCCTGGCCTGGGGTTTAAAGAGGACACTCCCATGAGGCATTTGGACCTGGAAGAAATAATAAGAGGCGTAGATGAGTGGGAAAGCCTTAAGAAAGAGATAAGAAGAGTAAGAAACAAGTTTGCGATGATGCATTGGAAGCAAAGACATTCATACAGCTGTTCTCATCCTGTGTGTTCTAGACCGTAAATTCTTTTTTTTTTTTTTGTCTGATATTAAAATCTGGCCCCTGCTTTCTTTCTGTGTTTTCTGATGTATCTTTGACATTTGTTTTACTTTTAATCATCTGGTGGAATTTTTTTTTTTTAGGTAGTGTCCTTGTTACCAGCATCTCACTGGATTTTGTGTTTTGACCCATTATGCAGATCTGTTTTTTAGTTGGAAAGTTTTACACATATGCATGAAAATTTATTCATTCTATATTGCAAAGTTAAACATAACATGTTTACAAAGCAGTATATTTAGTATCAGCTCACATAGGTAGGATTAAATCACAAATTGTATGTATGCATGCATATGTGTATACATACATCCATATGTCAAAAACCTAATGGCTTATTTCTGTGTGGTGTGAGCTTTTTTCTTTTCACTTATATGTGTTTTTTTCCTGAACATGTGCCACACACACAAAAAGAATTAAAGTTTTGTAATTAAGAGTCAAATCATTTGCATCCAGCTTATAAGGACAATGGAGGCACCTAAATTCTTGATAGAACAACTATAAAATATGTAAATCACAAATTACCTCTGGATCTCTTAGCCAAAGGAATAATGTTGGCAAATATTACAGATTTTAAAAAAACCATATCAAATATCAATGGGTGAATGTGGTTGTTTCCCTGCAAAGATGGTCACCAGTAATTTCTCCCATCTCTAAATAATCCTGTCCTCCTTTTAAGAAATGGGGTCTATTCCCCTCCTTTTGAGCCTGGATTGATTTTAACTTACAGTAACCCGTAGAATATGTTAGAATTGACATTGTCCTGGGCCTGAGTCTTTGGGGGCTGGCATCAGCTGCTTTTGCTGCCTTGGGGCCACCATGTAAAGAGGCACATCTACCCTCCTAGATTGAATGCATGGGGGGAGAGAGGTCCCAGCCTTCTAGACAGACATTCTCCTCAAGACCTGCAGCTTGAGAGTTAAGCTTGGTTAGTCCAGCCCAGTCAAGATGCCAGCTGAATAGAGCTGTGTGAAACAGAAGAATCACCCAACCAACCTACAGAATCATGCAAAATAATAAATGGTTATTTCAAGTCACCAAGATTTGGAATAGTTTCTTATGCAGCAATAGAAAACGAATAGATACATAGAAACTTACTTGGAAATAATTCAAACAAATTGTTAAAAAATTGTGTGATAATAGGGGAAATGTGAATAGTAAATAGATATTTGATGTTATTTAAGAATTATTAGAAATCTGAATATAAAGTTTTAAAAGTTTCATATTTAATTTCTATGAATTTTATTTTTTAAGGTGTGATAAAGTGTTATGGTTATATTTTTAAAGATATGTGTATTGGAGTATTAAACATGATATGGGGAGTTGTTTCAAAATTCCCCATAGAGGAGAAAGGGTTGGTGGAATAGAGATGAAATAAGTTTGACCCTATACTGATACTGTTGCTGGATGATTGGGCACATGGTGGTTCATTAGATAGTATCTTTACTGTTATATTTGTTTGAGAATTTTCATCACAACTAATCAAAACTGATAAATTAAAAAAGAAAAGTATTAAGTTAGAGAACTTGTATTCTAAGGGTGAAATGCCAGCCATCCTGCTGCACGTAAGGTAGTTAAATTCTTAAGTAGCAGAACCTTCCTCACCATCCTGAAAATACCATGAAGGTAAACACTCAGCAAAACCAGTCTTAAATTATCACCCTTACTTAGGACTTTTAAGGGGATTAATTATATTTAGGAAATTGACGTTAGAATTTGTTTCCTTTATTAAACCTAAAGGGTGACATGTTGCCTTATTTTCACCCATTTATTTATAAGACACTACGTTGGAAGTCAAAAAAACAAACAAACAAGTCCTTCTCTTTCGACTGTCTAAGAAGATTTTAGTCAGATCACTTGACCATTCTGAATCTCCAGTTCCTCATTGGTATCAAGTGGAGACTTTCATGCTTTTTTTGATAATTCATCAGGCCTTGAGACAAACTGGTGATTTCTATAGGAAGTAGCCAGGGGAAGGCTGACAAGCATGCACCTGTCTCTACCCATGGCCTTCTGGAAATGAAAAATACCTAGGGCATTCTCTAAAGACTCTCTACAGAGAGGGCAGTGTATAATTAAAGAATTTTGGTGACTTGGGTACTGTTATGAGCTGAATAGTGTCCCTAGCAAAATTCATATATTAAAGTCCTAACCCCAAGTACCTCAGAATGTGACTGTATTTAGAGATGAGGCATTTCAATAAGTTATCCGGTAGGACTATAAAAGAGGAGGAAGTTAGGATACAGATACGCATAGAGGGAAGACCATATGAAAACAGAAGATAGACCATATGAAAACAAATCAAGGAGAAAAGAAACCAATCCTGCCAACACCTTGATCTTGGCAGTTGTAGCTTCCCAAATTATGAGAAAATGTCTGTTGTTGAAGCCACCCAGTCTATGGTTCTTTGTTATGATAACCCTAAAAAATGAGTAAAGGTATGTTTATCTGGGTTAGCAGCAGAACTTTCCTCATCATCTTTCCAATCTCAAGAGATGATTCTTAACAAGAGCCTGTCTCTTGGCCATGGGCCATAGGAGCTAAGCCACATAATTGGAGGAGCTAGAAGGCAGGAGGATAGGAAAGAAAAGAGAAAACAAACAAACCAAAGGAAAAAAAAATAGAGCAGAGCTGAATGGAGCCCTGGTGCTCACCAGACTTTATGAGGAAAGTACTGAAAAGGAATGACAAAAATGCAAATATCACCTCGGCATAACAATGGGGGTTGAACGCTGACCTGTACATTTATATTGCATGTACAGGATGGGGATTTCTGGGCATAACCTCTTGAGGTAAGGTTATGGTTACATTACTAGTAATTATAGGTAGCTAGTAGGTTATCTGCAGTAGCTTACTTCTGGGGTAGGTAAATGTTTCAGAGAGAAAGTCACCTGGGTATGTATATTTAGAAATTAGAAACACTTTAAAATGAAAAATATGTACACAGGTACTAATTACTTATATTTAGAGTTTTAAAAAGAGTAGGAGCAACATAGGAAGAAATGTGTATGGGTACTAGGTAAACTCAGTATCAGGTTTCATTTTCTGCACTTACCTTGTGCTTCTCAACTTACTATGGAATCAACTAACCTTCATGATTGAAATCCTTCTCAATCTTTTAGATCAAGTTCAAAGTCTCGTTCCCCATGTAGCATTCCTGGACGCTCCCTAACTAAATAGTAATTATGAGTATAACAAACATGATAATGAAATGCAGAGAAGGAGTTTTCATGCTTTTGTGTTTTTATCTTCTGGTTAGTTCTTCATGTGTTTTTCTTTGGAGATTGAAATCTGCAGCAAATGGTCAAAACTGTCTTGACTTGTAGCTCTAGATTGCCTAGAAGATTATGTATTATATATTGATTCATTGAGGAATGAATATTTATTAAATTATAGTTTGTTTTGGGGTGCCTGGGTGGCTCAGTCAGTCCACCTTCAGCTCAGGTCATGATTTCAGGGTTCATGGGTTCGAGCCTTGTGTTGGGCTCTGTGCTGACAACTCGGAGCCTGGAGCCTGCTTCAGATTCTGTGTCTCCCTGTCTCTCTCCCCCTTGCCTGCTCACTCTCGCTCTCTTGCTCTGTCTCTCCCTCTCTCTCAAAAATAAACATTAAAAAAATTTTTTTTTTAAATTATAGCTTGTTTCACCTTCAGGGCCTCCTGGAATTGAGAAGCAGCCTTTGCTTGGATCTAGTGTGGTATGAAAGCCCTCAAACGGCTTTACGCTCTATTTTGTCAGAATGAAGCACTACAACTTTCATATTCCTCTGTCTGTAGCAGAAGGTTTCAAGGACCTGCCAAACATCTTGGGTGCTTCCTTTTTACCTCTTAGCCTGTCTCTGGGAATCTGGCTCTTTGCCACTGCTTGCTTATAAGGTCATGTCAGAAAACCTGATCAAACATGAGTTAAACAAAAAAGTTTTTTTTTTTTTTCCACATTCTGTGATCTCCTCTTTCTCCCAACTTATTACAACTAAACTAGGAGCTGTGAAATTTTTTTTTACACTTTGCATTTTTGTTCCTTTTATTAAAAATAAAAAGGTGATTGCCTTTCCATAACTCTTTTTTCCTTGGAGTCCTAAGGGTTTTGCATTTCATCATTCCCTGCAGATTTCAGTGTAAAAAGGTTCAACTTTGTTTTTTCTGAGCTTTCTGAAATGTTTCTGATTGTAATATAATAGACCAGTAATTAAATACTGATTTAGAGAATGATTTTCTTTTGTCCCATTTCATCATCAAGGGAGGAAAACAGTCATAGTCATCAATCCATGGGGCTGTGTGGTGCTAATGTAAGGTTTTGATTAGAAACTTTTCATCTGCCATTCTCAAACCATTTTATCAGCCCTTGGAATTTTCTCTAGCTTTGCCAAGACTTCCCAGGGGAATCCCTGCAATGTCTTAATGGCTTGGAGACAGACAGGATAATGCTATACACCTCAGGGTTTCCTTACATCCTCACACGTGTGCTCCTTATAGCCTCTGGGTCCAGGTAAAACACTGGTGTGGGTGGCTGGTTGGAAAGATGAGCCTCCCACACATCTGCTGAGGACACTGACTATGGCAGAGAAAGTGACCCTCTCCAAGTTTTATTTGTGTCGTAAAAATTCATGCTGTGCACCACCTCTTTAAGAATCTGTGCCATTAAACGTGGCTAGATCCAGAGTACACTCTGGAGGAAGCCAGAAAGGACATTAAAATGCTTAGTCCATGACACACTTCCTTATTTTTGTCATTTTGACATTTATGTGTTGTTTCATTAGGGATTTTTAAGAGAAGACCCTTTTTCAGCAAGAAGTTTTCCCAGATCTCCATAAGAATCAACAGTTGATAATCAAACAGCTGTCTGGTTTGCATTTAAACTGAGCTGGACCACCTGCTGGCTGTTAACCTCTGAAAGGTTATTATGATACAATTGTTGTTGTTGTTTGTTTAAAAAGTTTCAGAGCTCAAGGAAAATATTAGTAATGAGTTACTTAACCTGCAGTGTTTACTGTTCCTACTCAACTCACAGATGGTGTTCCAGTGGCCAGCAAGAGGGAAGGCTCATCTGAGGCCAGCACTATTTTGCACTTGTTTTGGAGATGAACCATAAAAATAGGCTTGGCAATGAAGAGGACTGCCCTTGTGGGAGGAGGGTGGGCAACATTACAAAATCCTTTTAAAAGGAAACACAACCGTTTGCTGTTGCTGATGACTGAGACTGAGAGGTACAATCCCAGCATAAACCTTAGTTCAGCAAACGGTAAACTTGAGGTTGAAGTCAGTAGAGCGATGGATCTTTTGAGCATGTGTGGTTCAGTCTCGGTGTTTTGAGGCTTGCTCACCATCTGCTTTCTTCACTTATATGTATACCTCTCCATATATATTTCCATATATATGGAAATGATGGCTGCAGATTCTCTCAAGTGGCCATGTGGGTGCCATTTTCTAGGCCCTGTAAAAATCCAGTCCCTTGGACATCCTCATGCAGGCTCTGATTACAAAATGGCCTGCCTTTCTTCAAGACTGGGGGCCCAAGAGCATGAGCATCATTTGCAGAGGTAGGGACATCTCTGTATGAGTGGAGGAGACTTTTTATTTTCTGGTTGTGGATATTATGGATTGAGAGGATAGGGACTTGCTGAAATAGATGTTCCATGAGGATCAGGATTTTGTTTCATTCCCTCCTTCATCCCCAGTGCCTAGAATAGTGACCAGCCCATGGTGAAGTCTACTAAACAGTGAAAGGCAGAAGGAATGAGTGAATGAATATCTTTTCTTTCTGTTTTCTGTTCACCTTTTTATTTTTCCCCTACATAATAATGAATAATGGTCAGTAAATGTGGTTGGCTTTCAGCACTCATATCACAAAACTGCCAAAACTTTGTTGCCATGGATTTCAGAACACTGAAGATGAAGAGTTAGGCAAGATAGCATTCAGGGACTAACTTGAGATGATTTGTGAGGCAGAATAGAATGGGAGAAAGAATTCAGACTTTGGCTACAGGTAGACTTTAGTTTGGAGCTGAAATTGATCTCTTTCTTGCTCTCAGACCTTGAATAAATTAGCATCTCTGATTCTCAGTTTCTTTATGTATAAAATGGGAATAATGATATACATCCTATAGATTTTTGTATTATAGATTATTAAGGTAAAACCTGATACAGAATAGAGGAAGCAATAAATGATTATTTTTTAATTTATTTTTTCATTTTACTTTTTATTTAAATTCTAGTTAACATACAGTGTAATAGTAGTTTCAGGTGTACAATTTAGTGATTCAACACTTATGTATAGTATTTATGTATATACGTATATACTTATGTACAGTACCTGGTGCTCATCACAAGTACACTCCTGATTATTGTTAATATTCATATATTAGCATTACTATGCTATTAATACTGTGATAATACTGTTATAATAATGCACCACCAGTACTGTTATAATACATTCAGTGACCATCAAAGAATTCATTCCCTGTTTACCACAGCATTTTCTGTTAGAAATTGTCCAGGATTTGATAGGTTCTAGTCCTATGTTCACCAGTAGCTAGTTTTATTATAAACCAGGATAAGTCACTTAACTTTTGAGCCTCACTTTTCTTACCTGTAAAGTGAGAGAAATAGTTATGCTGATTCTAAATGGTAGGGAACATTCAAGAACATGGAGCTATGAGAATGATTATCTTGCAAAGTCTTTTATAACCCTGGAATAATTAATGTGAAGCTGCTTGATCAACTGTTAAATATCATACAAATGTCAGTTCAGTTCATTCCAGCTCAACACATACTTATTGAATGTCTACTATGTGCCAGGAATTGTGCTAAGCATAGTTAAGTACAGAAAAAATAAGACCTGACTCCTCCTTCTCAGGAGCTTTTAATCTGGTGGAGAAGATGTTCACATGAACAAAGCACAATTTCTCCTGTGATGGTGAGGTTAATGCTTCTTCATTTTGCTCAGTTCTTGGCACCTTAAAAAAATGACTTGGTGGAGATAGGAGTTGCAACACCTGGCATAGGATTTTTCCTCTTCTCTTACATTGGTACAGAGAGTTGGTGGCAGGTTGTGCTACCTTATCTAATTGCCTTAAAACCATTGCAGGAGACTCCTGAAGTCAGTGCCTACCTCATGTCATGTCTTTGCTCAGGAAAGTGGCAGTGAACTGCAGTCACCTCTTGGAAATGTCCCAGTAGTCTCAGTGTCCCCTGTGCAGTTGTGAAAAAGCTGTTCGGAGGGAGCTTCAGTGTAACTTATGATGAATGGGTGAAGAGTGTCTTGGGGAAGGAGTCCATGTCTTCTCCATATATACATCTTCAACACCAAGCCCATGGCATACCACTTAGATGGTACTTTAAACATTTGCTGAATGAATAAATGATATAAAGTGAATTGACCCAACCTGTCTGGAGTTCCATTTCTTCCAAACCTTTCTACTTTGCTTCCTCAAATCCCCCTTCCAGGATAAATTCTTTGTTACACATTCTCAATCTCTTTCATAAACTGGAATCCATTTCCTAGTGAGCTAAAAACCTGGCTTTCCCCTGAGCACATGGCTTCTTCTGCAGCTAGTTTCCACCACCCTGTAAGACATGACTCTAGTCTAGGAGGTACTATTAGTGTCTTCTGGACTCCTTCAGCGTCCCTTTTAGACTATTATCTTGCCACATGAGTGGGGGGAGAGGCTGAGAGAGAGGGAGACATGGAATCTGAAGCAGGTTCCAGGCTCTGAGCTGTCAGCACAGAGTCTGACGTGGGACCCGAATCCACACATCGTGAGATCATGACCTGAGCTGAAGTTGGATGCTTAACCGACTGAGCCACCCAGGCACCCCTGATCTTGCCATTATTATATACATAATCACTTTTCCTCCTTTGAGGCACATGCCATCCAGTTTGCTCTGGCTCTCTTTGTTGTATGTAAAATTTTTCTTTTGCATCATTCCTTTTTTATCATTGAAGACAGTGGTATCTGGCTAAATCTTCCTCTCTATCCCCAAGTCAAAATTTCCCATCGTCCAGGGTGCAAACATCATTCACATGATGACCCAGTAATGTCCTGGTCACTTAGTTCCTTTATTTATTGCTTCATTTCCTAATTTTACCTTCCACTTGGCTTTATTTACCTACTCCCATGGCTACCCTTTAGATTATGGTGTCGTACTCCTCCTGGTCCCATGGTCCATTTTCAGCCATTCCTTTGAAAGCTTCTTTAATTCCCTGGGCTCATTATCCCTTTATCATATATATGCCACGTGGAACAATCCCCCCCCCCCACCCATGGGTTCTTGAACCACTGTCTTTTGCATGCCAGGCTGTTGAGTAGATGGAGCTGCTAAAAATCAAGGTCTCCAATCTCAGTGTGTATAGCAGTTTTCTTTTCTGTTTTCCCAGTCAGCTCTTTATCTCTTTATCCTGTTTCTCATGACATCTATGACCAATCTCCTCTATCATCTTTACTTGTGTTAGCCAGCCATCTTACATTTATCTAGAGTCCTTCAGCTTCCTGCAACCAAAATTTCTGCCTACAACCATGCTTGTCTTATCCCCACGAAGCCTTCCTCCTTACTGTTGCTGGAGAAATGTTTCTTTTTAAAATTCAAATTTGATCACACTGCCCTCTGTCTAAAGCCCTGTTTCCCCTTATGCCTATTTAAAATCTCCAGGTTTCTTTGTAAGACTTAAAATGGTTCTTAATGATATAGTTCTGATTAGTGTTTGTAGCCTCATTTATGACTAATCCACTATCCCCATCAGCCTCTACTTTGAAACTGCACATACTTTTTGAAATTCTGTGCATTATTTTACCTCCTGGCCTTTGCACATGATCTGCCTACTGCCTAGAATTCTCTCTTCTACCCCTCACCATACTTGTCTAACCAACTCCTACTCATCTTTACTGTACCATCTAAGATCTTCCGTGAGCAAACTGCCTTGAAGGCACCAAGCCCCCAAATGTTATATGCTTTTCTTCGGTTCTTCTATTCCTGGTTTTAAAACTTATTATTGTGTATTTTAATTGTCTGCTTAACTATAAAATATAGTAAGATCCTTGAAGGCAGAGGTTGTTACTTATTTCCTGAGCACCTAGAAGAGCATCTGCTACATGGCAGACACTGAAGAAAATACTTGCAGAATTAATACTGAATGAGCAAGATAATGTCTTAGCTGAATCTTGAAAGATTGCAGCTTGAAACGCAGCAGCATGAACTATGGGAAGGGCATGGCTGACAGTAGGAACTGAGTGAGCAAGATAACTCATGATATAATGTCTCAGGAGAGGGCACAAATTTGGTGAGATGGATGGGTAGGAGCCTAGAGAGTTTTTGAGATTTATAAGATTTGAGCTTCTGGATGTCACTGAGCAAAATTTAACAATCATTTCAGTGAACCAACAACAGATGGTTGACTGGATTGATAAGTTGTCTAATTAATTGGTCAGTTCAGTGAAATAGTACAATTGGCTGTGAACCTTTGATTGTAAAATTCAGTGATAGCCCAACAAATGCCCATCAATATTCTTAAAATAAGGAACAGTTAAGAAGCAGAGTATTAAATCTCTCTCACTACCAAATATTTCTTTAATTCTGGAAAATTCTCACTTATTTTTTCAGATATAGCTTATGTGCCATTTCTTCCTCTCTTTCTTAAACTAGGATGTTGCATCAGTGATGTGCAAACTTTTACATTAAAGTCCAGATAGTAAACATAATAGGCTATGTAGGCCATTTAGTTCCTGTTGGAATTACTCAATTCTACCATTGTAGTCATAAACAGATGCAATAAAAAATAATATGTAAACAGACAAGTGTGGCTATATTCCAATAAAGCTTTATTTATGGGCTCTGAAAATTAAATTTTCATATAATTTTCATGTGTCACATAATATTCTTTTGATTTTTTCCATTGTTTAAAAACTGTAAAAACCACTCTTGGATCAGAGACTGTACAAAAAAACAGGCAGCAGGCTAGATTTGGCCCATGGGTCATAGTTCCCTGACTCTTGTTATAGAGCATCTCAATCTATAATCTGTAATTTGCTCTGGAAAAATTCTTCAGTAATATCTACCAGTTTTAGAACTCTGCTCTTGATTCTGTCCAGTCTAAATTTTTACTTGTCTATGTAAGATTTTTAAATAATTTTAATGACTATATTTTTTATTTCTAGTATTTCTAACTGTTCTTTTTCAGGCTCATATTCTTATATTATTTCTGTAATTGTTACACAACTTTTTTTCTCCCTTTTAAACAAAGACTATAATTTCATTTTTGAGTACTTTAAATAAATTTATTTTAAAGTCTTTGTTATGCTATTCCATAAAATTAATTTTATCTTGCTTGAATTCACATTCCTAGTGCTAATTCTTTTAGGTGTCTTTCTTAGCACTAGATTACCTCACATATTTTAAAATTTTGTTATATAGGTTCATGCTGAGTGGGTCCCCCCAGCTGTATTTCTCTTTCTCTGTGATTGCCTCTCCTTGTCTAGTGGGTTTGTAGTTGTCTCTCTACCTTACCCTTTGCTCTCTCTGCCCCAAATTCAGGATTGGGTCTGGAAATAATAACATTTTTTTTATTCCTCTTTAAGATGATATTAGGAATATGGCAGTTCCAGCCATTGATTCAGTGGATGACTTCGCTCAGTTCTTACTTGTGAAACTGAATATGCCCCTACCCTCCTCTTTAGAACCATGGCCATAGAGGTAGACAAAATAGGACAGAAGTCTCCTACCCCTACTCCTGGTTTCATTGCATCATTAAGGGAGCCTCAGCTCTTTTCTCTAATTTTAATGTCTCATTTGATACGGAGTTGAATTCCGTGCTTGTCTCCACATCTGGAGCCCAACGGGCCAGGTGCTCTAGCTAAGTGTACTTCTTTGCAGGGATGTTTATTGAGCTCAGGTATTCCTTTATATTATTTATGCAGATTTGGAGAGAGGGACTGCATAACACATTGTCACTCTTCACCATATTGATGAGACATTTATATGCCAGAATGTAAGCAACTTGAAGGTAGGGCTTCTGTCTATCCTGTTGGCCACTATATTATGAATACTAAGCACAAAGTAGCTGCTAAATTAATGTTTACAGAAAGAATAACTGTTGAGGAAGTGAGATGGATATGACAAATGAACAATCTAGATGTATGTTAAAATGAAATCTTGTTCTTTATGCAAGTTGCAGTTTTATTTGATGACAAGCATAATTAGCACCATACTCACCCATCCATTTATTCCATGTGTTCAGTGCTTGCAGGAGATATTTGTGGAAGTTGGGCATGGCTATGTATTCATAAGTTATTCTTCCTCCTCCCATTAGCATTAGTCTTTGCACCTGTGAGCAAAAATAAACAGAACTATATAAATACCAAGTGTTATCACTTTTATTACAACATTATCATGCTACCAGTGATATCAACTGTAAGGTAAAAATTAAGGGAATTGAAGCAACGACAGAGGCATTTCTTGATGTTCAGTTTGGCTGTTCTTGCCATATGGGAGGCATATACCAAAATACCAGTGGAGACCTTAACTGAAGCCCTAGCACTTCTGTGGCTTTTACAAAGCTACTTTCTGCTTTAGTTCAAAAGCATTTGTGGAACATACATAGTCAGGTCCTGACCCCATACCTCAGGACTTCTAGGAGTGTGGAAGTCCTAACTTTCCACCCGGGTAAATGGTCTCCAGCCATTTCCATGGGAATGTCAGCCTTGTGGGATTCTAGAAGCCTGGTAGACTGGCCAGGAAGGACCACGCATTAGTAAGTCTAAGATTCACTGTAGTCCCTCCTTTGTCTAATTTGACAAGGTTTCAGAGACAACAGCGCTTTCTTCTGAATTTGGCTCTCTTTGGGTCCCAGAGTATAAGGGCTTACCACATCCACTGAGAACTTCCCGGAAATTGAGAGGCAGCTGCATTCTTAGGAGAAGGGGTACAGTCTGTTTAGTGCTTATGTCTCTGTTGGAAATGTGCAGAGCTTGTTAAGCCCATCACAGGAAGATTTATCTAACAGAGAGGCAGTGAATATGTGTTAGGTATTCTTATTAAGAGCAAGTTTGCTCCCATTCCAAGCCATGCTAAGTGCTGGAGAACAATTTATATTGCCAGATAGAATAGTAATATTAGGAGCTTACTGAGATGACAGAGTAATCTTGTTAGCTAGACTACTTTTCTATATTGAAAACATAAAGTATTCTGCATCAAATCATATAATCTACATTTTCCCTTTCTCTCTTTAATTTGATTATGAACTATTACTGTGCTTTGCCATAAAATATGAAAGTTTTACATTTTGATAGTTTTTCAAATGCTGATTTTACTTTCTGTGCAAATACTTCATATCTTTCCAGCATAATTATTTAGCAGACTTTTCGGGTTAATTATTGTCATTAACAATATGAGTCCTACGAGGGAATATCAATTAAAATATGCACAGCTGAACTTTCAAATGAGTAAATAATTTAGTTTTGGAAAATGACTGGAAACAGCAGGGTAACAGTCAAAAGGGGAACAATTATTTTAATGCTTATTTGACAAATGAGTCATTTTTACAGCAAATTAGATTCTTATCATAGCACCCCTACTGGTTACCACAGGAAAGCTGTTAACATGAGTTTTTAAAATAAAAGCTGTTAAGTTATGCATGCAAAGTTAAGGAAATCATTTGTATGAAGAAAAGGTGATTAGGATATGCATTGTTAGCTGATGGAATACTGCCACTGGGATCTAATTAGGGCCATAAATCACACAAAATGATGTGTGTATATAGAGCTTGAAGCATCAGAGTGATGCATGCCATTGACAGTGAGATGGATGATTCCCCCAACCCTGACTTTCATGGTTGTCCTTGTCTTTGTGCTGACCAGACCCTAAAGTCCTCCATAATGATCGCGTGGAATAGGGGCTTTAGTCATAGGAGGTTACCAGTGTAAAGGATGCTGGGAAAATTCCAAGATAAATCTTCATTTCTTCCCATTAGCAAAAGAGCCCAGGAAAAACAGAATGGGAGCCTTCAGGGTAAACAGTCTTGAGATGAGTTTCAACTTGTATTTTGTCAATTTAATTTAGTTTGTTTAATTTTTAACTCAGTGATTCCCAAAGGAAGGAAGGAGGGAAGGAAGGAAGACATTTATAGAAACCATGTATTATTTCTAAGATATAATGGTACCTACTCCAGACCCCATAGGGTTTAACATAGCGTTGAGACAAAGCCTTCTAAAAGCAGATAAACACATGCATCATTTCCCCAGCTCTTTTACTAGTGTGTTTGGGTTAAATTGCTTTCCTGACTCTGATTATACCATCATGCCATGGACCTCTTTCTACTGACCACAGAATTGGTACCACATTTCCAAGTTGCCCCTTCTCTGCCCTGGATAGAGTAACAGGTGTAACCATGTACCTTCAAGTTAATGTTTGCAGTTTCTTAGTTCTTCATGGGTAAATAAGGATGAAAGTTTGCCTATAGGAGTCAGGAATTTGGACAGATTACTTTGTAAATACCTGCCAGTTCTTGATCTCTGGTTTTTAATATGGCCAGGAAGATTACAACAAGTATGAATACATATGAAGAGTACTCTTTCATTACAGTTTTCTTGAATTCTTGGAAAATTGTTACTTCTGATCTATCTTTCCTTGTATACTTTTTCCATAGAGAAACACAAATTTCAGAATTCTGCCTGGTAAACAACTACACTTCAGTGTAGTGACACCAGTGACACCAGTCACTTTCAGGGTCACACCTTATATCAGCTTATTTTAGAGCTTTTAGCTCTAAAATGTCAGTTTTTTTCTTCTTTATACTGCCACACCCAGTGGGAGTCTGACTTTATCCCTTCTCATCATCGTTGACAAATATGATGTTTGTGTTTGTCTTGAAATTCTGTCCAAATCACTTTTTTTTTAATTAGTTACCTTTACTCTTCACCCAATGGTAGACCTCAGTGGTTTTCTTGAACCATCTAGTGTTGATGAAGTAAACAACCCCTACCCAACCCCTTCACCAAACCAGTTCTGCAGAAGATCATGACTCATTGGGATGGGGTTGTGTGTGTGTGTGTGGTGGTGGGGGGGCAGATAGGGTTTTATCTACTTTTTAGCAACAAAGGGAATGGTCTCTCAAGGCCCTAGCAGGTAAGGTAGAATGGAGTTCACATTTTGGAAATGCCATGTTGAGCTTTCTCTCTTTGGTTGAAGTATCTAACTCATATCCATCTAACTGAGCCTTGAAGTTCATCAAGGTGATCTTTATTTGAGACTTTCAGAAGGCATCACTTCTCTCACATGACATCTTTATGGTGATGACAATTTTCTCCGACTTCTTTCAGAAATGCTATCTTCCACACAAAAATCTATATATTTCTAGTTGGCTAGTTGAGTGCTAGCTAGTTGAGGACTTTCGTTTAACAAGTGAGGAAACTAAAACCTAATGGATGAAATGATAAAACAAAGGCCACATGGCTAATTTATGGCAGAGCTGGGCATAGAGCCTAGGCTTTTGGACTCCTGGCCCAGTGCACCACAAGGGATTCCAGGACCTTGCAAGACTTAGTTGCCATCATAATAAATAGCACTTATTATCGAGTCCATGAAACAGCCCTATGTGGTAGCTCTTTATTATGTGCATTGTACAGATGAGGAACTGAAGTTCAGCCATCCTAGAGAACTTTTCTTCTGTTACATAGGTGGTTAACCACAGAGCCTAGACTCTGACCCACAACTGATGAGCTTGAAGCTCATTCATGGAACCACTTCACTGTGTGTTGATGTGGATCATAGCTTCTTGATAAAATGGGCACCGCACTTTGCTTTTAAAATTTTATTGTTAATTTCCAGGACTTAAACGTCAAAATATATATGCTCACTCATGGTAATAAGTAGAATGAGAAGGGGCTGTTTCAAGGGCAAGAGTTGTAGAGATTAGCACAATAAGAGTTTAGCAGAGTCAGAACCTCTTATATACGTGACAATAAGGATAATAAAAAAGTTAAGTATTTTCTCATCACCCGGGAGGTTTTCCCCCTAGGTATGATCCTGGAGGCCCCAAGTTTTTACACTTGTAGAATCCTTAAGTCACTCTGGCTCTCTTTGGAAGGGGCCCGATCCAGCCACATAAATACAGTAGTTTACACAAGATCCTCCTTTGATAGGGAAGTTGGGATTCACAGAGATTTCTGGTTTCTGTTAAGACATGGATTACTGCTGAAATCTTTATTTCAGGCAGATTCTGAGAACATCTACTCTAAAGACCTTAGTGACAGAGGTAGTGTCCTGGCAGCAGCTGACAAAACTAGTAAACACTGGGTGGGAGAGATGCTCTTTGGATTTGAGGAAGATACTCAGGGCTAGAATCTTAGACTGGCCATGATAAAGACTGCATCCATTTTTGTCATTCTGCCTCTTGGCATTTGCTATCAATTTCTACTTAACTCAGGCCATACCTCTGCCATGGGGATTTCCCAATCATATGAATATTATGAAACATTGGGTCTCTTCCTTCCTTCCTCCTTCCCTCTTTCCCCTCCTTTTTCTTTCTTTGATTATCCTCTTTCCCTCTCTCTTTCCTTCTTCCTTTATTGGTCTTTCTTCAAGGGTTTCTTAGTTTTTCAATTCAATATTGAGAAACAGTTTGTCCCTTACATAAATAGTAGCGGTGATGTGAGTTCAGCCTAATGAAATGTTGAGCTGTTGATATGGGTTCATTGAGGAATAAACGTTAATTAAAAGAAGTCCACTTACACTAAGTGTGTACTGTAGTCCAGAAGAGTGAATACAGAAGTTTGGAGTGAAGCAAACCAGTTCACTGGGTGACTCCCAACTGTGATGGATGGTCTCTGTGTGTGAGTTAAACCAGTAGTTTCTGAACAATAATCAGACTTTGTTCCTATTTGGAGGTGTAAACTGGCTGGTCCCTTTTATATCCTGAAAATAGATTCATACAGTTTCCTAGAACACCACTTTCATAATCCCAAACATACCACCCAAACATCTATGTTCCCAGTGCTTTCTGTAATGCTGACAACCAGAGTCAGCCCCATGTCCCTTTAATTCTTAAATCACTTTCTTTCAGCACCTTCCCTTCCCTTCCCCTAGTTCTTCCTGGTTCTTAGTCTTTTCATGTTCTTGACAGCCAGAACCTCCACTGGTGTGGCATAATTAACCTTACTGCTCTTACCAGTGTCTCTTAGCCAGTTAAAACTTACTCATCTTAAATTCTTTGCCTTAAAGCCGTGATGGATAACTAAGACCAACATGACAAATCACCATGAGATGTTAATAATACCTGTTTGTTAACAACCCACTGAATTTTAATGAACTGCTACAACAGATTCCTTGACAATCCAGGGGAGAAGAGATTTTCAGCAAGCAGACCTTCCTACAATGTTAGAATTACAGAGTACACCATCTGGGCTGCCATATTATTCTACCTAATTGCTAAGACTGATCCCTGTAATGCACTACCCTTTGCCATTTTTCTTGCTTGCTTGCTTGCTTGCTGGATGGCCCCTGCTTTAATCAAAGCAGCTCCAGTTCAGCTTTGTTAGGAAGATTTTTTGAAGAATGTCAGAGTAGCCATTGAGGTAGCTCCTGGCAGTTGGAGGTTCATGTTGACTGTCCTTCTGGACATGCCCCCCAGATTTTCCAATGTATGTGGCCTCTGGCATGGGTGGGGGAACCCTTGATTGGGTGCTCTGGGAAAAGTGAGAGGTCATCCATATTTCCAATGTATTTGACACCTCATAACTGTGATTTGACTATCCGTGCTTACATTCCCACACATGGAACAAATAGGTTTCTCAGACATTTCAGAATTTGTAGCAAATAAGTAGAGTGTGGGTGCATGGGCTAGGAACAGAAGCTGAATGAAAGTTGTTGGTCACTGCAGAGACCTTTTTTTTTTTTTTTAACCCTTTTCAGTCAGTCATTATTCAATCATTCAAATAATCCATGCATCTTTTTTTTTAATGTTTATTTTTGAGAGAGAGCTTGAGAGGGTGAGGGGGAAGGGGGGGCATGGCACAGAATCCGAAGCAGGCTCCAGGCTCTGAGCTGTCAGCACAGAGCCCGACACAGGGCTTGAACCCACAAACTGAGAGATCATGACCTGGGCAGAAGTCAGACACTTAACTGACTGATCCACTCAGATGCTCCTCATGCATCTTGATTAAATAATCATTTCATCAAACTCAAGTGATGAAGTAAGCCATGTGGCAACTAGAAGGAAACATCAGACACAGCACTTGTCCTTGCCCTTGCCCTTGCCCTCAAGGATCTCATAATATGATGAATGCAAGAATTCCCCAAGTGTGGTGTGAAGTAAAAGAGGGGTGGGCACTCACAAGAATCATCTGAGAGCTTTTTCAAAGTACAGTTGCTTTGGAATCATGCTGTATCCTCTGAATAAAGTCAACAGAAGCAAAACCACCATGATATCTGCACACTGAAAACACTTCCCCAGGTAATTCTGATGCACACTTCTGTTTAAGGACTCGGGTTAATAAGATAAAGCATGCAGTCACGTGACAGATAGCAACAAGGACCATGGGAAAGACTGCCTGGGGCCACGTGAAGGTGAGTGGAGGGCACAGGAAGGGCACCATGAGTTGGAGTGCTCCGAGGGCCTCAGGGATGAGAATCTGAGGCAGGCTTGAAGGACAGGTAGGTTTTGAACAGCATGAGGTAGGAGGAGGGCATTTCTTCCTCTTTACTAGTCATCATATTTCCCAAATTTGTTGAGCCACTAAAAATACATTTTGTGAAAAGGCAAATCCCCAGACTTTATCCTAGAACTAAAAGATCAGGTTTTCTTGGAGCAGATCCTGGGGAACTGTATTTCAACAATTATAATTCCAGTGGTTAAACAGTTTTGTTAAATACTGCACTTTATCTTGACTTCAGGTATCTTGTTGGAATTTTCATACTGTGTTTGTGAAGCAGGAAGTAAAACAGAATGGTACCAATGCTTCCTTTGAGAGGGGTAGGGGATAATGATGGGAGGGCTGTTAGGGTTCACAATACGGTATGAGCCTTTCTTCCATACCAGTTCATAAATTTTGAATTTTATGAGAGTGCTTTAAACTTTTTTGACCAAGAGAACACAGGATGATATATTATTTTGCAGTAGATAGAAGTTGAATGACTAGCCTGATAGAGATCCCAGGGGAAAAGGTGGGAGGGGGAGAAAGAAGCTTAGATAGCCCAGAGTAGTGCAAGGAACATTTCGTCTGAAGCAAAGAGCCCAAGAAAGACTACAAATGTTAAGACACAGACTGGAACTTAGGGGCAGAGGATCAGCAGTAGGATAAGCACAGTTTCTTTTATCTGCCATTCCATGGAGAGGCCTATGGGTGACTAGACATAGTTGGATACTCTAGAAGTCATGTTCCAGGAGAAGGACTCTCCTGTTTCTCTCCCTTTTCATAGGTATTTTGGGAGTGGGGATCCTCTGACGGAGAGTGTGAGAGTGAGGGCTTTTGCCGGCATGAGGGGCTCTGCTAGAGAGGACACACATATTGTAGACAGTGTCCCCTGCCCAGAGGAGTGACATAGCTATGCTAATAGTACCAAGAGATGTGTTGGGAAGACAAGATAGCTGAGATGAGCAGGAGAAGCCCTGGACTAGCTAGCTGCTTGCCAGGCAATTCCAAAAGAGCTGCCGGAGTCAGCCAGGGATAAACCTAGTTCCTCCTCCTGGAGCACTCACCCAAGTTTGGGATTGGTGGGCTGGCTAGGAATGGAGGGTGTACTTTTTCTCTTATGCTTGTCCTTAATCTACATGTTGTGCAATTCTGTAAAGGAACGATTAAAGAGGAAAACTGTCCAGGAAATCCTTTGGTGAAAGCCCCTTCTCCCACTTACATCATGGGTGTTTCACAGGTAGGACAATCTCAGAGTTTTTAGTTACAGGAGGCCACACCTTCAAGTAAGCCACTCTTTAAATTCCTTCCCAGACAGACTCATTACTCTGTAAATAAACTTGTAGTCACTTTTACATAAACGTATTTAATATATTAGCGTCTTCTCTGTAGATTGGGTCAAAAGAAAATAGAATCTATTTCTGTCATTTAGGATTGTCTTCAGCTGCATGCTACAGAAAGCTGGATTTTGGTGGCTTAATAGGAGTCTGTTTTTCTCCCATAACAAGAAGGTCAGAGGTAGGTGATTGCTGAAGTTGATTCAGAGGCTCAACAATGTCAAGGCTGACACCTCTGAGGCCCTCTTGGCTTGCCTTTTTCTTATGGTTCCTGGCAGGTCTGGCCACACATGGGTGTTCAAATGAGGAAGAGGGTAAGCAAGGAGAGGCACATTAGGCAAACTTGTCTTTTTTTATCAGAACAATGCAAGCATTGAAGAAGTCTCTTCTTCTAACCCAGCAGACTTCTGACCTTTGGCCCAGACCTGGGCACATGGTCTCCCCTAACATTAGTGAAAGCTTAAAAAAAAAAAAAAAAAAAGTCATTTTTCTTTCCAAGTTTCATGGAGGGGAGTGGCAAGGGAGAAGGGGGCTAGCAATGACTTTAAAAAAAATTTTTTTTAATGTTTATTTTTGAAAGAGAGAGAGAGCGAAAGTGAACGAGCACAAGTGGGGGAGGGGCAGAGAGAGCAGGAGACACAGAATCCAAAGCAGGCTCCAGCACAGAGCCCAATGCAGGGCCTGAACCCACAAACCATGAGATCATGACCTGAGCAGAAGTTGGATGCTTAACTAACTGAACCACCCAGGCACCTCTGGAAATGACTTTTGAGTTGCTTGTTGTCAGTGTCTGCCTTACTGTTCAGGCTCATTAAATGAGAGCAGCGATTCTCAACCTCAGCTGGACATTAGAATCAGCCAAGGGAGCTTTAAAAATCCAGGATCCTGGACCACACTCTCAGATCACTTTCATTCAGCTCTGGAGGTTGAGACACAGGCATCAGTTTTTGAAGCTCCTCTCGTCAGTTTAGTGTTCAGTTAAGTCTGCGAACTACTAATGCAGTCTACTCTCCAGGATTTTTGAAAACAACTTTTCCAGGTAATATTGAGGTAGATGACTCATAAATCCTTTTGAAAATCACTGTTAAACTCTCATTCATTGGCAACTTTATTTACTAACTTAGAAGTGTCTACTGAATGCCTCCTGTGTTTGTAGGTGTAGGAGAAAAGTAGGAATAGATTTATGCTTTATGCTCTTTAGTTACTTCTAATATCTTCTGATCATATAGTACTTTATAATGAAAACACTTTTATACACACAATCTCATTTAAACTTTAGAGCTAGGCTATGAGGCACTATGGTTTAAGATACAAACAAACTCGATACTCAAGAAGGTGAAGTAAGCTTCTCCAAGTCACTTAGCTTTTGAGTTTATGTGTGGCAGAGGTGTCCGTGGAAAAGAGGTTTTCAGTCTTTATATTCAGTACTCTGTTCACAGAAAGATAAAACCCACATATAGACTACAGGTAAGGCATTGTGCAAACTGAAATACATTTTGCAGATGTGCCCAAAGTGAGTGATGCAGGAATATCGCAAACGTTGGTTGACCACTTATTCTCTGAAAACAATATTGCTGCTGCTGTATTGTATGCACTTATTAGATCTTCATAACAAGCCTGTTTGTCAGGTGCTGTTATCTCCACATGACTTACGACTTAGAAGGAAACTGGAGGCTTAATTCCTGGTCTTAAGGTCATAGTGTTGCTGGAAAGAGGAGATAAGATTTGAACCCCTGCATCTGGCTCCAAATCTGTGCTCTTAGCTAAGAGCTGCCTTGTACAGTTGAGCAGGTTTTTCACTGGAGAAAGGGGCCCAGCAAAGAGGGCTAATGAGAGCTGAAATTCAGCCCAAGTTCAGTTTTCCAAGCCTCCACCCTGGTACAGGGGTGTATGTCCCCAGGGAGACAGTGTTCCTGTAATTTGTTTGCAGATAACCTGTAGAATATATGTGTTCCAGTCTTAACCACTACCCATTGCCTTTTTTAAACATGAATTCATTTCATTCATTGCTCTAGTCACTTATCCACTCACTGGTCTTAAAATATTTATAGAAGGCCTTCAGTGCTAGGGAGTCTGTAGGAGATGTTGACCAATATAGGCCCTAGGCTGTTCCTGCCAATATATGTACATATTACTCATTAAAATTCATTAGCCATACACCAAGGGTATGATTGTGGGAATTTTTTTTCCTTATTCTTTTTCATCAAAGCAATATATTTACACAGTAAGAAGTCAGATAGTTCAGAAAAATTATGATGAAAGACAATAATTTCCCCCTCTGCTCTGGCCCCAGCCCTATCAGAGTTTCTCTGGTTGTACGCTTGCTAATTGACAAAATATCCTGTGTGCCTTGAAGATGCTCTCAGGCTGTCTGCCCAAGTCCTGTTTGGCCAAGGGAGGCCGTTGAGGTTGAATCAGAATAGGTGTTTATGGCTTCCCCTATGTAGGTAGGGCCTCAGAAACTTTAACATACTGAGACATACTGTAACTTTCTATTTCCCCATTTCTGTACCCTATCTTTTCCTCTCTTTCTCTAAATCTTCTATGCCCTTTGCGTCTAAAATGGTGTCTTACACCATTTAATAGGTAGTAGGCATTTAACAGATATTTGTGAATGAGTAAAGAAAGGGTAGCAATTATGGCTCATATTTACGTAGGACCTGACAACTTTCAAAGTACTTCTCATATAGCTAATCTCATTCTATCTTAATAACAAGCTGTAAATTTAATATTATTAAAATTAAATCCATCGTATGTATATCAAAATTGTGTTTCAATGACATAAAATAACTTACCCAGATGGCAAAATGGTGGGCAAGTGCCTGAACTGACCCTTCACTGAAAACAACTAAATAAGCTAAAAATTTTAAGAATTTTTAATATAATTTGTCCATGAGCTTGCAAGAAACTAAGGAATATTCAGGCACAAAACTGAATGAAGGTGGTAATCCAGTTACTACTGTCGGGAGTGAGGGAGTGTCTGCATTGTGTGAGTGGAGGTCTCAGTCCTTGGATTCCCCACAAGAAGATTTATGTGGGGATCCACACTCAGAGTAAAGACAGGAGAAGGAAAGTAGCAAGCACAAAGCAGTTTATTAAAGTGAAAGTATACTCTCAAGGTTGAAGAGCAGGCAGGTTCTGGGAGGTAGAACCTGCCCCTAGGTTGTTTTGGGATTGGATATTGCTGGGTCTTTCTGGACCGGGAGGAGATGTGACCTACAGTGGGGTGGTCTCTAACCAGGGGCTGCTTCCAAACATTTGGGAAACTTGTCCCACAGATTGGGAGGGGGGATTTTTGACCCTCCATGGTGGGGTAGCGGGATGGGGGGGTGCAGGGGGAGGAGGAATGGGGTCTGTGCCAATGATGCAAGTACATTATAATGAGTTTAAGAAGTTACCCTGGGGCTGAGGTGAGAGAGGAGAGCTCCCCTTCTGCACTTGCTGCACTTCTGTCTGTCAGGCCCAAGGTCTTGGAAGTACAAGGTCTGGATGTTGAGCTCCTGGGCTTGTAGACTTGTAGTGTGTAGGCTTGTTTTTGTTTTTGTTTTCCCCACCTTCCTTGCCTCCTGGTCACATCTCTATCATTCCCATTCAAGGACTTGGGACTCTGCCTCAGGGCATTCCTTGCACTGCTCACACCTAGCTTCTACCTACCACTACCATGAGGGCATTTTCTGGGTAAAACTCATCATTTTTCGAGGTCTCCTGGGACTTGGGGTTTGGAAGACAAAACTTATGGCCCACCCCAGGTAGGGAATCCAATAGAATGACCCTCCAGAAACCTGGGGCTCCATGGAGCTATACCATCAGTGCTAGGATGAATTAAAAATAAAACTAACAATCTCTCTATCCACTTAGGGACTTTGGGGAAAATTGGTTCAAACTTTGGCAATGAACTAGTAGGGAAAAACTTTTCCTTGAAAATTGGTAACCATAAGCCATCTGTCATGAATCTTTGTAGACCAAATTCACATCACCTGGGTGACCTAAAATACCTCAAGATGGTAAATTTCTTTAATGTTTTCCAGTATTGGTAGTCTCTCCATTCAGACAGAAACGAATGCTAATCTGTTTTTGAGGAATCCACCTTTAGCCTAGGCCTCAAAGATTTTTACACAGGCAGTTAGCTCTTTATAGTAAAAAATCATTAACCATTCAAAGAAATAAGACATTATTAGCAAAAGCCAGCAGAAACAACAGGTAACAAAATAACACCTTAAAAATATCTTCAGGTTTTGGAAGTATCAGCCACAAAATGATGTGTTTTATATGATGAAGTAAAATATAAGTAAGGAGCAAGAAGATTGATAAAAAGAATTTCTGGAAAAAAATAAAATAGCCTAGTGATGTTTTTGTGCTTAATGTTATAACACCAACACAGTTTTATATATGTTGAAAACATGTTGTTTTTATACTAGTTGTATTATAAAGTCTTAATCTATGTAAAACATTTTAAGACGGATCTATTTCTCTTTCCCTAATGTTTCTATTTGGATGTCAATTTATACATGATCATGATGCTCTCAGTTTTAAGAAACAACCACAGCAAAAACCAGTATATATTTCTGTTTAATGACTTGATAGTTTTCTCTGGGAGGTAACTCAGTGTGTGAATGTTTATTTACTACAGGGTGTGGTAATAATACCACTTTTGTAGAGTTGTTCTGAGTAGAGAGTAGTGATTAAGACCTTGCCTACTGGAGTCAGACTGACTAGGGTCATATCCTGTCTCTACCACCTGCTAGCTATGTGACCGTAAGCAAACTTTTCATTCTCTGTCGTGCCTCAATTTCCTCATAATCAGAAAGGGGAATCTGAGAGTACGTGTGTCTTAACATTGAAGGAGGGAATGAGACAATTTATAGCAAGTGCTTTCCATATGGCTGGCACACAACGGATATTAATTATTATGATTATGTAGTGTATTAATGTCTGGTACATAACAGGTATCCCATAGATGACATTTTGTTAAGTATTATTTTTAAATTTTTTTTTTAACGTTTATGTATTTTTGAGACAGAGAGAGACTGAGCATGAACGGGGAGGGTCAGAGAGAGAGAGAGAGGGAGACACAGAATCTGAAGCAGGCTCCAGGCTCTGATCTGTCAGCACAGAGCCTGACGTGGGGCTCGAACTCACGGACTGTGAGATCATGACCTGAGCCAAAGTCGGATGCTTAACCGACTGAGCCACCCAGGTGCCCCTAAGTATTATTTTTAATCAGAAATTATTTGAATTTATTTTGTTAAGGGTGGCATCTGTTAATTTTAAGCTGGAAAGTGCCTCATATTTCAACTAGGCTAATCCCCTAACTTTTTGTAAAAGGTAAAAAGCTTCAGAGAGGTACAGTTTGAGTCTGAGGAAGTCTTTCTGTCTTCTAAATCTGTGGAAATGGCAGAGAAAGGGAGGGGAAACAATATATAAAGATTTTAAACATTAGTGGGTGAATCAAATGTTTATTCTTTAGCAATAGATAGACACATTTGTGTCTCAACAGCCTTTTCTTTCATGGAGCAGGACTGCCAGTGGGCCTCCCTGGAATTGTTGGGAACAGGCAGAGGTTCTGGGAGGTGCTGAATTTGGGAACTACTCTCATCTCCTGGGAGTTTGACTAGAAGCAGTCTGGGTGGTGAGTCTGGCCAGCGAAGTGCAGGCAAAGCCAGGCATTGAAAAAGGTTAAACAGAGAAAGGAGAGGTGTATGAGAGACAAAGGAAGGGGAGGTAGAAGAAGAGGCAGACAGAGGCAGGGGAGGGGTAGGAAGAAAGTATGAAAGGAAAAATAGGAGCTGTGTAGACATTCTATATTAGAAAAGAACCTCTGTGGCCAGTTTATTAATTTCATTTTTAAAATCACCCCATTGTCATATTTTTCTAGAGCCTGTGCACATAGTTTGAGTTTGAATGCATTATAAAATATGCCCCCAAAGCAATATGAATACTCCCCTGTCATGAAACCAATTAAATTTCTGTCAAAAACATGTAATAACTTTTTGCCATTGTAAAAGAGATCTGCTCTTTGTAAGGGATATAGGTGCCTTTGGAAAGCAGTTTCTGCGCTGCCTTTTTTCGTTTGTTTTTAAAGCATTATTGAGATAGTTTACAAGGCTGAAAGATCTGAGTGTACTGCTAAGGTAGTTGAGAGCTTGATGTAACTAATTAAGTCTTCTATAGAAATTAGTTTTAACAAGTTCTGCCAGATGCTCTTATTGGAAATAGCTGCTTGGGGATTATGAAACTTGGGACAAAAATGAAAAAAGTGGAAACTTAGCTACTTGTACTTTAGAGAAAGAGAAAAGAAGGCTTGTGTACTCTCTGCTGTCACATGAAAAGAAAGGAAGAGGCTTTGAGCACTGAATTCATTTCAACAGCTTGGATGAGGTACCTAGAATACCTGTTAGTGAGACAGAGAGAGAATATATGGATGTTAGCAAAGCCCAGAGGGCTATTTGAATGTGAGGGAACTCAGAAGTTTTGAATAGATTGCTGAGAGGGGATTTTGATGCCAAGCTTAGCAATTTAGATAAGGTGATTTAAAGAAAAGCTAAGAATTAGTGTAAAAGGTACAAAGTTACGCTTTACATGTTCATTTCTTTAAAACTTGTTCTAAAATATCATCCTTGAGATTATCCATTTAACATGGCAATTGCTGTCTCATATATGGAGGACAATTCTGTTCCTACTTGGCATTTTTATTCTGAAGGAATTTATGCTAGACGACAAGGAACTGTATTATTAGGTGATTGTAAGTATAGCTGTTTTTGATGTATCAGTGGTGGGAAAATAAGGTGGTAAGGAGTCCTAATAAGTCTATAAAGAGAAACTTGTTAGTAGAGATCTACTTCTGCATGGCAGGCAAAGCCAAAGGTTTGTGTTTGACTAAGGTGATTGTAGCAGGACTGCCACTTGGTGGCAGCATACTTAAAATGTGCCTACCAATTTTTGAGTTGGGGTGATGAATAAAGTTCTTTTAAAAGTTGAAACTGTGAAATAAAGGTTACGAAGTGACAACAAAGTTACAGCAATAGTGCTTGAATGGCTTAAACATGGCCAAGAAAATATAAAGTATCTCTTGTGTTACTAAGAATGAACACAGGGCTAGAATATAATATTCGCCACATTCTGTTCACTTCTTAAATTGTGTCTATTTATTCTGGGTTTCTGCCTTGAATTTTTTATTTTGTGTATCTATAGCCCTTGTATTTGAGTTATTTTTGAAGTTGTCACTTTTGGTGGGGGGGGGGGTGGTGGTTACAAAGGAAAAAAAAAACCCTTTCGTTATGATTAATTAATCTTTTGTAGACCAGGGAAATTATTCTATTTTGGCTCTCTAATCACTTGATCACAGAATTTAAGTGAGGAAAAACTATGGATATTTACTTTTCTTTAGAGAGGAAAAATGTTTCAGTGTCAAAGATATGATTTTTAGTTTAGTAGCTTGTTTTTATTTGTTCTTAACATGTAAATCCATGAGCTGTGCTAAATGAAGTACTGGCTTGTTTTAGCCTTAGCTCAAAGAGTATTTTGTTGTTTCAGATTTGTCTAGCTCAGTAATATGGGAAAAACATATAAGGTCAGTACTCACTGGACCAAGGTATGGCACTCAGTCTAAATTTGGGGGAAAACTATTTCACTTGATGACTTCACTGAAAATGTTAATATTTGTGTTTGCTGCGTTTTACCCTAGTTTTGTGTTCCTAGTTTTTTGGTTTAAGTTCCTCGCAGGAAATTACCCGAACGTTGAAAATATAAATACAGAGATAAAAAAACATATTTAATTTATGATATCCTGAAAATGGTTTCATTTTTGCTCTATTTACTGGAATATACCTAGTGCCTCTCAGCCTTTTTCTGCACTATACCCTGCGATGATTTGTAATCCTGATTTACTGCACTCATCTAGTCCCTTGTCTCTCTAGCAGATGATAGCCTGAGGCATAGAGTGTCCGTGCCTGGCTCCCTGGTAGCCACCTTCTTCAGGTGGCAACAGGATCAGGTTGACAAAGTCTGTTCACAAATCAACCATGGAATTATTATCTAGAACTAATAATTGGATAATGATTTGTTATGTTACAAGAACATGTTTGCTCTAGAGTGGCTTCTAAATAACTATCTCACAATAAAGTGAGAACCTCAAGTCTCTGGTCATCTTATGAGGTCAGGTCATTGTGCCTCAGTGACAAATGTCCTTTAAAATGGAGGCAAAAAATTATTGTTTAAAGCCTGGCCTGACTTTAGCTTCTTCTGCCTGTTGCGGAGGTGGGTGTAATTCACATCAGAGGGACCAAGAATATTGACACTGTGTCCTTCCTGTAGCCAATCCTAATGGGAGGCTAGAATGTGTGAGCCCTAAGCAGATGTTGCAGGACATGCAGAAGGCTTTGGGTGTAGCCAAAGTCCAGCCTGGGGTTGGGGACTGTAGAGAGTAGAATTATTTTGTAAAATGGAAGAATTCTTTTTGTTTTTGTCTTTGAGCAACTAGAGATCAGGGAGACTAGGAGGTTAGAACATTTGCATCTATCAGGGTTGATGCAAAGCATGGAGAAAGAGACAGTCGTGGATGTGGGGCTGGTGTGAGATTGAGGACGGTCAGCTCATAGAAGCTGGCACTTTGAGAAGTGCCCACCCAAACCCCAGAGAATGTGCAGCCATCATGGGGAGGACAGGAAATAGAAGCCCTGAGCTTAAGGCTTAGATAGATAATAAATAGGTAGATAGGCTGTTTCCACCAGTACGTGGCTGCCATGTTAGGTACCACGCAATAAAGGAAAAGAGTAACACTTGGGCCCTTCCCTGAAGAGACCATGAGCCCAGTTGGGAAAGTCAATTTATTATATATGACATGGTAACAATATTACTTCTTATGTTTTGATATAGTAGAACAGAAATTGCTGAAGCAGAAGCAGCTTGAAAAAGAATCATGGCTTTCTTCTAAGTAGAATTAGAGTCATTGAAATGATGGAAAATTGTGTTCAGGGTCATGAATGAAGCTTAACATCTCTGTAGGACTTGCCTCTTTCCCTATGCTTCCTTAACGAGCTCTAGAAAAGAACACTCAGAGTTAGCAATAGCTTCAGACTGAGGAAACAATGACTTGGAACAACTGCCACCTGATACTAACCCAGTAATGATACAAAAAAGTAACATTTGCTTGGACCTTGATTGTCTATGCATGTTATAATTATCAGTGCATTTAATTTTCACAAAAATAATCTACAGAGCTCAACGAGGTACAGTAAACTATTAAAGATCATACAGTATGGTTGACACCTAAAATTTAGTAGTTAGCCCTCTGGTCAGTCTATGTCAGTATGTTCTGGCTGTAGAGAATTAAGAAATAATTAAGGTCCAAAACTTGGACTATGCACAAGGCATTATGAATGCTACATGTCTGCAGTGAAACTAGATAAATTTTGAAATCAAATTCATGGAATATAATAAGAGTCTCTGAAAGTTTGTGAAGTGAATGGCAAGGCAAATTCTTTTTTTGCCAGACCCAAACTGGTCTTTGGTGTCTTCATGAGGTTTTGTTCTTTCGAAGGCAGGCCTAGTTGGGGGACAGACTGTTCTCCTTTTGGAATCCTGTCCAAGTCACCAGACAGGCTTGGGTAGATCCTGTCCTTCTGGCTAAGGAGGGGCCTGGTTAGTGTGGTGACTAGCACCCCCTGTTTCACTAATAATGGTCTACTGGCTTAGTCACCTGGGAGCACACACTCCACCCTGCTTGAAAATATAAGAGAGGGGAAAAGCATATAGTTAGAGATAAATTTAAAACCCCATTTCAACAGATGCCCTTGCAGCTTCTCACATTCCATGGGACAACCCTTCCTGACCAATGCATATGACAAATGTGTGCTGAACACATGGTGTCCATGCTGGGTGCTGTTCTAGCTTCTGGGGATGGAGTGGTAGATAAGAAAGGGTTGTACTTTCAGAGAGCTACAGTTTGGGGTTACAGACAGACCGGGAAGCAAATACCCAAGGCAAGTGCAGATAGAGGTGCATGAAGGAAAATGAAACAAAGGCTAGGGGAGCAAATGAAAATGGGGCTAATTTGGTCGGGTGGTCAGGGATTCTGCAGAGATGAGAAGAAATGTGAGAGAATTTGAATAAAAAGGAGACAGGCATGCAAGCATCTGGGGATGCAGTGGTCCAGGGAGGGGCAACAGAAATTGCCCTAAGGTAGGAATGAGTTTGGTGTGTTCACGGAACCCAAAGAAAGGCTGTGAATCAGAGAAAGTGGGATAAAATGAGATCAGAGAAGCAAAGGTGGGCCACGGAAAGAGTCCGATGTTCTAAAACTGCAGTAGGAAGCCCGCGGAGGGCTCCAAGCAGGGGATATTGTGATGGAGCTACTCTTTCCTAAGATCAGTTTGGATGTAAATGGAAAAATAAATTGTAGTGTGTTCATGTAATGGAATATGCTACAGTAGAGTAAACAAATGAACTGTATGAATCTATGCTCATAACAATATGGATGAATCTTAAAAACACGTTGAGTGAAAGAACTAAGTCACAGAAGAACGTATGCAGCGTTATTCCATTTATATAAAGTTTGAAAGCAGACAAAACCATAAATGTTGGGAGAGCACTTTGGGTTCACCAAAACATAAAAATAAATAACGTCTTTCTTCAGTATATCCATGCATGTAAATGCATAGGAAAAGGACTAGACTAATAAAACCCCCAAATTTATGCCCGTGGGTATCCCAGATGAGCAAAATAGAATGGGTAGGAGGAGAGGGGATGGTTAAGAGGTATTTAAATCTTACCTATAATTTTTAAACTTTACATTAATAGTGCATATACTAGTTTCTGTAGCTGCTATAACAAATTGCCACAAACTTGGTTGCTTAAAACCACACACATTTATTCTGACACAGTTCTGGAGGCCAGAAGGCTAAATGTGTTTCACCAAGCCAAAATCAAGGTGTTGGCAAGACTGTGTCTCTCAGGAGAATCTGTTCCTTGCTCCTTCCAGCTTCTTGAGGCCCCCTGCATGCCCTGGCTTGTGTCTGCATCGCTCCAATCTCTGCCTGCCTCCACGATCACATTCCTTCCTCCTCTTCTCTGTGTGCCTCATCTCTCTGCTTTTGTCTTATGAGAAGAGTTGGTATTCGAGGCCCACTCAGATAATCCAAGATTATTTCCTCACCTGAAGATCCTTAACTTTATCACATATGCAAGGACCCTTTTTCAATTTAGGTCACATTTACAGGCTAGGATTAAGACATGGGTAGGGGCACCTGGGTGGCTCAGTCAGTTAAGCGTACGACTTTGGCTCAGGTCATGATCTTATGGTTTGGTTCATGAGTTTGAGATCCATGTCAGGCTCTGGGCTGACAGCTTGGAGCCTGCTTTAATTCTGTGTGTCTGTCTCTCTCTCTCTCTGCCCCTTGCCCACTCAGTCAGTCGGTCTCTCTCTCTCTCAAAAATAAACACTAAAATTTTTTTTAAAAAGACATGGATGTCTTTTGGAGGGCTGTTTTCATCTTCCCATAGTGTGTTTACATACTTGTTGTATAATTTTAAAAAGAAATTTTTGAAGATTTGGAGGGAAACAACGCCCCTGGCTGCTGAAGATCACATCACGTAGGAGGTGAATGAACTTGTCCAGGTGAGGGGTGACAGTAGCCTGGATTGAGAGGTGGCAAGAATGGAAGGAATTGAGGTATAATGTGGAGATCAGTTTTTGGAAAGGCCAGTAGACCAGATGCAGAGGAAGAGGGACAAAGGAGGAAACAAGGATGATATATGTTCATGGTTTGAGAAGCTGAGAGGTGCCATTTACTGACGTTGGGAATAGGTGGGGAAGAGCAGGTTTAGAGAGACATTTGGGAACTTCAGGCATAGCATACTTGTAATATGCTAAATATATTTTCTGCCTTTAAAACATCAGAATTACTGAGCTGGGAGAATTTAGCATTTTAATAAATGGAGTGATTTCTCATCGCAAGTTATGAAGACCTGGGAAAGAGATTTATATTTAGTAAGATATAAGGAAGGGTGCCGAGCACATGGCTCCATCAGCAGATTGAGTGACACAAAGAAGTGTAGACAATGATGACTCAAATGACAGTAAACAAAAATGGGCTGGTCTTAGGTTCTGAAGTCTGTAGGGATAGTTGCCTGCCCCTTACCTCTGATGTTTGCTCTTCATAGTGACTAGAGCTCTTGTCTTGTAGCTTCCACCTGTATACAGAACACTGGACAAAGGAATATTCTATTTGCATCTTCTTACCTTACCCCCTAATAACAACATCACTGTTTATAGAAAACAAATTGTTTTATTTTGCAAATTCTTTACTTCTTTCTGGCCTTGGAGGGGGCTTTGGAGTCAGACAGATGAAGTCCCAGGTCTGGAGGCCAGTCCTGCTGCTTGCCTTGTCCACCCTGGGCTTGTTACCAGTGTCTCTCCAGGCCTGCGCTTCTTTGTGGGGTTGTTGTGAAGGTCAGAGTATGTGCTCAGTAAATATTTGATATTATTGCTGTTACCAGCTTGGCCGCATAGCCTTTGATGTTTCCCTGTAGTTTATTTGGAAATGCTAAAATATAACATTTTCTTCATAATAAAAAGAAGCCCAAAACAATTCTGATATCTTTTTTCCTCCACCCTGTGCAAAGGCTACCTTTAAAGATTCTCTAAATGAACAATTGTGGTATTCCTTCCAATGGCTTTTAACATTTTCTGTTTTGATAGATAGATAGATAGATATACTTTTTTTTTTAACTTGTCCAAATACACTCAGCTGCAGTTATCTGGAAAATGATTGCAAAATAACCTACCTGCTTTAACACAAGTTCCCTAGATCCCTGAGGCAAAAATGGGGATAATTACTGAGGGGGATTATCAGGGAACAGTGATATCATCACCTAACCCTTCTCTAGGATTCCTTAGCACAGACTTTGCAAACAAATCAATGGAGAGCTTGTGAAATTTCATCTGGCTTGAGCTTCTTTGTTTCTAAAGCTAAATAATGTCCTGATAATCTCTTTGGCCCTCAGCCTCTCCCTGTCAATCTTTTTTTTTTTTCTTTTTTAAGAAAGTAAATTTAGTAAACAGATTCCATGCATCCTCAACCGTCACTGTCATATGAATTCCCAAAAAGGTCTGGTCTAAGTTTGCAAGTAAAGACAACCCAAACTGAATTTGGAAACATGTTATTTGTAAATGTTAAATAGCTGAAATATATGACAGTTAAAGATTTGTTTAAAAATAAAAGACAATGTCACAGAAGAAGGAAGAGCTATAACATCATGAACTATTATATCTAGGTTTTTCCTCTTCTTTGCTCCTCAAGTGAAATAAGATTTCCCCCCACCCCCAATATGGTGACTTGAACAACTTGGTGCTTTTTCTCTCAGATGCTAAAACTTCTGAGTTCCAAGGCTGCTTTCCTTTTCAGTTCAGAGCACTGTCCTTCCCCTAGTCATGGGTTGAGGGCCACTGTGAAGATACAAGGCTTCTCTAACAGGGAATTGCTTCCTTAAAATGAGTTCTAGATATGGTCTTAGACATAGGCTGGCCCCTTTTCCCCTCACACTTATTTCCTATGACCTATCTGATGGAGTCTAAACTTAACATCCTTCAGGTCACAATTTAACAGTTTCTAAGGAAATAGAAACCACAGATTTAGCTCATGCTTCTCTAAATGCAGTGTCGGGACCAGCAACATGAATACCACCTGGGAACTCACTAGAAAGGTGAGTTCCTGGGGCACCAGGCTGGCTCAGTCTGTGGGGCATGCTAGTTTGGGCCTCAAATTGGGTATGGAGATGGCTTACAAATCTTTAAAGAAAAAAAAGAAAAAAGAAAAAAATTCCTGGGCCTTCCCCCAGATCTCCTGAATCTGAAACTCTCAGACTGGAGCCACTCTGCTTTCACAAGCCCTACAGGTGATTGATTCTGACACATGCTGAGGTTTGAGAGCCACAGATCTAGTCTAGTTCTTGCAGAAGTTCAGATAAATTTAATCAAGTTACTTATTTTCTCATTTCCTACCAGTTCTACTTTTAGAGATATTCAAATCAGACAACCAGGGTCAAATGCCAAGCAAAGCGTTTGATTCTGGCAGGTTCCCTAAGGTTGGCATAAATGCCCCTCTTGGGGTCTGACCTCTCTATAAGACAAACATCTGGAAACTTTCTGTCTTTAGCCCGGGTGAGTGGGTGGTAGAGGGGAAAGTAACTATCCCTTTTCTGTTTGAAAATATTTAGCTTGAGTGATGTCAAGATTTCAGTAGATCTGTGACAACATCAAAGGCCATAAATTATTTAACAGTGGTTCTACTTTTGTGGAATTATTTAAAGTATCATAATTGTAGTTCAGCTTCCCAGCCTTCATTATCAAGTCTGGAATTCTGTTGGGAGCTATCATAATCATTGAAGAGTATAATATTACAGTCTGGGTATAAAAATATCTTTTTAATGACTAGCTAATTAGTGAAATGTCTTGACCTGAGTGGATACCAAATAGGAGACTGTGTTTTTAGGAAGGGAGAAAAGATTAAGTTGTCACCATGTTATTATTCTTGTTGAATTAGCCACTCCTCAAAATGTCACTTGATTAGATAAAATTTGTAACATGGTGCATCAGTATAAGCAACAAAGGACCATGTGGCTTAAGAAGTATCTTAGAACTTCTACAGTTTGGTTTTGGTTTTAATTTTAGTCTGCACAGTCTGAAAGTCAACCTCAGGTGACCCATTACATTGATCCCAGATGGATGGTGCTGAAGACTCTTCTTACCTGACCAGCACAGACCAGGGCTCATAGGTCTCCCCTCTTCCCTCCCCTGCCACTGGAAAAAAAAAAAAACAAAAACAAAATCTTTCTAAGACACTAGGCAAATAGGCTCCTTTACAGTGTTCCCTGCAAATCAAATAATTACTTGCTACACATATTTTCCAGTTTGTTATAACTTCTCTAACATTTAACCTAAGGAGTCATAAATTGAGCTGCGTGGATTTATGTTTCAAAATAGCCTGTGTTCCGTTCATAGCAAAGGCAGAACAGGTTTTGCCAAGTTTATAACTTCACACGTTTAAGGTTTTAAACCCAAAACTTGAAATTCTTGTGGTGTTAAGACTACTTGCAGAAACAGCTGAGATTCTCAAGAGATGAGTCTTGACATCAATTAACTCTTTCTGAACCAGGGTCTTAATGAATTAATTTTTTTTTTTTAATTTTTTTAATGTTTATTTATTTTTGAGACAGAGAGAGCATGAACGGGGGAGGGTCAGAGAGACAGGGAGACACAGAATTTGAAACAGGCTCCAGGCTCTGAGCAGTCAGCACAGAGCCCGATGCGGGGCTCGAACTCACAGACCGCGAGATCATGACCTGAGCCGAAGTCGGCCGCTTAACCGACTGAGCCACCCAGGCGCCCCTTAATGAATTAATTTTAAACGGATCAACCACAGATGTACCACAGTTCCTTTGAAACATAGACAAAGTGAAGGGTCAGATACATCTAATTAACTCAGGCATTTGAGGGTTTATTGACACTGTATGCACTTTGTAAAAACTTAGAAATAACTAATAAATGAAATGTCTTATGTTCAATGGGCCAAGAACAAAAAAGTAAGAATTTATTTTACAGTCTATAAAATGTCCGTATTATCTTTTAACCCACTGTGCCTATGGCTTGTGTAAATTTATTCAAGGAAGATACTTTGTGCTAAAAACTAGAACATTTTGTTGAATTTTCCCTAAATAGTCTGACATTGTCCTGCAGATGACTAGATGTTTCTTTGAGATGATTGCCCCCATACCTGCCCTAGACCTACAGATGCCCTGGTTCTGAGAATGAAGAAGGGCTGCACATGCCTACATTAATCTTGCCCTGTCACTCTCTTCCTTGAGTAGCAGTGACTCCTCTGTTAGCCACAGGTGACCCCAGGAATCCAAACCCATATGGGTCCTGTTCATCCTGAGACAGGCAGAGTCAGTCATGTGATTCTCACACCCATGTGGGATGATCACAGGCTCCCAGGAGAAGAGGAACCTGGGAGTTCACCCAGTTTGTTCAGTCCATTTACACTAACTCAGAAAGATTATCCAGAGACTTTGAAAGCTTTTGGTGACTCATTCCCCAAGAAGAGCTTGATTTTTCCCCCCTCTTCTTCTACAGTAGCTCTGACCAGGGCATCTTAACTCACATCATCTCAATTAATCCCTCTGTTTACATATTTCAATCAGCTAATGGAGCCCAGATTTAGAACTAGAGACTTTGATTCTAAGTTTAACTTCCTGCTATGTTCTGCCTTTTAGTAAGTCCTAAATTCAGAACTACTACTATTTTGAGAGTGCCTCCCAGTTCAGGGGCACTTTCTCATATAGAACCTGATGGATGTTACGCCTTGCAAGAGCCCCATGTGAGGTGGGTGTATTAAATCTCTTGCATAGATTAGGAATTCAAGACTTGAGAGGTTATGAACTACTTGTGTAAGATCTCCCAGCTATGAGGTGAAGTTAGAATTTGACTCAGCTTATTCTTATGGCTATGACAAAAACGATTTTACTTCCATGTTTAGGTAGATTTCTTGCTGCCTAACCTAAAACTTATCTCCTATTATTGTTTATTCTTTTTTTTTAATGTTTATTTTATTTTTGAGAGAGAACACGCAAGTGAGCACGAGCAGGGGAGGGGCAGACAGAGAATCCCAAGCAGATTCTGCACTGTCAGCACAGAGCCCAATGCTGGGCTCAAACTCATGAACAGTGAGATCATCACCCGAGCTGAAGTCGAGTTAGACGCTTAACTGACTGAGCCACCAGGTGCCCCCATTATTGTTTGCTCTTATTCTTTCTTCAACAGATTCAAAACACAGTCAGGATAGAAACTTTAGGGGCTGAGTGTTCACTTACTAAATGAATTCATTGCATATATTTAATTTTAAGTATCAGTTCATTAAATATATCACATGTATAAAATGAGCTAATGCATTTACATTCTTAGAACAGTGCCTGGTACATAGTATACACTCAATAAATGTTATTTTCATTCATTCATTAACATCATTTATTGAGCTCTTGCTCTGTGTGCATCACTGAGAAATCTCTACTGGGAAAACCAAAATAAATGTCATTTTAACTCCCTAGCTTTCCATTTGTCTCTCATATCTCCTAGATTGTGGTCTTTATGGGGTTAGGGACATACCTGAATCAACCCTGCCCCTTTGTATGCCCAGTGTCTAGAAGAGGGCTTGATGTATTTTAAGTAAATGAAAAGTGTTGAATAAATGAATGCTTAGACATTGGAGATTTGGTAAATTTGTTTAATCTTATCAATCTAGAAATCAAATCATACCATTCAGATTGGGTCATCATGATTATCTTCTTGTTTTGTTGGCTATCTGAATTGCACCTATTCACAATGTATCTGGTGAATATCCCCTTCCTTCTGTGCTGTGGGGACAGACCTGGGCAGTGGCTTCCAGGCCCAAATCCCTAAAGTCCCTTATAGACATAGGAAGCTGGGGTGGGGCCAAGTGTAGTTGGGGCTTAAGGAAATCTCCCTTAGGGGTAGAAAAGCATGCTTAGGAGTAATTTGTTTGTAGTTTTAGTCACTCCCTACAGGGAGGGCCCTGCTCCAGAGCCTCCCCAGTCCTGAGATGTGAGCTCCATTCCAGAATTCTCCCAATGGTTGCTTTGTAGACCCAGGTTAACACCTCCCTCCCCACTCCCAGTGTTTCTCATTTTGGCCTCTCTGGAATGGTAGCTGTGCTTTGGCCCTTGTAGTTTGGTAGGTTGGTGGGGTTAGGAGTTAGGGGTGGGGTGTGGAGGCAAGAGGTTTTTCTGAATGCTTTGACATACTTCGCAACTGTTAGCTCCAAATAAGCTGAGCAGCCAGAGTGAAGGGTCACTCACAGCTGGTACCTTTGAGTATTGTAAGGGCTGGAGTCCAGATCTAGCTTGTGTGTCTCCTTTTGTATGCTGTAGTCCTTGCATGCAGGGCTCCAGCATGCAAAATGATATGCTGCTGTTTAACTTCCACAGAACAGAGATCACAAAGGCAGAAATTAGCCCAGAGATTCCTCTGGCAACAGTGAGCATGGTTTAAAGAAGTGAGGGAGGTGTCAGCCTCACCATACGGTTAGACCTGTGGCACAGAGAAGGAAAGTGGCTAGTGTACCCTGGTGCAGGCCTGAGAGGAAGCCGAAGAACATTCTCTCTAACCTTATCGTTATAAGAGCTGCCAGTTTTGAGCACCTATTGTGTGCCATGCCCTTTACACAGATCGTGTCATTTAATCTTTTTGCCAGTCCTACGGAGTTTGAATTGAGAATATTTCCCTCCTGTGTACTCTATTTTTTAAAAGATAAGACAATTAAACTTTGATGAGGTTAAGTATTTCCCCTGTAGATTATAAAAGAGAACTGGGATCTGAATCCACTTTGAACTCCAGTGCCCTGTTCTGAACCACTTTACACTCCCATTTCATTTCCCATGCAGCTCCCCACTGGAGCCACCATTTTGAAGCTAACATAAGACCTGAGGACAGGAATCTTTATAACTATCTTATTCTTCCAAATCTTCCTTCCTGAAAAACAAAACAAAACAAAACAAAAAAACCAAAAACCTGATGTTGGGCCCTGTAGCCAAAGTTGCACAAACTGCAAATGGTAGAAAGGAGTTGTCATGTCTATGTTCTCTTTAGGTTGCCTTCTAACAGATCTCCATTGAAACTCTTATTGTATACATGAGAAACAAAAGTAATATCTCTCCTCCACAACCCCCCAGGCCCCTGAAAGTTAAAACATAAGAGTGCAAGCAGGAACAGAGTAAACATCCTTCTCTGGATGGTCAGTGCAAGATGTACTTAAATTCTGAGCAGAAGCTCGGTGAATTCTGATCTTAGCTTAACATAGCAGATCCCAGATTGTACTGTGCTGCTCCAGCCATTCTGAAACTGGATGTCAGCTCTTCTTTTGTGGGTTAGCCATTTCAAATTCTGCATCTCAAACTCTGAGGGAAATTAGAAAGCATTCAGTCATGCTTTTTTTTTGAGAAATAAATGTCTGACCACAGCTGAGCTGACTGGAAAATAATTATGTAACCAGAAGATAATGTCAAATTTAAAACAGTCCCTTCCTTCTCTTTGTAGTTGGTTTAGCTTCCAGGTAGTGTAAATGTAAGGAGCAGTTTGATCAAGAAATTGAATTTCTGTTAAGACAATACAAAAGAACAGGAATTCTGAAATGTCTAGGGATGACATGAGACCCCCATTTCAAGGGTCAAATGGCAAAGTAAGGATGTTGAAACAGCACAGGTCCTTCAGAGCTATATATGGGTCCATACTATGGGTCCAGTTTTGCTTTTTGCTGCCTGTAGGATGTTAGGGAAGTTACTTAAATTCTGTGAGCTTTTGCTTTTTCATCTACAAAAAGGGGAATACCTACTGTGTAGGGATATGATGAGTATTAAATGATACAACACAACGATGTGAAACCTTTGAAATAAAGTGTGTACCCAACAAATGTTAATTCTTTCTCTTTGTTCCCTCTCTTCTCTCCTGTAGGAAAATAGGAAAATCCATCTCTGTGTTAGAATGTAACCCTCGTAGGGTATATTAGTTTGCTAGGGCTGCTGTAGCAAAGTTCATGAAGCTAGAAGACCATGATCAAGGTGTGGACAGGGTTATTTTCTTCTAGGACTCTGGGGAAGTTCCATGCCTGTCCCCTAACCTCTGGTTGTTGGCTGGGAATCTTAGCTTGTAGAAGCATCAGCCCAAACCTTGCCTTCATCTTCACATAACATTTCCTTGCGTGTCTGTCTCCAGAGTTGCCCTTTTTATAAGGATGTCAGTCATATTGAATTAGGGCCTACCCTAATGACCTCACTTTAACCTCACTGTAAAGACCTTATCTCTAAATAAGGTCACTTTCTAAGGTACTGGAGATTAGGACTCCATATGAATTTGGAGACAACTTAGTTCAACCCATAATACAGAGTAAGTGGGTGTGATGCTGGTTAGAGAAGTAACAATGTAACAGATTGGAATTTGAATGTTCATCTGGGGATTTTGTCTACATTAGCTGTAAGCTGATTTAGCTATGTAGTGACTTCCTTTATGTCATGGCCCCTTTGGGAAAAATGGAGTTATGGTAACAATAGCAGGAAATATTTTTAGTGAGTTGTAGGGACAACTCTCATCCCTAAAAGTATTAAATCTGACTTTACACATACACTTTAAGATTGGGCAACCAGAGTGACTATTGATTGTAGGGCTTATGAAATTGTTGAAGCTAAGAAGTTATACCTCCAGGTTGTGGAGAAATTAAAAATAATTTGTTTTGGTATAGTTTTTTGGTTGACATCATATAATCCCTTCCAGTTCAGTCATGAAGTCATGGCATTTTATAGTTAACACTTTATAATTGCTCACCATGTAACAGGAACATTTATATTATCTTGTTTGATTCTTAAAACTACTTGTAAGGTGGCTTTTTACAATAAGGAAACTGAGGCACCGAGAGATTAAGAGACTTGTGGGTCCTCTGACCACAAGTGCTTTTTTTATACCATAGTTGCCTTTCTTGAGGGTCTTTCCCTGGATGAGATTCTGGAGGAAACATGTTCAAATACAGTAGCACAGGAATTTAGCCAGCATCTCTGCCTTGATCAGAATTACAAGGCCTTTTGCATGTGGCAATGTAGCCCATGGGAGACTGTTTCAATTGCAACTAAGCCAATCTTATCATCCATGGTTTGTCTGCACAGTAGCGTAATTGGCAGAAACACAGAGGTGTTGGTTACTCTGATTACAGTGACTTTGGGGACCATGACTGATCAGTTTAGACCAAAATTCCAGCCACGATACTTCTGGAAACTTGTACCACCGTAGCAAATGTAGAAAGGGTCACAGTCAGAAATTGCATCCATCACACACACATTTTGTTTATTATTGGAACCTGAATGCAATGGTGGTTTTGACTTCCCACAGTTGTCATTACACCTAACGTGAGAGTTCCAGCTTCCTGTGGTGTGAAACCATGCCTTTGAGGGCCTTCAAATCATGGCTTACTTTCTGAACAAGATTATCAGTAAAAGGCTTGGTAGGTGCCCTTTAGATTTCTAACTGAGGTGGTGGAGAAAGGGACCTCCCTTGTTTTAAGTCTATGGACAGTGTTGCTGCTGAAAACTCTTCTTTTGTTACTTGCTAGAAATTTCTGGGTTTCTCCATTGTTCTTTAGATTTAAATGCATAGATTCCCTTGAGAAGTCCTTGTCTCAGAAGGAGAATGCTGTGATAATTGGCAACTGAAGTTTGAGAAAGTGCATCATTTAACACTGCCATGTTTAGAGTAACCCACCTTGTCCATGTCCTTGCATAGAGACCCAAAGTCATTTTGTTTTCCTTTCTTAGATTTTAAATTTCAATGGGAACAAATGGCCTTAAAACTGGATAGAGCCTCAGAACATGGTTACTGTTCCAGGACAAATTTTTGTTGTTTATTTCCCAAACATGGCAGTTTGGCATATTATGACATAGTTAAGTGGCTCTGGTTTATATTCTATCCTCTGAGATTTGACAAAGGTATGAGGTACAGGTAGTCACATGGGGTGTCTCAGGTACCATGTAGACTCCTGCCGTTTCTCCTTTCCCTGACTCAGTCACAGATTTAAGTAGACATTTCTAGCCACATGGAGTTCTTGTGGCAGCTGCAAAGCCCAGATGTCCAGCTGGAGAAACGCAGCCTGTATCCTGTTCATCTGACAGACTTGTGAGTCTGGGACAAGGGAAGTTGGCAGCTGAGTTATGGCTCCTCCTATTCCTTTGAGTTTGTCTTGAGTGGGTGTATTCAAAATATCTAGTATGTTTCTTTCATATCCTAAAAGATACAATAGAGAACATTAGAAATGAAACATCTGTTCAAATTCAGAAATTAATTTTTTATTGGGTTAATGGTCTGTGGTGAAAAACAGATTCAAAGTACCTTTCTCCCAAATGATTGACTGTCCAAATGAGAACGAACAGCATTTAAATTAACAAGAAAACCCAAGCCTAACTAATAAATATGATGCGAACTAGAAAGGAAAATGTGGTAGTAAATATGAATATTTAGAAGTGATCAATGATTTAAAATATTTCTTTATGAACTAAGTTAAAGGCTTGACTTCTGGTTATGAAAAGGAGATTCAAAGTTCTAGAAATCAGAGCCTCCACAAAGGTGAAAATGTTTTCAACATTGAGGCCTAGTAGCACAGTTATATTCTATCAGATTTCACTGCCTTCACAATTTGATTTTATGTGCTGCTATTAAGAGAGTATTTCCTATGTGCTGTTTATACAAGATTCAGATGTATTTTCATAAAATATTTTTGAGTTCCTTATTGACTTGGGAGTCTGTTAATATCCCTATCAGTTACATTGAAATCTTTTATCTTTTTTAAGCAAGGTTTAATGACTGATATGAACAACCAGGAGAACATATGTTATGATTTAAAACTGCACTGTCCAGTATGGTAGCCATGAGAAATACCTGACAATTGAAATGAATTAAAACCAAATGAACTTGAAAGTTCAATTTAAGAGTATTGGACAGTACAGATATCAAACCTCTCTGTCATTGCAGAGAATTCTCCTGGACAGCTCTGATATAGAAAGTTTCCTGCTCTTTTTAATCTTGAATCTTCAGAAAACTGTTTTCCTTTGCTAGATAGCATTCTTAAGAGCTTCCTGCCCAATCAAATGTAATAGAAAAGTAGGTCTATATTGTCAGATAAGAAAATACCAAGTACCTTTTTTCTTGTGGAAACCATGATTCTACACTGTGATTCAACATATGAATGGTATGGCAGCAACTATTTTGTGGCAGTCTGTTTTGATACTAAGAATTGGCATCTACGAATCCTCTACATGATCCCCACCACCCAAACCAGAAGTTATGGAGCTTTTCTCCAAAAGGGTCAGATAGTAAGTATTTTAGGTTTTGTGGATTGTCCTATCTATGTCCTATCTACTCAGCTCTGTTGGTGCTATGCAAAAGCAGCTATTAACAACTGGTAAACAAATACATGGAGCTGTGTTCCTATAAAACTTTATTGGAAAAAAAAAAGGCATTGGTGATTGTTTTCCCACACCTGTATTAGAATACTTTTTATACTCTCTCATGTCTTAAAATTTGATCAAGAAGTAATTAATATGTTGGATGAGATGAACTCATGCTTGCTCTCTAATTCTCACCACAGTACTGTGATTAAATTGTAGACAGCCAAAACTAAAAGGCAACTGATAGAATGGGAGAAGATATTTGCAAATGACATATTGGATAAAGGGTTAGTATCCAAAATCTATAAGGAACTTATCATACTTGACACCCAAAAAGTAAATGATCCAGTGAAGAAATGAGCAAAAGGCATGAACAGACAGTTTTCCAAACAAGACATCCAGATGGCTAACATACACATGGAAAGATGCCCAACATCACTCATCAGGGAAATACAAATCAAAACTACAATGAGGTACCACCTCACAACAGCCAGAATAGCTAAAATTAACAACTCAGGAAACAACAGAGGTTGGCAAGGATGCAGAGAAAGGGAAACCCTTTTACACTGCTGGTGGGAATGCAAACTGGTGCAGCTACTCTGGAAAATAATATGGAGTTTCCTCAAAAAATTAAAAATAGAACTACCCTATGACCCAGGAATTGCACTACTTGGTATTTATCTAAAGGATATAAAAATGTTGATTTGAAGGGGCACATGCATCCCAATGTTTATAGCAGCACTATCAACAATAGTTAAGTATGGAAAGTGCCCAAATGTCCATTGACTGACAAATAAAGAAGATGTGGTATGTATATATATACAATGGAATATTACTTGGCGATCAAAAAGAACAAAATCTTGCCATTTGCAACAATGTGGTTGGAACTAGAATGTGTGATGCTAAGTGATGTAAGTCAGAGAAAGATAAATATCAGGATTTCACTCACATGGAATTTAAGAAACAACAACAGATAAGGAGGCAAACCATAAGAGACTCTTAAATACAGGGAATAAGCAGGGTTGCTAGAGGGGTGTTGGGTGGGGGCTGGGCTAAATGGGTGATGGGCATTAAGGAGGGCACTTGTGTTGAACACTGGGCATTATATGTAAGTGACAAATCACTAAATTCTACTCCTGAAACCATTACACTATATGTTGACTAACTTGGATTTAAATAAAATTGAGAAAAAATAAACATAAGTATGTAACCATCAAAATAAATAAATAAATTGTACAGAGCCATCCATTTTAAATTTGCCTCCTTTGAGAATCTTTGAGATGAATACATATGTGCTATCCTTCCTACGATGTCTTCCTTTGACATTAGATAAATTATTTTATTTTTTTAAAAAATTTTTTTAACGTTTATTTATTTTTGAGACACAGAGAGACAAAGCATGAACGGGGGAGGGTCAGAGAGAGGGAGACACAGAATCTGAAACAGGCTCCAGGCTCTGAGCTGTCAGCACAGAGCCCGACGCGGGGCTCAAACTCATGGACCGCGAGATCATGACCTGAGCCAAAGTCGGCTGCTTAACCGACTGAGCCACCCAGGCGCCCAGTTGTTTTATTTTTAGTTGTATATGTATCTTAGAGTGCCAATCTCAGGGTAGCAAGAATCTTAGGAAAAAATGGGCCTTGGAGAATGTGCATGGGATATTCAGCTGGGAAGTTGTTTTTTTGTTTTTTTTTTTTTTTTAACTTTTTTTTATGTTTGTTTATTTTTGAGAGAGACAAAGAGACAGAACGTGAATGGGAGGTACAGAGAGAGAGAGAGGGAGACACAGAATCTGAGGGGGGCTCCAGGCTCTGAGCTGTCAGCACAGAGCCTGACATGGGGCTTGAACCCACAGACCGCAAATTCATGAACTGAGCTGAAGTTGGACACTCAACCGACTAAGCCACCCAAGTTCCCCAAGCTGGGAAGGTTTTTTTTGTTTTTTTGGTTTTTTTTGGTTGGTGTTTGTTTTTGTTATTGTTATATCTAAGCCCACATTATATGAAGATGCTACTTAGACTAGGAAGACTAATCTTACTTTGAGATGCCTTGGAAAGAGATGAGTTACTGCCCTGTAATAGCTACTTTTGTGTTTTTCATCATTCCCCTGTGTATCAGTGGTAGATGGTTCTGGGAGTCATTCCAGAAGGCCTGGTCCTGAACCTCCTCCTTCAACCCATTCAGTAATTTTGAAAGCACTTAATTCACTGAGTTAAATCTCTTCCTACTTACAACACCTAGAGTATCTGTTCCTTACACTGAATCCTGACTGATAGAGCAGCGTATATCATTTTTATAAATTTTGAAATGTGTCTAAATTAGTCATGTTTTTTGGACAATTCTAAATGAGTCTCCAGCTCCAATATTCTGAACCCTAACATTGCCATTTCCCCAGCCTTTTTGAAGTGTTTTGAATGGTAATCCTCACCCACTTCCTAGATGAGGAATTCTTCACTGAGGAATGGCAGTCTGAATGACTCAAGAGAGTCAGTTGGGAACCATTACATCCTATGCATATAAGCCTTGGACTGGATATAAATGATGAAACTGAATGCTAAGGTTATGTGCTCTGAGCTGCCCCCCCCCCTTAAAACTGGCGGAGACCACAATTCATTTGAAGCAACCACCTATCGATCTTCAGTAACATGTATCCAGTACAGATCTGTGGCATACTTATGTAGGAAGCTTCAAAGCCTTTGCTATGTTTGCAAAATGCATTAAGGAGTCAACTCATCACCTGACTTTAATGTTTTCAAATGGGTTTCTCTACACTGGGATCCAGCCAACTCATATGGGTCTTTCATCTGACCTGCTCAACATTTCCCCAAATGCAATCCTGACCCTCTTATTTGGATCTGTAAAAGAGCAGAGGTTTTCAGTGTGCTCCTTGTACAGACTTGTCCAGAAAGGATTTCCAGCCTGAGCATTTACATGATATTCACAATGCATCGCAGATAGCTTTTTCTTTTTAATTGTGATTCAGTGGAATGCCAACCAGAAGTAAAAAAAAAAAAAAAATTACAAAGCATAAAGCTTTATGATTAATTACCTTGAGTTCAGATATAATTTAAACGTATTGACTTGTCTGAAATAAGTGCCAGACAGTGGAGCTGGGAGACAGGAAGTGCCTGGGTGAGACTGCTGAAACAGGCTGAAAGGGAAGTCAAAGGGGGGTAAGGACACCATCATTTAACTGTTCTCCACAGCCAGGCAGAAAATGGCCACAACTGCTGATGGTCAGTGGAATCAAAGGGATAAATTATGGCTGAGCCTTGCCTTTGAAATTAACGGAAAGTTAGTCGATACTTCAACTTTGCACAATCCTAAAAAATGGGTTCTGAGACAATCCATTACAAATGATTTTCTTTTTCTCCCTCTTACACATGATCTGTGCAGATTCCTGTGAAGGACTAGAGCTGCTTTGCTAATCCTCAGCCTCCTCATTCTAAACTGGAGGGTTTTCAGAGTCCCTGCTTGGCTGGGGCCCCAAAGCTAGAGGTAGAGTGGCACTGGCAGTGGGGATGGGCTACAAATTCCTCAGCATGAATGAACCCTTAAGACCAGCACGATGGCCCTTTAATTTGAGGAACCAGGCTGTTCCCAGTGATTTCTGTAGCCGGACAATGAGAAAGAAGGAAACTGATTTCTTTGCAGCAAACTGGGACCAGATGCGTTTCTCTGTGTAGAAAGTTTAGAAATCCAACCAGCTGCTTTCAGTTTTTGATAATGGATTATGGTGTCGAGGGGCCTGCACTAACTTTGATACCCATGCATAGGAAAACAGAATGTGAACGTTTGGGCTAACCTCACCGGTAGATTTTTAATACACACGGGGCACATGTGATTCAGTGTTCCCTTGAAGCCGAGCGTAACTGTTTAATGCCATCTGGGTAACAGCGACGTCATCAGTGGAGGCCTGGTCACAGACTCCCATTCATCCTTTAGCCTGCCTTTATGGTCCTTGTGGTGGTTCCTCAATTCAGCCCTGAGAGCTGAATTCCGATTCATGTCCCTGAAGTTTCTGGGGAGCCTGGGATTTGGCCCACTGCTGTTCTCCCTCACACTGAGGCTCTTGAAGCCTGCAGCTGTGCAAAAATTTCACACATACAGTGAGAGTAGCAGCATTTGCCTCTTGGCTGGCTTTTCAAATAAACTCCCCATCCTGTCTCTGAAGCTAAAACCCAAGCTCAAAGCTGTGGGGGAGAAGGCATGTTTGTAGGTAAATTCACCCTTTCTGAGTGAAGTGGCAAAAGGATGGAAGGAGGGGGCCCATTTAGCTACTTGGCCAAGGCTGGGTGTAAAGATGGGTTTCCGCTTGCATCTTTTATGTCAAGACAGAGAGCCTAGAAAACCATATAATATGCAGAATATTCCAGAAGGATTTCAGGAACTGATTTCATAATGCAAAATAGAATTTGGCCATCTTATTTTATAAAATTATGGTAAAAACGTGTGTGTGTGTGTGTGTGTGTGTGTGTGTGTGTGTGTGTGTATAAAGAGCTTTATTTTAAAGATTGGCTCACATGATTATTGAGGCTATGAAATCTGCAGGGTAGACAAGTAGACTAGAGATCCAGGGAACAGATGATAATGTAGTTCAGGGGACCTCAGGCTATTTAAGGTCTTCAACTGATTGGGAAAGGCCCACTCACAATGTGGAGGTTAATCTGCTCTATTCAGGTCTACTGATGTAAGTGTTAATCTCATTTAAAAAAATACCTTCGTAGCAACCTCCAGACTCATGTTTGACTGAATATCTGGGTTCTGTGACCTACCAAAGTTGACACATAAAATTAACTATCAAAAGACCCAAGTATGAGAATATTTGTATTTGTTTTTCCCTAAAAGCCAAAAGAACTAGAGTACAAGGGAAGAAGTGTCCATATCACACAAGGTGTCAAAACTAAATGCATTCATCACACACCCGTATGTGCATGCATACACACACACGTACACACTCCCTTGTGTTCCCCAGGCACATCCATGTAAAAGTATAGATGAGCTTCAGGGCAAAAGTAATTAGTAAAGAAAGGAAATAAAAGATACACAGCCCCTTGTGTCCCATACATTTCCTCTGTCTGGATAAGAAATGGAAAAATTAGCCCTGGAAACTCTCCACAACCTTTGCTCCTTCCTGTTCAAATTTCCTAAGGTGAAAGTCTGATTTTTAAAAACTGTTGCAGCTCACATTCCCTGTGTCCAGGGAAGAAACCTTTGTACAGTGATACTCCCTTTTGTTTAGAGAAGTCCTTGAGGATGATGGATCACCATCAGGAGAATTCTCTTCAAAGAATTCTAACTTAATTTTAAAGTGCACTAGTGATCCTCATTCCAGTGGGGAGAAAACCTTGGTCTGAGAAATGACAAAAGTTGTGTTTTTGAAGATGCATATTTTTGTGGAATTGGATAGTCTTTTATAGTAAAACTTAAAAATGAACAAAAAGCTTTGTCTTCTTTTCGAGTATCTAGAAGAAGGCACAGCTTGGCCAAGATTTGGACTGGTATTCTGTGGCACCAGCCTCTGGATATTTCCTCTTCATCTGGAAGCAAAATAAAAGACCAGAGGCCTAAGTCACTATTTTGTCCGTTTCCATAATATTTCTGTGGGGAGTGGGACTAGATAGCTTGTAAGGTTTCTTCTAAGGCCCAAACCATTGACTCTGTTCTCAAATAGTTAGATTTCAGCCTCCTTGGATTCCTGATGGTTGCAGTATCCCATAGCCTTTACCATCAGAAGCAGGCCACAGAGTGGAGTCAAAAGGTGGGAGATGACCTCTAGTTTCTTTCTTTCATGTTAGAAAAAAGTAAAACCCACGAATTGCCACCAAGTTACTGGCTGGCTGTGTCCTGAGTCGTTGCTAGGTTTAGCAAATAGAAATACAGAACACCCAGTTAAATTTGAATTTCAGATAAATGATAATTTCTTTTTTTATTATTTTTTATTTATTTTTAAAATTTACGTCCAAGTTAGTTAGCATATAGTGCAACAATGATTTAGGAGTAATTCCTTAATGCCCCTTACCCAGTTAGCCCATCCCTTCTCCCACAAACCCTCCAGTAACCCTCTGTTTATTCTCCATGTTTAAGAGTCTGTTATGTTTTGTCCCCCTCCCTGTTTTTATATTATTTTTGCTTCCATTCTCTTATGTTTATCTGTTTTGTATCTTAAAGTCCTCATATGAGTGAAGTCATATGATATTTGTCTTTCTCTAATTTCGCTTAGCATAATACCCTCCAGTTCCATCCACGTAGTTGCAGATGGCAAGATTTCATTCTTTTTCCTTGCTGAGTAACACTCCATTGTGTGTGTGTGTACACCACCTCTCTTCTTTATCCATTCATCCATCGATGGACATTTGGTCTCTTTCCATACTTTGGCTATTGTTGATAGTGCTGCTGTAAACATTGGGATGACTGTGCCCCTTTGAAACAGCATCCCTGTGCCCCTTGGATAAATACCTAGTAGTGTAATTGCTGGGTTGTAGGGTAGTTCTGTTTTTAATTTTTTGAGGAACCTCCATACTGTTTTCCAGAGTGGCTGCACCAGTTTGCATTCCCACCAGCAGTGCAAAAGAGATCCTCTCCAACATCTGTTGTTTCCTGAGTTGTTAATGTTAGCCATTCTGACAGGTGTAAGGTGGTATCTCATTGTGGTTTTGATTTGTATTTCCCTGATGATGAGTGATGTTGAGCATTTTTTCATGTGTGGTTGGCCATCTGGATGTCTTCTTTGGAGAAGTGTCTATTCATGTCTTTTGCCCATTTCTTCACTGGATTATTTGTTTTTTGGGTGTTGAGTTTGAAAGGATAAATAATTTCTTAATATAAGTGTATCCTATGCAATAATTGGGACATGTTTATACTAAAAAATAGTCATCATTTATCTGAAATTCAAATTTCACTGGAAGTCCTATGATTTATATGGCATTCTTATCTTTGAGGAGTTGCACTTCACCTTCACCCCAGGGTAGTGTGAGTCTCTTTTTATTGCCTGTACTTTTGTCTCCCAAGTCCCTTTCCCATGACAGCATCTCTGCTTTCTGCTCTTCCACAGAGATGCCTGGACTCTCTGCTGTTTTTTAATCTTGGCATGTGCTTCCTTGCTTCCCAGTCACTGCCCAGACTTTCTCCCTGCCTAAAATATTTAAATCACCCATTTTTGTTCTTAGTTTTTCCTGAGATGCCAAGAGGATTTAGAGCAATAGGTACTCTGTGTTCTGAAAAGAGGTAAATGCAAATGCATTCAGGAGCCATAAGGCAATATAAACGTTTGAAGCAGGACAGGTGATTTCCAGTAGATAAATGTGGAGTCTGTGGCCAATAGCAGAGTTCAGGCCCTTCCTAAAGACATTTCCAAAAGCTTTATATCACTGTGCTTGTCACTCAAGTATGTGTGCTCAGTTAATGGGCTATTTTTTTTGCATCTCCTGGTTTAGGGTAAATTATTTCCCAAAGTCTTTTCCTTGGAACACTTGGGTCTTACAAATATTGAAATAAACTTGAGGAATATTGTGTATTCTCTCTTGAGTATGGATGTAAGACTTCCAACTAGAGCTAAATTCCAAGAAGGCAGGAATGACATCTGTTATGTTATCTGCTTTAACCCCAGACCTTAGCATATAGAAACCTCTCAATAAATATTTATTAAGTGAACAAATGAAGAATGAAGTCTTAGTAATTTTCTATTCTCCACTGTCTCATTCACCATGAGAAACCATTATTTTAAATATAGACTTTGGATGAAAACCACGCTGTACAAGATTTTTAAAAATTCTTGTGGTTGAGAAATTAGTTGAATTTAAGATATGATACCTAAATTTTGAACCTGGGTCTTGCTAGTTGAATCTGGCCCTGAGATGTATTTTATTTGGCCAATGAAGTATTTAAGAAAAATGTGAACTTTCATGCCTTGAGACAGACATGAGTCGATAGCTCACCAATGTCCTCACTACTCCCTATTGTCTCATTAGCGCTCTCCCCTTACATCACTTAACCTGGCCCCTAGAGGCATTTGAGTTTCAACATCTGCTAGGGGATGATTCATCAACTTTAGGAACAAAGATTTTGTTGCAGTATGGTTAGATCTTCCACTCACTAACTGTATGACTTGCACTTTGGAGAAGTTATTTACCTAAGCCTCAGGTTCCTCATTGGCAAAAAAAAAAAAAAAAAACCCACAACCCCCCCCCCCAAAAAAAAAGTGCTGATGACAGAAGTACTTACTGCATTAAACTGTTAAGAGTATCAAATGATATAGCAAATGAAAACAAACTGTTTAGCATGCATCTGGCCCATAGTAAATGTCCTTCAATTGTTATTTATACAACAATAATAGTTGCTGTTATTGTTGTTTTCGCTTTACATGTGTGTAGGCCAGACTCTAGAATTAACAGAATGAGTTCCAGAAGCCCAGAAATGAGATGTTAATCTCTCATGTTCAAAGTCTAGAGAGAAGACAGATGATGAATAAATATACTTGCCTATCATCTAGTTTTGCTAACTGATATATTCTAAGCATCTAGAAATGTGCCAACCATATAGTAAATGTTCAGTAGGTATTTAGTGAAATAAATGAATAAAATTTAGACTTTTGGATGGATCTCATTAGGATCACAAAACCTCGTGAATTCAGGTATCTTGGTTTCTTCTAACTAATCCCTTAGCTTGAACAAGCAGGTCTCTGGGTGAAGACAGTACACTGTCTCACAATGGGAATTAGAGCCAAGGTCTGCATATAAAATACCCAGGAAAGCCTCCAACAAGGTCTCCATTGGTTCTTGTAACCTCTTTTGTAATCCCTTCTACTTTAAATCAGGGCTGATCTGCATGACCATTAGAATACAGCAGGTGACAGTGTGTTACTTTCACAACTCAGTCAAAAAGACATATTGCAGCTTATGTCTTGGTCTCTTGGATCTCTTACTCTGGGGGAAGTCAGTCATCTGCAGTGAAGATATGCATCTCTGTCAAGAAGCCCATGTGGAGAAGAACTGAGACCTTCTCCCAATAGCCAGCACCATTTGATAGTCATATAAGTAAGTACTTGGAATAAAATCTTCCAACCCCAGTTAAACTTTCAGGTGACAGCTGAGGCTGACATCTGACACAACTTTAGGAAGGGCCTTGAGTCAGAACTGCTCAGCCAAGGCACACCTGAATTCTTTTTTTATTTTATTTTTATTTTTTAACTTCCTTCCATCCCTTCCTTCCTTCCTTCCTTCCTTCCTTCCTTCCTTCCTTCCTCTTCCTCTTCCTCTTCCTCTTCCTCTTCCTCTTCCTCTTCCTCTTCCTCTTTCTCTTTCTCTTTCTCTCGAGGGTACAAGTGAGTGAGGGTCAGAGAGAGAGAGAGAATCCCACAAGGCGGGGGGGGGGGGGGGGGGGGGAGAGAGAAGTGGGGCTCACCTGGAGCTCATGTTTTACTCAAAGTGGTGCTTGAGATCACCCAATGCAGGACTCGAATTCACAAACTATGAGATCATGACCTGAGCCAAAGTCAGATATTTAACAACTGAGCCACCCAGGTGCACCACACCTGAATTCTTAACACACACAAACTGTGAGGGATACCCAGAAAAATATCTATTAGTGTTTTAAGCCACTAAATTTTGGCATAATTTGTTATGCAGCAATAGATAACTAGTACAAAAGGGATTTGATTCAGACTAGTGTTTCTGACACTGTATTCTAGATGGATTATCATTGAAGTACAATAAACACTGACATAAAATAGTTTTATGTGCATTATTGACAAGTATCTCCTAGACCTTGTCACATTTGTCACTGCCCCCGAGTGGTCCCAAGATGCATGTGGCTCGTAGGGAGCAGCCCTACCATGCTGATCTCAGTTCCTGAAGCTAGTTCTTTAGATAATTGAGAGTGTATGAAGGGCCCAAAGGAGTGATAACAATACTAATGAACAAATGAATCCAGGGACCAAGAAACACCCATCAAGCACCTTCTTTTTCAAGACCTGTCTACTGGGGATGAAAAGAGCAATGAGTCATGCTCACTGTTCTTCCATAATCTGTGAGGGACAGAATACATACATGAGGAGTTAATTAGCAATTCATGGTAGTCGGTCTATGGCTAGTACTGTGGTCCATTATTTCTGTGACATATGTAGAGGGTCCTTGACAACAGGACATCCAGGGGAAGTGCTCCCTGAAACGATAGTGGTCTTGAGCATAGAAGAAGGGAACCCAAGTAAAATGAAGATGCTTGCCTTCAGATATCTGAAGGACATCACAAGGAAGATAAATGAACCTGCTCTGACTTGTTGTTGAGCACAGAACAAAGCCCAGAAAGTGAACATAACAGGAGGGTAGATCATACCTCAACAATCAACTTTTTGTCCAAAGCTGCCTCACATAATGGAGTGAGCCACTATCCCTGATGAGTTGCAAGCAGTGGGTGATGCTGTAAAAGCGCTTGCTGCAATGGGTAAGATGTTAGCTGACCTCTGAGTTCCCCATAATTCCATGATGTCAGGAAGCTATGGCTGAAAAGGTAAGTAAATAGATAAAACTTCTTGTGTCACATGTCATAGTAGGAAAAGCATGAACTTTATATTCAGATGGGGTTTAACTCTTGAATTTACATGAAAAGCTATGTGAAGTTTTATCTGGTCATGAGCTCATTGTGAAAAGCAAATATAGTGAGATATATAGCATGTGTTAAGCATATGGTTGATTAAGGAGTTCACTAGATGGTCACATTTAATGTTATATCATGAGATTTATTGGGCATGCTAACAACAAAATCATAGCCAACTCACTTCCAGGCTGGTCTTTTAGGCAGTTGGGGAAAGCTATGACTTCTAACACTTGAAAAAAGGCTTCCTTGTGTTCTTCCTAAATTCTAAATCTGCCTGCTATGCCACGTTTCCATAAAATTGCCAACGTACCTTGCAGAGATTGCCATCAACATACCTCCCTTCTGTTGGTCCTTGGGTCAGAATATTTAGGTGGCACAATTCTTCTACATAACCTTCAGGGCTATTTTTCAGTGGAATAGAAGGTGAGAACAGATAGCAAGGACCTGACACCACTGGCATGGTGAGAATGTGCCTTCACTGACATTTTGGAGGTTGACCCACCTCAATCAGGGCAGTGGCTTCAAACAGCCAAGGAAAGCCAGTGGCCAACTTTCTCCAGCCTGTGCACTGCTACCTGACACATCTACCTCTTCCTAGAACACAAGTCCATTTATATCTCTCTCCTGTTCAAAACTAATCAGTGGCTTCACAGACCGCCGACTTTGTTCTTCCTGCTAAGATTCAAATACTTGCACACTGTAGCTTTGCCTTTGCTGTCCAGCTTTATTTTCAAATGTTCTTCAACTCATTCTATGTTCCAGGGAAACAGAATTACTCATTATTCTCTGTGTACTCCATGCTCCTTAGCCTTAAAACCCCACTGTCTCCTCTCTTTTTGGTTTTTAATTTAGATATATAAGAGGTATATGTACAGTTTAAAGATTCGTAAAATTAATGACTGTATCTACCATGAAGGCTAAGAAATAAAAATCCACTGAATGCCCTTCTATACTTGTATCTGCTGTTTTCTCAGATAAAGAAATTTAACTTTTGTTTTCCTCATTCCTTTGGGCTTTTTTTTTTCTCTCCCTCTTTGGTAGTTATTTTACCTATGTCTATATTCCTGTAACCACATACACACTCACAGGCACAAACCAAGCTCTATAAGAAAAAGGGTAGTATTACCACTCTCTGATGGAGGCCCCAGGAGAAGATAAGCTGAATAGAATTTCTGGGTTATGTCTGGTTTTAGCCCTTTCTGAGGGGAAGTCAGTGGGCAGGGCATCTGGCAGGGCTGTTATGCAGTCAGAAATGTAGTGAGAGGGAGTTTTTACAGGCTGAACAAAATTTGTATGTCAAAGCCCTGACCCCTAGTACCTCAGAATGTGACTATATTTGGAGATAGGGCATTAAAGAGGTGATTAAGTTAAAATGAGGCCTTTAGGGCAGACCCTGATAAAATCTGACTGGTATTCTTGTAAGAAGAGGAAATTTGGACACACAGAGAGATGTTAGGATATGCATGCATAGAGGAAAGACCTGAGGATATGGTGAGAAGAGAGCCCATCTGCAAGCTAAGGAGAAAGGCCCCAGGAGAAACCAGACCTGATGACACCTTGATCTTGGATTTCCGGGTTTCAGAATTGTGAGAAAATAAACTTCTGTTGTTCAGGCCATGCAGTCTGTGTGTGTTTTGTTTTGTTTTGTTTTGTGGCAGCTTTCGCAGACTAAAACAGGAATGGATGCTCTCTCTGGTTCCCATCCTACCTCCAACTCTCAGGAGCATGTCTTCTGTGCATGAGATGGGCTCCCTCGGCTGATCTAGGCAGCAGAGAATGGCAAACAGAAACTTGACCTTCATGGAATAAAGACGGCCAAGTAAGGATAAGAATCTGTGCCAGGTTCACCAGGCACTCTGTCCTCAGATTGAAAAGGCAGTACAATATTGTTGGAGACCTTGGTGACAAAAGCCTTAACAGATAATTTTCTTGAGTCAAACTACTCTGACCTGGACAAGTCACCTCTGTGTCTAATGCCTAGCCATTATCTTGGATCCCCTTCATCATCCTCCTGAATGTTCTTGTTGGGAGCTGGTGAGATCCACTTTCTGTCCCAGTGTTCTGAAATTTTCCAGTGACATGGTCTGTTTTCACCTTATGTGCTAAGTACTTAGTGAGCCCATCAGCCTGTACTTAAGGGCCTTTTGGTTATTTTGTTGATGGTTTCGTCTCATCTGTTTTCTTTCTTTCTTTCTGAAACTCTACTTGTTAATATGTTCACTTCCCTTATTTGGCATATGACTGTCTTTTTGTTTGTTTTCCAACTTTGTTTTCTTTCTCTATTTTCTAAGAGATTTCTTCAGTTTTATATTCCAGCCATTACTTTGTGTTTTAAAATTTTCTGCTTATACATTTTTAATTTTTAAGAGATCTTCTTTATTTTCTAAATGTTCCTTTTTTATAGCTTTCTAGTTTTGCTTCCTAGATCTATCATCTTGTCTCTCTGAGGATATTCTTGATTTTTTTTTGAAGTTTTTCAAACGTGTGTGTGTGGGGGGGGGGCGTTCTGGTGTCTGCCTTTCATATTAGAAATTTTCCTTGGATATCTGGTCATTCTTGCCTGCCTGCTCATGCCTAAGACTGGGGAACTGAACAGATGATAGAAATTCTGGGCATGTGGGTGTGGCTTGCCCACTTTAAACTTCACCATAGAGTAGTTATGCCAGTTTTAGGGGAAAGTCCTGAAGTCAGTATATATACACAGTTTTCCTTAAGCTGATCACTTTCCCTTGAGAAAATTTTCTAATTTACTCGATGGAAGATGAGAGTTTGGCTGCCAGGTTCTGGTGTCTCAGGATCAGTACACACGTGGTTCTTTTGGCACAGTACCCATGCCCTCAGCTGTCATGGCATCCCAATCCAGAGGCCCTCTGTTATACCTTCTCCAGAGAAAATTCATCCAGGCTTCTCACTGAGCCGCAGAGGAGTGTGGCTCACACAATCTTGTATGGGAAAGAAATTAGGGATTATAATACATCTCTGAAAATAAAGCCAAAAAATATTCATCAGCCAGCTTTTCCTAATCTTTTTTTTTACTTTAATCCGCCTTCATCCTCAGTTCCAGAGGGATTTGGTGCTGTCCTATGCTGAATCTTTTGAGGATTTTGCAGTTAAAATAGGGTCAGTTCTCCACTTTCCCCACTGCCAGTGTTAGGTCTGCTCAAACACTTACACACTTTCCAGTTTTCAAGGTTCATTGCCATTGTCTCCTCTTCTTGAGATCTTTTGCCAAAGAAATCCTTTTACCTTGCTTTTAGGAGTTTCTTGGAGGAGCAAAATCAGGTGAATATTCCATCATATTAAGCTGGTAGTTTTTCTGTTTCTTGACTATGTTCTCTGCTCATCTGGATCATTTCCCTTTATTTTGGCTATTTAAATCTCAGCTATTGTAAAGGTCCAGCTCAAATGCCACCTCCTCCATAAAGCCATTCCAAGTGTGGAAAGCCTTGCTATTTTTTTCTGTCTCTTTTTTTTTTAAGTTTTTATTATTTATTTTTGAGAAATAGAGCAAGTAGGGAGGGGCAGAGAGAGAATCTCAAGCAGACTCCATGCTGTCAGTGCAGAGCCTAATGCAGGGCTTGAACCCATGAACTATGAATTAACGACCTGAGCCCAAATCAGGAGTTAGACACTTAACCGACTGAGCCATCCAGGCACCGCAAGCCTTGCTATTTTTTTCTTGTAGTACTTACCTTACTCTGATACCTTCCCCATCTCCTGACCACTGCCCTCTCCAACCATACACACACACAAGACAGGGTGACAAGTAAATAAATAAATGGTTTATTTCTATTCCATTAGGAAATGTGGTAACATCACATTACTTATGTTTATGGACTTCATGGTCACTGGATTGTAACTTCTTGGGATTATGGATAGAGCATCATGTGGATACCAGTTCTGGCAGTTTCTCCATGTGAGTCCTTGGACACGTCTGTACTTTAGTTTTCTCATCCTAAGATAAACCTGTGACATCAGGAGATGAAAACAGGACCTAAAGAATTAGTCATAATGCAAAACCAAATACAAAACACATGGAAAGCGTGCCTTCAATGTATATATTACCTGCTATTATTATCATCCCTTTTCTGTTTTGGTGGGTTTTTTTTTTTTTTTTTTTTTTGAAGCTCAAAGGATTTTATTGAATGTGGCAGGTACCATGGTAATGTAATATGCTGTAAGATATCAGTGAGTGTTTTTTATGACTCATCTGGGTTCTCCCTGAAGAGCCCTGCAGATTGCCTTTGACGTAGCGGGTGCCTGAGGAATATTTGTTGAATTGAATATAACATCTCAATATTTAGGGAGATTTTACATATGAAGACACAAGTGCACAGTCATGCATGTGTGTTTTGGTTGTTGGAAAGGTTAGTATGCTCCATCTGCTTCACAATATTGAGTAAAAATACTTCTGGCAGTTTAGTCTGTTTCCTTCTGAAGACCCTACAACTGTACGCTTTTGGCTCAAATGCTGTAGTCCTCCAGAGCTGGAGAAAGCAAAAATTAGGGTTTGGAAAAATTGTGAGTAGAGGTAGGATGAAATGTCCTCTCATTGTTTTAGGAGCTTTTTAAGCCTTGAAGCATTAAAGACAATTTGCTACTTTGAGAAACCACCCTGTTGAATCATAATGATCCCCAAATCTGTCTCACCTTCCCTGATCTTTGTATGTGTTAAGTTTAATATTAATGTTTGCCTGGGTACAAGAGCTGTTGATATGAACATGGGTAGCTTTACTGCTTAGGAACACATCAACTCTTGTTGCTTACCCTTCACCTGTGGTCTTACTTCTGAGTTTATGAAATCATAATTAGTTGCCATGGAGATAATCATGATGTGCACAGCTTGGGACCAAGTTCAGGTAGATGGAACAGATGGACCTCTAAGCAACAAAGACCCTATCATTGCATACATGTCCTTAGTAACCAAAATCACAGACATGTAATGTAAAGACTGCCATACCAGTCTCTACTGTGTAACCCAACACGATCCTTCTCAAAGCTTTTCATAAAGGATTTGTGTCTCAACACAGCTGGCTAGAGGTGGAGGAGGAAACCACAGTGAAATGGTCTTTTTAGCAAAATTCAAATGCTCAACTTTAAAGGATCTGATTAGTATGTTTGTAAAGTACCAAGATCTCTTGAGTTGTTTAATTTTAACACTTGGTTTTGTTTTCCTACCTTTTTTTCTTCCTATGATGGTCTACATCAGTGACTCTCCAACTTAAATGTACATGTGAATCACCTGGGGGTGTTACTAAAATACAGTTTCTGAGTCAGTCTGGGATGGGGCAGGAATCTGTATTTCTAACAAGCTCACAGGTGATGCTGATGCTCTTGGCCCTCAGACCACACTGAATAGGTGAGGCCTTTGAAGTGAGAATCCAAATTTTAAGTGAAAGTAAGGATCTTATGGCTGAAAAGCTTCCAGGAACACTTACCTCTGGTCACCAATAACATTACCTTGTTTCCCAAGTTCTAAGCCACATGTTTCCTCACATTCTAGCTTTTATGAAGTTGGTAATCATAAAAAAATTTTTACAGCTACTTGAGCACACCAGTAAGTCGTGACATATCGGTTATCTGAATATATGTGAAATTTGTGGTTGGTAGAGCGTGTTCATTTGTCACCTCAGTTATCTGCATTAGTAGCACCACATGGGGGTCAAATTTTACCTTACATTTGTTCACAGTACTTTCATAAAACGCTTGGTTCCATATTGTGTTTGTCTGGAAGACTTTAAAAAAAATATTGATGCCTGGGTCCCAGAGATTCTAAGGCAGTTGTTCTCCCCAGGTGATTTTCACATGTAGCAAATTTTGAGAATTACTGTGTTAAAATATCTTCACAATAATCGTGCAGTTACAGAACACTAAAGCAATATGTTACTGTGTGCATGTCAGTGCATGTAAGGCGGGAGAAATTGCTGTTCTCTTTCAGAAGAGATCATAGACTTTCAAAGCTCATAGAAGTTGGTTGTCAGTTGAGCAGGACTCTCAGCCAGATGGAGGCAAAGATCAAAGTCATGAGCATGGATTATAAAAAGCTGCATGTCATGGTACTAAACATGGCTGCATATGGTGAAGGATAGGTCTCCAAATTTCTTTCACCTTCATGTGAAGACAGCTTGGACTTAGACTGTGATACTAAGTAAGGGCCCTTGCTACAAGAGGGTGCTTCATGAGTCAGCTGAATACAAGGTTTCAGCTGCTCTTCATAGACCAGCTGAGTCCACCTGAGCCCCTCCTTTCTATTCTTGTGACACCCTCTTTGATTGTCTGGCCTGATCCTCCAGAGAAATAACTGGGAAAAGGATATCATAGGCTGCTCCAGTGAGGTAACATTTAAAACTGGAGGCCCTGGCTTCACAATCACAACTTATGTCTTTTACTGGGTCAGGTCTTTAGTTCTTACAGAAAGAGATGGCTGACATTTAAATGCCTCCTGGCCCCTGATCTGGTGGTCAATATAAGCCTGTGATCCAGGAATCATACCAGTCATTAGACTGTTGCATATACTAGAAGGAAGGAAGCTGGTTCCAGTATCTCAATACGTGTGTGCGCGCGCGCGCACACACACACACACACACACACACACACACCTTTGGAAGAGGGGATAGCTCTAGATGTGGAGGAGTTGGAAAGAACGTGTTTGCCAAGTAGGCTAGACCAAGTAGGCCTAGGAGGAATGCAAGCAACTCAAGGAGGAGGAGGTATCGAGGAGATTCCCTCAAGAAGGGGAAAATAATTGGCTTGGTGGGTTTGTCTAATTGAGACCCAAGGTCAGCAACTCCACTTTGAGCATGACTCAGGGCTGGGCTGGACCTCAGAGGGAGCAGCTGGTGCCTAGAGAGAACAATGAGGCTGAGCCATAGATGGTAGGGGTCTCCAGCCTCAGCAAAGATGTGGATGCAGATTTTGTGGATGAATTGTCCCATATGCCCTGGTTGCCACACTGGACAGTTCACATAAAAGTGGATGACTTCCCACCTCAAGTGCCAACTTTTCCTCTTGTGCTCTAAGTGCCCACTGTTTCAGACTTCAATTCTGCAATTATTACTGTTCTCTTTCCAGTCATCAATTTCTCCCAATCTATTAGATTATCCCTATTAGCATATTAAAAACCTTGATATCATCTCTTTAAAAACAACAATAAAACTCCCTTCCCATAAAAATTTCTCAAAATACTTCCTAAACTTAGTTTGTCACCTCTCATTCTTTCTTCAAATTACCCAAGCATTCCACCACAGCCCTCAAATGGCTGTCACTACAGTCAACAATGACTTTTTATTAGTAATAATTGTCCTCATTTTACTTCTAACAGTTTTTTGACATGGTGGGCCAGACTTTCTTGAAACCCCCTCTTATCTAGATTACCCTAATCTCATATTCACTTGGTTTTCCTTCTGCCTCCCTGGTCTGTTCTATTCATTCCTCTCAAATCCAAACCTCTAAGCTTTGTCTTTAGCCCTTTTCTTTTTTCACTGACCTCTTTGGTGATCCCATCAAGTCCCTGGCATATAAATCCAAACCATTTCAAACTGAAATTCCTGAGCTTCAGACTCCCATATCTAATGGTGTACTCAGTACCTTCTTTTGGATATCCATGAGACATTGCAAAATTAAAGGCCAAGAAAGAACCCTTCTTTCCTGTCAGTTCTAAAGCTACTCCACCATCCTTATCCCTTGTTTCTCCCATCTTTGTTTATTGGATTACCATACTCCCTTTTGTGCAGGCTTAAAATCTTGGTTAATTCCTTTCTTCTCTCATATTGTCCACAGCAAGTTCCACCAGCTCCCCCTTAAGACATCTCCTGAATCACAGCACAGTCTTCTCATCTCTACTCCCACAGTCTTGGTCCAAGGCACCTTCTGCCTAAACAATTGCAGTGGCCTGCTAATCGGCCTCTCTGCCTCCACTTTGCCCTCCCCCCCCTTCCCTTTCCTCCTTTCACAGGGCAGCAGGGGGATCTTCTAAAATCAGATGACGCCATTCCTTTCTTTAAAACCCTTTCATGGGGGCGCCTGGGTGGCTCAGTCAGTTAAGCGGCCGACTTCGGCTCAGGTCATGATCTCGCGGTCCGTGAGTTCGAGCCCCGCATCGGGCTCTGTGCTGACAGCTCAGAGCCTGGAGCCTGCTTCCGATTCTGTGTCTCCCTCTTTCTCTGACCTTCCCCCATTCGTGCTCTGTCTCTCTCTGTCTCAAAAATAAATAAAATAAATGTTAAAAAATTAATAAAACCCTCTCATGCCTTCTCATAGGATCAAGCTCTGTATAATCCGAACTCCTTGCCGTGATTTATAGTACTTTGCATAACCCAATTTTGGCTTACCTCTCAGTTTTTGTTTTGTCTGTATTGGTATTTGTCTAGAAAGACTTACGTTCTTCTACTTGCAATTTTTTGTGCCATTATGTTTTAGGTGAATGTCTTGAAAATGGCATATGACTAGATTTTGTTCTTTTTAAAAAAACCTGCCAAACATTGTTAAAACCAATTAATTTATTGTATTTCTTTCCATTAAGCATATTTTGATTAATTTCTACAGCCTTGTGTTTTGCTTTTTATTTGCCCAAATTTTTCTATGCATGTTTTCTTCTTTGAGTGGTCTTTGTTGGTTTCATCCCTCCACCCCCTTTCTTGTCTGGAAGCCACTTGTGTCAGGTCCCATAACATGTTTCAAAAGTAAAGCTTATTAAGGTAAAATCTATTCTTTTTAGGTATACAATTATATTAATTTTGGTAAGTGTCAATAGTCCTGTAACCACCACCACCACCACATGAAGAGTTACGTCATGATCTTTTGTTGTTAGTTCTCTTGTTTATTTATGTCCACCCCCTCGCTGTGATTGATCTGTTTCCTGTACCTATAATTTTACTTATTCCAAAATGTCACTTAAATGGAATTATAGAGAATGTTACCTTTTGAGTCTGGTTTCTTTCACTTAGTGTAATACATGTATGATTCATGCATGTTGCATGTATCCATAGTTTCCTTTTACTGCTGAATAGTATTCCATTATATAGATACACTACTGTTTATCCATTCACCAGTTAATGGACATTTAGGCTATTTAGAATTTGGGATGATTATGAATAAGGCTGATATAAACATTTGCATACAGATTTATATTTTCACATATGTTTTCCTTTCTCTTGGGTAAAGACCTAGGGGTAAGATTGCTTGATTGTATTTTAAGTACGAGTTTAAGAATATAAGAAACTTCTAAACTCTTTTCTAAAGTGGTTGTACTGTTTTGTATTTCCACCCACAATGAATCAGAAGTTCCAATGCTCTTCAGCCTTGTCAGCACTTAGTATTTTCAGGGCTTAATTTTTTAGTCATTCTATTAGGTGCATAGGACACTTTATTATGACTTTTATTTGCATATCTCTGATGGCTGCTTATATTGAGCATCTTTTCATGTGTTAATTGCTATCTGTATATTGTCTCTGATAAAGTGCATCTCACAAATTTTGATATATTTGTATTTGATTTAATTCTAGATATTTTTCTCATTTCCCTGTGACTTCCTGTATGAAGCATTAGTTGTTTAGAAGTATATTGCTTTATGTCCAGATATTTGGGAATTTTCTATCCTTTCTGTATTTGTTTCTAGTTTAATTTCATTGTGTTCAGAGAATGTATCTCAATTGTACAATTAAATTTGTTGAGGTTTGTGTTAATCCCAGAGTGTGGTCTATCATGGTGAATGTTCCCTGTTAGCTTGAATATTTATTCTGCTTCTTATACTTGAGAATTCATTTCTACCATCAATCCTAGAAAATTCTCTTGTCAAAAATTTATTCTCTCACACTTATTATGATGGCTATAATCAAAAAGTCTGACGTTATAAGTATTGGCAAGGATATGGAAGAATTAGAACCCTCATACACTGCTGTTGGGAATGTAAAATGGTGCAGCCACTTTGGAAAACAGTTGGTCAGTTCCTCAGATGATTAACCATGGAGTTATCAGATGACCCAGAAATTTCACTCCTCTAAGTTTATTTCTAAGAGAAATGAAAACATACATCCACACAAAAACTTGTACATGGATGTTTATAGCATCAGTATTCATAATAGCCCCAATATGAAAACAACTGAAATGTCCATCGACTGATGAACAAAAAGTGGTATAATCCAAACAATGGAATATTACTGGCTATATAAAGGAGTGAAATACTGATACATGATACCATACAGATAAACTTTGAAAACATGCTGATCTGTAGAGACAGAAAGATTAGTGGTTGCTTAGAGCCAGGGGTGGGGTAGAGTGGGGTGGATAGAGGGGAGGTGATAGCTAAAGGATATGGGGTTTCTTTTTCAAGTGATGAAAATGTTCTAAAATCGACTATGATGGTTGCATATATTTATGAATATATGAAAAAACATTGATTATACACCTTAAGTGGGTGAATTGCAAATTATATTTCAATAAAGCTGTTACAGAAAATAATCCTCCCCCCTTCCTCTCCAGTCTCTCCTTTGGGACTACAAGTAGACCTATAAGGAATTGGTTACAACATCCTACTAGTTATAACTTTATTATAATTAAGAACATTAATAATTTAGTATTTGGATCTAATTCATAGTCCATATTTGTATTTCTCTAATTAGCAGTAAAATTTCTTTTACAGTATTTTTTAAAAAACCGGGTCCATTCGAGGTTAACAAATTGCATTTGGTTATTCTGTCTTTTTAGACTCTTCTAATCTAAAATAATCCCCTCTCCTTTTGTTTTTTTTTTTGGGGGGGGGGTTGGAATACTGACCTTTGTGAATAACCCAGGCCATTTGTTAATGGAAAATCATCCTTTGAGCATCTGATGTTAACTTTTTTTTTTTTTAATTTTTTTTTTTCAACGTTTTTTATTTATTTTTTGGACAGAGAGAGACAGAGCATGAACGGGGGAGAGGCAGAGAGAGAGGGAGACACAGAATCGGAAACAGGCTCCAGGCTCTGAGCCATCAGCCCAGAGCCCGACGCGGGGCTCGAACTCACGGACCGCGAGATCGTGACCTGGCTGAAGTCGGACGCTTAACCGACTGCGCCACCCAGGCGCCCCTGATGTTAACTTTTATTTGTTTTTTATTTCCAGAAATTGTTTTTTTTTTTATTTTTCAAATTTGATCATTTGAAATGCTTGTTCTTTGTACATTTTTTTCTGTTTCACTTTTAACTTGTTTAAATATTTTGTGTAGTTATTTTATATTCTGTATTAGGAATTTCATCATCTGAAATTCTTAGACTTCTAAGCATTTGTTTGTTGTTTATGGTGGCTCTTACCGTAGCTTGGTTCCTTAGGAATTTAGTAATTTTTTTAAAGTTTGGTTATTTAGGGCATCTGGGTGGCTCAGTTGGTTAAGCATCTGACTTCTCAGATTATGATCTCACTGTTTTGTGCATTTAAGTCCCGCATTGGGCTTTGCACTGAGAATGTGGATCCTGCCTTGGATCCTTCAGATCCTCTGTCTCCTTCTCTCTCTGCCTTTCCCCCAGCTTGTGCTCTCTCTTTCTCTCTCAAAGATTATCTTTCTGTTGTTTTTTTTTTAAAGTTTTTTTAAAATTTATTTTAGAGAGTGTGTGCGTGCGTGCGTGTGAGTGAGTGAGTGAGTGAGTTGGGGAGGGGCAGAGACAGTGGGAGAGAGAGAGAGAATCCCAAGCAGGCTCTGCACTGTCAGTGCAGAGCCCGACACAGGGCTCGAACTCATGAACCGTGAGATCATGACCTGAGGCGAGATCAAGTCAGATGCTTAACTGACTGAGCCACCCAGGCACCCCAGGAATTTAGTAATTTTTAATAAAGAGCTCCTATTTCACTGAAGTAGGATTCTGAGGGACCTAAATAGAAGGTACATTCCTTTAAGAAAATTTGTATTTCCTTTTACAGGGATCTAAGGGGACAGTTATAGGGCCATTTTAATTTAATTTCTCAGCTTGAGATTTCCTTATTATCCAAGATAGAATAAATTTGAACCCCAAGCTATTCTCCAAATGGAATTGCAATTGAGAGAGAAAAGTTTCCACCATGATGACTTTTGCTAGCCCTTTTTTCTTTTCCCTAACCCATTCTTTCACTGAGGAGTGGAGGCCTCATCATCTTCTCCCCATCTGTGTGTGCCCAATGTAGTCTGTTCTGTTCCCCCATGTGATCATTAATTCCCAAAGCTCTAGACTCCTAATAACATTTGCCCCAGGGCAGACCCAACTTCCCCATTAGCTCATCACTCTCGTTTCAGTTCACTAGGCAGCTTTTCACCCATGTGGATCTACCTTACTTTCATGCAATTTCAGCTATGCATTAAAAAATATGTTGTAATTGATTCAACACTAGGGGTTCTGCAGCAGGAGGATTTTCAGAGTAGCTGATCTGCCACGCTGCTGGAAGCAAAATTCCCTACCTAACTCTGTGACCTCATCTCCCTTGAGTCTTCCCTTTTCCCTGGGCTCTGGCCACATTGGCCGCCTTTCTATAGTGCAAACATATAAAGCTCACAGATGTCTCAGAGCCTTTTCACCTGTTATTTGTTTTCCTTGAAATGTTCTTTCCTTAATTCACATGGCTGCACTTTATCACATTTAGGTCTCAGCTTAAATGTCTCATCCTCAGATTCTTCCCTAATCATTCTGTTACGTTCTCTTACCTAAGCTTAACATGTCTTCCACATAGAACTATCCAGAACCTAAAATAAGTTTGCTTATGGTTTATGTTTTATTCTCTAGAATTTAAACTGTTTAAAGACAGGAAATTTTGTTTTGGAAAAGTGCTTGGCACATATAGATACTCTGGTTTGGTAATACCTTTTTTTTTTTTTTTTTTTTTAAATCTTCCCTTAAGATGCATCCCTATGATATCTTTTAGGCTGGAAACCAGGGCCATTTTCATAGTGACAATAGCCAGCCTACTACAGCAGGGTCACCATGGAAGTGCCAGTCTGTGTATTCTATGGGAAAATACTCAAACTATGTGTGTTTTGTATGTGTCTGTAAATATGCTGTAAGTGTACAAATGTGTACTTGCACAGCTCACACCCATAACTCCTTGAATCATCAGAAACCAAAAGCTATCATCTAACCTCTGCCTTGGCACCCAGGGAAGCCTTAGGAAAGGGATGCAGTGGAATGATCTCTTCTTTTTCTTTTTCTTTTGGACTAATTTTTTTCATAAGGAATATTAGTTTTTTATAGTTGAGGTATAATTGACATGTAAGTAATATATTGATTTGACAATTCCATACATGAGTCAGTACTCACTACAATAAGTGTAGTCCCCATCTATCATCATACATTATTACAGTCTTATTGACTATTCCCTCTTTTGTACTTTTCATCTCTGTGACTTATCTTATAACTGGAAATTTGTACCTCTTAATCCCCTTTATCTATTTTACCCAGACCCCCATTTACCTTCCCTCTGGCAACCACAAATTCTCTGTATTTAAGCCTGCTTTTGTGTGTTTGCTTGTTAATTTTTTGGATTATACATAAGTGAAATCATATGATATTGTCTTCTCTGACTTATTTCACTTACTATTTGTACACCCTAGGTCAGTCCATGTTGTCACAAATAGCAAGATCTCATTCTTTTTATGGCTGAGTAATATTCCATTTTATGTATTTGTATATACATATGTGTGTATACACAGACACACACACACACACACACATACCCCTACACATACGCACACACACACCCCACATCTTTTTTATCCATTCATTCATGGATGGGCATTTGGGTTGCTTCTGTATCTTGGCTATTGTAAATAATGCTGCAATAAATACAGGGGGGTGTATATCTTTTTGAATTAGTGTTTTTGTTTTCTTTGGGTAAATACCCAGTAGTGGAATTACTGGATCATATAGTACTTTTATTTTTAATTTTTTAAGGAAATTCCATATTGTTTTCTGCAGTGGCTGGACCAGTTTGCTTTCCTACTAACAGTGCATGAGGGTTTTCTTTTCTCCAGATTCTCATCAACACTTGTTATTCTGTCTTTGATTTTAGGCATTCTGACACGTGTGAGATGATATCTCATTGTGGTTTTCATTTGCATTTCCTTGATGAGGAGTGGTGTTGAGCATCTTTTCCTGTGTCTGTTGGTTTCCTGTGTGTCATGTTTGGAAAGATGTCTATTCAGGTCTTCTGCCCATTATTTTAATTTGTTTGTTTGGGGTTGAGCTGTATAAGTTCTTATTTTGTCTGTTAACCCTGTATTAGATGTATCTTTGCAATGTCTTCTCCCATTCAATAGGTTGCTTTTTTTGTTTTTTGATAGTTTCCTTTGCTGTGCAGAAGCTTCTTATTTTGGTGTAGTCACAATAGTTTATTTGTGCTTTTGTTTTCCCTAACCTGAGAAGATCTATCCATAAGTATGTTGCTAAGGCCAATGTCTGAGAGATTTTTGCCTCTGTTTTTCTTTTAGGATTTTTATGGTTTTAGGACTTACATTTAGGTCTCTTTAAAAAAAAATTTTAATGTATATTTTGAGAGAGACAGAGTGTGAGCAAGGGAGGGGCAGAGAGAGAGGGAGGCACAGAATCTGAAGCAGGCTCCAGGACCTGAGCTGTCAGCACAGAGCCTGATATGGGGCTCGAACTAACGAACCACGAGATCATGAACTGAGCCGAAGTCAGACGGATGCCCAACTGACTGAATTACCCAGGCGCCCCGTAGGTCTTTCATCCATTTTGAGTTTATTTTTTGTGTAAAGTGTAAGAAAGTGGTCCGGTTTCATTCTTCTATGTGTTGTCCAGTTTTTCCAGTGCCATTTATTGAAAAGACTGTCTCTTTCCCATTGTATATTTTTGATCTCTTCGTTAATTTATAGTTCAATGCCATTAGAGTTAAGAGTTCTGCAGCTATGGCTTCAGAGGAATCTCCAAATTTCTGCCAATGCTCAAAATGCCAGAAATGGTCTTTCTATTGTAGGCAAGCAGTTAACTCACTTATGGAAGTCTCCTTGAAACTTACAAGTTGTTTTATGTTTGTTTTGTTTTTACTATGAATGGATAAATGGTTCTCCTTTCACTGAAAGTGCTAAATATTTTTGCAGATGCAATATATTGACCATCGAAAGACTTTAAATACCCAAGGTTTCTGAGTTAGGCTAGATGTATGACTCATATCTTATACAAGGGTGATATTAAAAATATTTAACAACTGTCATGATATAGATGTTGGCCATAGCACAGGAGCAGGAAGTCTCCTGCCTTGCCGGGTCAGGTTGGCAAGGAAGTATCACTGAGTTCAAAGCAGCTGCTATTCAATAACTGATGCAGGTATGTCTCAATATTTTAACAACCGGTCTGTATTAGCAAAATGTTAGCCTTGATCTTTTGGGATTGTGGATGGTCTGAGCTTCTGGGAGCCTTAGAAATCATCTAGTCCTGAGGTTTTCATATGTATTCTTAAACTATGGAAACTAGTAAACTAGTTTATTTGTAAACTGTTCTTAAGGGTTTTCAAACAAAGGGTTTAGTCCCTTTTCCGTATATTAGGATTGGTTTCATCGATGTATGATCATGAATTTTAGAGAACTTAGCCTGTTTATATCTCTTTCTAAGAAGCCTGTCCACTTTAAAAAACCTTTTTAAAAATGACTGGCTATGGAGAATTATCTCTGCAGAGAATCTCCCATCTGTTAAGTGAACCGGTATAATCTCCTTTCTATTTCCCCATTTGGGTAACATAAGCACACTTAATCCAGAAGCTTTGATTTAGCCATAAGTTTTAGTTTAGCCTTCTGCTTCTTGAAGTCTTTTATCAGAGCTGCACATAAATTCAGGTGAGGGTCATTCTCTTTTTTCATTTCTCCTGACCACACAGGACAGAGGTTCTTGTGATACAGTGGAAAGAGCCTGACTTAGAGTCCAGAGACTTTTGGAAAAGACAAAAGAGGCAGTTCCTAGCAAGTACCTGTAATATGTAGTAGTTGCTCGAAAATGTTTGTTGAACCTGAGGTATAAGTGGGCAGAAGAAGGCCAGCCAAGAGGAAATGAAAGAAAGCAGATGCTCTTAATAATTCACAACCTGAAAACTCAGACTCAGGGCTCAGTGTCCACAAACACTCAGTCTTTGATGGAACCCAAGGCATAGCAGGTATGCTATTGTAGTGTACATATCTTATCCAGATATAAAGTCCCGACACCTTTTCTGGTGTCTTCTCAAAACACTTAGGGTTTCAATGATAGGTTTTCCAAAAATTGGGCCAACACAGGGAATTGTTTGACAACTATATCAAAAGGAAATAAAATTATTTTTTTAATAACTTGACCTTCAGTAAAAAAAAAAAAAAAGTTACTTTTCAGTTTCATCAACTGTGGACTGTGTCATGAGAGAAGGAGATGGGGATAAATTTGGTATTTTGCAGCAGGAAAGAAACAATTAACAGAAATACCGCATTTGCAATAAGAGAGAGGAACAGCAGCTGAAGTTTGGGAGGGGGTGTGCTAAGAAAAGGGCAGGAAAGAAAACCGTTTACAAATGAGATTTCTTTAGCTTCCAGAATAAAGTAGTTTACATACTCCTGCACATCTGTGTAGACTTGCAAAATGTGCTTTGCCTAATTCTTAGGTTGTACTGTGTATGCTATTGGTATGCAAAAGACCAATGCCATTTTAATATTTATGATGTTAACAAACTCCTCCCGTCCCAGCCTCTGCTTATAATGGTGGATCAGGACAAGCAATAGAATTTCAAAGATCATTGAATTTAGAGTCAGAAGGGACACTAGTTATCAACTCCTGTTCTTTGGAAGAAAAAAAGATCTCTTTCCTAGCTTCAGCAGAAAAGGCTTTTATTTCTAGGCAATGTTAGGTAAGATGGTCACAAACCATATTGAAAGAAAAATTCCCTGTTGGAAACTACAGAATTCTGTGTTGAACACTGGGCTTAAATATTCAGATACAAATATGATGCCAGGTTATCTTAAGTATGTTCTGAAGAAGGAAAGAATCTCCTCCCAGATGGAATGTCCCTCCTAGATTTTTCCCACCTTGTTTTTGTTATTGTTGCCCTTTTCCAAGGTTTCAAATACTGCCGCAATTTCAAGATCTTACCACATTTCTCCACCTCCCGTCAGGATGTGTTGATTGCATTCTATAGTCAGTTATTTGTGCACATTTATCTGTTTAGCTCCTGCTCAGCAGGCAGCTCTTCTCTCCACATCTTCCCTGTAGATCTTAAAAATCCTTTCCTTGACCTAGAGTTTCTGTGATAGCAGAGCTCAGTCACTCAGTCTCTGCTGCCATGTTTCCCATAGCCATTTCTGGGGATGAAGTCTCCTGTGGTCTGTCTGGACTCCCCATCTCCATGACCACCCTACCATCTAACTGGCTAGCCACCTCTCTAATGTGGGATGAAGCATCACCAAGGCTGTCATTCTATTCAAAAAGAGGACGTGCTTACTGTCTTGAGTTTTTCTGTGATTTCTTAGGTATAGCTAAAGCTCCCATTTCTTTTAAAATAACTTTTCTTAAAAAGGAACATACACTGATCCACTTAATGCATTTACCAGTTCATTTCACTTTTGATCCAACAGTTATCTCTAACAATATAATGAGCCTGTATCAGGTACTCTCATAAAGAACTGTGTGTGCAGTGAAAGGCTATCTTTGGGAGTAAATAAGTAGCTGAGGATCTCGAGCTCTGTGGCCACACAGCTTCAGCTCACCACTTATCATCTCCAGGCTCCATCTGAGGCTGGAAGGATTGTGTGCTCGGCTATATTCTAGTTCGCACATGTTTGAGGGGTACACATTTTTGCAGAGCTCCTCTATGATCCTGATTTCTTTTTGCTCTGTGATTTCCCATTAGTGCTTGATCAGGGAATAATTTCAAAATGAATGAGATTAGCAGCAAGTCAGGTAGATGTTTCTTTTTCCTTCTTTCCACTTCTTACTCCCTTTGTCTTTACCTTCTCTTATGTCTCCACTTCCCCCTCTGTTCAAAACAGAAAGCTCTGTGCTGCAGTGAAATCCCATCCCAGGAGGGCTGAGAGGGAGGCCTGGCACCATAGTTGGGAAGGTCATTTCACTGGCCTCACATTCACACAGGGCTCAAACTCAGAAGTTCCCTCCCTTGGGCCTGAAAGAAGTGTGCTGTGCCTTCATTTACAATGAAAAATCCTTAATTATTTTTCAAAGGGCACAGTTTATTAAGTACAAATATATAAAATATATGAAATTTATTTATTTTTTCCTTTAATATATTTCAAGCCCCTCTTCCCCCTAGAAAAAGAAAGGAAGGAAGGAAAGCACTATGTAGGTAGGAAGGAAAGAAAGGAAGACATGGGCAGAGACCAGCCCTTTCTCCACTCTGAGAGGCTCTGCTTGTGGAGTAATGGGAACAGGGAAGAATTGGCTGGCTCAGTGGTCCTCCTGGCTCCACCATGACTGGCCTGGGACCTAGAAAATGCCCTTCTCTGAGGCCTGCATGCTCAAGATTGGGTTGATAGACTGGAGGTCTTTATGGTCTCCTCCAGGGGCAGCAACTTTCCATGATTCTGAGAGACCCTTTGAAGAAGGGGTGTGTTTAAAGCTAGGGCTTCATACTCCAGATTTTCATGGAGAAGGAAGAAAAAAAAGTCTTGATGGTTTTTCCCTGCCTTGCCCTGGAGACACTTAGAGAGAAAACATTTGTCAAACATCACTTGGAGCAGCCAGGTTTAGCAACATGGCTAAGTCAGGCTACCAGGAGTGAAGCCAAGCACGGGATGGAGGACTGAACTAAATTCTCTGGCAGAGGCCTGGGAGACAAGGTCTTTTGAGAAGCATTGTCTGTATCAGGAATTGAAATGAGCTGGAGAGGCTGGTGAAAGCAGGATTTCTCATGACAAATGCAGATGTGACCAGCAGGGGGTTTGCCTACAGGAAGAATACAGAAGGAGATCCTTGGAGAGGCATCCATCATACTCACAAATACTTCCTTAAAAGCTACCTTTAAATAATGGGAAATGCATGTTAATGTGTGTAGACAATGAAAGCCTGGGATAGGCCTCCTATTGTACAGTCAATGGAGTACTAACTGACTCCAGTGTCTGTTGAGAGGCCAGAGGTCTACAGGGACTGAAGCTTACTGTGAAATCCTAGCCTGATTCTCACTTTGTCCATCCCAACAATTGTGACAGTGAATAATTTCTCTTTCTCCCTTCAGTGTTTTCCAATCCTGCACCTTCTGTCCATCCAACCAGTTGTGGTTTCCACATTCTAGTAAGTCTTCCTTGCTATCGACATTAGTAGATGGCATGTCCTGGGATCCAGGATGTGGGAGGTGAGCAGGTTCAGGCATTAGGTATAGCAGTGGCTGGGTTGGTATCATATGAAAAGCAAATCTTTGTGCAGCATATTACAGTAGAGTTTTTATTGATATTCTTCTAAATTAGGTTGTCTATCTAGAAATCCAGAAGTCAAGACAAAATGTTGATGTTCCTGAGCAGGACCAACTGATGTAGTCTTTGTATCACTGTGATCACACTTAGGAGAGAGTCTCGCCTGCTGGAAATTATGAACCAAACCAGAAGATATTCTGTATTTTCTTTAAGGATGATGACTTAAGCATTGGCCCTATTCCTCAGGTCAGCCAGTGCAGACAGAAGGAAAAGTGATATTTAAGTGTTTCGCTTATCTAGGACTTACTGTGTGGCAGGCACCTTACACACTTCATCCCATTTATTCCTCCAAAGAACTCTGTGAGACATAGGTAGTTATTCTCTTCATCTGGCAGGTGAGACTAGTAAAGGTTTCTCATACAGCTGGCAAGCAGCAGAACCAGAACTCAGATTCTAGCCTGACTATAGAACACTTGTTCTAGTCATCACATACTACCACCCCAACCTTGAATTCTGCTATTTCTTTAGAGGAAAATAAAACAAAACGTGGAGAGTGAGAACAGAGAATTGGATCACCAGAGCCCAGGGTTGTAGTTGAGGACCCACCTGAAATTCGACCTCAGAGATATCTGACAAGGAAATAAAATGGCTCACTGGTCATTTGTGGTTGTGATTCAGTTCTCCAGGGAGTTTGCTTTTGAGAAGGATGCTGATTAAGCCATCAGCCATTCTGAGTAGCGCAGTCTGTCTCTAAAGTGGCCAGTCAGATTAACTGCCCCTACTGGACCTTCAGTGATGCAGTACCATCAAGCATCAGAAAAACATGTGGCCATCACCCATCTAGATTCACTCTGTGTGGAAGGAGACGCTTTGAGTGGATGGCTAGAAGGAATTCTTGGGCAGAGAGTTGGTCTGAGTAGCCATCAAAGACTGTGGAATCTCTACCTTAAGATCTTTAAGAAGGGGTAGGACACCATCTGTTTGGCATGAGACTGAAGGCCAGTGGTCAGGTACTCATGTTTCCTTCCAGTTCTAGAATGTCTTATCAAAAGCCTCCCATTTGTGAAATTCCTTAGTAAAGTTTTACTCCTCCTAACCATCCCTTTAAAATGGCATTCATTGTTCAAGAGCCACCAGTAGCTGCCTGTAACTACCTCATTCACTGTGACATTGTGTTGGCTACTTGCCTGAATGTATTTTTGGTTTCACATAGGTTGTAAGATGCTGGAGGACAGGGGCAATTTCTTAAATTCTTTTGTAATTACTCTTTTCCAATGCCTAACATTCATTCACTTAACAAATATTTACTGAGTGCCAACTCTGTGTCAGGCACTGAGTTTATAAAGCAGAATAAGGTTCAGCTCCAGTCCTTAGAGAGCTTACATCTAAGACACATAGCAAATCCCACATAGTGGGATATACCAATTAGCATTAAATATATAGAGTTCTTATTGGGGAAAAAGTTATTTTGTATAATGCACAGAATAGATGCTCAATGAAATGCTTGTTAAATGGATGAAATATATGCTTGTGGAATACAACAAGTAACAAAAAATACGCTATACTGAGGATTATTGTGGCAGAAAGTGTTCATTTCAGGTAGAAGACAAAAAGCGGCACGTTCATATGTCACTTATCCTGTGCCTTATAGGATCCTAAAATTTTAAGGTTAAAAGGGGCTTTATGTCACTAAATTGGATCTCTATATTTTTACCAAGAAGAAAACTAATACCCAGAGAGGTTGACTTGCCTCAGTTTACATCATCACAGCAGAAACTGCATTTTTTCCTTCTTCACCAGCTCTTTCCTTCAGACAACATGAACTCAAAGGACCACAGGCTAATGCAGCATCCTTAATGACCCTAGTTATTGCCTTGATTGAGCTTTTCCTAATCAAAGCACAGCCCTTGTAGAAGGGAATTTCCAAAAAGCTGCCTGAGGCTGCTGATCAACAATTCATTTTTAGCATTTCTTTTTAAATCGCTCTAAGTCGTTGCACCTGGGTCACAGTGACAGCTGAGTAAGGGGGCTGAACAGCAACGTTCAGGGCACCAGGTTTGTGAGCCCCCTCTGCCATGTATATGCATGAGCTCACCATTTGCATAAAGTGAAAAAGCATCGCTCCCATTAATCACCGCATTCATCTTAATAATTAGTGGCAATAATGTTGAAGAGCGGTGGTCTCCACATCGATCTCTGAGGCACCATGGGCTATTTCTGTTGCAGATGAATGATCATCAAGAGTGACAAGTTGATGTCTTTGGATCGACCACCCCGTTTCCACGTGCTTTACAGCCTGGCAGCTGGTCAGGAAGCTTGGGTGATCTGTGGGGCTAATGCTGTCCCTCTAACAAGGCCAGTAAAAAGGAATGATGTGACACCTGGGAGGGGGCTTGAGAAAAAGTCCCTGACCACTTTAAGCGGCCCTCTTTCAGCCATATGCATAGTAAACTAGCCGTAACTGCAAAGCAAGAGGCTATTTGTCATAAAGATTATGACTCCATGGTTAAGCACTTGAAAGGCTACCACTTGCTCTCAGACCTTCTCCATAAAAGATTGGCTTAGGGTCTCTAATTTGCCGATACTTCTGGGTCAAGAGAAAGCCGTTTCAGATCAGAAATGTAGTAGAATGTTTTAAGGCCAGTGGTACAGTGCCAGAAAGGATGGAAGTATTAATAATTTTCATGGGTTTTTTTTTTTTTTAAAAAGGCCCTATCAGGTAAAAAAAAAAACAAAAAAAAAAAACCACAGAAGTCACAAAGGAATCCACTGGAAGATTTGAAGAGAAACTACAAAGGACTTCATTAATATAAAAGGGAAGATTAGTCAGAGAACAAAAGAATAAGGAAGGAGGCAGGGAATGGAGAGAGGGAAGGAATTATAATAATGTGAGACAGGGAGACTGGCGGGTAAAAACTAGGGAGGAATTAAAACAAAGACTCCTCAACTTTCTAGATCCACAAGATCATCCTGGATATCCCCCTATGTGACAAGATGAAGACGAAGTGTGAGTGACAGGGAAATTCCAGTTTTAAATGTAAACGTTTTTAAAATGTAACAACAATTAAATTTCTCCTGAGGTCTGGGTTAGCAGAGCCATAAGCACAGTGTGTTAGGGTTGATTTGGGAAATTTGATAGTACTCTTTCTTTTGCTTTCTCAGCTTATATTCACCAGTAAAGATTTGAAACTACCTTTGTCAACTCTCATTCTGCCCTCATTAGAAAGTAGGGTTTATATTATCTATAAAAAAATTGGTAAAAAGCTTCTAGAGAGTGCACATGTATCCAATGGCTTTTTGTTTTCTTAGGGATTTTTAAAATACAGCTGCCACCTTCCCTCTCCCCAACAACATAAAATGAATCCTCTGCATTCCCTCCACTGCTTATTGGGTCTCTGTACTTGCACATTCTCTGGGAGAGGAACAGCACATTGAATCCGGTCAGCATGTGTACGTAAATCGTCTTGGAGAAAAAAAATTCATTTATTCAGGCAGCTAGCTATTTTGTACACAACTGGTTGACCTCAGTAATTGTGTGTACGTGTGTGTGTGTGTGTGGGAGGAGGGGTGGTGGTGGTGGTACAAACAGCTTTGTATGAAACACTGCCTACTCAACTTTGGGACAAGATCTATGACTCTCAAAACTGAGCACTTAGAGTTTTTGTTGTTGCTACACATCTTTTCCCTTCTTTGTAATATTATCTGTTTTTGGTATCTAGAGAGAGGCTTTGTTACACCTCTATGTTGGGTTTTGGAGAGAAAGGAAGGGTCCAACTGTAAAATATATAATAAATGTGTGCAAACAAACACTAGGCCTAACACTTGTCCTCCTAAGTGAAGTTCATAAAGGTTGGGTCTTGCACAGTCCTTTGAACCAATTCCCATTCCTCCTTGGAGATAAAGGATGCTGAAAATAAAGGGTTTCTCATATACAGTTTTGGAAACTGGTCAAGGATTCTGGGATGTGAACAATAGCATTCTTCAAGAGCCCTTACTGTGTAGTAGCAGCAGGGAAAAGGAGGGGTGCTAAGTGATGGCAGAACCTGGCATCTTTGACCCCAAGAATTACAGCACTTGAGCCATAAAGGAAGAATACAATGGGGGTCACTGGTCTGTCTGTTCTGATCTTGGAGTAGGTTGACCTTTCTCAGTCAAACACATTTCTAGGCTGTGGAGTGCTTGGCTTGCATCTTCTAGATAAGCTGTGGGCATTTTGCAAGACTAGATTTTCCCTTCGTACCTTCCTGTCCAGTGTGTCTTGCTGTGCCTACTTCCTTTGCTCTACTGTTCAGTGTCAGGGTGTACGGGTGTTTTTAATTGAATTCTCTGAAATGCATTTCTGACACTGATTTGGTTACATTATATTCTATTCTGTTATCAAACAAATTTGCTGTCAAACAAAAGATCAATGTTATTGTAATGTCCTACTTGATGGATTAAATAGGGTGTTATTCAACTCTTATTAAACAATCAAGAAAAACACACTGGGACATGCTTTCACTCGCAGCTGCTAACAAATACATTGCATGTGATCTGTGATTAAGAAACAAAGCAGGAGCAGTTATTTTCAGATTAATTAAACAAACAAGTAGGATTTAGGGACCAGGATTTTTAAAACCCAGTGCAATTCTTTGAAACATGTTTGGAAAAGGACATAATTTACTTTAACTACATGAGTGAACACTTAAGAATATAAAATCTTTCAGTGACGCAATTGTGGATTAATTGCCCGGAACTATCGCAGCGCCATAAACAAAACCGTTCTAGGGATGGACCTTTCAGGGGAGTTTTTTTTTCCTTGTGAGTAAATGTCCATTTAGAGAGCTTTTCTAAATTTAGAAGCAATGTTCATCAATCATGTATAATAAGCGCCAAGTAACTCCAGTCTGCTGCCTGCCCGAGATGCACCCCCCCCCTTTGTGGAGAGCGCACCCCTCAGTGCTTGCCTTGCTAGACTGGCATTCACTCCATTACCAGGGCCTGACCTTTGTGTTTCTCAGACTTTGCTCTCAAGATGCTCAGAGAAAGCAAATATTAAATCTCTCTCTTATCTCAGCCTGCCTGGCTCTATATTATCTTTAAGCCACTCCCCCCACCCCCATCTCCCAGCTTTACATACAGTTGGCTACATTTTGGCTCCTTCTGTCTGATGCTGTTTCCGCTAATGGCTGAAGAAATGGAACATTACACCATTTAACGTGTGTGGGTCACATTAATCACAGAAAATTCTTTTAATGTCTCAGAAGTAACTGTCAAACTGGACATACTGAATCTATTTAAACTAAAGCATGCCATTTTTTATCTACAGTGATCTTTAATTCCCATAAAAGGGTCAAGAAAATGTGATTAAGTGACAGTTTTAAAATGTACTATAATATTAAATAGCTTGATTAAGTGACAACTATAAAATGTAATACAATATTAAGTATCTGGCTATGTCCCAAAAGAACTTTAAAGTATTTTTGAACGGTTTGGGAATTCACTAACCCATAATGGGTTACTAAGGAATTTTTTTTTTTTTTTTTGGTGGGGACATAAAAATAGTTGAACTTAAAACACACACTAAACGAAAAACAACAACAAAAGCTTGCAGCATTTATAGATAATTTAGAATTGCATTCTCTTTTTGGAGCACCAAGGACTTTTGGCAATAAGGAATGATCATTTTAGGATTCTGAATTTACCAGTGCTTGACTAGAATTGTAATGCCTGTAACACAAAGAATGAAATCAAAAGTAATTGTGGCAGTGAGACCTCACAGCAGGTTGGAAAGGCCATGAGCTAGTCAGTGATCTCTCAGGTTACCTCCAATGGGGCTGATCATCACTCCTCAGGTGCCCAGCTTACCCTGTATATTGTATCTTGGCTCCTATGGGGAGTGCAGTAGGAAATGCTAGCATGGGTGAACTTAAGTCCTCCAGCTAGCCAGTTCCCTCCAGTAGAGTAAACCAGTGGAGATCCTGAAATATAAGACGGGGCCCATACAAAGATCCTGGCTATGCCTGGACTTTAATGGAGGAACTATCAGGGGGCTGAGGATAGAAGGAGACAGTTCTATGCAATGCCTAGGATAAATGTCTGGGTCAGGTGCCCAAGCCAAATGAGTAAAGAAGTTTTGTCATTATTCAGACATTTCAGTAACTCTCGGGCCCTAAATATTTGGTCATCTTAGCCTGGTTTCCTCTAGAAAGCAAAACTTGAGGCAAAGGCTTTTGTGCTATGATGCTATTAGGGGATTCAACCCTGGGTAGCAGGAAGCGAAAGGAGAGTGAGGCAGAGAAAGCCAATATGAGGATGTCTTATACTGTTGGCTGCTACTGATTGCTTGATTTTGATCTTGGTCTTGTGGGAGTGTCCTCTCAGAAACCATCTAAAACTGCATAACCATATAGTCCATCTGGGAAGAAAAAGAAGAAAGACTTATCTGCCACCTCCCATCTCTCATGGGTCAAATGTTTTCTCTATTGTACATCAACTCCTCACTCCTGGTTGCGTTTCAGTGGGTGCATGGTAGGCTCTTGAGGCATCCTTCACCTCTATAAGCAATAGGGAATTCCAAGGCAGGAGTAAGGTAGGTCAGGTGGAACCTGCGTGATGTCAGTTGGAGCTCATGTGGTCACTGCAGTGGTGTCTGGAACAAGAAGAGTCTGAGAGAATCTGAAGTGGCACGTAAGAGGATCCCTATCCAGGTCAGAATCCGATAGCGGAACTCTGCAGGTAGTCAGATTCACCAGAACATTTCCATATGTCCCTGCTGAGAGGATGTCAATTGAATTTTGAAGTGTCTTCCTGGCTTTTGTCCCAAGCATAAGCTTCTCTCCACCCCCAGGGAGATTGTGGGGCTGGGTACCATAGTTAAGTACACTCTGCTTCTCTAAAATTGTAAAGTAGAAATTAAGTTTTGGTGATGTTTAGCAAGTGGCTATGCCTAAAATTGTGGACATGGGCCACGTGCCCCTTAAGAGCCTCCTCATGTCCCATAGAGAAAAGGGTTGATTCTTTCAAGGACACCCTTCAAGAGAAAGATGGGAAGCTGTGCTAGATATCACTACAGGTCCCACAGTGACAGAGACAAATGGCCATGGCACACTTATTTAGGCTCACTCTTTCTCAGGGTGATGATGAAACTTCATCTGGAAGATTTGCTCATCTGTCTAATAAATCACTGAGGAAAGTTTCCCTGATATTTACTCAAGACTTTCTTTCCCGTCTTCATTTCCTTCCATTTCTCCAGTTGCTCACCCTCATACCAGGCTACATAAATCTCTTCTCCTTCTTCTGCCCCTTTGTCAACCATTGGCCTCCTCCCCCTCTGTCATTGTTTCGCCAGACCATAGATGTAACTCTTCTAATCTTCCCTGATAAATCAGGCTCTTGGAATCACTCCTTGTTGCTCCCTCAAGCTCCCTGGAGCTGGGATATAGGGCTCTGAGTGCCTGGTGCAGACGTTTCTTTTATAATGGGCCCTGAAAGGTTGTCAGCTGCAGATAATTAGGATCTCACTTCCCGCCATCGAGCTGCATATATCTTCCATGCAAAGAACCCCCATCACCTTCAAAAGAATTAACACATGCAGAGGAGATATATGAGGGGGCTGGGTGACCGGAGGATGGGGCCATCTCTTCGGAAAGCCAGAACTGCTTCATGTTTCCTGTGAGAGAGAAGCACTTTCTCTCAGGAGAACCTGACCCTTCTCACATTATTTGATGGTAAAAATCTCATGCCGTGAGCCTGGATTGTGCAACACCAAGTAGCAGAATATTTTTGAAAGAAAGTTATTTTGTATATAAATAGTGCTGTGTCTTTATGCTTTAATCTACTCTCTTCCTGTTGAACTAAAATTTAGTCTGGTGAAGAAAACTCAAGTATATTTTGTGTGTGGTTTTTATGTGCTAACTCTGATGATAATTGGCCCACATCACTGTTAGACACACTGTTCAGTTTTTCTTTAATGGTGGCTGAGAAATATCAGAGCTGTAGCTTCAGGAAAACCAGGGGGGCTGTCAAATGGATATTGTATCAGAACACAGTGTTGGCCCTAAATGCAGCCTGGCACAGAGAAAATTCTTCTCAGGCAAATGATCTGTGAGACTTCAGGGCCTGCCATGGTATGGAGGTGGGCATATTATCCAGAGGGGAGGGGGTAATCAAATAGGATGGGCCCAAGACCCTCTCCCCACACTTCTATCACAGCAGATTTATTTTTGTCCATACTACATATTCAGATTCCATGTAAGATTTTGTATTTTTAAAAAGATGTAATCAGTTTTCAAATTTAATTCCATCACTTTGTACATGAGGAAGGAGCCCCAAGATGTTAAGGCCACATGGCCTGTTAGTGCTGTTAGCAAAAGGGAGAATACAGGGTCCCCAATCCCTGGGTTTTTTCATCTTTCCCTACCACTGTCCTGCATCATAATCTTCATAATGTTCTTAAGTATTGTAGTGGGATCATTAGGAAATAGACAGGCCTATATATTCCTAGGCGAATGCTGATGATAAAGTACTATTGGTGGTCTGAGATGCTTTCACTGACCTGTGCATTTGGAGTGATTTTTCTGGTGGTGGGGACAGATGTGCACTGAGTCACCCTCACAATTGCCATCATCTGAGATGATTGGTGAATCTCAGAGGTGTGATCTTTGACCGTGAATCTCAGCAAAGGGAACTGATGCCTTGAGAGAGAAGGCACAACTTGGCCTAAACCTCTTCAGAGTCACTGCTAGGGCTAACTGTAGAATTTTAGAGCTACACTGGATCGCAGCCATCCCCCAGCCCAGTCCACTCCTTTTAAAGGGGAGGACATTGAGGCCCAGAAAAGCCAAGTGGTCTTCCCACACAAAAGAGGAGGGGGTTCAGGACTGGTAAGCAATTGACATTGATTCTTGTTTCTTGCCTAGAGCGAACTGGATCTTAATTTGTCTGTTGTCTTTCTTCTCTTTCCACCGGGACCTGTCCAAGACAGTAATGTGAGCAAAAGGTGCCTGCTCTGCAGACTAAAACTCCCTTTGGGCCAGCTATTCCAAGGTCTAGATGGGAGAGAGAAAGGGACATCCAGGAAGTTACCAGGTCTACTTGCTTCTCAGCCCAGTCTGTGCCCTTCCATGGATCTTACGCATATAAAGATGGTGGTTCAGCCTCAACATGTTAACTCGTTTTTCTTATTTGATTCAGAACCTGGGTGAGGAAGAGTCTCAACATCCTACTTTCTGGAACTTATATTGCCAGCAGTCTGCTGGCTGGCACCTCCATGAATCTAAACTAACTTCCCTGTGGAGAATGGAGACAGTTGGAATCATTCTTAATAAGAAGCCCAGTGGTTGGCATCATTTGTTGAAATGGGTGAAGACCAAAGTTATAGTGGGTTTTGACTGAGATTCCTTTTCTAAGCAGGGTTTTTAAAAAACATTTCTTAAGAGCAAAACTTGAAACAAATGGGAGGCCTTGTTCCCACCAGGACTTAAAATACCAACATATGTATCAAAGAATCTATTCAATTTGATAAGTCAGTTCAAAGTGACCAGGAAATAACAACAAGAAGCCAGGCATGGAAACCGGCATTTGGTGTTTGGAGAACATTAAATACCATCTGTACATGGATTGTTCTCCAAAATCCTCAAGTTCTAAAACATTTCTCCGCCCCTTCTGTTTTTTCTTTCATCAAACATTCATTTATTTTTAGAGATTCAGAGGGCTTTCTCTGATTAGGGAAAGGTGTCACATAATAAAAGCAAAAAAGGAGTCTGCATAGCAAGAAAGCATCTTGGCTAAAGTTTGGATGGGCAAGGGAGGGAAGCTCTGGAGAGGGTGAGAGGAGACAGCAGTTAATTAGGTTGAAGCTATCTCTGAGAAACCCACAGTGCTGTGGCAAGAAAGTAACTTATTATTGAGAAAGGCAATGGTTTTAAATAAGTTTCCTCCACTGGAAGGATACTAACAACACCTACCTCACTGAGTTGATGTCAGGGTAACATGAGGTAATTATGGTTAACACTTCATGAACTGGAAAATGCTACGAAAATATAACATAGGATTAGGGGAAGTTCAAAACCCTAAAAACATCACAGCTTCCTGCAGGAGTGGATAATAGATATTGGTATGTTGTAGGGTATTCTGTGAACTGATACGCCAGAGTTCTCTTGGTCTGCTTTCCTATTTATAACTCCATAGAAAACACAAAGCATGAATACACCTTACTCAGAGGTAGGTGCCACCTCTGAGTGGCTTTTATCTAAAAAAGTAAACTTAAGAGAAGCAAACAAAGTATCTGTCACTCATTTCATTGTGCCCAGCCTTCTACCATCCTGAGTGTCTCCTTAGGCCCCTGAAGATGGGAAGAGCTCCCTGTAAATGGAAATGGCAGAAGGTTGCCAGGACCTGCCTCACTGAGGTTTCTGCCCAGCCAAGGTAAAAACTAAAGCAGCTTGGGGTGCCTGGGTGGCTCAGTTGGTTAAGCATCTGACTTTGGCTCAGGTCATGATCTCGCCATCTGTGAGTTCAAGCCCCGCAATGGTCTCTGTGATGATAGCTCGGAGCCTGGAACCTGCTTTGAATTCTGTGTCTCCTTCTCTCTGTCCCTACCCCACTCACATGCATGCTTGCTCACTCTCTGTCTCTCTCATGTGCGTGTGTGCTCTCTCTCAAAAATAAAGATATAAAAAGTTGAAAATAAGAAGCTGAGTGATAGGAATGAGTGTGGGAGATCTCACTCAACACTGTACCCACATTAGATCAGAGCTGGGGGTGGAGGGGCAGTGTACTTTAGTTTCTTGCCTGTAGACTAGTTTGGTGTTGATTATAATTGAGTTAAATTATTAACATTTAATGAAGGTAGGGCATCTCCCAGAATTCAGGTGTTAATTTACTCCACAAACATTTATCGAGCACCTAGTATGTGTTGATCTGTAGGTAGAAGTTGGGGAAGACATAGCTGTAAAGGGGAACAAGAGTCCTCATGGACTTCATTTCCTAATAGGATAACAAGAAAGCAGGCACCATCTGCAGCTAAAGCCTGATTTGCCTCTCATGACCCCTAAAGGGAACTGTTCTGTGATTCTCCTTAAGTAGCATGATCTGTGTGGCTTGATTCTGACATCTACAGCAGGTAAGACGTTTTCACTTTTTGCCTGTCATCCCATTCATTCTTTATGTTCTTTTTTTTTTTTAACCGAAGAAAATTATTTACTTTCCAGTGCCATTTTAACTTGTTATTAGAGAGTATCTGGCCTGGGTGTTCTCCATTAGCATGAAAATTCAGGAGGCTACAGAAGAAAATATCTACAACTGAGCAGTGAGGGAGCCACTTCATTTCCCTCATCAGACAACGTGTCTTGCATTTCTCTAGTGTAAATAAAATGATGATTCAAAGAATGTTCCCCATTAATGAGTATCTGATTTAGAATAAAATAAAATCCATGCTGGGAAGTTGATGAGCTTGATTTTGCTGAATTGCTTCTAGCATGCAACTCATATTTATTGGTCCTTTGCCTTTGACAAGTGTCACCAATTGTCTGCTGTTCTTTCTGCTGAGTGGAAAGGGAGAGGGCTTGCAGGTTGATTTTAGTTCCCTGTAACTAGAGGTGACATTTGAAAGCTCAAAGCTATTGAAAAGGTAGGTGATTATTAAAATGTAATGTGTTTCTGTTTTCCTGATTATGACCCCCCTCGTCTTGCAATTTGCTGCCAAGCATGGTCCAAAGCTGGAACACAGGTGGTGATGTGTCTTCCCAGCTTTGGGAGAGTTTTAGATCATATTAGCCACCTACTTGTTCACCTTTCCTAATTGTTTTCAACAGTAGACACGCTGAAAAATTAAGATATGGGGAGAGAGAAATGGAAGGTTATCTATGGTACCTTTAATGAAGGAGGAAATGGGGGGGGGGAGTGGGGAAAGGGAAGGGAGGAAGGGAAGGAGAGAGAGAAAATAGCACATATTTAATCAGAAACAACACTTAAAAAAATTGCTGTGGAATAGTGTGTCTCTGAAAAGCAGTAAGAGTCCATTCTGAGCACATACTGCACTTGCATTAACTATGCGTTAAAGTTAGTGGCAGTTTGCTTCTGCACCTTCTCTTTTGGTTCCTAGTTAGGTTCCAACTTGCTACTCCAGTGTGCTTGTCTGGTGAGAATGACTCATGGAGGGCAGGAATCATGGCCAAGTGAGAAAACAGTTTGATTGGAGATAAATGCCTGTGCGAGTACTGGGACCCATGATCATCAGGACACAAAACACAGTGCCTTCTGCAAGAGCAGATGAAAACGACCAGCTCATTCTTCTAACTAAGCTGGGACAATGAAACGAACGGTGTGAAGTTTCTTTGCCCTATGGAAGCTTTTGTTTTCCCATCTAGAAAGTGGGTCTAATACCTCTGTCAAGGGAATAAATAAATAGGATAATGTTTCTAGGCACTTGAAATAATTCCCAGCTCACCATGCATGCAAGGTGTAGAAAATTAACACTGTTTAGTTTTAGGCTCTCTATGAGGGATATTTTAAAAATTCCGCCCTTTGGTATTTCATCAACAGATAATTCAAAATTTTAAATTAGGGCAGATTCCAAGAGTAAAGATACTCTGCTACATCATATGTTTTGTACCTCTAGACACAGCCTAAGAAGTCATATCCCAAGCCTTCTGCCTGTATAGCTGTTTTCTGTTCTTATTTTTATGGACTATTCTTTTGGTGATTAGTTTATGTTCCTAAATCCCAGACCCATCACTCCTTTCCAAAAACCTTGCAAAACAATGTTGAATTAAAAGCTACCAAGTCATTATCTCTTCTTCTGAATTGGGCAAGGTATGTACAGAGCTAGGTCCTTCACTAAAATGTGGATAGAGGCTAGGGCTGAATGACTACAGACCAAAGAATACACACCTCTCCCTCCAGGTTCAGGTCAGATGTCTTTCTCATCCACAGAGGACACAGCTCCCTTAGGAGGCTCTTCTGCAGATTTGGGTGAAGAGTGTGGGTTCCTTTTGATTTTCACGTGCATCTTCCTGGATAGCTCAACCCTCCCTGGCTATCCATTGTGACTGTGCTGCAGGCTGCGTTGGGAATCCCAGGATAAGAGCATTAGACAGGCTCCAGGAGGGAACTCTGGTACAACAAAAGCCACCCCGCCATGAAATTGGATCCATCTCTGCCCCTGTGGGGCCAAGTGGCAGTTGAACGTGCTTATAAATGACATAAATCACTTGCAGAACCTCAAGAAACAATTAACTTGGTTGAAAATAGCTGCTAAGGTTTCAGTTCCTTGTGAGTTTATGTCCCTTTGCTTCAGCTTTTAGTTTTGAAAAAGGGAGGATTAAGATTGTTTTGAGGGCCAAACTACAAGGAAGGGCCAGTCTTTAGCTGGTGCATCTGTTTCACATTCCATGCAGTTTGAATGCTCACAGGTTTGCAGTTTTAAAATAATTGTATAATTATTTTTAAAAAGTTAACGAGTCCTTCTAAGACATCAACCTGGCACTGTGGAGTGGATTAGTTGGTTCCAACACAGAGAAGATGATAGATAGGTAGACAGACAGGCAGGTAGATGAAAGCCTCAAAAGAATCTTCTAGAAAGAAACCAGGCTAGCAACAAAGACTTTCTATGTCTCTTTAGATCCACCCACAACCCTGTGGCTCCTTCACTTTACGTTCAATGAGGCATCAATCACTCAGCCAATGTGGAACACAGGAAGAGCTCATGAAAATGTTGAGTGCTGGAGAGTGTTTCATTTCATAAAGAGCCGTGCTAAGAGCCATTGCTTTTTTTTTTTTAGAATGATTTAAGTATTTTTTAATTATAAAAACTACATAAGTTCATGGAAGAAAATTTTGAAAATACAAGAAATATTTTGAAACATTAAAATCATCTCTGGCTGCACTACCTGACATTTCGATGTGTTTTTTTCCAGCTGGGAAGACCTCATACACAACTGCAACAGGGAGGGAGCCAGAAGTGGGTCAGAACTTTGGCAGGACTGGTTGAGGCTCCAGATTCAGAGGCCCTGCTTCCTGGTCCACCAGCAGAGACTTCTCAAGGCTGGAGCCCCTAGGGGTTTTCTGTTCTGTCCATTTCTTCATCCAGAGGAAGATGCTTAGATTGCATTCTTCCCATAGGCTGACTCCTTAGGTTCTGCAGCATTCTGTGAGCAGCTGTGGTTGTCCTAGAGGTGAGGGAAAGCAAATCCAATATCTAATGTGTTTTGTTTCTTTGTTTTCCTCTCTTGGAACCCTACAGGATGCTGTCTTTCTGTACTCTTTACTCTCTATTTGGCATCACCTGAAAGCCCTTCTTTTACATTGAGAGGAATGCTTTGGTAGGAAAAGCATAGAACTGGGAAGGTAGCAGTCCTGTGTTCTCCTCCCTCTGTACTTAGCTATGTGATCTTGGGCAACTTGGCAGCAACAGTGTTAAATGTTTGGATATCAAATTGTGGTGGAAGTCACCGAGTGACTTCAGATGCACCCTGAATCACCATACTAAGGCAGCCTGAATGGGTTCCGTGAATGAATGAATGAATGAATGAATGAGTATCCTGACTTTGGATTCCACATAGAAAAGACTTAAAAAACAGTACAGTACAAGGAAATCCTTCATCATATTATATAGCATCAGTAGTCCAAAAAAGGGAAGAGGGTGTTTTAGTCTGCTCAAGCTGGTATGATAAAATACTGTAGACTGTAGACTGGGTGGTGTAGACAAGAGAAATTTATTTCTTAGAATTGTGGAGTTTGAGGAGTCTGAGATTAAGGTACTAGGTACTAGCTCATTTAGTGTTTGGTGAGGGCCTTCTTCCTGGCTTTTATAGACAGCCATCTTCTCATTGTGTGCTTATGTGGCCTTTTCTTATTGTGTGCTTATGGGGAGGAGCAAGATCTATTTCCCCCTCTTCTGATAAGAATGCTAATTCCATCATGAGGGGCCCACCCTCATGATGCTATGTAACCCTAATTAACTCCCAAAGGTCCCACCTGTAGATGTGAACCACTGATGGGTAGGACTTCATAACAAATTTTGGGTAGACACAGACAGTCCATAACAGGTGTAATGAATCAAAGGAGTGTCAGTAGAGCATTGGTGTTGACCTGCCATGCCTATGTGGATTACCTAACTCACTGGAGGCTTCTTTGTTAGTCTATGAAGTGGTAATACCTACCTTAAGGATTCTCCTGAACGTAAAGTGACATAACCAGTGTTCCACACTTGGCATCAAGACTGGTTAACAAATATTCAATCAAGATGACTGATAGTACTTCTCTTATTATTATTGATACCAGTGCTTCTATTGTTTATCATTCCCAAAGGAAGATTAAGTACTAATCATGATAAAGTTCAAAGAACCTTAAGAGCTTCAAGGCTTTCTTTTTTTTTTAAAAAAAATTTTTTTTTTTCAACGTTTATTTATTTTTGGGACAGAGAGAGACAGAGCATGAACGGGGGAGGGGCAGAGAGAGAGGGAGACATAGAATCGGAAACAGGCTCCAGGCTCTGAGCCATCAGCCCAGAGCCCGACGCGGGGCTCGAACTCACGGACCGCGAGATCATGACCTGGCTGAAGTCGGACGCTTAACCGATTGCGCCACCCAGGCGCCCCTTCAAGGCTTTCTTAAAGTGATGGTTTCCATCTTGTGTTTTCATCTACAAAGTATAACCATTCCACTGATTGTGAAAAACCAAATGCAAGTAAGTTCCAGATTCTCTCCTTGTCACTAGGAGAGCGCTACCTGGAATGTCAGATGAGTTGGACTTCTGCATCTGTGCTAGTGCATTATGGCAAAACTGAATCACTTGTTCTTACCACTTTATTTTACAGGATGAGAGTTGAACATAGGCCTCAAGTGAAAGATAACATTGGAGCCTGGTTGCTTACTACTCAGAATGTAATTTACAAAAGCGATCTCTGTAAAAAGCAATAAAGAAGCCCTTTCTGTTCTTTCAAGAGTGCTTCACAAATGTCTATGTGGTGATGTGTAATGAGTTGAACTGCTCTGGTAGGTTTTTGTGTTGGTTTGCTTTGGTTTGGTTTTCTTACCTTAAGAGAAGGATTGCCTTTTTAATTATTATCAATGTACTGGATGGTCAGGGATGTCTTTATCATAAATAAACTTTACCTTAGTTCTATCTGTCCTGAAATTGACACAGCATTTGATTTCATAGACTTAAGAGAAATGACTAAGAAATGTACTTCAAGTATCTATATCAATTTTTCAAAGTATACTGGGGAAAACTTTTTTCTTTTTTACTGTGGTAGAGTTCCTTCAGAAAATGGCTTAAAAAACTCCTAGTTCTAGCACTCTGAAACTAGAATAGACTTTTACTAACAGTACGTATACATTTATGTCATTGGGTTTAGTGAATTTGTAGATAAAAACATTACTTGAGTTGTCACCACCATACTTGGCCAATTCAACACCCTTGGCCAATTTGAAGGGAAAAAAGAAAAGGTGTTTCAACAATTAAGTTATGAATTAGAGAGAAATAAGACCAAAATTTGTACTTAGTTTCTTATCATTCAACATACACCTTCAAGTTCCATGAAAGGAATGAGTTGTGTTGCATTAATACTCAGGGCATATTTTATGACTTCCCTTGAGCATCTATCACCAGATAATATGAGAGCTTACATAACGAGGAAAAACATTTTCAGGATACTGTTTTCACTTTGTGTGTGTGTGTTTTCTAAAAACTACTAATCTGTCAAACCAAGTTGGGCTCTGCCACTAGGAACAAGGTGACTGGATCTGAGCCATTCCTGGTTAGGAGAGCAGGTTGGGTGGGGAGGCATGTTCCTATCAGTCATTGACAAATATGTTCCTCCCAAGGTGATAGTGTAACCACAGAGCCGTTAGAGTACTCCTCTAGAGCCAGTTGGCACTGGTTATGCAGTTATACCTCCTGTTGAGTTTCTAGAAAGAATAGGAAACAAGAATTCTGACCTGACCTCCACAAATGCCAAAGTGCCATCACTTGCTATCTTGACACCATTTTGTCAAGTTGTTCTTGATGTATAAGTACGTCAGCATCACCTGGGTGATATGTTAAAAAAGGAGAGTTCCATGTTCCCCACAAGAGGTTTTGATTTAGCAAATTTGAGGCACAGCATAGAAATTTGCACTTTTAATAAGAACCTGGAGTGTTTTCGATGTGTATGGTACATTGACCATACTTTTGGAAACCTTAGCCTAGCAGAGTGGTTCTGAAACTTGAATGTGCATCAGAAGCACCTGATGTGTTTGTTAAAACACTGATGACTAGGTCCATCCCCTCCCCCACTCTCCATCTGCTCCACCCCCCAATTTCTAATTCACTAAGTCTGCCCTAGAGTGCAAGAATTTTCATCTCCAACAAGTTTTCAGGTGATGCTATTGCTGCTTGGAACCACATTTTGAGAATCAATGGCCTGCTAAAACATAGAAAGAGTACATTTAAAAATACCTGTTCACTGAGAAGGCAGGTTACTCTTTTAGAAAAGAAAAAAAAATCAAATGGATATTTAATAGGTATCTGCTAGGAAAAAGTGCCTAGCGCAGTGAAATAATTTTTTATCCTGGTAACTTTTTATTATTTTATTTACGTTTTACAGGTAAGAGAATCCGAAGGTTAGGGTAGTTATTACCTTATTAAAGGTCATATTGCTAGCTAAATATTTCAAAATAGTTTTTTTTTTTCCTTTGAGTTCTTGTAGTTATACATGCAGCAATTTGGAGTAGCCATTGGCCCAGTAAGGAAGATGCTTTCTGCTACTACCCAGCTCTCAGCCCAGAGTTACTCAGTCTAGTCGTGTGGAAGGAAATTTGCATTTATGGTGCACATTTCCCGTGATCATGGAATGTGTCTTCTAGAAAGATGGCTGGATTTCATTGCTTGCATTTACTATTTCAGGGGCCAAGAAGCCCCCCTAGGATAGAGCCACCATACAGTCTTGAGGTATTGATTTCATTTATTTGTTTGTTTATTTATTCATCAGTTCATTTAAATACTTACTATTTGCTGGGTATTATGCAAGGCACTGATACAACAGACAATTCTAGAGTGAAGGCAGTAAATCAGAATTTGTGTGCTTCTTTCTCCACTGATCAGCATCTTGTTTCTGGATAGGTTACTTCAGTTCTTTGGAATTCATTCTCCCTACTGGCAGATTTAGGGAACTAAATCTGGCAGACTAGGGACCTTCCAAGATTTCTTTACTTCAGAACACTTCTGAACTTATAATTTAACCATTACAGTGTACCTAACTCTTGAGCTCTGAGATGTATATGTTCAGAGGGAACGTGGTAGATATAGAAGGATGTAGAAGGAAGGGTCCCTATCTTTGAGAACTGAAAGTTCAAAATGTCCATACATGACATCATTGGAGAACATTACAATTCAGCTTCTAACCCCAGGGAAAGTCAAATAGTATGTCTTCCTGTGGGAGAGGCAAAGATGGTAAGATATGAACTAAGGAGAGAGGAATGGTGAGGGTTGGATTGGTGGAAAGGGAAGGGGAACACATTCAGCAAGTGTGTAACCTCAGAAGCATGAAGTTTCCTAATTTCATACCCCTCGTAGTCCAGAGTCCTTTTTTCCTGTCACATCATCACATCATCAGACATATCTGGGAGTTGTGAGCCATCTGTTTCTGAGTACTGTTGCCAGGTTTAGCAAATAAAAATATAGGTGCTCAGTGAAATTCGAATTTCAGACCAACAACACGATTTTTTTTTTTTAATTTTTTTTTTCAACGTTTATTCATTTTTGGGACAGGGAGAGACAGAGCATGAACGGGGGAGGGGCAGAGAGAGAAGGAGACACAGAATCGGAAACAGGCTCCAGGCTCTGAGCCATCAGCCCAGAGCCTGACGCGGGGCTCGAACTCACAGACCGCGAGATCGTGACCTGGCTGAAGTCGGACACTTAACCGACTGCGCCACCCAGGCGCCCCTCAGACCAACAACACGATTTTTAATACAATTTCCCAAATATTTCATGGGATATACCTGTACTTAAAAATTATGCATTTTTTCATCTGAAATTCACATTTTAGGTGGGCATCGTGTATTTTATCTGGCAAGTCTGTGCTATGGGGAGTCAGAATCTGGGCATGCCCACAAGCACTGAGGGAAAAGCAGTCTCTGTTGCTCCTACCATTTTGGCAGTTCCTATCTCTTTGAGCACTGCCTCACTCAGAATTCTTAAATAAAGTTCTCTCTGGCCAGAGAACAGACAGAACGCAGCTTCTCTTCCTTCTGCTGCCCACCCTCTTTTCAGGCAAAAGTTGAAAGCAGAGAAGCCCTTGGAATTCTATGCTCTCATGAGTCTGCTTTCACCAGGATTAACAGACAGCATCTGGCAGAATTAGATTCCTCCAGATCTCCCTTCCCCAAGGCCTTGGAGTCTCCTGGACACATAGGAAATCTCTCTGCTCTTCTCTTGCCTCACTCTTATTCTGTAGCTCAACATTAAGAGCGAAAGCAGGTGAAGGAGTATCTTTCTGCCTGTGGTAGGGATGGACTGAGATATTTGTTGTTGTTGTTGTTAATCATTTTCTTAAATAAAAAGAGCCCCTAGCTTCCTGTCCTCCTATCCCTGCACATCAGGTCATCAGGTTGGGGTGAGATTTATTTCCCAATCTCTCTGTGTATGTATCTTGGTCCTCACCTCCATGTTCTTGAGTCCATTGCCTGGATGAATTTGTTTGCTTATTAGGTGGGCTATTCCCAAGGACACCTGCAATCTTGAGGCTGATTGGGCAACCCAAGCAGTAAAATCCCTGTTTATATCCTCTTCTGCATGGTGCAAGCTAAAGGATTCCTTTGGGACCTAAGATAATATCTGAGCTTGCTTTATTTCAATGATCAGGAGGCTCTCATGGACAGACAAGCTCCATTCATTAACTTATTCCTTCAACATATTTTCAGTGCCTACTTTGTGCCATAGCAAATGGCTTCAAAATGAAACTCTGTCCATGATTTCTCAGGAGGTACACAATTCAAACCTATATATAATCTATCTTGCTATTGGGTATGATGGGTTGTGGCCCATTTATTGCAATCAGGGCAGCCTGGAAGAAGCCATGACTAAACTTTGGCCTGCCTACTAGAATGGACCAAGTGGTAGGAACTCCAGGTTGGTAGGTAAACTATGGTATCAGAAGAACAAGGTAATAGCAGTGAGTGATATGATAAGGTATCAAGTGGAGAAGGACCTATAATCCAGGGAAGTCTTTTAGCAAGTAGGCCCCAGCTGTAGACTCAGGTTCAGAAATAGGACCTCTGCTGACAGGAAGAAGAGAAGCCATCAGGGGTGGGCAGGGCATAATGGGCCTGAGGAACAACTTTAGACAGAGGCTCAGTTATCTGACATAGGATATAGAGGGGACTGGGTCTCAGAAATAAGGAAAATACCCCACCTTAGCAACACAAGTTAAGAACCATAGTAGAAGTGAGAAATTTGGGGTAATCATTCTTGAGTTAGAACTGCATAAACTGATCTTTTCCAAGATCAAAATTGTTCCTGTGTGTTCCATTAAGCTGAGGCTGCAGGTGTGGGTTAAGTTGCTTAACAAGGGGCCAGGTGTGTAGGTGGGTCCTGGACAGGACCTGCCATTACTATCAGCTCCTCATAGGTTTCTATGATCACAGAAATTTAGTGAGTATTTCAGGCATTGAAAATTATTTCCACCAGGTGAATCAGTCTAAGCAGACTGGATTCCTGGAAAACCTACAAAGCAGCAAATTTAAAACTTCATTCAGATTAGATAAGTGGATAGATAGTTCCTCTTTACAGCCTTTAAAAGGCTCTTTTTCTGTAAACAGGAACTTAGCTTGGTCCCCCAGTAAAGGAAGAAAACTAGGAAATGACCTTAGAGGAAACCATTGAAGCCTGATGCAGATTGAGTTAGGTGAGTTATCATATAGATAGGATAGGTGTTTGCCAACCTGGAGAGGGTCCTGCTCTCCCCAGAATACAATGGTCTTTGCACAGTAAGGGCTGGCCAGAAAAACTTGCCACAGTGACAGGTCCACAGAAGAGTACAGGGAAGATGCTCTGGTCACAGGCCTGTGGCCAGACAGGCAAGGCCCTCGGGTAGCAATGAAGCAAAGTGCCAGCAGGTGCTTCTCCCGTCTGAGCTCCTGGGGTCATAATGGGAAGAAGCCAGCTGTGTCTCTCATGATGAGTGACTATTCTCAAGCTCTCCAGAGCACAGAGGCATCCAAGCACAAAGATCAGTCTACGGTTGAGTGCAGGTAAGGCAGAAATGCCGGGTTCCCAGCAGTAGCTTGAATGGCTGGATGAAAGATGCAAAGGAAGACAGCAGAAGTGCACATTGCCCAGAGAGTGTGAGGGGCCAGTGGTGCTGGAGGAAGCTCCACAGTCTTCAGAGGCCATTGATAGCAAGAGTGTTTGTCATCATCTTTACAGAGAAAGCAAGGATTTATGGAAGCACCTGGTCTTCCTGGGCCTTGCTCTGCCTACTCTGTCCTCAGAAAGTCCCACAGTAAGCCCTGGGTCAAAAGAGGATCTCAGCTATTACGTGCTTTCAGAACTTGGAGGAATATTTTTTAAGGTCCCTAAATAGATACTTATAAGTGAGGCTTCCCTTTGGGGCTGTGTATTACAATTTACCTGGTTTATAAAGATTATAAAAAATGTATCTTAAGTGTTCTATATAGTGATCCACATCCTAGGCCAAGCAGCTGTACCAGGTCAACACCCTGCTTGGCCCACCCCATGCTGATGACTGGGTTCTGACAATCTGGGATTATGAGGTAATAGATTTTTCGGTGTAAAATTCTGGAAGTGAGGGACACAGTTCTTTATCTTCTGGTGCTGGACTGGAAGGAGTTAATGCAATGTCAGAAGATACTTAGCCTGGGAGAGGATGATAATGATCCTTAACACTTGCCTAAAACGTTTGACTTTTCAAATATATGATGACACCTATTATTTCTGCTTGATTCTCAACAATTCCATGGAGAAAGTGTGGTCACTATTATTATCTGTTGTTTGAGTGAGGAAACTGAAGCTCAGAGGGGTTGAGTGACTTTCCTGAGGCCACACAGCTAGGGCTCAGGTGAGCCAACACAGTTCAGTGTTCTTCTTAGCAGACCAGGAAGGCTCCTACAAGCAAGGGCGCGTTCCAGGCTCCTGGTGGGTTGCTTGTTCACATTGTTCTTCACATTCTCCCCCATGGTCATTGGAATATACAAATAGGGTTGTTGACCTCGTGTTCTGGATTGAAACGTCTAGAGCTGGTCTCCCCAAGGATTTTGTTTTTTGAGCCTCTTCACTGTTTTTCATCTCATTCACAGCTTTAATCCTGGGCAAGAAGCTGAAAAATTTTCATTCAGACTCTTACTCTGTGTAACGTACTGATTAGTTCTTTACTAATTCTTACTCCTTTGATAGGAGTCTTTCCTCCTCCTCATGATAATCCTATGAAGGAAAAACTATTATCATCTACTTTTTATGAGTTTAAACCAAGACCAGAGACAGTAAGCAGTTGCCTCAGATCCCACAGCCAGGAGGTGGCAGAAATGGGATTCAGTTTAAGTTGGCAGACTTGAGTTGTCTTAATCACTACACTGTGTCACTTCTTTTAATCTACATTCGTGATTCTCAAACCATAATGTACATCATGATCTCTAGAGGATGTGTTAAAACCTAGATTTCTCTGCAGCACCAGGGTGGCTCAGTCAGTTAAGCATCTGACTCTTATTTTAGCTCAGGTCATGATCTCATGGTCATGAGATGAGCCCCAAGTTGGGCTCCACACTGAGCGTGGAGTCTGCTTAAGAGTCTCTCTCTGTCCCTCTGCCTCTCCCCAACTTGTGCACACAAGTGCATGTATTCTCTCTCTAAAAAACAAAAAACTTAATAAAACCTAGATTTCTCTCAGATTCTGATTTAATGGATGTGGGGGTTGGGAGGCCTGAGAATTTGCATTTCTGACAAGTAATAATGCTGTGCTGCTGGTGGGGAGCCCACACTTTGAGAACCACGTATCTGGGAACTTCAGTGCAGCTGCTTGAGAATTAGAGGGCAATCCTAGATATTTTTATTTAATAGGCTTCAGAGGAGGGACTGGGAATCTGTAGCTTTACAAAGCTCCACTGCTGTGTAACCAGGTTAATCTGGTGACTCAGTTTTCCATCTAGAAAATTAGCATAATAATTAGTCTACCTACACCAGGTTATTGACTAGCTCAAATGAGGAAACCAATGTGAAAGTGCTTTTTGAAGATAAAAGTTCTAATTAGAAGTACTTTATTATGGTTGTTAAGCAGTTTGTTGATTTTGTAGTTGGACTAGCCTGATTTCCATTTTTAGCTCTCTGTTTTTCACCTGTACATATCTCTAAAATGGGAGTGATAGTGTTTTTATAGACTCATGTGAAATAATACTTCTATTGTGTTTAGCACATAGTAAGTGCTCAGTAAAGTATAACTTTATGTAGTTTAAAAATTATGCATTATTTTTACTGTCCTTTCTTTTAGGCTGATAGCTGTGCTTATAAAACTTGTCTGATTAATGCACTTTGAAAGACCTCTTCCTTCTCAAAAGCTCATCTGTTCCTTGAACTAGTCCAGCTCTTTGCTTCATTGTATGTTGACCAGTCCTCTTTTGAGCATCTCTAAATGTTCAGACATTATATGACCTCAGGATCTTATTACTTTTTTTGTTTATCTAATTTTGGAAAAGAATAGTAATATGTGTGTCTCCATTTAGAGTTTTGCCAAACACTTTAATATACATCGTCTTATTGGATGCTATGGAATATCATGATGGTAATGATAATTATGATTCCTTTTTTCAAGTGGAACAAAGAAGCTATAGAGAAAGAGCAGTGATTTGCATCAGATCTTCCAAATTCTAAATGTCACAGACAGACTCAGTCCAATCTAGGTTCCAGGCCTTTGCTAGTATGCACAGAGAAAGGTTTTATCTCCTGCGTGTGTTTCCTTCAGATACGTTTTGGTCAGTTTCTCCCTCTTCTTTCTCCACAATACTGTTGGGATTTTTGAGTTGAATTCCAATAAGTTTATCAGTTACTTTTTGCAGTATTGAAACTTTCTACCCAAGAACATTGTTTGCTTTACCAGTTAACCAAGTCTTCTATAACCTTTGGTCAACCTCTACACTTTTCCTTACTCATGGTAAACACATTTCTTTTTCTCTTTTCTTTTCTTTTCTTTTCTTTTCTTTTCTTTTCTTTTCTTTTCTTTTTCAACACATTTCTTAAGTTTACTTTTAGGTAGTCTGTATTTTTCTGCTTGTTTGGATGGGCCCATCTTTCCCTTTTTATTTTCCTGCTAATTATTGTTGGCATCTAGGAAATCTATTTATTTTGTAAATTTATTGATTTTTTTGGTAAATTTATTGATTTTGATTACTGCTTAATAAACAGTCACATTAGCTATTTCTAAACTCTATTAGAAGTAATCAGTTTTTCAGTAGTTTCTCTTGGGCTTAATAGGCAGAAAAAATTATATACTTTTTAAGTAGTGAAATTTCTTACTCTTTCCAACAATTTAAACTATTTTTTCTTGCTGTATTAGCATGGGAACTTCTGTAGAATTTAGACTATGAGAAAGTTGGCTTATGTTTACTTTTTATTGGGAAGATTCAGTATGCTCTGAAGATTAAGCCACATGAATCAAGTTAACCTTCATGTCTTGCAGCAGCCTCTGAAACAAGAACTTTTGAAAGATTTTCTTGCTTTGATAGGTTTCATAATATATGGTTGGGTATATTATATAAGCTTATTCAACATTAACTAGAAACAGTAGTTAGTAGCCAGTCACTCACTGACTTGACTGCAGGAAAGCAAGCAAAAGTTATTTCTGGGATATATATAGTAAATATAAGGTATATATAAAGTAAAATATGCTGACAGTGACTGGGATAAAGCTGACCTATTTTCTTTCATTGATAATAATTGGTATGTTTTCATAAACCTTAGAAAGAGCATGACTTTGTAGCTCTTTGTTTTTAGAGTCTTTGAGACAGGACTTAAGATTGTTAAACTGAAAAAGAATAATTATTTCCGTCGATATTTGAATATTTACATATTTACATATGTAAATTTACATCAAGACATAGAAAGTAAAACTTTTAAAAATTTAAAGAGATCAGGTTTAAATGAGGAAACTGAGGCCCAGAGAGCTGGAATAACTTGGAGAATATGCAGCAGCAGAAGAGAACTAGAAGCCGTATTTCTCACCTCTCTATATTCATCCATATTCAGACAATATCTAAAAATGGTAGTTAATTGCCATCTTGTTCATTCAAAATGTGGTTATTGCACATTTGTTAAAATGTCTATACTACCTAAAGCAATCTACATATTTAATGCAATCCCTATCAAAATACCACCAGCATTTTTTGCAGAGCTAGAACAATTAATCCTAAAATTTATATGGGACCACAGAAGACCCTGAATAGCCAAAGCAATCCTAAAAAAGAAAAGCAGAGCTGGAGGCATCATGATTTAATACTTCAAGGTATATTACAAAGCTGTAGTGATCAAGGCAGTATAGTACTAGCACGAAAACAGACACACAGATCAATGGAACAGAATGGAAAACCTAGAAATGGACCCACAACTATATGGTCAACTCATCTTCAACAAAGCAGGAAAGAATATCCACTGGAAAAAAAGATAGTCTCTTCAACAACTGGTGCTGGGAAAACTGGAGGGTGACATGCAAAAGAAGGAAGAGGGACCACTTTCTTACACCATACACAAAAATAAAATCGAAGTGAATGAGAGACCTGAACGTGAGACAGGAAACCATCAAAATCCTAGAGGAGAACACAGGCAACAACGTCTTTGACCTCGGCCAGAGCAACTTCTTACTAAACATGTCCCCAAAGGCAAGGGAAACAAAAACAAACATGAACTATTGGGACTTCATCAAGATAAAAAGTTTCTGTACAGCAAAGGAAACAATCAACAAAACTAAAAGGCAGCCTATAGAATGGGAGTAGATATTTGAAAATGACATCTCTGATAAATAGTATCCAAAATCTATAAAGAACTTCTCAAACTCCACACCCAAAACAACCCAGTTAAGAAATGGGCAGAAGACACAAATAGACACTTTTTCAAAGAAGACATATAGATGGCTAACAGACATATGAAAAGATGCTCAACATCACTTATCATCAGGGAAATACAAATCAAAACCACAATGAGATACCACCTCACACGTGTCAGAATGGCTAAAATTACCAACTCAGGCAACAACAGATGTTGGCAGGGATGAGGAGAAAGGGAAACCCTTTTGCTCTGTTGGTGAGAATGCAAATTGGTGCAGCCACTCTGGAAAACAGTATGGAGGTTCCTCAAAAAATTAAAAATAGAATTGCCGTATGACCCAGGTATTACACTACTAGGTGTTTATTCGGAGGATACAAAAATGCTGATTCAAAGGGGGCACATGTGCCCCAATGTTCATAAACTTGTCTTTCTTGATCGCAACTGAAAATCACAATTTATATAATCTTAATAAAAACTAATATAAAATGTATCTAGGATACATATACATATACATAGTGTATACAGTACACTATATATATATATAGATATGTAAAAGTAGTAATGTTATTATATATCTAGCTTATTGTATATCTGATGTTCTTCTGGACACTTTGCATTTATTAACTTATCTAATTCTCACCTCTATTCCTAGGAGTTTTTAGTACATTATCCCTATTTTACAGATGGGGAAACACAAATGTACAGAGGATAAGGTAACTAAGGACACAGAGAAAGCAAGGGAGAGAAGCTCAGATTTAAACCAAGGCAGTCTGGCTCTGCAGGCCATGACCTGTCTCCTAGGAGCCCTGCTGCCTGCCAACCTAATTAAGAAGGTATTATTATTATTGTTGTACAGATACAAAAGTGTGGTACATGTTGAGAGGTTTGCTGTCAGTAGTTACATGGCTGGTAAGGGACTGGGCATAAGTGGACCCAAGATCTCCAGACTCCATATCCAGGTGTCTTAAGGCTACACGCCAGTGCTGGTCAGACTTTCACTGTTATATTTGTCCATTCATTTACTTAGAATGTCAGTCATGCATCTCTCCATTCATCCAACTGTATTATTCCCATGAAACTACTCAGGTCTTTTCTATTTCTGGAAGAATATGGAGCTTGTGGTCCCAGGGCCTCTTCCTATAATGCACTAAGACCCACACCTCATTTCCTTTGGGGTCCTATAGAGGTGTAGCATGGTCCATAAAAAACACCATCTCTGCTCATATCTCATGATTTTTGCAAATTAATGATCTAAGTAAAATGGACCATTGCCTTTAAAAGTGTGCAATAAAAAATGATAATAAATGCCAGGCTGAGGATCATAATGGAAAAACAACTGTTTGGGGTATTTTGCCATGGTACAGTTCCCCAGCCTGAGTGCTTTACGTGGAGTTGGCTAGGTTTTTTTGGGTTCCATGTTCAGTGCCCCAAGTCTTTACACATGGCTGCATGCAGAATAAGAACTGCCTGTTAAGTCAGAAGAGGTTTAATTGTGAGGCCTGCCAGTAGGCATATCAATTAGACAGTGACCCAGAAATTCTTGGAAGAGTGATTTTTGACCTCTCTTCTATATCCTTGAGGGTTCCTTTCCTTCCTTCCCACCTTCCGTGACTTCTTGGTAGAAAGCTGGAAGAGCTGGGAGTTTTGCCCAGGAAGGTTTAGGAAAACAAAAGTTAACTGCTGTAGCATTGAGAAATAAATTGCTGTATGAAGCAAAAGAAAAATCAAAGATCTTGGGAGAAAAATGAAGCCACAGTTTCAATTATAACTGTTACCAGGTTTTGATCCAACTTTGGGCCAAAGTGTCATCCAGACAGATGTTCTTACAATTTGGTTTCCATAATAAATGTTGTACTTGTGAAAATATTTTAATGACATCTCGGCACTTTACTAGGCCTCAAATTCTAGAAGATTTTCCAGGTCAGGCAAGGATCATTTGCACCATCTCACCCAGTGACCTCTTTCATTCTGCCGGGGCTTATGGAGAACATTAAATTTGCAGATGCAATTATTGCATAATAAAGTATTGATTTCCTAAGAAACCCTATAATGTTTTCTTCTTAATAATTAGCATTTACAAGGAATACATCCAAGAACTTTTATACAGGATTAACCACCTATTGCCACTTGAATGAGACACTTAGTACTTTAGTTAAAAAATAAGCAATATTAGAAAATAACTTCATTTTTCAGAACTGCTGATCAGTTGCACATCATTTATAAGAGTTCCCAGTGTTCAGATTTTAAAATAGTTTTGATCTATGTATAAGCCATTCTTAAAATGTCATTTAAAGGCAAATTGAGTTATTTTCTCACAGCTGACAAGGACTATAGTTTTGCTTGGCGATGGGATAACTTACCTGCTGAATTATCTTCTATGGACAGTTTTCATCTGTTAAGGCATCATAAACAAGAACAATGTACAATTATAAAATGAAAGTCCCTTTAAAGTCAAAGAAATTCACAAGTACAATTTAAGGATATTTTCTCCTATGTGGACAACTGAGGTTACTTAATACTCTACGTGAACAAAGGCTATGATGACTGGATATATTCATGAGAGGAAAGGGAAGATTTATAAATAAGTCATCTGAACAAGATGTTTTTCCACATGTTTCTGGTTTTCTCCTGCTGGAATTAGGGGAGTGCTTTCATGTTCTTCATATGTTCTGTTGAAATTGTCTCCTGAAATGTGTTGAAGTTAGCTTTGGGGAAACTTCAGACACCAGGGCCACTGGATCTTGAGAAAATCGTGTGCTAACATCAATAAAGCACAGCCAACCTGGACTCCATTTCCAGTCATACCACTGGTGAGCCCTGCTACTTAAAAATATTACCTGTCTTTAGCTGTATGTTTTAACTCTGCTGTCTGGGCAGCAACCTGGCACTGGGCTTAAAATCAGGGGGACTGGCGTACCACTTAGTCCTTCCGTTTTTCCCAGGGGAGACTAGGAGGCATTCATTCAATCAAACGAAAGGTTTTGCTGAGCTCCTTTTATGTCCTCAGCCTTGTGTTGAATGGCACGTAGAGCCAGGGTTAGAAACGAGACATGGCTCTTGTCCTCAGGTCTCTGACAATGATCGATCATGCATAACTATGTAGGGAGAGCTTTTGCTTGTGCTCTTCTCTTTGCCTGAAAGGCCTTGCGTTTGTTTCTTCAGCCAACTAACTTGAATCATCTTTTAAGATGTAGCTCAAATTTTCTTCCTTCCAGGAAGCTTTCTCCAAACCTAATGTTCATTGCTTCACTATTTTCCAGATTATGTTAAAGTTATCTTTCCATGGGTCTGGATCAGTTATTAGAATCTGGTTCCCCCCAAATAAGGATTGATTGTGTTCCTTCTCATATCCAAGGACTTAGCACCTATCTTAATGGTATTGGATAGACACCTGGCAAGGAATTATGTCTATTTTCTCTGTCCACACAATCTTCCTAATGATAGGGTGCATATAACTACCTGGAATTTTAATTATTTAGCTGTGTGTTATTTCTTCTAAGAGACTGAAGAGTTAGTGGTCCTTTGCAGCAAAAAGACACGTGTCTGAACCGTACTGCTTATTGGCCAAGGGACTGGGGTAGTATATTGAAAAAACAATATTTACGAATTGCTATGAAATGTAAATGACATGAAAAGTGCCTAACAGTGTTTGACACACCATGTATATTCAATAAGTGTTATTCTCTTTATTCTCTCAGTACAGTATCTTGAATTAGGTACTTTGCACATAGTAGTTATTAAAAATAGTGGGTAAAAAGATATGAAGCCAACTTAATTATACAGGCAATTAATAGGATGGAAGTTCAGAGAAAGACGGTCATTGTGAGAGCTGTAGTGCTCAACAAATACTTCATTCATGAAGGGAAAGCTGAATGAACGCTGAAGGCTGCGTGGAATTTCCAATGCTTACAAATTAAGAAAAATAGCCACCACTTATGGAGCATTTATTTTGTGCCAGGCACTATGCAAACCCCCCTATGTGTCTCATTTAATCTTTGCAATAACCCAGTAACATGAGTATTATTACAGTTACTATCATTTTATGAGGAGGAAACAAAAGTTTTGAGCAATTGCATTATTTTTCAAGTTTATATAAGTGTTATTTATGTATTAGTCAGTTATTGTTACAATAATGCTGTATAATAAAGCACACCAAAACTCAGTATCTTGAAATGGTAGTCATTACTCTCATGCTTATGGATCTATAGGTTGGCTATCACTCAGCTGAACTAGGCTGGTCTTCAGGTTCTGGGCTCTAGGCCCTGACCTCTAGCTGCTACACCTGCCATGTCTTCCTTAGACCATGGCTACATGGAGCATGTGGTCTGCTTTGTATGACACATTCTAGGGCTGAGGCTGAAGGAACCACAATTAACTAGGACATGTTCTTCTCATGATGTATCAGGGGAGCACAAAGGACCAGGTAAAACTGCAAGTACATTTAAGTCTCATGTGCCAGTGTGTCATTGGCCAAAACAAGGTTTTGGCCAACTGCAAACTTAAACTGTAGCAAAGAAGTCCATGTTACCCAGCATAAGGTCATGGACGGGTATGGATGTGTCTTTCTTTTTTTTTTTTTTTTTTAATTTTTTTTTAACGGTTATTTATTTTTGAGACAGAGAGACAGAGCATGAACGGGGGAGGGGCAGAGAGAGAGGGAGACACAGAATCTGAAACAGGCTCCAGGCTCTGAGCTGTCAGCACAGAGCCTGACGTGGGGCTTGAACTCATGGACTGTGAGATCATGACCTGAGCTGAAGTCGGACGCTTAACTGACTGAGCCACCGAGGCGCCCCTGGATGTGTCTTTCTATTGCAAGAGAGTGAAGAATTGGGACCAGTAATTCAGTTCCACAAGTAATAACTGTCAGAGCCAGTATCTAATCCATATCTATCTAATTTAAAAGCATAACATTTTATTCTTTACCATATACCATTTCCAAAGAGAAGAAAGGGGCTTCAGATGGAGGTACAACACACACAAAGTATGTAGGAGAGCAAGGAGCACTCAGCCTAGAGCAAGGAGAGTAGTGAAATCCCTGTGGTGGCCAAAATGTGGAAACCTCTGAAAGCACTAACAGCAATGCATAATTTATTTATTTTATTTTTCATTTTTATTTTTTTAGCAATGCATGATTTAGCAAACACTCATAATTTTATTAGTAGGCCAGTCCTGAAAAATATCAGAGATCTCTAAGTGATATGCCAGATCACTGATGTGGGGCCTAATCTCACAACCCTGACATCATGACCTGAGCCCAAATCAAGAGTCGGACGCTTTACTGACTAAGCCACCCAGGCGCCCCTGTTTTGAATTTGAAAGTGCCACCTGCACCTGTGTTCTCTGCTAACCTGTATGGTCTGTCTTTGCAGATTAGAAAAAAAGTTCCCTGTATCAGTCAGTGTCCTAGCCAGAAAGAGATGATAAAGGGTTTAACTGAATAGAATTGAGTTAAAGAACTATTTTCAGATGTGTGACCAAGAAAAAAGCATACCCACTGAGGTTGATGAGGCATCCAGGGACCAGAAGCAAAAGCCGTTATTACCCCTAAGCCTGAAGAAACAAGGAAGGGAGCAGTATGACTGGAACCCAGTGAAAGCTAGAGTGAGGAGGAAGGGCTGCCCGGCAGCACCGCAGCTACTATGAGAGCCATGGTGGGGCAGAGAAGGAGCATGGTGTGTGTGGGGGGTGGGGGTGGGGCGGGGCAGGAGCAGTGCTGTTGGGGAAAATAAGTAATGTGGCTTCTCTTTTCTCTCTCCTTTCCTGTATTCTACTAGTGATTTCAGTTGGCCATGCCAGAAGATACTAAAGTCTTAGATCCATTGTGTAGAGACTACCATCTGGGGCACAAAGCAGGGCAGAGAAAAACAACAAATAGATCTGAGGAGGAGGAAATGGAGGATAATTGGAACATAACTCCCTGACCTGACAAATTAAAAGAAAATTCCTCTGGGAAATGTAGCTCCAAGGATGAATAGCTTAGCCAAGGTACCCCCTGGGGAACAACATACCCAGCACAGGGTCCATAACTCAGTGAGTGGAGACCAAGCTGGATTTTAATCCCCACTCACCTCCTAGGTTAGATGCCTTGGTGTCAAGGTAAGCTGTCAGTTGTATGCAACAGCTCTATCTACACCAATCTTGACTTGCCATATTTGGCTATTAGCGTAGAAAGCACATAACCCCAAATATAGTTGTAGTAGGGAGTTGATAAAATGAGTCCCCAAGGAATCCCACAAATAGCTGAGCTTCTAACACTAACAGAGTGAAACACACCTTAATGTCTTGTCTGCATCTGCTGAAGCTTATTTCCCCAGATAGGACCCTACTGCCTTGGACTTCTCTAGACCCTGTATAGCAGGTAATAGTCAAGCTTCCTATGGCCTGCCTGGGATCACATCCCCTATTTTTATCACAGATTAGATCAGAGCTTCAAGGATCTACACTGCATCTAAACATCAAGGAGTTAGGCTCTATCTGTCCCTGCCAATTTTGTCCCCAAAGCACACAAAATTCTCCGATCAAGGAGTGGATAAATATATCTTCTGATATTGTAGGGCCATGGGCTTAAGAGGTGTGAGGAGGGAGGAGCCAGTTCATACCTACAAAATAATCATTTCAGATAGCCTTAAGTCTTCACTAATCTGCACAAACAAGACAGCCTGGCTTTTCTGGGAGTGATTGCGTACTTGCCAGTGTTCTCAGGCTCCCAAGATCTTTGAAAGGTAGGAGTATCCCCCACCTGTCCTCATTTTTCTCATTGCTTCTGAAAACTTTGCCCTTGGCTGGGCCTCTTGGTATGCAGGACTGTCTGGCTGAATCTCATTCCTTGCAACAACAACAAAGAAGTTAATTGGATAGCTGCACTGTGGGTTATTTGTAAGGGTACATTTCTCTTGAACGTTGTAATTATACTTATTTAATTATTCAGTCCAACATGGATAAATTCCTGCCATGTACCAACTACTGAGGATACTGAAATAAAATCTAGGTCTCTGTCCTCAGAAACACGCAGCGAAATATACCTTGAGACTCAGATTTAAGCTGAGAAGAACTTGGAATTCTACTAGGTTAGGCCCTTACTTTTCAGCTAAGCTATCTCCACATTACGAGTGACTCATGAGATGGTCAGAGACTTACTAATTTACTTTGTTCAAGGCCTCATAGAGGACTAAAGGTAGTGAGGAGGATAAAGTGTTGTTCTCTCTCCCTTGTTAAGACATCTTGGTTAGCAGGGATGTGCTGAGAAATTCCCATTACCTAGGAATTACTAGAGTCTGTGTCTCTTCATTCACAAGTAGAATCATAAACTGGCCATTCTTGTTCGATGTTGCATTGGTTTGTAACGCTACTAGATTTAATGGGAAAATCTGAAATTGGTAGTGCCCTCATTTTCAAAGCAAGCCCTAAGGCCTCTAAAGAAACGTTTCTGGCTCAGACACATTTCACACACCTCCTTCTTTGGGCTAGAGGGGAAATGGTTTTTGGCTCACCTGATAGACCCAGTGCCTCTGGGCTCTTCTGGGCTTAGTTCACTTCTTGGCTAAGGGGAGGCACTTGACAGTCTCTGGCCTAGCATGAGGTCCTGGGGCTAAATGATACAGTCCTTGCTGGGAGATGACCAAGAGGGCCTGACCTCCTGACCTGATAGCTACCCACTTGTATCCCAGTGCCCCTGAAATAAGAGTAGAATCCTGATCCATGACTGTCTGGTTATACTTAGTTATGTAGAAGTGTAATTAATGCCACTTAATGTAAAGCGGAAACAGGATTTTAGCAACTGCCAGCCTTCTCCAGCTCAGCCAGTACTATGTACTATAAAGCAATATTTTCTTTTTCATCATGCTGATTGCAGAAGGAAAATCACTCCAAGAAAGAGAAACAGAGATCAAACTTCAAATGACAACACACAAAAAACAAAATTTTAGATTGCAGGTATTGATTTCCATCTAGCACCACGCCAATTGCTCCACAAAGTTGAAGCCCTCCTGACATCTTAGTGGTCAGTTTGAATGCATCAGGCCCGTGAGCTGTGCTGGACCCCAGCTAGGGATCTTGGCTGGCCATCATGTTCCCTATTCAATTCATTCCTTACCTTCACCCCATATTCTTTGCTAAATGTCTGAGAAAAGCTTCATGAAAATAAGTGAATTTTTGGTTTTCTGGTCATGCAGTCATTGCTATGGTTTCATTAGCAAGGGCCTGGCTGCCCCTGTAGGCATTTTCCTACATTTCATCTGCTATGCTTGGGTGTGAGATCTATGAGTCAGCAAGACCTGGAGGGAGCATGGTGTGTTGGGCCACAATGAAAGTCATTGCTGTCTGCAGAAATCTTCAGAGTTCAATCAAAGGCATTTAATGCTTGGAAAATAAGGGTTTTCCCAAACCTTGCTTTATAATCATAGAGAAGATCAGAGTTTTTATATAAGGCTTACCATTAAGGGTGAATTACATTATTGTTCTGAGCCAAGCTGCTAACAAGTGTGTATGGTTTAGTGTTGGGGAGGGACTTGCACAGCTGTAACTGCACACATGTTAACTGAAGTCAATACTGTCTAAGAATAGATGAGAGCTGACCAGACACCATTTTAGCTATGAAACACCCACTTCTAGTAAAAATTCTGGATCCAGTTCCTAGCTCTTCTGAACAGTTTTTAATAAATCAGTTTCCCAGAAGCAATTCTCTTTCTCTAGTGATGACACTAAACCAGGGAAGATGATAAAAAATCATTACTCTAACTTTATCCTTCAGCATCTTTGCTCCACTCTCGGTACTTTTTGAAGCCAGTGGGAGCTTCCCTATCCAAGCAGATACATTGGGGTGGGAGAATAGACTGGAAATCAGGCCATCCCTAGAAATGAAACACCAGCAATAATTAAATTAAACTCTTTGTCAATGCACATTTTCCAAAAGTACTGGAAATCTCTGAAGAGTTCAATTAGAGAACTCTGTTCTTCAACAATTGAATTTTCTACATCTTGCTTTAACTTTCAAGACATATGAAAATGCTAATGTCTATTGTTTATATAGAGAGAAATGTGGGAAAATTCCAAAGCGGGCTCCAGAAAATAACAAAAAATGACCTCCACCCTGTCCCCCCAGCCCCCTTCACCCCAATGTTCCATCATTAACATTGTACATTTACAGCCTTAGTAATCAGTTACATTCCAGCCTTCATCATCTGGGTCCCCACACCCACACAGGGCAGAGCCAAAGCAGGCTCTCAGAGCAGCTGTGACATCAGGAGATTCAAGCAGGGGGAGTAGTGGGTTTTCTCAGTAGTTATTTCCACATCAAAGGAGGATCTCCCCTTGGCTTCATGAGTGGCTCTACCAGAGGACTTAACTATACTTATGCAACACCTAAAACGAGGTCCTGCCCCAGGCAAAATAGATAAATTTCCTTTTGTGTGCTCTCCCATCCTCTTATATGTAGTACTGCTTCTCTTTCCCTTACCATCCCCCAGCAGCATCTTGTTAAATTTTGTATTATCCGAAAACTTTGCCTCTGTGCCTTCTCCCAGGCCCTCTCCCCTCAAACAAAACAGATTTTTTTCTCAGTTCTGTTTTCTTGGTTCTTGTTCCTTTCAATTCATCTGATTAACTGATTTAAGCTAAAGTATTAATGGCCATAAATGAATATCAAAGTAGCAATTCAACCAAGTAATAGATGTTTAAGAGAGTGAAAATTTTTTTATTATTTTAACTACTAGCATAATCAATCTCTCAGGGAACTTTCATTGCTTGGGAAAAATAACTGAGGCATTTGGGGTAGAAGATGAGACCTGAAGGCAACAGTTACAAAGGGAGTGCAAATTTTTTAAAAAGCTCCATAAAGTGCTCTGCATGAGAGAAGTGTTTTATTCCTGGGAAAGAAAGGTAAAGAAGAGAATAGTTGTAGAGAGGTACAGTGGAGGGAAGAGGATGTGGCAAGAGCTTGAGTTCTTCATGAGATAACGTGTGCGACTCCTCCCTGGGAGTGGGGCAAAGCAGATTTGAGGAATGAGAGTATGGAATACGTAGTTTAAAATCATGTTCCTTGTTGCAGACTCCCTTTACAATTCCAACACAGCTTTGTTTGCATCCATCAGACACACAAATACTTCTTGGGAGTATGTGTGTGTGTGTGTGTGTGTGTGTGTATGTAACATAAACAGACAGTTTCACATTTTCAGCGGTGAGGTGCATGAAGAAGGCTGAAGTGACCCTAAGAATAAAAATCTGCTTTCTCTACTAGGAATTTATAGAAATATTTGGGAGGATTTGCTTTTCCAAAGAGTATGCAGTTGTGGATTTTACCCAGTATTATCGAGCTGTGAAGGAACAGGCAGAGCAGCTAATATCTAATATTTGTAGCCCAGTGAAGTGAAAGGACATATAGTAGAATTTAATGATGGGGAAGGGAAGAAGGGGCCAGAAGCTTCCCCAGAGGGTGAATCAAGCCCGTATGGTTTGTTAAGACCATCCATCCCCTTTGGGACAGAAAAGAGGGAAGAGATTTGTGGCTCCTGAAACCTTAAACGGAAGCTAGGAAGAGTCCATGTGGTATGAGATGGGGCAGCTCCATTCATTCTGCAAATAACTATGCAAATAACTGACTTTATGTGATATAGACTGGAGAGGAGAGTTCTGCCTTGGTGGCAACACATACTAGAGCCAGGGAGGGACCTTTTTTTTTTTTTTTTTTTTGGCAAGAGCAGCAACATCGAGGACCAGGTCAGTTAGAAATGGCTGAAAAAACCAGGCAAGGGCACAAGAGCATGACAGCAAGTGAGACATTTTTCAGGGTCTTCCCTCTACTCTTGAGTCAACATTGGATAGGATCTGGAAGGAGCTGGATTTTCCTATCATTAACAAACAAGATGAGGAGATGCCTAGTCTGTTACAGAAAAACATGTCTTTAGGTATAGCATGGAGACATGTTTTTCTGTTTTACAGATGTGAAAACAGAGGCCTCAAAAGGTTAAAGAATATATATCTCCAAGGTCAAATGCTAGGATGCTCAGGGGCAAGAGAACTGCAGTCTTTATTGATCTGATTGCAAAGCTGATTGTCTTTTGTGGCAGGAGTCAGCAATCTACAGTGTTGGCCAGCAGTCTATCTATTTATGCCCTGTGAGCTGAGAGTGGTTTTTACATTTTGAAAGGAGTATTTTAAAAGTTTATTTATTTGAGAGAGAGGGAGAGAGCAGGGGAGGGGCAGAGAAAGAGGGAGAGAGAGAGAGAATCCCAAGCAGGCTCCACATTGCTAGCGCTGAGACTGATGTGGGCTCAGACTCAGGAATATGAGATCATGACCTGAGCTGAAATCAAGAGTCAGACACTTAACCAACTGAGCCACCCAGGTGCCCCTGAAAGGAGTATTCTAAAGAAAGAATTATATAAGGCAGATATTACATGTGTCCTACAAAGTCTAAAATAATTACTATCTGGCCCTTTGCAGAAAAAGTTTGCCAATCCCCATTTTATGGTATAAACCTATTCTTTCTCTGAGTTAGGATGACACTGAATATGACGAATATGATGGTTGATAAGTGTAAGCCCTACCTCTGCCTAGTGAGTGACATGGAAGCTCAGGTATGGAGCTCAAGTACCAAACTCAGGTACTTGGTGTTTCTTAAAAACCCATGTTGGACCATCAACCAAGATCCTATCAACTAAGGCCTGAAAACATTAAAACAGTTTGTACAGAATGACACAGAAATGATAGGATTACAAAAGTAAAGTGTTTTTAGAGTGTGAGTTTATGACCTGGAGACTGTGGGTCACTAAAGAGTCTAGGGCTAAGCTTAGAGGTGGGGGACTCCTTGAAATTCTGTACAGACTTTGTGTATGTGAACAAAAATGCATTTTCCACACTGGGAGCAAGCCCTAATTTCCCTCTCATTCTCAAAGAGGTGGTTACTTCTAAAAGGTTATGAACTCTGCTTTTGAGCTCATGATGGTGTGAAAATACAGAATATCAGAACTGGGAAGAATGTTGATATTAATCCCCCAAGGTACAGACCTAGACCCCTTTCTCTTCAAAGTCTGTTCTCTTTCCCTAAATGATTCCATCCATATCCACAGCTTCCTTTATGATCTAGACATGTATTCCAGTGTTCTAGATTCTATAGCCCATGCCTTCTTCAAAATTTCACCTGAGTGTCTCAACCCAACAAGTACTAAGAGAAAACTTCTGATCTTTTCCTCACACCTAATTTTTTTCAGTGTTCCCCCTATGTGTACCAGAGACTGAGGAGTCATTCTTGATTTCTCCCTCTACATCATCACTCTCCCTCATATCCATTTCATCACCATATCCCATTAGTTTTTACTTCATGAATGTCTTCTAAGTCTACCCACTGTCCCTGTGTCTCTCTTCATCATTCTAGACCCATCTACCACTGTCTTTGGTTATATACTTGGGCTACCACTTTGACTACCAATCCCTCTCCAGATCATTTTCTCCATGTTACTTCCAGACTGTCACAGGTTGAACCAACTTGAGATGGAGATAGGAATGTGAGTAGTTGACTGAGCAGTATTTCTGGTGGAAGGGAAGGGAAGAGAATAAGCTTGGGCAGGGAGAGAAGTTGAGCTGCAATGATGTCTCAACCAAAACCTCAGCCAACACTGTGAGGATTTCTGAAGATGTGATGAGCTTTCCCAAGGTGGGAGAAGTAGATTGGGCTTTTATACCCCTGTACTGGTCAGGATATGAGCCCTAGGAAGGGGTGCCACCATGAGTATTATGGCTCTGCCATTCAGGCACTTCCTGAAGGAATATGACAGCCGTGGACTGTCTTGTGGCAGGAATCTCAGCAGCTGGGGCAATAGATTGTTCATCAGGAAGGGAAACTGTGTGGCACAGTGAATTTTTCAGTTCTGATCATATCATCCTTTTGTTCCAGACTTCTCAATGACCTTCCCAGTGGCTCTTAGAAAAAGCCAAATCCTCAAAGCTGCACATGGTCTGACTCTCACCTGATCTTTTTAGCCTCACCTTCATTCTACTCAGCTTTGCTCTCTGGGCTGCAGCTACACTGGTCTGTTTTCAGTCCTTCGTATTTATCTTGCTTCCACTGACCTTTATACAATGCTATTTCCTATTGTGCAGTTGTTCCCTCGACTTTTCCTTCACCTAGTAAAGTCTTTAGATTTCACCTCAACACCTTTTCCTGACCTCCCTGACAAGGTTACTCTATTAAAGATTCTCACAGGACATGTTCTTTTGTGCAGAAGCTTATGTATCACTTGCAATTTTTGCATTTGTTTTTGTGATTATTTCTTAGTCTACTGTGTCTCTCTTTAGAGAGATCACTCCATGAGGAAAAGGTTGTGCCTAATTTTTGTCTATCATTGAATTCCTAGGGTGTCTCACAGTTTCTGACCCATGCTGAGTGTTCAGAAAATATTAGTTGAATGAAAAGTTCATAAATGTCCTTATTTTGTGGATCAGGACACCAAAGACTGAAGAAACCACATGGACCTGCCCAGAGTCAAACAGCTGCATAGTGTCAGAAAAGGAAATTTAAAGTTAAGTGTGTTATTTGCATATTATTTGGAGATTTTGTGGCTTATTCATAGGCAAGTTTAAAACTAAAATTTGATTACTGCTTCTGCCTTCTGCTGTCTTCTTGAACTGGACCATTGATTTTTCTCTTCCTTGTGCTTATGCATATTAGTTGTGGTTTTCACTTAAATAGTCAAAGAAAAACCTCAAATGGATGGATGGATGGATTAAATCCAATCAGACAAGACTTAAAAAAAATGTTTTAACTTTATATGACACCAAATATTCAGTTGACAAATTCTTTTGCTTTTCATCCAGTTGTTTTAACATGATAGAGAGGTAACCTTTACTTCATCCAAATGTCCTACCTCCAAGTCCAGACTATGTGGCAGAGTGAGAAAAACAGGCAGAAGAAAGGAGATTGGCCCACAAGATAACTTATATTTCTGGGCTCAAGTTTAGAGAACAATGGTTTGGAATCCTGGATCATAATTCACCAATCAGGCTACGTATGCAAATGAGAACATCCTGACTTGTTCAAAAGAGTTCCGTAAATAATATTATTCATCTCCTAGAAGCAAGCCATATTTTTACTGGACTTTTTACTTCAGCCCTCCATTACTAATGAGAATATATATTTTTAAAACTCTGTTATTTATTTCCTTCTGCTTAATATTTCAATCAAACATACATTTACTGTATTAATCACAGAACATGATGGTTTTAAAACCTCAGAAATCATTTTAATTGAATACCTCATGTCTGTTTAATCTAAAGTTAATAAAACCTTTTTTTTTTAACATCATTGTATCCACTTTTAATTTCTTGCTGTAGGACATTCACCCCTCCCCTCCTTAAATTTTCTTCAGAGTCAGTTTTATAAAAAAAAATCATATTTTATTTTGAAATCAGAGTTAGATTCTTTTTATGTTAGTAATGCTAACCTGTTATTTACTTTAAATCAGTGTAATAACCAATAAAATGGAGCACTGTATCCAATGATGAAAATTTATGATGTATTGACTGAAAGTATATTTTGAAATAAGAAACTCTCAGCTGATGTCAGTCATTTTCAGGCATGAACACAACTGGATGAGTAAGTCTGTTAAAAGACTTTTACGTATCTGATCAGTGGGAGTTCTGGGAGTGGGGGGATAGGGGATTGCACATGGCACCAAATGGCATTTCTTTCATTAACTTTACTAGAAATAGCATAGAGTGCAATAATTATGGATTTGGGTATTCAAGTGATGGAACTCGATGGAACTTGTTCTATGCATCTGCAGTGTTTCCAATCCTTCCATCTACTTTCAGAGTTGTGTATTGTTACTGGTCTATAGATAATAGGTAATGAGTGACTCTTCAGCTACTTTTTTTTTTTTTTAATCAGAAGTCTTTAGCTCTATGTTCATGTAGTAAAGAGAAGGGAAAAAGTAAGTTGAGAAAATTTGTGTCAGAGACATTTGGCTTACGTTCCCTTGGGGCTTCATATATTGAGGTTCAGTTAGCTGGAATTCTGTCTTTTAAATTTTGTATCCAGTGCTGCCTAACAGAGGGATTACCTTCTTGCAACATGAATACATGATTTGCCTGAGCACCCATGTGCCAAGTCAATAAACCCATTACTTTTGGAGAATAATATCCATATATCATATAGGTAGGGTGACTCTATAATTCATTTACCAAACTAAGACACTATCAACATGAAAAATCAATCATTACTGAGTCAGGGCAACAAGTGTAAAACCTCAAACATCCGTGGAAAAGCAACATATCTGGTAGTTCTGTCTATTGTGTATCTGGAGCATCTATCTATAGTATAACTGGAGCACTGACCTCTTTTTTCTCTCAGGGGAACTTTCCATGAACACTTCTCTGAAAAGAGTTAATTCGTGTTCTGTGCTCATAAACCCAGTCTGACACAGGATTCTTTCATCTATCAGATCATTTTAATCGCATTGGAAAGTTCTACAACTCCCAAGAAATTACCTGATATCTAAATGTCAGATCCATCTTTAAGTCCCTCTTTCACAACCCTACTCATGGTCTCACAATCCTAGAGACCCCCAGCTCCATGGCAGTGATGACAAGTCATTGCAGTCAACTTTCTGCACAGCTGCATAGCAGCTTATCCAGGGCCCAGATCATCTTTAACCTATTCACCGTCCTATTTTTGCCCGGTTTAGGTTGTTTTGTGTTTTCCTCAGCCTCTATCTGGCATCTATCTGTCTCTAAGGGTGCAAGGATCCCAAAGGTAAGACATCAGAGAAAAGTGTCAGACTTTTGTATATTTTGAGACTTACTCTCTAAGAGAGTAGCTGTAAGCCACCTTGAGGAGTGATACAGCCAGTTGAGTGTGGGCTTCTTCATCACACTGCAGGTCATTTTGTTCTTACAGAGACAAATTTGTGGCAAACAGTCTGTTTATGACTGCCTTTCCTAGAGTTACACAATCTTGGTATCCGATCCAAAGCTCAAACAATATAGTCTTAAGTTTGTGGTTATTTTCAGGGAGACATTGTTTGGAAATTTTTCTTCCTGAGAGAATTCTTTGTTTGGAAGTCACCAGAGAGGATGAGTTATTGAACAACTCTTCTGTCATGGTCCAATGGGCAGAGAAAAAGCAGTCTTCTTATTACCTATGGACATTCGAAAGACAAGTGCAGTAAGTTGCAGGTAATTAGCCTGTTCATAATCCAAATACTGGAGATAAATCTCATCAACCCAGAGCCCTGGGGCAGAGGGTATTCCTCTGCTTTCTAAACTAAGCTGTGAAAAAAACAGGGAGGAGATTAGAGAGGTAAAATCTTGGCCAATATTTTACATGATTCTCAACCCAAAGAAACCCCAGGCCATCAAAGGGTTTTCTCCTGTGGTACAGATCTGTCTTGGGAGAAATTCAAGAGAGAGAGAAGTTCATAATATTGCACATAAGGTAATTATATCGTTATGTCCCTGCACTACTTCTGAGCAACGGGTGCCAGGGGTGAGTTGAATGTGTAACACAGGAGGTGATATGGTGCAATGCAGTGAGTGATCTTTTTGAGCTGGTACTTTAAGCTGCAAATAACTCTTTCCATGAAAGGAGACTTGAAATGTATCTCCCAATACTGCATAACAGAGAAGATGCTGAACGGGATAAAAAAAGAAGGCAAATTTTTTAAAAGTTAGGGTTTGAGAAACAGAGCTGAAATGTCATGCCACCATTTTTATTAACAAGTACTCAAGCAGTCTCTAATTATTTGCAGAGCATCTTGGAGGGAAGTAGAATTGTTCGTGGGTGTAAATTGGTAAAGTTTTAGTGCTTAAAAAGTGGCAAATGCAGACAGATCATTATTTTTTAATGTAATTAGTAAGAAAGTTGTAGTAAAAAAAAAGAAGAAAAAGACAAAAACCCCAGCTATATCAACGTTGAAGGTTTGAAAAAACAATAAGATCTAGGACATGAAGAAAAGCCTAAAAGAAGATTCCACTAGTCACATTTCATGAAAGGTTATCACTAGTTCTTTAATGAGTAGGAAGTGGAGATTGGGATCAGGATCCTTTTTACTTCATTCTGTATAAATGTTTATGTATTGTCTTTACCACGATTATTTAATTTTCTCAAGCAGTTTTATTTTTATCGCCAGGGCCTCTGTAAATGATCAATCCAGGTTTTTCTACACATACCAGAAACACAGAAACCCTGCATTCTGGTGCCCAGAATATACACAATGGGGTAACTAAGAGTTCTTAGGGAATTGAATCCAGGTATAGATTTATAAAGGCAAAACCCAGTTCAGTCACCTTCTGTGTAGAGAAAAACCCAGCTCTTTCCTACTAGGACTTTTGTTCCTGTTAAGTCCCCTTTAGTAGTCAGGCAAAACACTTCACTTCTGACACTTCTGGTCACTAAATGTGTGGAGGTATTTCTCCATACCAAGCAATCCTCTGCAACACCAGTTGAGTGTCCTACAGTTTAACTCTGCTCTGATACTATCTACCAGGGATAGCGTCAGATCCCACAGGTTAAGGGCTCAGTCCCACAAGACTGCACCCCTGTAGACTTCATTCACAGGCCCAGGTTATCACCTGTGTTTCTGACCAAACAAAATTAAGATTAGAGGTTCCAGTGACCCCTCCTTGGGTTTGACTGATTTGCTAGAGCAGCTCACAGAACTCAGGGAGATACTTCTACTTACCTGTTTATTAGAAGCTATGATAAAGGATACATATGAACAGCCAGATGAAGAGATACATAAGGTGAAGTCTTGGAGGGTTACAGTACAGAAGCTTCTGTCCCTGTTGAGTTGTCTTGTTTCACCTTCCTGGGGTGGATGTGTTTGCCAGCCTGGAAACCCTCCAAACTCTGTACTTTGGGATTTTAAGGAGGCTTTCTTATGTAGCCATGATCAATTATTAATTCCCTTTTTAGCCCTTCTCTCCCTGGAGAATGAGGGCTAGGGCTGAAAATTCCAAGCTTCTACTCATGGTTTTGTCTTTCTGGCGACCAGCCCCCACTTAGGAGCCATCTGGCAGCTCACTCAGACTCGTCTCATTAGAACAAAAGATGCTCCCTAGTCCTCTTATCACTTAGGAAATTATAAGGGTTTAGGAGCTCTGTGAAAAGAACAAGGGGCAGAGACATATATGTAACTTTTTCTATTATCTCACAATATTACAAGGGCATTAGACCCCTGAAATGAAAAGGTGATATCCTATGTCCTCCTTCATTCCCATCTATACTTTCTTCCCTACAGACACAAAGAGATGTAATCAAAATCTGTTTTGACTCACATCAGTCATTAGGAAGTTAATTTTTCCACATTTAATGTTAGTAGGAATCATAAAAAGACTTGGAAATATTCACATTAATGTAAATTTTAAATATTTTCAACTTCTTCACCTATTTGTTATTAAGTTCAATCTCAGAAGGTCAGAAAAGGCATCACAATTCTTATTTGGTAGGATACTAAGGCCTGTGGCAGTGTCATGTATTGGTGGCAGAACCAAGGCTACACCTCAGGTCTCTTGACTGTCAGACGTTTCTGGACACCATGTCACACTGCCTACATTGGGACAAAAGCAGAGCTTCCCCTTTCATTTTTCCTCCTGGAAAAAAGAGGCATACAAAGCTATTGTTACTGATAGGGAAAACAGAAGGATTGGATGGTATCTACTGATAGCCAAGTTAGCCAAACTTACAAAGATAAGACTACCTGAATCCCATGACATTCTGCTTAGTGATATTGCAAAGCATTCCTGGAAAAAAAACATACTGGCACAAAAAATTACTCAGAAATAATAAAGAACAGTTCGGTATAGACACTGACAATGTGTATTGACAGTGAGGAGGGATATGTGGGGCAGCACAGAGAAAATTGGAATAGGCTTGAGAAAACCATGATTTTATTTGTGACAGTATCATTTACTAGCTTCAAGATCATGAGTAAAACATTTAACTTCTCTGTGCCTCAGTTTCCTTGTATGCTAACTTGCTATCCTCCTCACTGGGTCTGTCAGAATCAGATGAGATAATGAACATGATTTTCATATTTCTGAAGTGTTAGACAAAGGTAAGAAATTATAGAGCATTACACACAGTAGGTACTTAAACATTTATTGAACTAAGAAGGCGATTTCAACTGGAATTGATTACCACTATGTGTAATGATTTCTAAGGTTATGTGCCAGTAATTATTGCTTTAATGGAAATGGCTAAGTGAATTAACCTGCTGCCAGAATTATGGATCCAATAACATTTTAGAAAATTGTTATTATTCTTCAGCCCTGAGATATCTGGGTATGGAATGCAGTAACAAACATTCAAATCCTGGCCAACAGCCTGGGTGTTTTTGCCACTTGATAAAATTGGAATGCTTGAATACAGTTTTTCCATTTGAAAGACACATTACAAAAATCTACCAAGACAAGTTAAGTATGTGTCTCTGGCAAAGGAATTAAACAAATGTAGAGAGTGAGAAACATCAATGCAATGCTAGCTATTTTAGTGCTCTATTATCACCCACAGAGATTCTTAATGCAGTACGAAAATTCCATGATTATACATTCCAGCTATATAGCCTGCCTTGTAGGCTATCGGGATCTGTATTGCTAAGAACAGACTAGTCTGAATTCTTAAAACTTACTAACCAGTCATCATAAACTTTCATTTAATATGTGTGTGCAGGCATATGTACATATATGTATATTACATACATAAGTAAATAAGAATCTACTGCTATAGTAGAAGGTCAGTATTGTTCTTCATGTAATCCTGTAATTTCACCAACAATTAACTCTGTCCTGGAGAACATCTTGTCTGTAAATGGCTTCCTGTGGGTATGGAATTGCTTTGCTTTTAACCTCTGTACAGTTTTTTTCTACTTTGCTCTATTCCTTTGTGAAGAAAAACCTGTGATGTCTCCCAATGTCATTGCCTACTCAGACAGACCTTAGGACCAAAAATCTCTGGTTTCTTGAAAACTTTTTTGGGTGCATCCTCCTCTAGACATCTCTGCCCATAAAACATATTAAGTATTTTTATGGACAAGTTGTCCTCTGGCTTAGGGTGCTCCATGTTTGAAGAGATTCATTTCTCATGGGGCATGGCTAATGAGTTTTATAATCTGTAAGTGCGTCTCCATCATCCAGCCTGGGTCCGGTTGTTGCAGCATCTGGAGGCAGGTTGGAGGGCTTTCTGACTATGAGTGGCTCCTGGGGCACTGCACTCAAGTCGCTTGGGCTGCACTCACCGGCACAGCTTCCTTTCTCTTTCTTCATCCTGGGTAGTGGCTTTCAAAAGCCAACTTGTACAACAAAATGAGAAAAATAAAGGCAAATTGATAAACTTGTGTGAATTGGAGTAAAATATGTATAGAATGAAATTGATCATTTTATTTTTTTTAAGTATACAGTTAAGTGGCATTAAGTATATTCATTGTTGTGCATCTATCACCACCATCCATCTTGAAAACTTTTTCATTTGCACCAGATGAAATTCCATACCCACTCTTTTTTTTTAATTTATTTATTTAAATTGAAGTTAGTTAACATACATGTAGTATTAGTTTCAAGAGTAGAACCCAGTGATTCATCACATACATAAAACACCCACTGCTCACCGCAACAAGTGCCCTCCTAAATGCCCATCACCCATTTAGCCCAATCCCCCAGTCCATACCCACTCTTTAAAATGACACATCTTCATTCTTCCCTACCCCCAGTCCCATCATTCTACTTTCTGTTTGCATGAATTTGGGTACTCTAGGGATCTCATGTAAGTGGAATGATACATTTCTTGTCCTTTTGTGACTGGCTTTTTTCATTCAGCATAACGTTCTCAAGATTCATGTATGTTGTAGCAGGTGTCACAATTTCTTTCCTTTTTAACACTGAATAATACTCCATTATATGTATATATCACATTTTATTTTTTCATTCATCAGTCAACTGACAGTCGGGTTACTTTCACCTTTTGGCACCTTTGTAAGTAAGGCTGCTATAAACATGGGTGTGGCACCATTGTGAGTTTCTGTAAAGCTGTGTGTAAAGATCTATCCTTGGTGTTAATCTGTCCTTTCCTTTATGAAATAAAGGTGATAATAGTTCGTTTTTCCTTAGTTGGCAAAGTAAAATGTTGACAACCCTAAGTCAATCTCCATTTTTTAAATATTTTTTAAGATTTAAATTCTAGTTAGTTAACATACAGTGTAATTTTAGTTTCAACTGTACAATATAGTGATTCCACACTTCCATCCAACACCTGGTACTCTCACAAGTGTACTCCTTAACCCCCATCACCTTTTTTGTTTGTTTGTTTGTTTGTTTTGAGAGAGAGAGAGAGAGTATGAGCAGGGGGCAGGGGTAACAGAAACTCCATGCTAACAGCAGAGAGCCTGATTCGGGGCTTGAACTCGCAAACTGTGAGATCATGACCTCAGGTGATGTCAGATGCTCAACCAGCTGAGCCACCCAAGTGTCCTAATTCCCATCACCTCTTTAACTCATCACCCCACGCTCCTTCCCACCAGTAATCATCTGCTGTTCTCTATAATTAAGAGTCTGTATCTTGGTTTGCTGCTCCCATTTTTTTCTTGCCTCATCTGTCAGAATGGCTAAAATAAACAGTTCAGGAAACAACAAGTGTTGGCAAGAATGTGGAGAAAGGGGAACTCGTTTGCATTGTTGGCAGGAATGCAAACTGGTGCAGCCACTCTGGAAAAGTGTAGATGTTCCTCAAAAAGTTAAAAATAGAACTACCCTATGACCCAGCAGTTGCACTACTAGATATTTATCCAAAGGATAAGAGTGTGTGTGTGTGTGTGTGTGTGTGTATACTCATATGTATAATTTATACAATATAATATATATGTATAATATATACAATATATATAATATATACATATAATATAGACTATATATATACATATTATATATATATTCGCATACACACACACACACATACACACATACATACAATGAAGTATTACTCGGTGATCCAAAAGAATGAAATCTTGCCATTTGCAACAACATGGATAGAACTAGAGTGTATTATGCTAAGCCAAATAAATCTGTCAGAGAAAGACAAATACCATATGATTTCACTCATATGTGGAATTTAAGAAACAAAACACATGAACATAGGGGAAGGGAACGAAAAGTAAGATAAAAACAGAAGGAGGCAAACGATAAGAGACTTTTAAATACAGGGAACAAACAGGGTTGAGGGAGGGGGGAGGTGGTGGGGGATGGTCTAAATGGGCGATGGGAATTTAGGAGTGCGCTTGTGATGAGCCCTAGGTGTTTTATGTATGTGATGAATCACTGGGCTCTACTCCTGAAACCAATACTACATGTATGTTAACTAACTTCAATTTAAATAAATAATTGAAAAAGAAAAGAAAAGAATCTCCCTTTTTTGTTGTTTTTAAGTATAAATCATCTGTGAAAGTCTGGAAAACATAGAAATTCTTATTCTTCTCAAACATGATTGAGCACCAGAATTATCTGTAAAGCTTTGGAAAATATGGCTCTCAGGAGCCCACACTAAACTGATTGAAACTGAATCTCCCAAGGTTAACTCAGGCCGTGATATTATTTTAAAGTTCCTGAAGTTATTCTGATTTATGGCTAATTTGAGGAATTTCTTATGGCTTTCCAGAACTACCCCACATATCAAACAAGATGTATCAGTTTGGTCAGTGGATACCCCTCTGCCACCGGCAAATCTATCATAGGATGAATTCTGCCAAATTTCAAATATGTCCGGAGCTCCTAACAAGGAGATTCTGAGCTAGCACTGAGGCTATGTAAAGATTAAATCAGTTGTCCAGAGTGCAATTTTTATTTCCAAATCAAAGTTGGAGTTTGTGTGGTTCCTCCACAGCTGCTTGCACCTGTTCTATGGGGAGAGGAAAAGAATCAGTTTCCATGACTTCTCTCCTTTCTTCCATCCACCTCCTCAGAATTCTTGAACTTGGCCATGTTACGCTTTCAAAAGTACATTCGACACAAATTGTACAATATTCAGCTTCCTTGATTTTGAAACTATAGCCCAGATTGAGAGGGGTTTGCTTCATTCACACATTTATTGATTTTCTTTGCACAGATAAATAACTACAGAGTCTACCATGTGTCTAAGGGGTCAATAAACCACATAGAGAAGCATGTCAAAAATGATGATGAAAGTTGAGTCTCACAAGATTCTTTCAGGTGCCTTCCATGGAGTGAACTCATTCACATTTGCTATTCACCTTTGCGGCCTCCCAAATACCAAACATCAGTTAATGGCATGCGATTAGTGAGGAAGCTCCGAGTTGATTAAGTGCAGTGGTATTTTGAGAAAAGCAGGACATTCCTCATTATCCGCAAATCTGTGGGTATGAGAGAGAAAGCGAGCTGGCATATTAGCATTTCCACATTCATCTCTCCTTCCTCCCTGCAACCCAGAGTGAGGCAGCTTGCCTTATTAGTAACATGTTTGGGATTAACAGCTTTGCTATTGTGTTAGCATCTCTGTCATTACCCAGGGAGGGAAACTGGCAAGTGGTAAGCCAGTTACTAACAGACCTAAAACAGCACCACGGATGGAATTCTCACACAGCAACCAACCTCAGAGCCAGCACTTTGCCAGCTACAAGCAAGGTGTGTGCTCCTTTAATAAAAATGGGTTTTATAATTAGGGTAGGGAAATTTTTAAATGTACTAAAACTCTCATATCGCATTAAAAAGAGATGCCATTCAGATATTTACAAAGTAATGGAATCTCATTCCCATCTGCTCAGGCTTCCTTTCAACACCTCTCACCTTAGCAGTGCCAAAAGGAGAAAATTCTAGGCTTGCAGTGTGAATTGTAGGAGAGCCAGCCTGGAGTGTTGGATTGGGAGGGGCTAGACCTTGAAAGTGGCTAGAAGTATTAAAGTGTCTGGTTATGGGGAAAGAGGACCCATGGGCTCTAGGAGTTGTAAGGTTGATGTATAGCAAGCTGGCTTTCTGCAACCATGAACTCTAGCCAAAATCTCTGGCCAGCACAGGGCCCCGTGGAAGAAGCCCAAGAGTAGAAGCTGGGCCAGCTGTGTTTGCAGCTCAAGTCCTTTCTGATGGATACAGCCATTCTGTGGGACAGTTTTATTCCTGGGTCATGCTTTCTCTTAAACCAGTTTTGTCTGGAGTTGTGTGCTAGCAGAAGACATAGGTGCTAGAGAGAAACTTACTATTCTGAGCCCAAATCATATTTACCATGTTAGTTGTTACAGGTGCTGCTTTGGAATTGCAAAGAATAGAATGAACCTCTCCCACTGATAGACTTCCTCAGTTCTCAGTGGTGATCAGGTCTGCATTAAAAATAGTAATAATAGGGGTGCTTGGGTGGCTCAGTCGGTGAAGCATCCTTCTGACTTCAGCTCAGGTCATGATCTCAGAGTTCATGAGTTTGAGCTCCACGTCAGGCTCTGTGCTGTCAGCTCAGAGCCTGGAGCCTGCTTTGGATTCTGTGTCCCCGCCTCTCTGCCCCTCGCCTGCTCACACTCTGTATATCTGTCTCTGGCTCTTGCTCTCAAAAGTAAACAAACATTTAAAAATTAGTAATAACAAAAAGGAGGAGGAGGAGAGGGGAGGGAATGGGGGAAGGGGAATTGGAATTCCCCAGACCACTCTGAGACTAAATTCAAGAATCAAGGAATTTTTCCCTTCATTACTAGTTGAAAGTTCGACTTTCAAATTACTTTGCCTTCAGCCTGGGTTCTCAGGCTGTTCCTTCCCAGCCACCAATGGAGTGAATACTGACTATAGGCCATGATACTCTTAATGCTATGGATCTCCCTGCTCCGTAGTTTCTCCCACCACTTTGTCCATGGAGCAAAACATCCCCCTATTGGTAGAATGAGGTCTATATTCCTCACCCCTAAGTTCAACATCAAGAGGAAATCCTGTTATTGACATCAAACACGTGTGCCCAAGAGCCTGTGATAATGCTGGAAGCCGTGTGGTCAGAATGGTAAGGAAAGCTGTGCCATTGGAAAAGAGAAAGGGGAAAGACAGGCTGGACTGATGACTTGGAAAGTGAACGTCATTCACTTAGTAATTTTGCCAGAGGCAGGTACTTTTTCTAGTTTCTAGATCTGGTGCTGAAACTTTTTGAACCAGAAATTTCAGCACATCGTCTGAGTGGATTTTCTCTGGTTTGTGGAATTTTTTTATCCGAAAAGACTTGCAAAGCAAGAATAACCTTATTGTGCCAAGTGATACCACATCACTTTGGTGAAAAGAATAAAAATGTGTGAAATGAGGACGAACTACAAACTGTAGGACATTTCATGGTACTTTGAAGCACAACAGGTATGTCTGGGTACATGGGGCTTCAGAGTCGGTTCTGTTCACAGCCAGGCTTGAAGGCAGGTCACTTCATGGTGCACTAGCTCTCACTCTCTTCACACCCCCCATCTCTGCCATTGCTCTCCCTTGGAGAAGGGTGAGAAATGGTGCTCTCTGGCATTGGTTGGTTCCAAATTCAACAGAGCCTCTTTGGTTTTCACCTCACTGCTGTCTCAGAAGTACTTGCATCCACACCCCAGCTTTAATTAGCCCGATTAATGGGTCTGTTTCTAAGCCCCAGAAAGTCCTGCTTTGCCTCTTCTCTCTGCAGTGTCACTATGTGAGAAAATACACAGTGATGTCTGTTTACAACAGAGACCTGGTTAGAACTGTGAGGTAGACCTCAAGGGAACCTGGTACGTTCAGGTAGACATCCTGAATCAGGAGGCTGTCTGGACCTTCCTATGACAGAGTTTCTGGATGTGTCACACAGAACCTCAGCAGGACTGAAGACTGCTAGTGGGTGTTACTTGGTAGTAAATACCTCCAAAATTCTGATTCATTGATCATTGCCTTAGAGGAGGCATTAGCTCTGTTAAGGGCCAGAAAATAAATATTTTTGGTTTTGTAGACCATAGTCAAGTCCGCTCTTGTAGGGCAAAAGCAGCCATAGCCAATACATAAATAAACAGGCATGATTGTGTTCCAATAAAACTTTACTCACAATTACAAAAACAGATAGTGGGATGGATTTGGCCCATGAACTACAGCTTTTTAAGGTCTGCCCTTGAAGTTGCTGTCCTATAATCTTTGGTTCATTGAGTTCTACAAAAGGATATATGTATTACTATTTTTACATTATTTATGTATTTCCATTGTGTACTTTGTCTGTTGAGCTCCTTAGTACACCTGTCATTCCTCAAGAAATCTGAAACAAAGTGTCTCTCTCTGTCTCTCTCTCTCTCTCACACACACACACACACACACACACTTATAAACACATTTTTTTCTCACATACTCTTGCTCTTTGCCAGCTGCAAAGTACCTCCCTCATCCCACACTCAACATGCATTCATTCATGCCCCTATTAAAAAGGTGCCTGCTCTAGGAGTTTTCAAATTTTTTTATCATGACCCAGAGTGAGAAATACATAAATGCATTTTACATCATTTAGTACATACATATAATACATATTGAGGGGGGATGCCTTATAAAACAATATTTATCATTGCGGTATGTTCATTGCATTCATTTTTATTATACTTTGTTTTGTTTCATTGATTTAAGGGTGATTATAATCACCACATTTATGTCATAACCCACTAATAGGTGGATTCCTGCAGTTTGAAAACAGTGACCTAACCTTAGAGCCAGTACACTCACACATCCAGCCCCTCCAGAAGATAAAGAATTTCAGCAAGTCCATCTGGGGTCGGGAGCCCTAGAGAAGTAATGGTCTCAACCTTCCTAGTTTCACCTTTATAAACTTTGAATATTCATCTCATCAAAATAAAGTGCATCTAGGTTTCCCACTCAGAATTTAGTTTCAGAAAGAACACAGCTTAAGTATATCAAAAATGGTAATAAATCACAGGAGGCTCGAGTGGAGAAACAGCTCAACTGAAGCTACGGAGGACCTCACCCACCCTGCCTTCCTCTCCTCCCACCATTCTCTTTCTTCCTTTTCTCCCTCTCCCTTCCTTCTTCCCCCTCTCGTATTTCTTCCTTCTTTCTTCCTTTCACCTCTTTGTCTCTTCCTTTCATGTATGTTTTTTCAAATTTTACCCAAGGTGTGAAATCTGCTTTATGAGTGTATGTGTGGTACAGCCCCTGTGTCCTGAAATTTCCCCTCTAGTAGAAGTCGGCAAAATTTGAAACTGGCATTGGCAGGCTTTAAGGCACAGCCCCATGAGCAGACCACTCAGACCACAGTGCCTGAGGACATGTTAGGATGAAGACTGGAAGCTTCTCCCCAAACCCACTGGGAAGGCGGGTCTGGCTGTCTTCCCCTCCAGGGCCTGCACATCCCCCTGCTTTGGTACAAGAAAGAAGAATTACAAGGACAAAGGAGAAAGTTCTAGACAGAGCCCTGAACCATCCAAGAAGCTATTCATTCCTCCAAAGGGCTATATTTTTCCTTCTTCCCAGAAAAATCATTGTTTCACTTCACCATCCTCTAGGAACAGGCTTCCCTGTGCAACCCTTTATCTTCCACGTAGGAAAGGAAAATTGTTTGACTCTGGAAGGAGGAAGGTCAAGAAGGCAGGGGCTCCCTAGGGCTCCTTCTGATGTCCAGGCCCTGTCAGCAGCTTTGTAGAAGGAGTGCCTATGAGCAGGGAGTCCACACGCAGGACAGGGTATTCACGAGCACAGCCACTAACATACTGGTTGACTCTGGTATGTGAATTGAATCTCTTCTGCTAAAACATTATGGACAGTTTCTCTGAAATTCAGATTTTACCTGGGTGCCATCTATTTTTGTTTACTAAATCTGACATCCCTACTCTGACATTTGCCAGGAAAATGAGGAGGACATTTACACTTGTAGCACAAAGCTACTCTGTTCCTTCAGGGACCAGTGATGGCACAAACACTGGAACCATTTCCAGAGCACTTTGCAGAACCTTCTAGGAGCCATCAAACAATATTGCCATCACACCTTGGTTGGGAAGACCGTTAGAGCCCAAGAAAAAAATTGGGAATCCCTCTTCTTTTCTCCTTATATCTGGTGACCATATCATTTTTGGTCCAAGCAGGTGCACCTCTTTAACAAGTACACTGAGTCAAAAGGGTTAGGTTGGGTTGTTCCAGACTAGCCAGGTTGTGTGTTAACCACCAAATTCAGTATATGCTGATGCACTGTTTTCTAAGCTATGTACTCTTTTAAAACCGGAATCTCTGAATAATTCTCTGTTGAACTGAAATGTATTTGGCTTCCTCCCTGCCCCCTCCCACCATGTTTTGTTCTGGATTTTTGGGTAGCCAGATGTTTATCTGCTCAGATGCAACTGGGTTACAGACCAAAACTTGCTTTTTGCCCATGAAGAAGGCTGCAAAAAGAGGGGTGTGATGGCTTCTGTATCCAGAAATCCATTTCTGAAACAAATACATCTGAAGAATTGAGAGTCTCAAAACAGCACAGTTCTTCACAAGAGCTGAACTATGTCAACTAACAAGTGGTTCTGAGGGCAGAAATACATACTCAAAAGACCAATAGGCAGGCTCACTGAGCCATACAACTCATTTGAGTGCCAAATGAGGAACCTAGCTCACATCAGTCAATAACCCCCTTCCTTGGCCCAGTCATTTGATTGAGTATCTGATTCTTACCCCCCAAAACTGCTTGTTTTGTCTCCATGGACTTAACGTATTTAAGGACCCAGTCTCTACAAAGTTCTCTCTGGTGGATATTCTGAGAAGAAAGTGGCACAGAGTTAAGTCATCACTGTCCCTGTGTTTTCACCAAACCCTGTCACTCTGGGTAGCAGGGACCCCTCAAAAGCCATGGGGCCGACCAGCCTCTTATGTGAACAGCACCAGGCCCCTACTGAGATCCCAAAAGGGAATTGTCTACTTCCAGTTATACACATGGACTCTTTTTAGCACTCAAACTGAATTTCCTTGTTGTTTTCTAAATAAAACCTAGAAGATTTTGTCATCAACTACCCAGTGGAATGGGGGAATTCATCTTTTTTTAGGTTTGAAGGTTCATTTGGGCCAGATTACTGAGTACAGTTCATCTTGGAGGAGTAAGTTGTTGTAAGTAGGATAAAGTTGCTAAGTTTCAAGGTGAAAACCTGAGGGAGGCTGAGGAGAGAGACACCTGGAATGCTGATAAAGGTTATAATTTGAAAGGTACATTCTTATGCCCAGATTTGTTCAGGTGTTTTAGGCTTTAAAGATATTAGAGTCCATGGTGGAAAATTGTGTGCTTTGAAAGAGTCTGAATTTTATAATAATTCCATCATATTTTTCCTCTGGTGTAATTCAACTTTTTAAAAAAGTAACATCAGAAGGCACCAGTTATATCGCACATTAAAGGTGGTATTAGCAGCTGTTCATGGCTGAAAGACGTGCTTTTTTTTAGGCTACCCAGAATTCATTCTATTGAAAATGAGTCTATGCTCACCTCATTGAAAGATTTCACGGTGATTTAAAATGCCAGCTTTAACTAGTATACAGGAAAGAAGGGAGGGGAGAGGGAAGGTCAGACTCCGTAATGGCCAGAGGGGACAAAGAACAACCCGGGCTAGCTTGGGCCTGAGAACAATCTCACACTTCCTACACAATCATAGCCAACATAAGGTGGTGGTGGGTTTATTGTGAGTGTTGTTTCATCTTGTTTTCTTAATGAATTCATTGCTAGCACTGAAGAGAGATGCACTGTTACATAAAACCCACATTTATGACTTGCTTGAAAATGCAAAAGATCTGTTAACCATGTTCTGCATGGAGACAATATTTTGGCATTGCGTAAATGCTGCCTCTTTTTTAAAAAGGACTTAAATAAATCCTTTTGCTACATAGTGACTGAAGCTATTTGGTGTCCATAGTGTCTTGCTTGCCTGAGCCCCTTCTGTGCATTACTTCTTTTTTTTTTTTTTTTAATTTTTTTAAATGTTTACTTCTGAGAGAGAGAGACAGAGCACAAGCAGGGGAGAAGCAGAGAGAGAGAGGGAGACACAGAATCCAAAGCAGCCTCCAGGCTCTGGGCTGTCAAAGCAAAGCCCAACATGGGGTCTGAATCATGAACCATGAGATCATGACCTGAGCCCAAGTCAGATGCTCAACTAACTGAACCACCCAGGTGCCTCTACTCTATATTACTGCTTAATGCCGAAGCCAAATACCAGTTGTCAGCTCTCACTGTATTTGAACTGGTAGTTTTCTTATACTTAGAAGCTTCAATCATTTATGTTACTTGCCTATTCTCTATGAGCATTTAAGCTTTACATCCTTGGTGCAGGGTGATTAGATTTGTCCCTAAATCCCTGGCTCAGGTAGGCCTGAAATTCCACCATTACTACTCATCACTTTGCGTGAGCTGATTCCTCAGGTGATTCTCCATTAAAACCATTGCAGATGCTTCTGAGAAAGTGGAAGATAGTATTACTTTCCTAATATTTCATTAGTAAAAAGTTAATCAGATTACTGTGCCTACTTGTGTCCAAGAAGAGGCATTTCTCCCATGAGGAGTGGGATTCGGTGGCAGTGTACCAGGTAGAATTTCTAGGGCAGGCCATTGAATAATTCTGCATCTATTTTAAAAGAAAGTGTCTCCAAGTAAATGCTATAGGAGGCAGACCTGGAGACATAGGGAATCACTTATAGCGTGAGAAGTATCAAGGTACTGGGCTGTAGGGAACCCAAAGAATAACAGCCCTCTTCCTTATACAAATTCACAACGGGTGAGAGGCAGGCACAGAAGTTGGACAAGGAGAGATCCAAACTGTCATCTTTTTAATGATTAAAGGTGGAGTAAAGAAGGAGGCTTAAGGGCGCCTGGGTGGCGAAGTCGGTTAAGCGTCCGACTTCAGCCAGGTCACGATCTCGCGGTCCGTGAGTTCGAGCCCCGCGTCAGGCTCTGGGCTGATGGCTCGGAGCCTGGAGCCTGTTTCCGATTCTGTGTCTCCCTCTCTCTCTGCCCCTCCCCCGTTCATGCTCTGTCTCTCTCTGTCCCAAAAATAAATAAAAACGTAAAAAAAAAAAAAAAAAAGAAGGAGGCTTAAATGTGGAACCACATGGGCTATAAACACTCTGCTAAATTGAATCTCACCTCTCCCCTCTAAATCACAGGTCTTGCCCCCAGGTGAAACCCCTTACTTTTGGCCCCAAATAAATAGATGCATCCTTCTGCAGACAGGTGAGTCCGGAAAAGAGAAGAATGGCCTGAACCATGTATGCCCATTTTTTCTTCTCAACTCATAGTTAATATAGCACTCCTTTGGGAATGGGTTCACTAGTGGTCAATAGATGAGGTGCATGGGAAAAAAATCACAGGGGTTGGTCTATCTGCAATCCCATCCGTGGATTTACTAGAGTATGGAATAAGTCTCCCTCCAACAATAACCTGCAGGCTGAGTAGTGATGGACCCACAGAAATACATTCTTTTCCATCTGAACAGATGGAGCATTTCCTCTTGGGAAATGGAAGCCCAGGTCTCTGATCCAAGTAGGGTTCTAGAAGAGGGAGGGTAGGCATGTGTAGCCATGAGATTAAGAAATTTCAGATGGAAAGGCAGACTTGGGACATAAATAGGACATCCAGTGTCTCAATGGGTATAGGCCACAGAAATAATAAGAAAGATCCAGTGAGTTCTGAGGGCATGGAGCAGCAGGAGGAACTTGAAGAAACTTCTTGTTGAGAACTTACAGTCTCTGAGGAGCCGTTAACAGGATTTGGACAATATTTGTTTTTATAACCCCCCATAATGGACATAGTGCTCTATTTTTTACTTAGTAGGTACTCACTAAAATGTTGGATAGATTGAATTAAAGAGAATCTTCTAAAGATTACTAAAGTAAGGAAATGTATAGCAAAAAATAATAATCCACAGGCTTAACCCTTCTGAGGAATGTTTGCATTTTAAAAGAGGACTTTGTTATACCAAATTCATCTGTAACTGATAGAATATACAGAACATATTTGGACCAAAAACTCTTGGGAGAGGCTCTAATTCCTCCCCAACATACATATATTACCCAGAAGTCCAAGGTTAGGAGTTTAGTACTCCACTTAATCAGATCCCTACCACAGTCTGAATTTTATGGTTTCTTCTAAGGAATGCCATTCGTTCTCTTATTTTTGCCATTGGTTTGCATATAAATATCTATAGCTCTCAGGAATTAGAAATACATATTTATGACAGCGATTCCTACCTGAAGAATTTTTTAGGAAATTTAATGTTTATTATAATAGAGACAAAAAGTTGAGCCATCACCACTCAAAAACCCAAATCTTCTCACATAAATTATGGAATCCATAATAACTACCTTATATGGTGATTGTAAAGCCAATGGAGTGTGATGCAGTAAGGATGGATTTCATATTTATTTTGCCTTTTGTATCAAGTAGGTGGAGAGTTGCTGATGTCAGGAAAGTCCCTAATTGAGAATCACAGTGCATGGGGTTCTGATGAATGACAACTGCCTCAACCAGGACCAATGACCACACGGGTTTCCACTTCATGACCAGGGTCACTGGGGAGACATTTCTCTTTGGATCAGCTTATTGTAAATATTAGGTTTCAGCCTCTAAGCATATATTGCTGGTTTTCAGTTACTTGGAGCTTTAGAACATCTGCTTTTTCATAGCAAAAAAAAAAAAAAGTAATGAAGAAGAGGAAAGAAAAAAGAAATCTCTTAAGGAAGTGTTTCAAAGTCGAGCTGATAGATTTGGCAGTTCTCATTTGTGGCAGGAGTAACAGGCATCACAGGGGCAGTGTGACTTCAATATTAAAGAATAAACACTTTAACATTATTAAATACATCATAGGTTTTATAGCAAACTTCATAATAAAGTTAGATGTTTCAGTATCAAAAAGGCACACACATTGCTTTAATGGTATCTACATGTTATGGATCGTAACAGCCTGTTATGACATCATCTGTTAGGAATTTACTATGAATACTTGGAGGGAGAGTAGTTCAAACAAGCTCCTTCTAATAAGATGCCACAGAGTGTAACTATATCTAATGACAATTGGTCAATTATGAATAAAGCATTTTCAAAGAGAACCGTTGCTTTAAGCCCTATTAAAACGTTAATGAGGCTTAGCAGAAGTCTCCATTTCTTGCCTGCTGTTCTCTCATCTGAAAAGCCACACTCTTATGTGACTCTCCCTAGCTCCCAGGGACTACACAGTTCAGAAGGCAGTTGGGGATAATTTTGATTGCAGACAAGGTTTTCAGTTCAGCAGCAGACCCAACTTTGGGGTTGATGCTTGGGGGCTAGTGTGATTCAAATGGACTATAAGTTTTTAAGCTCCTTCCTTGCCTGATTCATCCTGTTTGTCTCTCTATGGGAAGCATCTGATGGAAATGAAATCCACTGACCTGAAGCTCTGAAAAGAAAAATTTCTTGGCTGGTGACAGATAAATTGGCTGCCCTCAGAAAGAAGTATTTTCTATATTTCTGGAGATGGTGTGGCATGTCAAACTTGCTGCCCTTGGGTAAATGCCAACCCACAGATTTGTTTCACAGGTGCTCTGCCTAAAAGATATGGATTTAAATGCCTTTGGGTGGGACACACCTTCTCCAGTTTACAGCAAGCTTCACAATGTCCTATTGCCATAGACCAGGCACATCGCATTTTACCTATTACCTGACTCTAAAAAAATGAGAATTGTGAGTTCTAGTTCATTCCTGCTCGCTTCACCCTTGATTTGACTTGATGTCTCTCACTTATGCCTCCCACAGCTGGGCTTTGTTCCTCACAAAATGTTTTTGGTGAAACCAGAGTCATAAAGACAGGATTAAGAGCAAAGTCTGAGGAGTCCCAGAATCTAAGAGTTTGCAGAAAGACGTAAGAGTTAGGGATACTTCACCTGCAGATGAGTAGTAGGAGACAGGGGAGAAACCATGGACAAGTCAGCCCTAGAAGGAATAGAGCAGAGACAGAAAGTCAAGTGTTCTGATTCCTCATCCTAGCATGTTGCACCCACTATCCCACACAGCTGGCCTGAACAATGTCTCCTTTGGCCCTTCCTCATATTCCCAGGATGTGTGTCTTTTTCAAAGTCGCCATCCACACTCACAGGATGGCACCAGCTGTGCAGCCCAGCCCCTCTTACACTATACTACTGTGTCTGATGAAATGAAAGTCAAGACCAGTGTGTTCACAGTAAGCCTGCTAAGTCTCAAAGAAAACTGCTTGTCTTCTGAGGGAAGAGAATTCAGGGCTGGAAACAGGTTAAAGTTTAAAACAAACCCCAGGAGTCAGTATTGCAGATGATTGAGGTTGTTTGAGTCCCAGACCCTTCTTGGTTCAGAGCATACTGAAACTTTCCTTCAGGAATGGCCTTGGGAGTGGAAAGAATGGTGTGGACTCTTTAAGCCATCTTGAGCCACCTCAGGAAGGCTTCCTTCAGCCGAAAATGGCCTTATAGCTAAACCTTCCCATCCCAACCAGGGAAAAATTATCTGAAATTTAGATAGTAGCTCACTCATGTGAGCTAAATATTGACCCCTTTGAGCATTGTGCATTATGAAAACATTCCTGGAAGAGGAGAGCTTCTAGACTGGCTGGTTCAATGAGCTTTCTTCATGAGTGGAAGGAAATGAGGGCATGGAGACCCTGAGCATTAGTGAGAGGCAGGAAAGCAGATGAAGGAAGTATTAGAAGAGAGACATTAGCTAATAGAGAAGCTAAAAATGAAAGTGTCAATAAAGGATATATCCAAAAGAAACCAGTGTTATCATATACATCTAGGAGCATCTTTGGGCAGGATTGCATGGCCAGGGGCACAAAACCTGCCCTGTCAGGGGTTGGCTCTGGCTTCTCACTCAATACTCTTAAAATTGTCAGCCCCCAAATTCTGCCAAAGTTTTCATCAAATACCTCCAGAAAGCTAGAAGAAAGTGTGTGTGTGTGTGTGTGTGTGTGTGTGTGTGTGTATCTCCATCCCAAGTACTAGCTCAGTGACTGGTACATGAACTCAGTAAGCATTTGTTGAATAAATGAATCAAATATTTGTTGTGTGTACCTGTGCACCTATCTCTAGGGTGAGCCCTGTGGCCTGGTCTCTGGAGCACTTGACCAAGGCTGTGATGTCTATGAAATAGGTTGTAATCCTAGGAGATACGGAGTGGAGTGCACCTGGAATCAGAACATCCCAGATTCCTCTGTCAAATAGTGACAAAAATAATACATATCTGCCTATCTCAGAAAGGTGCTATTTGACTCTGAAACAAGAGATTGTATGTAAAAGTATCGACAACTTGAATGTATTATTGAACACATAGAGAAAAGTGTTACTTTATTTTTTCTTGTCTGCACTTTGTGGGGATTATCCATAGATGAAGACTTTTTTCCCCCTTACCTCAGGTAGAACAGGGTATTATAACTCATCCATTTGAACCTTCCCTGGTCCACATCACTTAGAAGTCAGATGGGATTCTGAAGAGGAATTGAAAGGGAGAGCAGGTTGCTCAGTAAAGTTGTAGTGACATCATAGGTGGAGGTATGAAATGACATGCAATTTTCTTTTCTTTTCTTTTTTGATACTTTTTATGTTTATTTTTATTTTTGATAGAGAGACAGAGTATGAGCAGGGAGGGCCAGAGAAAGAGGGAGACAGAATCTGAAGCAGGCTCCAGGCTCGCAGCTGTCAGCACAGAGCCTGACGTGGGGCTCAAGCTCACGAACGGTGAGATCATGACCTGAGCTGAACTCAGACGCTCAACCAACTGAGCCACCCAGGTGCCCCATGATATGCAATTTTCTAGAGGTCACAGAGGGCCCCTGCGTTGCAGCTTCCTTTGACTCTGTAATGTAATGAGAGGCCATGATTTAAAAAAAGAGAGAGAAAACCAACATGGTGGACATGCTACCTGTGGAAGCTGACTGCCTCTTTTGTTTTCTGAGAATGAAAACAAGGCCTAGAGTAATTGAGATGCTGCTTGTTTTATAGCTTGAGCTTGGAGTTGTATAGACCCAAACCAAAATGATAGGGGAAGTGGCAAGGAGTAGACACAAGAATTGGTGTGTGTGTATGTGTTGGAAGGTGGGAGTGGGGGCATCATCAGTTAAACATTTAAGTTCAATAAAACACAGATGAGAATTGCTCAAAGATGTGGGATATGTGAAGCGTTAAAAGATTATTAGTAGCAAAAATTGAGCAAGTTTGGGAAAGAGAGAATAAGCTGAAAACATTTTTGGATAATTTAGAATAAAATGAGCATATCTTGTTTGATTTTTCTTTTCACTTAGTTCATTTGCTGTGGTAGAATATTATATACTTTCAATGGAATTTTGTATTAGAAAAGTGTTGAGTGAATCAAAATTTCCACATGGGCCAGTACCTCATGCAGTAGGGCATTTATGGGGTGAGGGTCAGAAATATGTACCAAAAAAATGCATATTTCTTAGTTCACAGTTTTATCTTCCTCATCCTTTCTGTTATGGAGCTAGTGTTCTCTCAGATTTGGAATGCTTTCCTCACTTATGTACTTATTTATATATACACATATATAACATAAATTAATGAAACTTTCCAGACACATAATTCTAGGAATTTTTTAATGCGTTTGTTATTAGTCTTTTGATAAAAGTTTCTAATTAAGTCAGTGTGACACTCAGCCAAAAAACCAGAATTACTTCACAATATCCTCATATGTTCCTTTTTGTGCATTTTACCCTGAAAGCAAGACAAATCAGTTTCAGCTGCAATTAGAGGCATTTAGGTTAGCTGGGAGAAGAACTCCTAGACTCCAGGAGTCTGGCTGAATTGCCATGTGGGGAATTTAAAAATATTCATCTTTAGAGAATTCTAGAAAAAAGTAGAATAACCAGCCACACATAGGGTTGCCCCATTGCAAATAGTCATGTCTAGTAACATCGTCTCTACTTCACAAATTTTAATGGCCTTCAATCCTGTGTTACCACACTATCCCAAGACTTAGCTTAGACCGCATGACCAATTTTATGGAATAATATAGAAGACTTTGGGGGTATCTCTATAATCCCCAGCCCCCAGTCTGTGAAAACTGATTCCTCACCAGCGCTATGAAATGGGCCCTATAATTCATGTTGTACCATGGGGTCCTGCTGAGCTCCATCCACCGCCAACCACCCTGGTTAGGGCTGATTGGAGGGATTCATAACCCAATCTAAGAAGTACCAGCCACATTCTGTCTTCTGGAGAATGGCATTGGGACTCAGGGAGCAAAATAGCTGTGGTTAAGAACATGGACCCTGGAGCTAGATTTTCTGGATTTGAAATCCATATCTACTACTCATTTGTTATGTGAATTTGGACAAGTCACTTAATTTCTCTGCCTCAATTTTATTATCTGTAAAGTGGGGACAAACCTTAAATGTTAGGAGGATTAAATGAGTTAATACAACGTGCAGATTACTTAAGTCTGAAACATAAGGGATAGCTCTCTAAGGGATAGCTCATTTGTAATCTTGGAATGGTCATCTTCTGCCTTGGACCAAGGAGAAAAGCCAGTTTTCAGGACAAGATGAAAGAGGCAGAATGGAGAGAAAATGTAAAGCGGGAGACCAGAGAGGCAGACAGCTAGGTGTCTTGATTCTTCTAGTTTTCTAGTTCCTGGTTCTTGTCTCTCCTAAGACTGACCTTTTGGCCTGTTGATTTCCATGAGATACTCCTATGTCCCTATGAGAAATGTTGCTTTTTTGGCTTACACTATTTCCAGTGAATTTCCATTACTTGGAAAGAAGGATCCTTGGCTATGTATATTCTTAGTTCCCCTTTAATGCAAATTTCCAAGAAACCAGAACAAAAAGAAGACTTCAAGGGAAAGTACTGCATGTTGTATTTCTTTTGGGGTCACTTCCTCTTCCTCAGAAGAGGAGATGCCACCATTTTGACCTGTTTTAATCTTTTAAAAACATTCCTTGCTCTCCATTAATAGCTTCTAAACTGAGGGACTCCTTTACCAACCAAAACTCACTTTTCTTCTACATAAAAATGACTTTAGAGTTGAGTGAGCCAAATTTCTCATCTTCTAACTCTGTTACATTTGGCAGTCCAAATAATAGTGTCCTCTTCCTTCGTCTCAGATGGTAGAAGAGCTCAGGCAGCAGTGGGATGCAAAGCTCACACAGTATTTGGTATTTTCCACTGCCAAATCCAAGTCCTCAGACTCAACCTGCTAAATCCTTTGACTTCAGTCATGAAAAATGACACACATTACCATGCCTCATAACACATCTTCTAAAACCTTTCCAAATAACCAGCCAGCGGGCAGCATTGCCAGCCTCACCACAGACACCATCATTTTTTCCCTTCCCTGTCTGGCTCTGAGTTTTTGGAACAGAGGTGAAACTTAACCTTCCCAAACAAAGACCGTTTACTAGGCAACTTAGGGCAAGTAAAAGTTAGCTCACACACCTTAAGGTGCCTTGGAGCTGTTTGCAGATCTCATCCAAGTTTGGGTCTTTTTTTTTCCCTCAGAAACCTTTTTCTCTAAGAACCCACAATCGCTTACCACTGAATGAAGGAACTACACTTATTATAAGAGTAAAATATTTAAAACCTCTTTCAGGGATGGTCAGACACCCTCATAAATCATGTTCTCCCCACTGGTGAGTTTGGGATGGGAAGGTCATGTGTTGACACATTAAGAAGCCATCGGGGTGCTGTGGTTTCACAGCTAGGAGGGAAACTTGAGCTTGTTGAAGTTGGAGCTTACTTGTATTTTTATTTATTGAATTAATGAAATCTTGGCAACAAACTGTGTTTTACTTTAGGCAGAATGTGATTTTTTTTTCTTTGCCCCCACCTACTTTGTCTCCCTACCTGCCCCTCCCAAATATGCATTTTTATAAATGTTTCAAACACTAGGAAAGTTTCCTGGGCAGCCAAACTGAACCTTAATAAAGTCAAGATGAACCAATCAATATGTGGAGATGTGGCTTCCATTAAAATTGACATTTGGGTGTTAGAAGAAGAAGAAAGAAGCAGCATGAAAGTAAATTATTTTGAATGTGTTTACAAGGCTGCTGGATTCTAAGTGTTTGCACATTTATCAATCCATTCATCAGCCTTACTGATAGTTTTCAAAAACCATAGATCATCAGAATCTCATATTTCCTCACTTTTGGTGAAGGCTTTCCCATTCTTACCATGAATGTGAGTGTGTGTGTGTGTGCGCGCACACACGTGTGCATGCACACGCACATGTGTACACCAGTGATTAAACAACAACAAAAATTATCATGATGGTTTAATGCAGAAGTTTTCAGTTCTAGCTATAACCTAATCATCTGGGGATACTTTGGAAGCCTCCTAGGCATCTGTAGTTCTTAAAAGGTCTCCACTGTATCATTTATGGTCCCAACAGGAAATCAATGGCACATTCAAATTGGGTAACCTGAAGAAAGTTTAATAAAGTTACTCTTTACAAAGGTGCCAGGAGGGTGGAGGGAAACCAAAGGTGATAGTACAGTACCCTGGGCCTAGGAGCAGTGGAGTGCTGCTATCACCTTAGTCTCAAGGAGGAAAGGGTAGAAGCAGTCATCAGAACCCAGAGAGAGAGGAGCCCAGTAGAGAAGGTCACCTGACAGGAGCAGTGACCTTCAGGCAAGGGATGCAGCTAACTCTTGATAATCCCACAGGAGTCAGCCACAGAAGGAACTTCAACCACATTCTCCTCCGCCGCCCCCCCCCCCCCACCTACTGCTGGTGCTCTTCATTTCCTGAACCCAGCTAGAAGCCAAAAGCTGAGGGAGTGGTCCATAAAGATCAGCTCTCCTCTACCCAGGAAGACACAGGGTGTAGGAGTATAGAGTGGATCTGGGGGACAAATGGGAGTTGCTCAGCCCATCAGGAGAGTCTCATGCAGTCAGATTTAATATCCTTTGGTCTTTAGTGGAATGGGCATTATGATAGAAATCAGAAGTTTCAGGTCTAGTTTTGGCTGTCTGTGACTTTGGGCAATGCATGCCACTTGTGTGAGGCTGTTTTCTCCATTGAAATACAGGGCATTGGACTAGTTCAGTGTTTTCCAGTGTGCTTTTGGTACTCTGCTCATACACTTCAGAGGCCTCGTGGGGTGGGAAGATGGAAAGAACAAATGATTGGTTCTAGCCTCATTCCCCATTACAGTACGTAGTAAGTAAATCAGTCACGTGCTAAATTTTTTTCAGGAGTGTGAAATTATTTCTCTTAGCTTACTGTATGCATTTCTAAGACAATGAGCATCTAGACTACTGTGTATGTTCACAAGGAAGAAATCGTGTGTGTGTGCGTGTGTGTGTGTGTGTACGAACATGAATGTACGTATCTTAGAGATGAGAAAGGAAAGTATTTTTAGAGTTGAGAAAAATGAGTTTTAAAGAAATCAACCTTACCTTACCTTATTTATTCTTAAGAGGCAAATATATGGTGGAGTCACCCTTCAAAATTACTTCTGTTTTGTTCCAAAAATAATGCCACCAAAGGATATGAAAACTGGGGAAAAAATTATACCTACATACATACAGACATACACACACTTTTACATACATATATATATGCGCATATATATGTGTGTATATATATATATATATACACACATACACATATATATATTGTGTGTATATATATATACACACATATTATATATATATATATATATATATAATATCTGGTTGCCTTTCCCCACATTTAAATATCTGCCTTCTGCAGACTGTCCTTACAAGGGTCCACTTCATCTTCTGATGTCTTTCAACAGAGTACAAAAGACAGACCATGTGACAGATGAGGAAAACTATTATTACTGAATTTATGTAACATTTGAAATAGCTTTTCATCCCCATTTTCCCCCAACCTATGAAAGAGAGTTTTATTTTAATAATAAGTAAAGATGCAGCTTTTGAGGGATGTATCCTGTCACCCAATGACTGCCAGGTTTTTCTCAATGGGAAATTGAGCTTTTGAAGACTCTTTTAGAGGTTCCTGTATTCACAGTTCAGAGAAGAGAGAGGTCACTGAGGAGGAACAGTCACAGAGGCTGTGGGACTTCAGGGGGTCTTGCAGGATGTGGATGAGAATTTTCACATCCATTTTGTATAAAGTTCTATAAGCTCGATTCTTATCTCTCTAAGGAAAAACAAATATAACCTCAGAAGTGTAGTGTTCAGTGTAGTTGTTTCTGCCCACAGATCCTGTCCCCATGCTTTAATAAAACTACCTTTTTGCATCAAAAAAGAAAGAAAAAAAGAAAGAGAAAAGATAGTGTTTAGAAGGTATTTTCTTGTGTCTTTTAAATGACTGAACCCAAAATACCTCACTCAGAAAATATTTATACATTAATAAATATGTACCATGCTAGATGATAAGTGATGGGGGATAATGGTGAAAAAATATATTTAATTAAAAACAATGGCCATTAAAGCAGTGAGATAATTGGCATAATGTGAACTTCATATAAAGAAAAATGGGAGTAGAAAATAAATTCTTATTTTTGCTTGGAATAATAAATGAGGGACATTTTCATTGTAAAGAATACTTTGAGCTGAGACTTGAAAGGTGAATAAGATTTTCCCTGATAGACAATGAATAAGGGCATTTAAAGCAGAAGGAATTGTATATGTAAAGGCACAGAGGTATGAAATGGGACAGATGTTGTAATGAATAGCAGTTCAATATGTCTATATTATAGGATACAGGTAGAGAAGCAGTAGAGGCAAAGCTGGGTTGGTAGGTGGCAGTCACATCATGATGTGTTTTAATTGGCAACTTGAGGACTGTGTATTTCACCCTGTGCTTTCCATGATTTTCAAACTATATGCCCATAGACATACACATGCTGGGTGTCTACGTGACATTATGCTAAACACAGCACATTTTCCCAAAGTACCAGTTCTACTGGAAATATTAGAGGAGGTTTTTTTTCTAATTTATTTATTCTTACACACAGAGATTGTTGTTACATATGTCTTCATTAAAGCTGGGAGAGTAAAACACATTTATTTGTGGGGGTTAATAAGAAAGTTTCAGATTTTTGTGTTATGAATATCTCAGTAAGATTAGTGCTATAGTTGAATCATGGTAACCAGGGTAAGAAAAAATGGAACAGACCAATATCTGTTTGTTCACGGATGTGGATTGGAATTTCTTGGTGAACTGTAAAGACTGGAAGAGTTAAGTTCGTTCAGTTACAAAGTAGTAATTTTTAAAAATTTTGATGAAGAAAAAATGGCTTTTTACAAACCTAACTTCTCTCTGTTTGTATTTCATCAAATATTTTATCAACATGTAACTACTCTTAGTCCCACTGGGATGGCAATGACTTTCCTAATAATTCAGAAGACCCCAAAATTAAGAGAGAGGGCATTGTAAGCAATTTTTAGCGGTATTCTTTACGTACATTTGTAAAATATAATAATTTTTGAATTTATTTTCTTACCAGAAAGCAAAAGTTTGAGTCAAGGAAAAATATGTGAAACGAGAGAAATCTTAAGGAACTAGTATCACTGAGAATTATGAAAGACTCTGAAATGCTACTAAAGAAATTTGACAACAAAGAAATTAATAGCAATTTGAAAAGCATAACATACACTTGTATGATTCTTTAAAATTTTGATACATTTATTGTGAAGATAAACATTTGCATTAATCTTGAAATTCTTTAGGATAGGAGGTATCGGTTACAATATCAGGACAAAATAGCTCTTTATAAAATTTTTTTATGCTTTTTTATTTATTTTTGAGAGACAGAGACAGAGCGTGAGTGGGAGAGGGGCAGAGAGAGAGAGGGAGACACAGCATCTTAGTCAGGCTCCAGGCTCTGAGCTTTTAGCACAGAGCCTGATACGGGGCTTGAATTGTAAATTCAACAGTTTAACAGTATAATTTTTGTATACATAAGTGACAAGGGAAAGAACTACAGAAGAATTAGATTTTTTTTCCCCGTGAAATGGCAGATACTTAGTTTATTTCAAGTTGGGGTAAGTTAGAGCTATATATGCTCTCTGTGTTATTTTTTTTAAGTTTATTTTTTATTTATTTTTGAGAGAGAGATAGCAAGTGGGGGAAGGGCATAAAGGGAGGGAAACAATCCCAAGCAGGCTCAGCACATAGCCCAACATAGGGCTCATTGTGGGGCTCGAACTCAAAAAAATGTGAGACGTGGCCTGAGCCAAAACCAAGAGTCAGATGCTTAACTGACTGAGCCACCCAGGCACCCCTCTCTGTGCTGTTTTAAATCATGACTTTAAGACAGCAAAAAAACACACACTTCTCTCTCCACAGAAGAATCTGATTCATTTTTGACATAGAATTATTGGACTGTATCCGGAAAGTACTTACTTGAAAGGGAAATTTTGTGTGTGTGTGTGTGTGTGTGTGTGTGTGTGTGTGTGTGTGTGTTATCCTTTTTCATGGTTTGTATTTATGAGGTGTTTGTTTTGTATTGAACATTGTTTTCTTTTATCAAAATTTAATTTTTTTTCAAGAAGTTTAAGATTCAAAGAAAAATTGAGAGGAAGATACAGAGGTTTCTTATATGCTCCCTGATCCCACACGTCATAGCTTCTCCCATTATCAACATCTCCCACCATAATGGTACATTTATAACAACTGATGAACCAACGTGATATATGATTATCAGACAAGGTCCATAGTTTATATTAGGGTTCACTCTTGGTATTGTCTATTCTGTGGGTTTAATAAAATGTATGATGTTTATATTGATCATTATGGTATCATAGAGTAGTTTCACTGATCTAAAAATCCTCTGTGCTCTACCTATTCATCCCTCTCTCCCCTCAACCACTGGTAACCACTGGTTTTTTTACTTTCTCCATAGTTTTGCCTTTTCCAGTTTTTCGTGTAGTTGGAATCATATAGTATTCAGCCTTTACAGATTTTTTTTCACCTAATAATATGCATTTAAACTTCTTCCATATCTTTCCATGGCTTATAGTTCATATCTTTTTAGTGCATGTATAATATTTCATTTTCTACATGTACCACTATTTTTAAAAAAAAATTTAACGTTTATTCATTTTTTGGTAGAGAGAGACAGAGAGTGAGGGAGGGAAGGGCAAAGAGAGAGGGAGACACAGAATCTGAAGCAGACTCCAGGCTCTGAACTGACAGCACAGAGCCCAACATGGGGCTCGAATTCACGGACCATGAGATCATGACCTGAGCCGAAGTCAGATGCCTAACTGACTGAGCCACCCAGGTACCCCTAAATGTACCACTATTTATTCACCTACTCAAGGGCATTTTGCTTGCTTCACAGTTTGGCAGTCATGAATAAAGCCTCTATAAACATCTGTGAGCAGATTTTTGTGTGGACAGAATTTTTGGCTCCTTTGGATAAATCTCAAGGAATGCAGTGATTTCCAAGAACCCAAGTTGGAGGAAGGGATTGACTTCAAATAAACATAAAGATTTTGAGTGGTGAAAATAAATGTTCTATATCACAACTGTGGTAGTATTAACCCTACCTCATGTATTTGAAAACCTCACCAAATTATACATAGACCCCTGACCTCACATCATACACAAAAATTAATTCATATGATCAAAGACCTAGGTGTAAGACCTAAGACTGTAACTTTTAAAAGAAAACATAGTTATAAATCTTCATGATCTTGGATTAGGCAATGATTTCTGTGCTTTCCATGTTTCTATGCATGTACAAGGAAAGCACTGAAACAATAGAAAAGATAAATGAGATTTTAACAAAATTAAAAACTTTGTACTTAAAAAGACATATCAAAGAAGTGAAAAGACAATCCACAAAGTGGGAAAAAATACTTGTAAATTATATATCTTACGAACTCTAGTACCTAGATTATCTTAAGAATTCATACAATTCAACAATATAAACAAAATAATCTAATTTTTAAAGGGAAAAAGAATTTGAATAAATATTTCTCCAAAGGATATATACAAATGCTTAATAAGCACATGAAAAGATGCTCAACACCATAGTCATTAGTGAAATACAAATCAAAACCACAATGAGCTGCTGCTTCACACCCTCTAGGATAACTATAATCTAAAAGATAATAACAAAAATTGTTACTTTCATATACTGAAATTGAAACCCTCATAGACTGCTGGTGAGAATGTAAACTGCTTCAGGAAAACAGTCTGGAGGTTCCTCAAAGGGTTAAACATAGAGCTACTCTGTGACTAGGAGTTCTACTCTTGGGTGAAATTGAAAACAAGAGAATTGAAAATATGTTTACACAAGAACATGTACACAAATGTCCATAGCAGCATTATTCATAATAGCTCAAAGTGGAAAAAAAACCAAATATTCATTAGTTGATGAATGGATAAATAAAATGTGGTATATTCATACAACTATATAAGGAATAAAAAGGAATAAAGTACTGATACATACTATACTATGAATAAACTTTGAAAACATTATATTAAAGAAACCAGTCACAGAAGACCACATACCGTATGATTTCATTCATTGAAGTGTCCAGAATAGGCACTGTGGTTGCCAGGGCTTTAGAGGTTTGGGGGGGAAATGGTCATATCTAAGGGGAGCGACTGCTGTTGGTTATGGGTTTTATTGGAGAGGAGTGATGAAAATGTTCTAAATTTGTGCAAAGTTTATACAATTCTGTGAATATACTTAAAAATACTGAGTTGTACTCTCTCAATAGGTGCACTTTTTATATGTGAACTATATCCCAATAAAGCCATTATTTTTATAAGTATACACATAAAATTAGGGAACTTTGTTTCATGCATATAACCTTAATAAAGCAGAATATTTTTTTAAAAGAAGGAAACTGTCTTAATTTGATAAAAACTAACCCCCTAGCTGTCCATGTCATATATTGGGAGAAACTTTACACACATTCCCTTTAAGAATGAGGTAAGAATACCTGAATCCTCACTGCTGTTTATCATGTTACTAGAGAATCAAAGATCTCAAGAGAAGAGGAAAAAAAAAGAACAAGTGTATGAAGGAAGCCACGACACTGTTACTATATGTGGAGGATATCATTATCAACATAGAAAGCTCAAAAGAAGAAACAAAATAGTGGAATCTGTAAGATGTTGATAGATATAATTTCAACTTTTATAAAAATACCTATAGTATTAGTAATAATGAAATAGAAAACAAATATGATATCATTTGTAATAGCAACTAAAACTAGATCTTAAAAATATACATGACCTTTTGGATGAATAATATTCTCTTCTACAAAATATTAGCAAACTGCATTCTCTTCCACCAAATATTAGCAAACTGCATTCAACAGTACATTAAAAGAGTCATTCACCACAATAAAGTGGGATTGATTTGGGGGGGTGCAAGGAAGGTTCAACATCTGCAAAAATCATATGATCATCTCAAAATATGCAGTAAAGCATTTGACAAAATTCAGTATCTATTCATGATAAAAGCTTTTAACAAAGTGGATATATAAGGAACATATCTCAACATAATAAAGGCCATATATGAAAAACATCTTATATAGCTAACATCTTACTGGTGAAAAAGAGCTTTTCCTGTAGGATCAGGAACAAGACACTTTTATTCAACATAGTAGAAGTTCTAGCCACAGCAGTCAGACAAAAAGAAATTAAAGGTATCCATATTAGTAAAGAAGAAATAAAACTTCATTTGCAGATAACATGATACTATACATAGAAAGATTCCACTGAAGAACTACTAGAAATAATAAGTGAATTCAATAAAATTGCAGAATACAAAATACCCAGAAATCAGTAGTGTTTCCATACACTAATAACAAACTACCAGAGGGGCACCTGGGTGGCTCAGTCAGTTAGGTGGCTGACTTGGGCTCAGGTCATGATCTCATGTTCATGGGTTTGAGCCCTGTGTCGGGCTCTGTGCTGACAGCTCAGAGCCTGGAGCCTGCTTCAGAATCTGTGACTCCCCCTCTCTCTCTCTGCCCCTTCCCAGCTCATGCTCTGTCTCTGTCTCTCAAAAACTAAATGAACATTAAAAATATTTTTTTAAATAACAAAATACCAGAAAGAGAAATTAAGAAAACAATTCTGTTTAGAATTGCACCAAATAGAATAAAAGATCTAGAAATAAACTTAGCCAAAGTGGTGAAAGACCTGCACCCTGAAAACTATTAAACATTGAGGAAAGAAATTGAATATAATACAAACAAATGGGAAGGTACTCCATGCTAATGGATTGGAAGAATTATTGTTAAAATGTCCATATTATTCCAGACAATCTACAGATTCAATGCAATCTCTATCAAAATACTAACAGCATTTTTCACAAAACTTAGAGCAAATAATACTAAAATTTATATGAAACCACAAAAGTAGCAAAAGTAATCTTGAAAAATAAAGCTGGCAGTATCACAATTATAGATTTTAAGGTATACTATGAAAGTATAGTAATCAAAACAGTATGGCATAAAAACTTACACATAGATCAATGCGGCAGGACAGAGAGCCCAGAAATACACCCATGATTATATGGTCAATTAATCTATGACAAAGGAGGCAAAAATATAAAGTTGGAAAAAGTCTCTTCAACAAATGGTGCTAGAAGAACAGGACAGCTACATGGATAAAAATGAAACTGGACCACTTCATTACACCATACACCAAAATAAACTCAAATTAAATACAAATGTTATACTTGAAACCATAAAAATCCTAGAAAAGAACATACATGATAATTTTTCTGACATCAGCTGTAGCAACATTTTTCTAGGTATGTCTCCTAAGATAAGGGAAACAAAAGCAAAAATAAACTGTTGGACTACATAAAAATAAAAAGCTTTTGCACAGCAAGAGAAATCATCAACAAAACCAATAGGCAACCTAATGAATCGGGGAAGATATTTATACATAATATATCTGACATGAAGTTAATATCCAAAATATATAAAAAACTTCTATGATGCAACTCCAAGAAAATAATCGAATTAAGAAGCGGTCAGAGGGGGGCGCCTGGGTGGCGCAGTCGGTTAAGCGTCCGACTTCAGCCAGGTCACGATCTCGCGGTCCGTGAGTTCGAGCCCCGCGTCGGGCTCTGGGCTGATGGCTCAGAGCCTGGAGCCTGTTTCCGATTCTGTGTCTCCCTCTCTCTCTGCCCCTCCCCCGTTCATGCTCTGTCTCTCTCTGTCCCAAAAATAAATAAACGTTGAAAAAAAAAAAAATTTTAAAAGAAGCGGTCAGAGGACTTGAGCGAACATTTTTCCAAAGAAGATACACGGGTGGCCAACAGATACATGAAAAGATTCTCAACATCACTAATCATCAGGAAAATGTAAATCAACATACATTGAGATATAACCTCCCAACTGGCAGAATGGCTAAAATAAAAAAGATAGGAAGTAACAAGCATTGACAAGGATATGGAGAAAAAGAAACTGTTGTGCACTGTTGGTGGGAATGTAAATTGGTACAGTCACTATGGAAAGTAGTATGGAGGCTCCTCAAAAAATTAGAAATGCCACATGATCCAGTAATTCTGCTGGGTGGGTATTTACCCAAAGAAAATGAAAACACTCATTTGAAAAGATATTCACTCCATGTTTATTGCATCATTAGTTACAATAGCCAAGACACAAGCAACCTGTGTCCACTGATAGAGGAATGGATAAGGAAGATGTGGGGGGTGTGTACATATGCCCACAATAGAATATTATGCAGCCCTAAAAAGGATAAGATCATGCTATTTCTGACCACATGGATGAACCTAAAGAGTATTATGCTAAGTGAAGTCAGAATGATAAAGACAAATACCATAGGGGTTTCGCTCATATGTGGAATCTAAAGGAGAAAAATACAAATGAATAAAAAACAAAAAGTAGAATCAGACCTACAAATACAGAGAACAGCTGATGGTTGCCAGGGGGAGGGGTTGGGGATTGGACAAAATGGGTGAAGGAGAGTAAGAGATACAGGTTTCCAATTATGGAATGAATAATAAATGGGAATAAAAGGCACAGCATAAAGAATATAGTCAATGATGCTATAATGAGGGCAGATGGTAGCTTTACTTGTGGTGAACATAGCATAATGTATAAACTTGTCAAACCATTATGGTGTACACCTGAAACTAACATTGTGTGTCAAATAACTGAAAAAAAAATCATAGTTTAAAAGATTTATATACACACACACACACACACACACATACGTACACATACATACATACATACAAGAAAAAAGGATAATACATCAAGTGTACTTTATTGTAGGAATGCAAGGTTATTTTAACATTCAAAAGTCAGTCAATGTGAGCAAAGGAGAAGGGAAGGAAAAGTAAGATAAAAACAGAGAGGGAGGCAAACCATAAGAGACTCTTAAATACAGAGAAAAAATTGAGGGTTGCTGGAAGGGGAGGGAGGTGGGTTAAATGGGTGCCAGACATTAAGGAGAGCACTTTTCAGGATGAGCACTGGGTGTCATATGTAAGAGATAAATCACTGGGTTCTATTCTTGAAGCCAAGACTACACTGTATGTTAACTAACTTGAGTGTATGTGTATGTGTGTATGTGTATATATATATATACATATATATATATGTATATATATATAATTACATTGACATATATATATGTCAATATATAATTACACTGACATATATATATATGTCAATGTAATTAGTAATAGTAACAAACTAAAAGAGGGAAATAACATAATAAATGTAGGAAAAATTTTTGACAGAACTTAGCAACCACTCATAATAAAAACTCAGCAAATTAGAAAAGAACTTTCTAAAATATCATTTCATTCAAATTATTAGTATTTATTGCACATTTCTATGTAAAACTGAGCTTATACATTCTTTTATATGTTCATTAGCTTTATAGATTTTCTTTTCTATAAGTTACCTATGCAGTGTCTATTAGGGACTTAGTGTTTATCTTATCAAAGTTAATATGATCTAATAATATGTTGTAAAGACTGCTAATGTTTACCAGTATATCTGCTTCTACTCTTTTGTGGGCATACAGCTAAGCTACATTTTCCAGTCTCCTCACTACCATCCTTGCATCTAGGTAAGACCATGTGCCTGAGTCAAAGGAAAGTGAGCAAAAAAAATGTGTGTGCCACTTGCAGGCCTATCCCATGCAGTATCCCATGCAAACTTTGATGTAATAGCTGTCTGCCTGTCTTTACATTCTGATTGGTGTAAATCAAGGATTTTGAGGATAGATAATGGCAGATGGAAATAGCCTAGACCTTTGAGTTACTACTTATAGGAGAGCTATTCGGGAGACCTGCCCAACCAGGAACATCCACAATGGACTTTGTATAAATGAGAAATGAACTTTTATCTGAAGGCATGGAGATTTGGAGATATTTGTCACAGAAGTTAGCATTACTTATAAACTGCCTTGCACGGCTAAGTGTCTTTCTATTCCTGATATTTAATCTTATATGAATAAAATATATGTAAATGTTTTTCTCCTTCCCTTATTCATTCACTCAACACATTTTTTTTAGTGTTTTCTGTGTTCCAGGCACTGAGGTTACAGCAGTGAAAAATTGAGACAAAAATCTCTACTTTCATTGTGCCTATATCTTAGTGCAAAGAAGCTGACAGCAAATAATTAAATAAAGTTATAATCTCACATACAGTAAGTGCTATGGACAAAAATAAAGTAGTGAAATAAGGGATATCAGGATGAGGGTTATAATTTTAAATAGTGTTGCCTGTGAAGAGCTCACTGAGAAGTTATCATTTAAGCAAAGACTTAAAGGAGATGAGAGAGTTAGCCGTACAGGTGTCTGGAAGGAGAATAATCCAAGCAGGAGAAAAAAACAAACAAACAAAAACCCCAAGGTAGAAGCATGCCTGGCATGTTCAAAAACACATTCAAGGAACCCAGTGTAGCTTGAGCAGAATAAGACAGATCATAGGTAAAAAGTAAGGTGTGAGTGGCAGACCAGTAAGGTCTTCTGGCCATTGTGAGGATGTGAGCGTTTGCTCTGAGAGACCAGGGAACCCTTTGTTAAAGGTATGACATGGCAGACTGTGGCTTCTGTGATGACCATGTTCTGTAGATGTCAAAGGTGAATTCAGGGAGGTCAGTTAGAGACCACTGCAATCATGGAAGTGATTAATGATGGGGATTGGGACCAGGGGAATTGCAGTGTAAGTGGTGAGAAGCAGTCAGATTGTAGATGTATTTTGAAGATAAGAGCCAGCAGGATTTCCTGCTCAGAGGTGGGGATAAGAAAAAAAGAAGACTGAGCAACTGGAAGAATGGAACTGTCATTTTTTGAGATGGGGAAGGTGTGCATGTATGAGAAGATCAGGAGTTCCATTTGGGACGTGAAAGTATGTGATGTTTATTAGATTTCCAAGTGGAGATGTCAGGTAGGCATTTGGATATATGAGTCTGGAGTTCAGGGGAGAAAACTAAGCTGGAGATGTACATTTCCAAGGAGTCAGCACTTTCTGGTGTTTGGAGCCATAATTCAGGATGAGATCACCAAGGGAATAAGCAGAGATAGGGAAGAAGATAAAGGACTGAGCCTCTTGGGCTTTACAGCTCACAGTTCATGTGTTAATTTCCCCCTATTCTAAGAGGTATGCTATGCTTTTAGTCCACAGAAGCTGGTACAGTGCACTGTACAGTATGCTCTGGGGACCGTATCAGGAACCCCTTCAAGCCAACTCCTGCTCTAGAGTCTTCACTAAATCAAGAGTATTTGCAAAGGTGTGGCTTTATGTGTTGTATTTCCTTTGCTACTTATCATATTTTGCAGACCCTTTGATTTATATTGACTTAAAAAAAAAGGGATGCAAGTATTGGCACTGGGGCCTGCAACAAGGAAACAAAGGAAGGGTGTCATTCTGGGTGTTAGAGGCAAATTTTGTGGTCACTACAGGTGCCTCCATTGAAGTGATTGAGGAAAGAAGATAAAAGTTAGCAAGCAAAAGTAAAAACCCTTTGATATTTAGAAATGTGCTATAAATATTGCAGCTTGTGGGGATTGTCCAATAACTGTAATCAACAGTGGCTCAAAGAAACTCTGGGAGGACACATTTGTGACCTCCAGACACATAAAGAGCAAAGAGCAGTGATGGCCAAGAAAGAGTTACCGTAGGGATTACATATAGCCGATTTAGCTTGTGCTACCTATTCTAAAATCACAGAGTACCTCTTCTCCCACACCAAGTAGGGTGTTAAAACATGTGCTTATTATATTGATGACAAATTATGTTACCTGTTTGCCTTTGATTTTGTTACATTTTCTAACATACAAATATTTTACATTTTATTAATCAAATCCATAGATTAAAAAATTTTTTTTCATTGGCTTTAAAATATTTCTAAGTCCACTTCTAGTTTTACAATATTTCTTCTAGCTTTAAAATATTTCTAAGTCCACTTTACTTCTAGTTTTTAAAATAATCTATAAATACATGTTTGTTATGAAAAATTCAGACCTACTGAAATACACATAATGTTATGATTTCTCCTCACATTTTTCTCCCAAAGGTTACCAGTGTTTGCATTTAATGATATATATCCTTTTTTGCTTCTTTTCTGTGCACTTACCTAAGTGTGAATATGTAAAGGGTTTGTTTTGTACATAAATGTAATTATACTAAAATAAGTAGTGCCCATTTTTAAGGATAGATTAAATTTGTGAATGCTTATTTCGAATATATTGAATAAAATAAGACAAAACCTGTTTTTATTAACAAAAGAGAATAATTATTATTTTTAGTGATTGCATAATACTTCATATTCCATGAAATAGATACACCAGGAAGCAGAAAGTTTAGTTACGGTTTCATTGTTGCTTGTCAATGTTGAAAGAAGTTCTTGTATAGGTGAAGGTCTGCTGCTATGGAGGCCACATCCTGAACTCAGACTGTCCTATGCCATGTAGTGTCAACTCTACAGCTGGACCTCTTTTTATTGATGTCCTTTAGAATGACTGCTGACATGTTAGCCTTTGGAAGGGAGCTTCTCACCTCAGGGACAAGATTGCACATTCACATGCTCTGAAGGGGCTGTGGCTTCAACATACTCACTCGCCGCCTCTCACCCAGTTTCCTGTTCTCTCCCAAGACACTCAAAATTCACCTGAGGACTTTCTGGCTACTTGTTATTCTCAGTGCTGTCAGCATCTCTCTGAGTTTCAGGGTCTTGAGTGACCTAATTTTCTGAGGTGATGAACTCACGTGTCTGTGGCTAGGACTCTTGAATGGGGCTCGCCCTCTCTGACCCTGAAGAGCCCTGGGTCATGGTTGTAGTCCCCCACAGCACAGGGAAGTAGCAGAACAAACTCCAGTCTTAAATCCAAAGACCTGAACTACAATCCTGTTCTTCCCTGATTCACCGTGTCATCAGCAGCCTGGGCCATACATCTGGGTCTTACCGTCCTAAACTATAAAGCAGGGACTGCACTGTGAAAGCCCTCCCAGATTAAAAGGTCCATCATTCTTTGATTCAGTATCATATGGCACTTTACGTTATTTTTCAGGGCAGGTAAAGCAAGAAAAGGTGTTGCCAGAAAAAAAAATGGATTATCCTAAAAATACTGCTAGGGTGTCATTGTGCTCTGGTTCCAGGAGAAATTATTTAATGCCTTAAGGTATTCATTATATGTAATGAATTCTCTCCTAGGCATCCAAAATGATACTGATCAAGTATAAGCCTTGAGAGAGTGAGAAAATAGTCACTCAAAACATTTTCTGCATTCAGTGGCTCACATAAGGAACCTCAGTTGCAAAATTGTGTTAGACTTTGATGCACTTGGTGTGTCTGGAGTTGTGTGTATCTTTGTGTGTGGGTGCACATGTGGATATGTGTGTGCGTGTGTAGGTCTTGAGACGGGAGGAAACTGCCTTTAAAATAATCCAAAGAGGGGCGCCTGGGTGGCTCAGTCGGTTAAGCATCCGACTTCAGCCCGGGTCACGATCTCGCGGTCCGTGAGTTCGAGCCCCGCGTTGGGCTCTGGGCTGATGGCTCAGAGCCTGGAGCCTGCTTCTGATTCTGTGTCTCCCTCTCTCTCTGCCCCTCCCCCGTTCATGCTCTGTCTCTCTCTGTCCCAAAAATAAATAAACGTTAAAAAATAAATAAATAAATAAATAAATAAATAAATAAATAAAATAATCCAAAGAATTCATCAAATCCATCCAGACAGTGATGCCAGCCTCTGTGCTCTTCAGCACCATAAGTTGTGGTCCTAACTTCCTTGTGTCCTGTCCATAGGCAAAGCCTGCTTTGGCAATTAACTCTCCCACCACAGGAGGATGACCCAAAGTTATTTTCTTGGACACTGGATGTGAATGCTCCATTACAGAAAGGCTGGGGAGGAGTATTTTGCTTCATTTATTTCAGATAAATCTGGAAAATGTAGAGTTCAGTAAGTTTCTTTACTGCAGGATATCTGAGGGCCCCTAGCAAACTATATTCATTTTGTTATTCAGAAAGAGGTTATAGCGACATTTGCTAAATTTATACATATTTGGAAGTCTTTTGTTGAGGGAACCTTCAGTGTTTTGGGGACAAAAAGTGAAAATCAGTGCACTAAAGTTCCATGGGATGTATCCCTGGAGGCTCTGTATTTCTCGTCAGGATTAGAATCTTGAACTCAAACTTGAGAGAAAGTTTGGAAAATTCTCTTGGCCAGTAGAGGTTATCCTGGCTAAAATCTCACTGTATTAGGGGATTGCCTTTTCCAGCTGTAAGATCGGCCCTGCTTTTGTCACTGAAGATGCACATTGTCTGCCTTTTAAGGCATGCTGCACGCCTACTCCCATCCACCAGAAACCGTTCTTTATGTTTGCTTTGGGAGCAAACTCTAGTGGACAATGCTAAGTGCTTGCCTGTTAAATTCCAAGAGTCTTGACCCTCTCTTTTTTAAAAGTACAGGCGGAAGACAAACATTCTACCACTCTCCCAAGAGCTTACCCCTGCTCAGGGTCCCAAACTTTCTCTTAAGGATGCCTCCATTAACCCCAACTTTCTTGTATTACCCCCAAGTCCAATAAAGCTATTACAAAAGCAAAAATAATAATGACTAACTAAATAAAGTGGGTGTAAATACACATTTCTATAAGCAAATTAAAGCAAAACCTTTAAATTATCCCTTATAAATGCAAAAGCTGGATTTTCATTAATATTATTTCTGTACATATACTTCCATGGTTTCAAGAAACTTACAAATATACTTTAAGGCAAAAATGAATAGAAAAATTTTATCCCACTATCTTAAGTAAGAATCCAAAAACCTTAATGGCCTTAAAATTGTTATTCATAAGGAGTTGTTCATAGTTACTTGATCTGTTGTCCCAAGCTTCATATTTGAAATGATTTTGTAATTATCAGATTTACTATGAGCTGTTAGAGCTAAGGTTCAAGAAGCAAAGGGTACAAGTAAACAGAAGCATTAAAAAATACCTTATATCCCTCCAACTCTGAAGGAGACATTAAACGGGCCTTTGATGAACAATTGGGGACCCAACCAAAAGGCCCAATTTCAGTTTCAACAAGTCATCAAATATTATATGAGTCAATTACATAAACATTGGAATTTCCCCACATCTGATTCCAATAGCAGGAGAGCAGCCCAGGTTCACAATGGAGATTGCTCAATAGGCAATGCCGTTTTCCAGGTAATTAAAACTGTTTGTATAGGAGAGTAGATTTATCTTCTGAAACCATTTTAGCACTAGTGCTCTCCTGAGTGGTATCAGTTGACACACTGCATAATCTAGAACAGACTAATTGCCGCATGATTTCTAATTTTTCTGCAGCCATGTAAATGAGCTGAAGTCTGCACAGGTGGAGCCCATTAGAGTGAATGATTTTCCTCTCATGTTGTTATCTTCATTTGCCGTTGTCTTATCAACTCCAAGTAGGAAATCCGCTGTCATGAAAAGCAGGCAGGGGAACAATGTCTGGCTGAAAAGTCTTGTTTCATTATTTTTTAATTCATATAGTCCTACCTGCTTAATGCAGTTTTGTGATTAGCATGCTAGGCAGCCAGTAATGCGGTTTTATTTAAATAAGGAGGCAGGGCTTTAATTTAAACTAAGAAATCATCTCCATTTCTTATCAAGGAACAAGTATTCATGATTCAATAATACATGAATTTAATAATGCATAATGGTAGACTTCACAGGTACTAAATAGCAATACCAGAGTGGGTTAGTATGCTCCATGGGTCCTCATCTCCAAGTCTCGATCTGGTTTATCCACACCCCCTCCCTTTATCTCTTCCATGATTTCCTTTCAGCAAAAGAGTTGTGCCATTTGCCATATTCCTCTGATGCTGCCAAGAGCCCAACTTGCAGGCTGCATCTTCACTTTATGACCGTGTTTAATAGCTGTTAAACTGCTGGACTTTAGCCTTTGCAAGAATTCCCAAATTGGACTCAAGGGAGACTTGAAAGGATTGGGAGGGAGAGAATGGGGAAAGAAAAGTAAAGAACTTCATTCCCTACACTAATTGCTTTTTCCACTGAGGTGTCTCTTCATTGCCTGATTTTAGTGAGGGGAACAGTCTATAGTGCATTTGCAATATCCAGGGCCACATAATTTCTTTATTACTCTGCTTGTGTTTCACAGCCCACAGATACCTAAGCCTGGCATGGTGATGATAGTTCAACTCAGCGTTCCTTCGTTTTATTGTTCGTGTGACTCTCTTTGCCATGGGCTGCCCAGTGGATGGCATGCCAACCCTCCTGATCTTGAAAGGCAAATGTGTAAGGCATTTCAGCCTGCCCAACTGAATTACCTGAGTGGTTTGACCAAGAGGAAAGCCAAGTGGGAAATCAGATATACTTTGCTTTTCGTCATCCATTTATTTAGTTCTCATTTTACTTAATTGGGAAAATTAGATAAAGCTGGTTCACTCCATTCTCTACTTTTATCTGACCTTAGAGGGGTAAGCTTTTTGTTGTTTGTTTGTTTAAGAATTAGGAAAAATTTTATTTAGGGGAAAATCAAAATGCATGGGAGGAATCTTGTTGGCACAAGTACATGGGCACAAAATGTGCTAAGTTTGTAAGAATGATTAATTAAGCATTTAGAGAGAGTGCTCTTTCCCCCTCATATGCTACAAAATGTTTCTCAGTAAGCACAAATTTGTGTCATTGAGTGGCCTAAGTAAAACTACCTAGCTGGTTGCCATGAGTTTGTGTAACCAGATGTGTAATATCGTCAATCATACTATGGATTCACACTGTTTCAGTAAGTAAGTACTAATACCACTAAAAATACTACAACCTCCTTGTAAGCAGGATGGTATCTAAGACCTTATTTGTGTACCTCATCCACAAAAATATATACTGAGGCCTATTGTATATCAGTCATTGCTAGAAACATTGGGTATTAAAAAGATAAATAGAACACAGGTCCACCTTCAGGAAGGTCACAGTTTGTCAGGACAAATGGGAAGAGAAAAAATACACACAAATACTACACAATGGTGTATAGAGGCTTGTATATCCAGAGCACTGAAAGAGCGCAGAGAAGGAATACTCCCAAGAAGTAGGCACTGAGTAATTCCTCAAAAAAAGAGTTTGTGAAATTATAATTTCAAGGGTCTATTCCCTAAGGCATGATTGGATTGGTGGTGCTCCGAGTCAATAATTTTTTACTTTCTAGTCAGTTGTGCAGCCAGCAGTTAAATGGCTTTGACATATTTTATACTGTTCCTTTGGCCAAAATAGCTGAATAAACTGGGCGAAGAAAATCCCGGTAAGAGTAATTCTCAGTGTTTTTAAAATCCAGTTCACTCTTCCTTAGAGTTTATAGGTTTGTAAATATATGCATGAAAGGAGATTATTCCATGTTTACTTTTATGTCTTTATAATTTATATTCCACAAGAAGCCTTTAAGGTGAATTATAATAAACATACACATACACAAGCACACAAGCACTGAGGTAGTTAAAATAGAAATAAAAGGAGAAAACATAACTGATAGAGAAAAGGGGAGACTACACCAGGATCAAAGCATGAGATAATTATGATAACTAAGCTTGAAGGTTCCTGTAAATTGAATACACTTCTGTGTAAATACTTGAGGAAATGTAGTTCAAAGTATAGTTCTTTTCACTGGTCTTTTGCTCAATTTTCCTGCCTGGGTGAGATGGGGGAGGGGGCAGTAATAGTACAGAACCCCCATAAATCAACTCTAATCTCTAATGGCATTTTCCATGCAGACTTAGAGGTCATAGAATGAATTTTTCACCCTCAACAGAATTTTGCTCCCTATAATACTGCCACTTAAGAAGATTGTATCCAGGGAATTTTTCCCAGGGAGTCCAATGGGATGTCAAATTCATTATCCTGCACCCTGCTTGGAGCACTAATCCAGACTCCTTAGCTACAGAAACTTGCTTCACAGGTGGTTGCTGAAGTTAGAGTATTTTTCTTTATATTTAAAGTTAATCCAGTTCAGTATCAATAGCAAATCCTCTTAAAACATGTACATAGGAAGCCAAGCCAGTATTTTGACATTCCTGGCTGGGAACTATGCCATTAACACCTTCAATTAATCTCCATGCAAGGTCATTAGGCGGCCCAGATTCAGGACCATATGTTAAGATGTTATTAGTTTTCCTGCAAAGGGAGTGTTTGGCCAGTTACAACTGGAAACAGATGCCCACCAATAGGATCAGAAGGGAATAGTTGCCTTAGTTATGACAGCTCACATCTCATCTGTCAGCAGGATGGGGCAGGGAGTTCCCTAACTAATCACTGAAGTGGGGATTCAACAATTTTAGGCCCTATGTGAAGTTTATTACTATCAATTATGAACAACAGAAGAGAGAGAAAAGAATGAACCTTCATGGAAGAAACTAATCTGTTTATAAATTCACATCTTAAGAAACTATCTAATAGCACTATCTAGGTGTGAGACCTAGAAAAGCCTACCTAACTTTTCTGTTCTTCCTTTTTTCACCTGTAACAAATGGGAAGGAGAGAGTTGTAGGGTGCCAGAATAGGGCTTTATCAAATGAGATAGAGCATGGGAAACCTGTTTTGAAAAGTAAAAATTACTCTCTAAATTCAAGGTGTGCTCTGTTTTTATAACTGACAAATTAGAATTTTTGTGGAATAGCATATATTTGGGTATGATCCCATTGCAATAGTTTGGGCTACTGGCCAAATCCATTTAAAAAAATCTATTGTTGGGGCGCCTGGATGGCGCAGTTGGTTAAGCGTCCGACTTCAGCCAGGTCACGATCTCTCGGTCCGTGAGTTCGAGCCCCGCGTCGGGCTCTGGGCTGAGGGCTCAGAGCCTGGAGCCTGTTTCCGATTCTGTGTCTCCCTCTCTCTCTGCCCCTCCCCCGTTCATGCTCTGTCTCTCTCTGTCCCAAAAATAAAAACGTTGAAAAAAAAAATTTTAAAAAAATAAAAAAATCTATTGTTGGGATCAAGATCTCTTGATTATAAGCTACTTGTCTAAAATAACCACTGTTTGAGTTGTTTCCAAAGAATGATAGAGTTCTCTACAATGCTAAAGTGAATAGAAGAGAACTACACCCCAAACAGAGTGAGTACCCTAGAGTCTCAATGAGATCTACCAAATAGGAGTCTTTATCAAATGAGCCTACAGTACTCACTGAAAGGCTCTTAGAGGACTGGTTTTTAAAGTTGAGTGGGTGTGGGGGCACCTGGGTAGCTTAGTCAGTTAAGCGTCCAGCTCTTGATTTCGGCTCAGGTCATGATCTTGCAGTTCGTGAATTTGAGACCCATATCAGGCTCTGCACTGATAGTGCGGAGCCTGCTTAACATTCTTTCTCTCTGACTCTCCTCTGCTCTTGCTCTCTCACTCTCTCAAAATAAATAAATAAGCTTAAAAAAAAAAAAAAAAAAAAACTTGAGCGGGTGTGCATCAGAATCACCTAGAAGGGTTGTTAAAGCACAAATTCCTGGACTCCACCTCCCAAGCACTGTGTTCCCAGGTGAGGCTGATATCATGCTCTGGAGACCATGCTTCAAGATAGCACTATCTTATAGTCCTCTCCTTTTTTGTGAAAATTAGACAAATGTGGTTTTCAAAGGTGTTTCAGATTCCAGAGTCGCCCAAGGGGAATTCTCTTCTCCCACTTCAATGAGAGTAACTGCACTTTTATCAATTGCTTATGATAACCTGCACAGGAATGTATTTGATAAAGCCTGTTCTGTACCCATTGCAAATGAGTTTGAAAGCCAAGACACTGAGAGGATTTCTAAGAGCCCTTCAGACTCTGTTCTTCTGCAAACGTCTGTAACTTGGTGGCCCGGAAGAACCTTAAACATCTTTGTATCCTGATACCCTGATATTGTGCAGACTTAATTAATTAATCCCCAAATGAATCCCCAAATTACCAACTTGCCCCTGGTTTAAGAGTAGCTCAGTAGTAAAGTGGCTTCATAAGCCTAAAGCACCCAACACAACATCGTGTACCATTTCAACAACTTGAATGTGAACAATGTTCTCTGGAAGGAAATGACTCGCTTCCAGGAATGGAGCTGATGGTTTTCAAAATTTAGCCTCCACCGGCCTTTCCCCTGGTACTTAAAAGCTAATTAAGCATTTGCTGATTCAGGGTTTTCATGCATTTCCTCCTTATTATACTCCTTGGGTTTAGGTGCTGGATCTGCGTTCAGTAAACACCACCAAACCAATCCCTTTGGAATTGTCAATATCACCAGGTCACAGGAGGCATAAGAAACTTTTGGGGGTCAGGGAGGCTAAAGACCACAGCGGTAGATAGTTAGCAGGCAGTGGCCTGGTAGACTTCGGATGTCCTCCAGAGCATTGTTTAGGTATCTTAAGTCCTCATAGCCTTTCCCTGAGAAAATTGCTTAGTGGACTGAACGTTGGGAACTTGTTGAATAGTAATAAATGTTATTGATATCATTGTCCATCAAGTATTGGTGCCAAGCATTCCGCCAGTATTATGTATCATTTTCTTAAGAGGCATTTTCTCATACACGTTTTTCTGCTTTCTCCATAACACCCAAGGTAAACTTTCCAGCCTCCTCTCCGGTCCCCAGAAGAAACTGAAGGCCAGCATGGTTAACTCTAATTCCTGAGGCCTCTCAGCTAGAAGAAGCATGTATAGTTGGGATTTGTTCAAGAATCAGCTCACCATAATGGTTATCAGTTTGCAGATGGCCCCACTGGTCCCTCCCCTCTGTACCAGTGATGGTCCCTTATCTCCTGGGAGTCTGAAGATTTACACTGTGAAGACTGGCAGCCATAGTTCACATTTTGAAATCACTCCTCCAGTGTTCTCTTAGCCTTGTCCTAATTTTTTTCAGACTTCAGGCCCAGGGTCCTGCAGCTGTGCTGAGCTATGGCAGCCTTTCCAAGTGAGTCCAGCTGGACCTCGTCTGCTAGACTGATGCCCAGCAAAGGCATAGCTCTTCATAGTCTACGGCACTCAGAAGCAGGAATCAATTAACTTTTAGGACAGGAAAAATAGATCACTTGGATTGCTGAAGCACGGATAGCTTCTGTAGCAGCTAAGAGAAACGAGTCTGGAAAGTGAACTGCTGTCTCCACAGTTCAGGAGCACAGCGGGTTTGTGGAGTAGAGAGTGCTCTAGTGACCAAGGCCTGGGATGTTTATCGACAGACCTGGCCCATGCAGAATGCCATCCAGAACATGGGGCATTGTTCATAATGATTGAAGAAGATGAGCTAGAACACATCCAAGGATACCTCTTTGATTCTTGGGGTAATTCCCTAATGATATTAAAAATACAAAAGAATGCTCATTGTGAGCTGGCCCTGTATATTCTTAAGATACCTCTAATACTCTTGGGGGAGCAAAAGAGAAAACTATATAGAAAAACTTGTGTTGTTCCATGAAAAAAAACAAAAAGCACCCTGTGACTTCATTTTAAATTAGTTGTGAATCATGTTCAATCTATAAAGTAGATGGTGTGAGCAGTGTCCACTAGTGTGTTACTGAATATGCTAAAACCCCAATATAAACCTGGCGTTAGGCGCAGTAGTCAGAAGTGCCCTCACCCATCAAGATGCCATGCTGCTGTGCTGACATGTTCCACCATATATCATGAAGATGGATGTCACATTCCAGGTAACAGGGAAATCAAGGACCATTTACAAGTTTTGCTGTAAAACGTGGGATGCAGTACATGTTTCCATCTTGCCATAAATTCTCACAAGATGCTACTTTATTCTAAATGGTGGCCCCAACTCCCAGGATGGAAATTTTACATGATTTCCCAGTATTGAGCTTCCTGTACAGCATTGCCAGGCCAGGCAGCACTTTAAACAATTAAAAATGATCATAGATACGGACACCTGGGTGGCTCAGTTGGTTCAGCATCTGGCTTCGGCTCAGGTCATGAGTTCAAGCCCTGCGTCAGGCTCTGTGCTGACATCTCAGAGCCTGGAGCCTGCTTCAGATTCTGTGTCTCCCTCTCTCTCTGCCCCTCCCCTGCTCATACTCTGCCTCTCTTTCTCTCTCTCAAACATAAACATTAAAAAAATGATCATAGATAGCAGTGGAAAAATATCAGGTAGCTCTCCCAAGTGCAAATAGAGAAATATCTCTGAGATACAGTATTAAATGAAAAACACGTGGTTTAAATGTATGTAGGTATACTGTTTACATTTTCTTGAAGGCTACACACGAAATTCCCACCAGTAGTACCTTTGGGAAGAAGAACTAGAGGTAGAGGACAGAACAGAGAAGGGAGGCTTCTATTTTTCATTTCACATATTTTCATAGATTTTCAACATTTTGCCACATGTGTATATTATTTTTACTGTCAAAATTTTTATAAGAACTGCTGTATCTACTTATCAGCAATTCATAATAGAAAGATATTTTCAAACAAAAAAGCAGGAAGGGATTGTAGTCTTATAATGAAGGATTGCCCATCCAATTAGGTTTTAATTAGCTGAAACAAAATAGAAAATGAACAAACATAAATGAATAGCTCTTTTCCCTAACACAGTTATCTTGATAATTGTTTGCATAGCTCCAAATATCTGCTCTAAGGTGGCAGTGAGTTTGCGGCCTGTCTGGATGTTGACATTGGTGATAGATGTGGGTAGCAGTGCTGGGATATAATTTCTATCTGCTAGCATTGCCCTGAGAGAAAGAGTTGGCCCCTCCAGAGGTGGTGCCTTACCAGGGGTTCTCCTGAGAAGGACAGTTGCCCTCCTGTCTGTTTAGTAAGACACTGCACCTTCCTTAACACATAATTAACTGGGGTGGGATCATGTGTATGCATGTGTGTGTGCCTGCTCATTTCAGGAAAATCCTGCCTGAAGAAGGAGCATCAAAGGATGACAAGGGATATGGAGATGCAGAATCAGAGATAAAAGGGACAAAATTTTACTAGCAATCACGGCAAATATCTAACTTGCATAAGTGAAGCCAATTACTGTATTATTGCCTCCTTTTGCACTGTGCACAGTAGGGATGTCACTGGATAATGGTTTGCATGTAGAGTTAATCACTTTGATGCATTTCTGACTGATCCCAGCAAATTATGTTTTGGTTCCACTATATTAAACACAAGAGCCGGGGATTATCATTAATAAATCTAAGGCACAGCATGCATAAATCTTGAATAAATCAAATATCAATTACATAGGCAGTATCTGCTGACATCTGCTTTCATCAAATAATATATTTGAAATAGGTGTTATCCCAATTTGTTGAAGTCAAAGGGATCTTCGTTCAGGGAGCACAGACCCTGAACCCCAAAGAGGAAAGCAGCTGAGCGGTTGCTGGGAGGGCCCCTCTGAGGCACTCAATTTTAATCTGTGAAGACTACATTTAGATGACACTGTGAGATCCAGAGGGAAAGCTATCGTGCTGAGGAAAGCGCTTCCAGCTATGTGCCATTTTCATCTAGGTATTTTTTAAGTGAGGCAGGCGAGATTGAGGGGAGAAAGGAAGGAAACTGCCTAAGAGTCTAGCTGTCAGGTATAAAAACAGGCTGTTGAGGGGATGAAGGAGGACAATGACAGTATAGGCTGGCAAAATCCCTCCAGAAGTGAGGAAAGAAGGAGCGTTCATGAACACGAAGACCCCTGAAAATGAGAGGTTATGAGGACAGCATGTAGGATTCACTTAGGGAGAAACAAAGATGAGAGGTGGGAGGAAGGTGTAGGAGCAGACATGGGCAAGATTCTAGGTGAGAAACTTAACTTCATCTCCTGTCCTAACTCCCACAACCTCCCATTTGGGGGAGCTGTTAGTATTTCTTCTTATCGCCTGAGGAAATTGATGGATGTGAAGTTAAATAACATGGCCAAAGCCATGCAACTCTCAAATGGCACAACAGGATTTAAGTTTGGATCTATTTGATTATGCCGCATGGCACTGGTGGTGGTGGTCACAGTGGCAGATGTGTGTGTTTGTATAGACAGGAAAAAAATGTGTGCACATGGGACAGGGGATAGAAAAGGGAGCATTGAAAATGTGTTTATTGGAAAAGGGTGTTATATGTATTTAAGTCATCCATCAACATAGAGGAGGGAGTGTCTCTACCATATCACATTCCTTCCATGTGGCCTTCTATCAGCAATGTAGAATCTCTGGTCTCCGTGGTGGTTTTTCATGGCTCCTTTGGGGCCTCCTCAGTGAAATTTCTAGGGTTAAACTCATTCTCAGGGAGGGTGGAGCTGAGTTAGGAAATGTTCTCTAGGGCACTGGCTCATCATGACAAGTAGCAGTGATTGCCTCATATATACTCTCCAGGCAAAGAAGGAGTCGAGAACCAGAAATGCAATAAGGTCGTGCACCTGAAAGAGTCCCGAGGCCTCTGCTAAGGGTGGAGATGGGGCTCCAGCGGGCCAGGTGGAACATTTCACACACTGCTTGTCTCAACCTGAATATGCTCACCTAACAACCCAAAATTGTTTTGTTTTATTTTGTTTTTTACTATTTCTTTGATCATGCATCAAAAGAAAGAAAACCAAAAAGCAGGCTCCCCAAACTGGGCTATCAGAGACCCCTTAAGTTTACATTTTCAAAGCAGATGTAGGTGGGAGTCCAGGCCATGTCTTTTTGGTCCGAGGATCCCATGAGATGATTTGGTGGAGGCACTTCAAGGAAGCTGAGCAGAAACAGCTCTCAGATTTCATTAAGCCACGGCTCCCCTGCATACCGAGCTATACCACATCAGACCTGCTGGGCCCCTCACCAGATATTTCCCCCTTTCTGCACTCTGCTTTCTATATCAGAACCTGCACTGGGATATTGAGAACAGTCGGTTGTCGACAGATAAGTAAAAACTGATGTGATGTCACCATAGAGATGAGCATATATTTTCAGAGTTGCAGACACACTTGTATGCATGCAATACACAGGTTTCTCCCACTATCCCAAAGTAGAGTGTCCCTATGAAACCTTTCCTAAGCTGAAATGGTGGAAAGCAAAGAAGCAGTTACCATTTCTTTAAAGTGAAAATCCTCTTCGGATTTTTTTCAGTTAGCGAAAACAGGTACCAAGGTAAGTCCTTCATGAAAGTGAAGTGGCAAAAAGAGAACTCTCAAAGAGCAGGAGAAACCTGTATTATGTATAGTTACATATACCGAGTCATTTAATTTAAAATATTTTTAGCATTCAAGCCTAGCTCTTAGGTTATTTTCCTTGGTCTCCTTAGGGATTGTGGGTTTTGTTTTGTTTTGTTTTGTTTTGTTTTGTTTTGTTTTTCCGTTGGGTTTTCTAATAAGAATCCTAGAGGATCACAAGAGCGTCTTCAATAGTGTATCTGCCTCTAATTGCTTAGAAGACATCATTTTGGTAAAGGAGGCTTTCAGGCTACAAAATTGTTTTCCAACAGTCATGCAAATCTGACCCAAACAGTACTATCAAATGTCAGTGAAAGAATAAGCTTAAGTCTATCTTCCTTTTGCTTCAGTGCCCCCCCCCCAAACACACATACATGCTACAAACATAGAAACACATGAGCTAATGGGAGGAGTGGGAAACCAGAAACCTTCCTCTTTATGGAGTCCACTCTCCATGTAGTTTTCTCTCTGCAGGTTTATTTTGCTCAGTTGGAGGTAACATCATGACCTGGGCCAATAGGAAGCCAAAAGAGAGTTCACTGGGGAAGCTAAAACTTTCTGGTCCAATTTGGAATAAGGTAGATTAACCTGGAAAAGAGTGTGGAAGAGTGGAGACATCTTTTGCACTAGCTCCATAATCCTGACCATGCTTCTCTGAGCTTAAAAAAAGAAAAACTGCATTCATTGGCTTTCTGTCGTAAAACTGCTTTTGCTTGTTCACTATTGAGGAAAATTAAGGCAGGTCCTGGAGTCTGGGGTTGCCAGCACCGGCAGGTAACAATCAGGAGCGCTGGAAAGGCAATTGAGGAAGCAGCAGGAAACTATCATGTATTGTTAAAATAATGCCTCAAATTTAAGGAGAAAAGAAAATGACAACAGTATAAGGATTAGAAAACACACAGGTATATTCTATGCCATGTGTGTTCATGTATGTGCATGTGCATGAGAGAAAGAGATTTTTACATAATCTGTGGTGGTTGATTTTAGCCACAGCCACAAGCAATAATCTAATCGAAAGACTACCTTTGGAGGGGTGGCTGGGTGGCTCATTCGGTTGAGTGTCTGACTTCTGCTCAGGTCATGATCTCCCGGTTTGTGGGCTTGAGCCCCACGTTGGGCTCTGTGCTGACAGCTCAAAGCCTGGAGACTGCCTCAGATTCTGTGTCTCCCCCTCTCTCTGTCCCTCCCCTGCTCACGCTCTGTCTCCCTCTCAAAAATAAACATAAAGAAAAGAAAGGAAAAGAAAAGAAAAGAAAAGAAAAGAAAAGAAAAGAAAAGAAAAGAAAAGAAAAGAAAAGAAAAGAAAAGACTACCTTTGGAGAAAATGGATTCTAAGGTCTCTATATAAATATTGCACCATGAGGCATTTGCCGTTTATAATAGGCCCTCCTGAGAAACTGACCCTTGGAATATAGAACTGAATGTGAATGGTTTGGAATATAGACTCTGTTGGCATTAAGGATGAGCCATCATGATGGTGCCCTTTGATGATGATTGCAATGTGCATAAAAATGGAAATTTAAATGACAGCATATATTTTTTTTAAATTACACTTTAGATTCAAAAGGATACACTGATGTAAAAATATACTGCAAATCTGAAAAGACAATTGACATAGAAGACTTATTCTTTCACTCAGCAAATATTGTAAGAAATATTTTCTGGCTGTTTACTTTCTCCCAGGCTGAGGCCTGAGGATGTAGAAGGTACTAGTTAGAAATACCATCATCCAAATAAGTGTATCAAGGTCAAATAACTAGGATGACACAAATCATGCATATTCCTGTACTTAGATGATGGGCAGGGCAAGAGCCAATGTAGAAGGTGTCTGTCTAGAGGCTTATTCTCAGCCTTCTGGTTTTGCCATCAACTAACTGTATGTGATTGTTGAACAGGCCACTTAACCTCAGCTTTTAGCAATCTTAATTGTAGGGGTTGGACTGTATGGTGCCAAGCTATCAATGATTTAGAAATCTTTTCTTAAGAAACCTACTGATTCTCATAAAACCGAGGAATACCAGTTAAAAATTTTTTTGAAAAGGGTGAAGCCACCACTAATTAAGGGGGCAGAGTTGGGCACGTTTTTTGTTGTTTACATCTGTGCCTTGTTACAAAAGTCTCCACGTCACTGTATGTTGTTATGTCTCTGTGCAACCCTGAGTGTTTGTCTGCTTTGGAGAGGTCACAGGATGGCCGTCCCGAAAACCTCTTTGATCCTCTATCACCATATCCAATCGGCCTGCCTTGTAGGGGAGAACTTAGGAGTGGAAAGAGTACAAACTCTATTGATGTGTAGATGTGCTTATTATTTAACCAAGATTCCCACACCCAGGTCTGTGTTTTACAATAATTTTCCTGGCAATTTTATTTTCAAATATTACTGGCATATTGCCACTTATCCCGATAGCAAAAGTCTCATTGTTTTAACACATAGTCAGCACAACAGTGCGCGCACACACACACACACACACACACAGAGTCCACATTTAAAATTTGTGTTTTCTTAGTGCTTTCCCCCTAGGCAGCACAGATTTCATTTCATCATCTTACCACAACCCTAGCAAGCTTTCAACACAACAGGGTCATTTAGGAATAATTATTATGAGCATGTGTGAATGAGCCAAGAGCTCTGGTGATATACACATGGTATAAGAATAAGAAAATTCACATTCCACCTACTCCCTTTACCTAATATATACTTAGAGTTCAGTGACATTTTTGCTATTTGAGCAGGAAGCAAATTGGATTCTTGGTTTCCTAAGAAATATTTACAGCAGAAATTCTACCCACCTCTCAGCATCTCAAGAAATCAACCTGAGAGCTTCCTTGGTCTCAGCTCCACTATACATAGAGCACGTGACTCACCAGTTCTTCCTTTCCAGTGCTCCCCGCTTCCACTGGTAACCCCTGAACAGTTTATTTCCAAAGCTTACTGAAGAATGCTGACCTTACTTACCTGTTTCCGGGACATCCCCTGGGAAGAAAACAAATTAGAAAAACAGAGCTGTGAGTTCATAGTCTTGGGTAGTTTCAAATGTAGCTAATTTTCTTCTAGGCCCTATGGGAGCTGGATGATTTTCTAACCATCCAGATTAAAACAAGAGTGCTACTAATTCAGCAGAGGCCTTGTAGCACCATTTCGTTTTGTGAAGATGCCATTTGTTAAGAGGCAGAACCCAGATAAATGGCACCTTGGCCCAACTAATTCAATAATAAATGGTATCCATATGTCCACTACATGGTGTGCTCTCTGAGTGTTATTATTTATTAAAGTTTTCCTGTAACAAAAGCATATGGACTGGATTCTCCAGTCAGGGAAGCATTCTTGGGGCATGTCCTTTGGCTATGAGAGAGTAGTTTGACCAGTGTGACTCTCGGCCTTCATTACCAACCCCTACAAAATATGGTCACCATTTAGTTGACATCCTTCACTCTGATGATTAAGAATGATGAGCTATGTAGAAAACTGGTGTTTCCACTTAACTTATTCATTCCAGGCAGTGTTTCCTGAAGCCTGAGCCAAAGGCCGTCTGCATCAAAATCATATGTGGGGACACACTTGTTAAAAACTTCAGATTCCTTGGCTCCATTCTAGATCTACCAAATTAGTATATCTGGAAAGGACCAAGAATCTGAATTTTTAAAGAATTCTGCCACATGATTCTTTATATTTGTTAAAGTTTGAGAAATCTCTTGTCAAATAAATGGACAAATTTGAGAACTTAAAGAAACAGTGGTCCTAGTTTAAAGAAAAATGACAAGAACAGGAGAATTATTGCATATGGAGTCTCACACTGTCATAAGTTTGCTACTCAAAGTGTGGTCCTTGGACTGGCTGTATCAGCATCAACTGGGGACCTATTAGAAATGTGGAGTCTTGGGCCCTATACCACAACTACTGATTCAGAATCTACGTGTAACCAGGTCCCCAGGAGATTCATGTGCACATTTAGATTTAGATTTTGAGAAGCATCATTTTAAGTGACTTACAGATCTTATTGTCATATTTGTTTTTTATTTAGAAGTCTCATCCCCCTCTTTCCTAGTTCCCTAAAACACAAGAAAATGGAACAGTGTCAAGCAGTAAGATGAATACAATGATTCAATCTAAGTAATTGGCTCCTTTATGACAAAGGGCTCCTTTATGGCAATCTATATAGAAAAGAGAGCCAAAGATGCTTTTGGCCTAGCACTTCACCTGCTGCTAGACTCAGTGGGCAGATGCTCCTGGAAGTTAGCAGAGTAACTTTAAAGTTAAAGTTCCACTGCAGCTTGATTTAAAGAAGAAGGTCTAACAGTAGAACCCTTTTAAGAGGGAATCAGTCGTTCTGAAAGGTAGTGAGTTTCTCATCCCTGGAAGAGTTCAATCCAAAGCTGGATAATCATTATAAATGAATACTTTGTGGAAGGGATACAAATCAACACAAGATTGGTGGTTAGTGTAGATGACTTTTACATTTGAGATTATTTGATTCAATACTCATTGCAACTTTATGTTCTAAATTTTAAATATATGTACATATATATACACACATACATATATGTGCCAATATGTTGTATGCAACTAAAGAGTATCTATGTTTAAATTTCTCTAAGATTGTTAATATGAAGAAATTCATTAATCAAGAAATCAATCTTTTGCTAGACCAAGGTTTAAGAACAAGATACAGTCTTTATATATCTCATGGACAAAAAAAATTATCAAACTCATTCTTAGATGCCATTATTTCAGGCTCCTTCCCCCATCTATTTATTCATTCACAAAAAAATTATTTGTTGACTTCCTGCAATGTGCTCTGGTATAGAGAGGACAGAGCCAAAATGTGGAATTTGCCAGTAATCCTGACACCTAGAAGTTGTGCGGCCATGGTACTTAATTTTTAAAGGGCTGCTTAGCCATTCTAGGTCTTTGGTTTGTCATTTATAAAATGAGTAGAATAGTAGAAGTTACCTCACAGGATCGTTGGGAAGATTAAGGAGTGAGAATATGTGAACCACTCAGAACGATGGCTGGCACATAGTAAATGCCAATAGTAAACACTATTTAAGTGTTAGTTTTCTTCCTCTTCCTCCTGCTGCTGCTTCTGCTTCTCCTTCTCCTACTCTTTCTTCTCCCTTCTCCCTTCCCCCTTCCTCCCCCTCTCCCCCTCCTTCTTCCTCCTTCTTCTTTCTCCCCCCCTCCTCCTTCTCCCTCTCTTCCTTCCTCTCCTCCTTCCTCTCCTTCTTTCTCTCCATCATCACCACCACCACCACTACCACCACCACCATCATCATCATCATCAGTACTATTCTTACTACAGGTCAAGGGAACATAAAAACAAATAGGACAGGACTGCTTTGCTCTAAAGTTTCACTGTAGCTAGAGAAAGTGTGTAGGTAAAGAGAAGAGGAGAAGAGACAATTGCTGTGATGAGGGATGGTGCCACCAGCTCTGGGAATGTCTGCAGAGGACTCCCAAGGGAGGATGAAGATTTTTGAGCTGGGTTTTGGCAACTGAGGGGGATCTTCCAGGTGGAGAAGGGAGAAAGCGGTTTCAAACTGAAGGAAGAGCCCTCTCTGGTTAGCAGTCCTGATGTTGTCTTCCTTAAATTGGTCTTACTCCCTTCCTTTTAGTTGAAACCTATTCTTTCTGCTCTGCCCTAGCTCTTGGCTGTCGCTCTCCTGGGGGCATCGTGGGGCACTTCAGAGCTTAGAGAGCAGAACCACATTCACAGGGAGGGTGGTGTCGCCAAGGGAGGAGGAGAGGCAGCAGTATTTTTCCAAGAAAGTAGTGAGGATGATTGCATTAGAAGGTGGGTAAGCTTCCTTCAAGAAAGCAGGTGGAAAAAAAGAAAACAAAACATTTTTCTTTCTCTGATGTCTGCACACCCAACTCCACCTTCATGAGCAAAGTGGCTTATCCTGGTCCTGCTGCCAGTCTTCCTGCCAAATATTCAGATCTCTCTGAAAATGATGCCATTTGGTAACTTTTCCTTGTCACCTGTGGTTCATACCATTTTAGTATGATAATACTATTAATAATAAACAGTTCACACTATTTACTCCAGTATATTGCCTATTCATCTCCATTTCTACTACTCATTTCATCACACCTTCCTTTGGAAAGCAAAAGCAAAGACCTTTCACTGGTTTTACTTACCTGAGGAGGCTCTTTTAGGAAAATGCTGCTTTTTATATCCCACATTTTGTTCCCAGCCTGACTCATCTAGGCGAGGGTGAAAAATGAGATCTTTAAAAAAAATTTTTTTAAACATTTATTTATTTTTGAGAGAGAGACAGAGTGTGAGTGGGGGAGGGGCAGAGAGAGAGGGAGACACAGATCTCCCTCAGGCTTCAGGCTCCAAGCTGTCAGCACAGAGCCTGATGCAGGGCTTGAACTCAGAAACTGTGAGATCATGACCTGAGCTGAAGTCGGACGCTTAACCAACTGAGCCACCCAGGTGCCTCAAAAATGAGATCTTTGGACCAGAGGAATTGTAGAAACAAGGGGATGAATGATGGCAGCAAGAACATCCTTGGCTATCATAGTGATACCACCAAAACCCACACCAGAGCCATGAGGCACCACATTCCCCTGACATCCTTACCTATACTCTCCCAACTTCTGTGTGTCTTCAGTGTCCTAAATAAAAAAGGACAGGGGTGTTGGGAAGTGACAGGGTATTTCCATTTTAATCCATGTCCACAGGAGATTTTCTTCACTGACTTCTTGCTGACAGGGCCTGTCTGTATATTTTGGATTCATTTTAGCACAGACTAAGCAAGTTCTGAGCTGGGAGGTGGGAAGTGGCAGACTAAATGGGGGTCAGGAAGGGGAACACATATAGAAGAGGGGTGTTGTCTCTAATGAAAACGGACAACACTGCAGATGCGGTCTAGTCCCTCATCCTACATGAAACTGCAGCCTGAGGCTTGTCCAGATTGCATGTATAAGCTGTTGGAATCCAGGATATTGAATCACTTTTGAAAATAGACTCAAATTCAGATCAGTCCAGAGCAGAATTCCCTTTGGTGTGTTTCCCTGGCATAACTGTTGAGGAAGGATCTAAAAAATCTAGAGACTTGAGGTGCCTGGATGGCTCAGTCGGTTGAGCATCCGACTCTTGGTCTCAGCTGAGGTCATGGTCTTCTGGTTTCATGGGTTCAAGCCTTGCATCAGGATCTAAGCTGTCAGCGTGGAGCCTGCTTGGGTTTCTTTCTCCCTCTCTCTATGCCCCTCCCCTACTTGTGCTGTCTCTGTCTCTCTCAAATAAACCTTTAAAAAGATCTAGAAACTAGAAACATCATTAGAACCACCTTTACAACAAACCTTTTACTTCCTATTATTTACAGCCACTGTCACAAATTATTATTGTTTGTTAAAAATATTTGTTTGATTCATTTCTTAATTCTCCCCTGGGAGTTAGTTTGGGTTTAGTCATGAATCTCTCCCCTCTGTCTTTATGATAGAGAGACGTGAGCATTCATTTCATCCAAGATATTATATAGATAAGAAACTCACCATTAAACTTGCTGTCAAGGAAGTTCCAAACTAAAGCATAAAAATTATGATGAGTTTGGGCAAAAAGGCCCATCCACAGCTATCTAATACTACATATGGATTATCTGGGTATATGAGATACCTGATTTTCAGCCCAAGGAAACACCATGTGAGAAACATACATTATCACAATCTGGCTATATTTTATGCTCCCTTTCCATCGTCTGGGATAAATTGTGTGTGTCAAGTTTGGCAAGCGTGGGTGAGCTAAATGGAGCTGTTAGCTGTCTTTTCAACATATTTATCTGTTTCATTGCCTGCTCTAGGATGTCTTTGTGATCATTATATAGGGATCAGAGATAATAGACCATTTGAAATCTTACTTCAATTAAAACTTAATCCTCAGATGTCAATAATAGTGTTTTATACAGAAGGTTACAATGAAAGCGGTGTCTTTTGTGCATATCGTTAAAACAAACAAACAAAAAAAAAGCAAGAATAAGAAATGGCCTGAACATTTTCCAAAACTGGATACTTGACACTGTCTCATGAACCTTAGTCACTGTGATAAAATTATGGTTATGTTTCAGTATCTTATGCAAATTGACACAGTCACATAAAATTTATAAGGAAAAAAGCACATAAAATGTACTATCTTCGAGCTTTAAATTCACTCACTATTACTGTTTTTTGTTTTATATGAGAGAATTGACTACAGAAGACAGTTTTATTTTATAAAATTAAGAATATAATCCAAGATTATAAGGGATTAAAGCTTCTAATTTGTATTGTACACCAGGACATCCAGAAGATTTCAGAAAATAGAATGTATTTGTTGATGGAAGGACTGTTGAGGAAGGAGCGACTGGAAAAAACTTTTTAGCAAGCCACGAGCTTGGAGGAACACTCTGTCCATTGCAGCGAATCAGGTAAACGATTTCACCAAAATAAATGTTTTGTGAAGGTGATAGTGATGTTGATGAAAGTTCCTCTGCTTCTCATTCTACAGCATTGGTGGGGTTAAAGATGTTCTCTATAGTTTACCTGAAAATAGCAAAAGTATGCATCTATTTCCCTTCCTCTTGTTAATAGTGCCCTGAATTTGGTCTGCATTTTTACCCCTACACTGTGAAGTCCAAGTGCTTCAGTGCAAGCTGACCCCATCTTCAGAAGTCCAAGAAATTATACGTGATCAGTATATCTAATCACAGAGGCCACAGTGATTGGATCAAGATGGGCAGGTGATACCTTTTTTCCAGGAAGATGTCAGGAGACTGTCAGAGATATTGCTCCTAGGGAAGAACTTGCCCAGCCTTCCATAGGAGCTGTCTAGAGGCTCTCTCTTCCTTTTGCTAGTGTATAATGTATCTGTAAGGTCAAAAATTATTGCAACACCTTACTACCGTAAGCAGTGACATCTCCAATGGGAGGAGGATAGAATGTAGTGAATTATAGAAAAACAGAATCCTTATCAATACATGTTGGAATCACATCTTGCCTCTGAACTTTTCAGTTACATGAACAAATAAATTCCCTTTATCATTTAGGTCAACTAAGTCAACTTGAGTTGAGTTTTGTGTTATTTGTAAACACATCCTAACTAGTGATATATAGCACTTATTGTATGCACCATGAAAAAAATCACTATTGCAAAGCTTTAGATATATTACTTTATTTCATCTTCACAACAACCCTTTGAGTACCCTTAATGGGCTGTTATCATCCCCATTCTAAAGCGACAACATTGAGTCACAAATAAATTAAGCAAATTGCAAGAAATTTTAAAAAGATTGTAAAAGTTAAAACCAGATTCAAACCTAGGTGGGCTGAATCCATTACCCATGTCCTTAACCACTATGCTACCATACATAATCTACCTCTGAGTGTCAGGCAAGACACTAGCAAAAATCCTAGATATCTTAGTCCTAAAGATTACTGTAGAGGAGAGATTGGCATATTATGCTGATAATCAGTTAATATCCTCTCCTGGATATTGCAAAGCCTTTTTGGCCTATGGCCAATTCATCCATTCAACATTTATTCAACAAATATGTGTTGACTGCTAACAATGTGCCAGGCACTGTTCTAAGTACCAAAGGTACAATGCCTGCTCTCATGGAGTTTACATCTAGTAGTAGGAACTGACAATTAATAAATAAAAAATTTAGTATACAATATTTGTAAATGTTATCAAGAAAATTAAAGCAGGGTAAAGGGGCTTTCCAAGGAAGGCTGTAAAAATAATGATTACTACAGGAACATTTAATGTAAACTCATCAACATAATTATATTAAAAGTTTCCAAGGGCAAAAAGCTAATGTTGAGAGGTGGGCAGGTAGAGAATTACTCCGTTCTAATCCACAAACAGACATCACAAGTTCAAGCAGATCAGTGACACCACAATCCTTGATATATTTTCCATCTCTGTCACACCCAAGTGTGGATATCAGGAAAATTGGAATGCCAAGAAATCCATACAGAAGTTGTAAAAAAGTACAATCAGTCACAGATGTGGGCATCCAGATGATCATGGCAAATGGCCCTCAGATAATCAGTTACCTTTTCAGCAGGATAAGTTGGAAATGCAGGCACCAGATCAACAACTAGAGCCAAAGGTCAGCAGACGACCCTGGTCAGGAACTGTCAGAGAAACAAGAGATACCTGGGGTCTGGGGTAAGGGGTGGACAATATGTATAGTCCAAGAAAAATCACAGAAGCCAGCTAACAGCCAACACTAGATGCAGTATGATTTTAACCAAGATAGTATAGGTACTTTGGATTCCTTTTATACTGCCAGGATCAGGAACTAGTCTCTGAACCCATAAGAAGTTATTGCTATCAATTGGAATTTAAGAGAAATCCCTCTGGAAAAGCTTTTGATCCTGTTTAGATATGAATGATGGGCTGAAAGAAGTTTTCTAGACTTGTTAAAACCATTTGTACTGGGGGGGTGCCTGGGTGGCTCAGTCCGTTGAGCGTCCGACTTTGGCTCAGGTCATGATCTCACAGTTCATGAGTTCGAGCTCCGCATTGGGCTCTGTGCTAACAGCTCAGAGCCTGGAGCCTGCTTCACATTCTGTGTCTCCCTCTCTCTGCCCCTCCCCCACTCATGCTCTGTCTGTCTCTCTCTCTCTCTCTCTCTCTCTGTCAAAAATAAACTTTAAAAAAAATTTTAAAAAACAATTGTATTGGGCAACAGTTAAGAGTAAATGAGTAAACAATTAGGAAAGAGCTAACTAATCAGTAGCACTTACTGTATCTTTGAATTGTGTTTTAATTGCATACATTTGAAAAGAGATTAGTAATAGCAGTTACTAATAGATTAGTAAGACTAACTATTAAACTATTAAAAATGAAACATGATCAGTTCTCTTCCAATTAACCATACAGTTGCTATTCTTGACTGTTGAGACCACACATCCAAAAGCAAAGCACCAAAGCAGCTTCTCCTAAGTTGCAAATGGATGTTGAAATTCTGTCAAAGTTGGTAAAATTGACACTCCTAGGAGGTCTGAGTGATCCCACTGACTTTCTTTACACAAAGGAGGAATAAGGTACAGTTGCTTCCCCAATCTTTTTGCCTTGTTCTCAATAAAAATTGGCTTTAACCACAATAAAGCATGTTGAACCATCTACTTAAATTAGATGCCTCGCCCATCATAAAAGTTAACTGTTTTATGCCCGGGGTTATTTACACTGACCTACATAAGTCATGGACCTGAATAATCGTTTCCAAGGCTCTCTCAACCCAGCTCTAATCTTCCACTGTATATTAAGAATGGTCTTGCTTACAAAGTGAGTTTGTGGTTTCCTTTCTCTTTTTCTTTTCATTACCCACATGGCCTGAAAGCTGCCTTTTGGATCAGCAGTGGGCCACCAAGTTTGAAGCAACCAGGCCGTTATAATGGCAGCAGAGAGAAGGAAACAAGTCTCTGGGGAATTCACACTTGAATCATGAGAAGTCAGGGAAAGGTGCTCTTTCACAGGAGAACTGAAGGACCACATAAGGTCTGGCTCTCCCAACCCAGTGGGCTGAATAGGGAGGGAAAGGTAGCCAGCAGTAGATTTGGCTCTGCACACCCGCACGCATGCACTGCTTAAGCTGTCAAATCACCTTTGTTCATGATGATGGAAGAGGAAATTGGAGAACAGAGTTAATGTTCATACCAGTGGGTCAACAAGAGTCACTTCTTCCCCTCCATTGGACCTGCAGCAGTAATGAGCTCAGGAACCTTAGTTGATCCACCTGTGAAAAGCACAGGAAGGGTGGTCACTGTCTAGGTCTTCACCCGCCATTGAGTCTGATGCTATTTTACAGCTTCAGGGAACAGCAAGAAAGCTACCAGGAGTGTGGGCTAAGTCATCAGACGGAGCAGAATGGCTTCAAGGAATGGGGCCCATGGATTCTAGTGCGTGCTGGACTGCCGTGTTCACATCCAGGCTCCATCACTTCCAGCTCTAAGAAAAATCAGATTTTACCTAGGCCTTTCCTAAAATGGGGATGATCTTTGTGCCTACTGTTGTAAGGGTTAAATGGGATAATTTTAAATGCTAGGCCAATAACAACTCCATTCATTTTAACTATTGTCATTATTATGAAGGAAAAGTCCAGGGCTCTCTGCTGAGAGAGCAGCAGTGGTTCCTAACTGTGTTAACCCTCACTGCACATCTCCTAGTGTGTTCCTTGAATTGCACAAAGCCTACTCTTCTGACTGCCTGAACCGTTACAATTATAGTTCCACTTTATGAGCACAGACATACTTATCTAATGCTCCTTTGCTCATCAATTCATTAGGTCCTTCCCCCACTAGGATTGCAAGGTCTTTCTAGATAAAGTTCACAGGTTTTGCCTCTGCTGGACTATGCCCTCTCTGCACAGCCCTGCCCCCAATCCCACATCCCTTCCTTCCCTGCCCTACACATAACTGAGCATAGAACACTTTCCACATCATACTGTAATGGTCTGTTCTCATGTCTGTTTTCCCACTGAATTGTTATCTCTTTAATGCTAACGACTACATCTTATGGATGAGTTGTATGGTGGGCGTAGCATGACACCCGTAACATTGTAGATGATAAGTAAATGTTTGTTGAGTGAAAATGTAAATAAAGGAAAAGCAAGTGCTCTTATTGCATAAGATGCATTTTTTAGGATAACTTTCCAGCTGGCTTGTGTGCATCCTGGTACCTTGGTCAGGAGTAGTCTGAGAATCCCCAGGAAAGTCAACCACAAAGTACTATAATTATAGCCTATGTGCATCTGTGTGTATGTGTGTGTATCTTTCTTTCCACTTCCCCCCCCCCAAATTCTTTCTCTTCCTTCCTATATTTTTTCTTATGTTTGTGTGTGGGTATGTGTGTGTGTGTGGTCACTTTTCCAGAAATTGCAAGGTTTCTGTATAAGAGACAGGTGACTTGATAGAGGATACAGGTGGCTGGATTTGGCACTCCACATTTATTTCACCTTAACTATTACCAATGCCTAAGATCTCCTTCCAGCATACTGTCCAACTGCAGTGAGGTCACCAGACTCTGCAATTTAGCTAGGCTGGATAATAAGGGAGGTCACTGTCCAAGGCCATTTTCAAACCACAGGATATATTCTCAGCCAGGCAAAGTGGAAGAGCCCACTGATCCTTGGGGATAGAGTAACTTTTTGTAATTACATAAGAGGGCTTCATTCCTTGGTGGCCAAGCTAATAACCTGACATACACTGGTTTCCTTCCCAAAGCAAATGGAACTTGTTATTTTTTTTTTCTACTATAAAATGTGTGCTTAGTCCCCACATCTTGAATTCATCAGGTCTTCCTGCAAAATGGTGCCATTCTTATTTTCTCTAAAGTTATCTTCAGCTTTCATAAGGTTGCTCAAAGAAGATATTACAATTGAATGCACTATACAAGTTACAGTTATATTTCCCCACTGTCAGAGGGATCAATGGAAGTAAAAAATGAATCAGAATAAGCAAATAAAGCCATGTCTTCTCCATTCCTATCATTGGCTAGCAGAATTCAAGCAATGCAAGGAATGTTTACAATAGGTTACCCTGGGTTTGTATATGCTTGGAGCACCTTTGCTCATTTAACCCTGCTCCCTCTCCCCAGCACCAGTAGGGCCTCCTCTTTACCTGGTGACATTTCTGGGTCTTCTTTGCTCACTACAGCCACAGCTTTTAAGCCAAATCCTTAGGAATTCCTCCCTTTCTCCCCTGACCTTTTCAACAGTTAATACATTTTAAGGTTCATGTACTTGACGTATATTTACAAATCTGTCTAGTAGGGACACCAAGGGTCCAGTCCTTGCATTCACTTGAGACAACAAAATTTTACTTTTGGTATTATCTTCAAATGGCTATATCCTGTTATTTGTCCATTTAGTGTCACAGAAATACATAGGATTGAAAAAAGTTATACAGATTGAAACTATATTCTTTTTACTGGACCACACTGCTGTTAGGGTACCATGTATTAATACATATCTTGTTAATAAACCTGTAATTAACTTCTGAATAACACAATTATACTGCATTTTTTCTTTAAAGTGTTAACTTGTTAAATATAAACATTTAAAAACCCTCTACAATTCTTCATAACCCTGTTTTGAGGTATCTTCATTATATATGAGACGTCAAAGTAATGAGAAACAGAAAAAGAGGTGGCCCCATCTTCTCTCACACGGAGAGGCCCCAATGTAGTTAAGACTCCAGGCACCTTAGGCTGTAGCTAGAACTTTTTAGGGATCCTTCACTTCATTTGTGAAAGAGACAGCATGCCCTTTGGTTACAATGGTCCCCTTGTGGTAAATAAGAGGTCCCCTGGGAGGCCTGAGACATGGTCCTGATTTTCATTTCCATTTTGTCCCATTCTTGTGCCTCCTGTCTGGACTTGAGGAAAGCGGATAGCTAAACATTTTAATAAGAAACGTGAATTATGTGATGTCGAGCCATCCCACTTAAAAAAAAAAAAAGATAATTCTGTGGATTCTAAAAGCAAATGGTGGACTATAACATAGGGAATTAGGCACTAAATTTCTATTAATTCATAAAAACTAAAATAGAATCCATTAAGAGTGGTAGGGTATTGGTGTGAAAGGAGATGTAAATTATCCACGATCATGCTTGAAATGCAAAACCTGATCATGTTTGGCATCAGGCCAGCTACCATTAAAGTAATTATTTTTAATCATCAGCGCTTGGTGACATGAATACTCATATTTGTTGATTTACTGAGAAAAGCACTTTATATTGTAAATAAAAAGGATGGAAAAATATACATTTGGATTTCAGAACAAATAATGATGATTATTCTTGCTTTTGAAAGTCTTCCTTTTACAAAGCCATTTTTTAAAAAAGCCTGTTTCCACGTGGCTCAGTTGTGGCCCTAGCTTAAATGTCAAGGGGGGCAGGTGTGAACTTATTTTTATGTCCTATTTTTTAATGGGATAACTAGGTGTATTCTTAAATAAGATTGGGGAACAGAGGATTTCTGGTGATTTCTTTAATGGTAACCAAAGAAGATGTAGAAAATAGTTATTAAAATGCACCCAAAGAATTGCCACAAACACCCTCATAAACCTTGGGACAAATAATTACTTTTCTTCTACTTCGATTTGCCATGTTCTGCTGGGATTTGAAAGGTGAATCATGTTCACCAGGGAAATGGGAGCCAGAAGGGCATTCCAGGCAGGTCAGACATGCATGCAAAAGAATCTAGTGGACAGCACTGTGTGGGTGGAAGGGAGAGAAGTGTCAGAATGGAGGGGGATGAGGCTTGAGAGTGGACAGGCTGAAGAGTGTGGAAGACTTTCTGTCATGTGCAAGGGAGAAGATGTCATCTCTTAAATATGTATTTTCAAATATACATGCATTTAAAAATCACCCCAACTTGCTTAAAAATGTAAATTCCTAGGTCTTACCAACTCCCCTTTCCCTAAAGATTCAGATTCCATTATCCCAGGGCAAGGCCCAGGAATCTGCATTTTAACCAGCATATTGTTGCACCGCCTCCCCTCACCCCTGAACTGACTTGAGGCAAACAGTCTCCCCTTGTGCAGCTCTTTTGTGAGTGATGGGGAGCCCCTGAAGGATGTTGAACAGAGAAGTGATCACTTTGTTGGCAGTCTTGAGAATGGACTGCCAGGGGGAAGACGGTGGGCAGGGAGATCAGTTATTTCAATAACTGAATTAGTGTCGTAGGGCTGGGGTGGGACTGAAGGAGTGGAGTTGGGAGATACCAGATGGGGTAATTTAAGAGGATAGGAGGGCCAGAGAGAAAAGTCCTAGTGACCCTGGTACTTTGGCCCAGGTGACTGGGGGTGGGGAGGGTTGCTACCAATTAACACAGGAAGAAGAGAAGGGCTTTTTCCCTCTTGTCTTCTGAGGGTAGGGGGGTTGGGAAGGAACTCCTGGGGGAATGAATGTACTTGCTAGGCAAATGGCACTTGATTCATCTGTGGGACAACTTGATGGGAAGCATGAGGTAGTTCTGAAGTTCAGAAAGATGGTGTGAGCTTGAGGAACAAACTTGCACGTCATCAGTTTAGAATCAGTAAGTAAATCCATGGGCAAGAAAGAGGCCACCTGGGGAAAATTTGTAGAGAGGACGAGAAGAGAAGAGACTTTGTTTTCATGTAATGAGAAAAGATTGCAAGAAGTCTGCTACCTTATCTTGCTCTGGAGAACCACTGCTCTTCAGTTTTTCTCTTCCTATCCATTTCCCCATTGGTGGGCCACTGAATGAAGTCTGATATTAGCTATCTGCAGCACCAACAAAAAGGAAGTCTGTTCATTTTGTTAGGATTATTTATTTATTTATTATATTCATTAGTTAACATACAGTGTAGTCTTGGCTTCAGGAATATAACCCAGTGATCCATTTCTTACATATGACACCCAGTGCTCATCCCGAAAAGTGCCCATTGCACATTTAACCCATCCCCTCACCCACTTCCCCTTCCAGCAACCCACAGTTCTCTGTATTTGAGAGTCTCTTATGGTTTGCCTTCCTCTCTGTTTTTATCTTATTTTTCCTTAAAATTCCACATGAGTGAAATCATATATCTGTCTTTCTCTAAACTGACTTATCTTGCTTAGCATAATACCCTCCAGTTCCATCCAAATTGTTGCAAATGGCAAGATTGTATTCTTTTTCATTGCTGAATAGTATTCCATTATAGATATATACCACATCTTCTTTATCCATTCATCAGTCAATGGACATTTGGGCTCTTTCCATAATTTGGCTGTTGTTGAGAACACTGCTATAAACATTCAGGTACATGTGCCCCTTTGAATCAGCATTTTTGTATCCTTTGGATAAGTCCCTGGTAGTGTAATTGCTGGGTCATAGGATGGCTCTGTTTTTAATTTTTTGAGGAACCTCCGTACTGTTTTCCAGAGTGTCTGCACCAGCTTGCATTCCCACCAGCAGCATAAGAGGGTTCCCCTTTCTCCCCATCCTCGCCAACATCTGTTGTTGCCTGAGTTGTTAATTTTAGCCATTCTGACAGGTGTGAGGTGGTATCTCATTGTGGTTTTGATTTGTAATAAAGGTAATGCCATTAATTTCTCAACCCCTAAAAGTACTTGGACCCACCCCCCAATCTTCATATAAGTCTCTCTAAAACCTCTTCCTCTACTTTACTCACTTTTTCTTAACTACCCATATTTAAGATAAAAAATCCTTTGGATTTTTATTTGTTTTGATGTGTTTAATTTCTGATTTTTTCCCTCTTACCTTTCTGGGCTTTGTTTCTCCTCTTGCATATTATTTTATATCTCAATAATTTCAAAGCTTTCAGTTTTGTTTTTCTTTGACCATCACAATAGTATTATTATAGACTTTCCCCCCACTTAATTAGACACAATTGTATGGGCTAGACTGGAAACCTATCATATCTTGTGAATTCAATGGGGAACTGTGTTCTAAAAATGTGTTTTTGAAACACAAATAAATTAAAATTGGTGGCTGCCAGCATTTGGGAGTATCATCATACACTGTTTTTAAAGTAACATAGTTTATTATCCACAAACTAATAGAGTTTGGGTTTAAAAAAAACCAAAATACTCTTTTTTGAGGAAAAACTGCTTGATTTCATAGGAATATAATGCCTCATTAGGAAAACATACTTGGACAGAAGTGGCTGAGAAAGGCAAGCATATGATTTAACCAGAGGATGTTAAGATTGGAAAGAAAATTCTACCTGCATTTTCCCATATGTGAAAACAGCATGGCCAAAGTCTGGGGAATGACCCCGGAGACCAAAAGGGGCCCCTATTCTTATGGCTCTCACTAAATCCTTATGATGCTGTGCTCAAATCATTCTATTAAAAATACTGGATTCTTACTCTTTAATCCCCAGTGGAACTTCTGGGCCCGTGTTGAAGAAGAAAGGGGACTTATGCCTAGCAAAGAACATTAAGCTCACTTTTTATCCCTTCATTTTCAACTTCTCAGGCAAGAAGCCAGAACACTAATGTGAGTGTTCAACAGAAAGGTTGGGGGTGGGGTTGGAAAATGGGACTGAGTGAGGATGGATTTTACATAGTAAAGGCTTGGCCTTCCAGAAGCAAAATCATCTCACAAGTTAGACAACCTCCTCCTGTGGGCTAAATTGCCATTATTTACCTCAATGCTAATATTTTCTGTGCTGTCTTTGGAGTCATGCATTCTGACTGGCCCAGGTGTTTCCAAGTGTGGCCCCACTTTCTGATTGAAGAATGAATCTAATGCCATATGTGGATTTCACATATAATCCTGTGTATTAATTTTACTTACACCCTCAAAATGGCAAAAACATAAGTCACCCCTGTTTTTTGCTGACCATCACCTGAACTGGATAACGCCTTTGTATGACTGTCTCTGAAGACGATGCTGCTGGGAACAGAGGTAGCCACCACTATGTCCTTGGCTTTTAGGTTATGGTATGTGTGGTGGTGGTAGACACAGTTGGCCTGAATATACCTGTTTAATTCTAAGACAGCTGTGCAGATGAGCATGAGTCTTCTGGCCTGGAGGGAGTTTGTAACAGAGCTCTGTCATAAGTGAAGAGAGGCATCAATTTTTTGTTTTATTCTTTAATGACATAACTTTTATTTTACATGCACTTTATTTATTCCTGTTGTGGGGACCTTCCCAAATTTTATGGTAGATCTTTCTATTCTTCTAACAGGTCCTTGACATGTAGCTGACAATTTTAGTTAATTACCATACTTCTGTTATAGTCAACTAGTAATTACATTGCTTTACAAAGAATCTTAACAAAAATCTCACTTCCTTTTCCATCATATCAGTCTCTTTCTTCTCTTGTTTTCTGTGTGTGTATGTGCGCTCCAAAAAAAAAAAAAAAACAAAAAACTAATCTGCCAGAAGTTTTCGGCTGTCAGATTTATTGACGTAAGATTTACATACAATAAAAATTTTTTTTTTCAACGTTTATTTTTTTATTTTTGGGACAGAGAGAGACAGAGCATGAACGGGGGAGGGGCAGAGAGAGAGGGAGACACAGAATCGGAAACAGGCTCCAGGCTCTGAGCCATCAGCCCAGAGCCTGACGCGGGGCTCGAACTCACGGACCGCGAGATCGTGACCTGGCTGAAGTCGGACGCTTAACCGACTGCGCCACCCAGGCGCCCCTACATACAATAAAATTTATCCTTTCTGCATGTACACCTCATCACATTTTGAAAAACATACACAGTCATGTAACAATCAAGATGTAGAGTATTTAAATCACCCTCAAAATTTCCTCATGCCTCTTTGTAGTCAATGCCCTCTCTTCAACCCCAGCCCCAAGTAATCTATTTTGCAGTTCCATAATTTTGCTTTTTCTACAATACATATAGATGGAATCATAAAGTATACAACCCTTTGAATCTGACTTCTTTCACTCGGCATTATGCTTTTGAGACTCATCTTTGTTGTTCCACATATCAGTTCCTTTATACTGACAGGTATGATTCCATTGTATGGACATGCCATCGTTCATTGATTCATTGATGGACATTTGGGTTGTCTCCAGTTTGGGAAAATCATGAATAAAGCTTCTGTAAACACTTGTATTCAAATCTTGGTTTGCATGGCTTTTAAAAAAACATTTAATTCATTAGCCTATGGAGATGTAGAAAAGCACAGAAATATTGAAAGAAAAATCTAATGTACACTTGCTGGAGAGAGGCTGAGACTGGGAGAGGGAGCTTTATCATTCCTACTATATCATAGGAGGAAGGTGGGAAGGAATATAGACAGACTGATAGTACTTGATGGGACAAATTTCATGTTGTCTCACAGGGATACTATCCTAATTATATCATAGTTGATAACAAGTGTTTGTTGAAGAAACAAAAAGATAAAAAGTGAAATTCATGATCATTGATACAAGGAATTGGTTTTATTTAAAAGGACTAATAGGTTCTGTCTGATTTTCTGAGTATTCTGACTAAAGGAATTTCAGATACATGGTTTTCTCACTTTCAAAGAATAAAATAAAGTAAGTTTACCACATACATACCAAAGATAACAAAATCCTTCTTTGTTGAGTCTAAATTGCAAACATTAATACTCAGAGATCAGGACCGGCGGTGTAGGTGGCATAGATGATACCTGTCCAGCCTTGAAAACATCTGTGCATCTTTGTGCTCATCTCTAGGCTCCATATGAGTTCCACCTCATGGGTGGTACCAGTCTTTTCTACTCTGCTCAAGACCCCAGCCCACCCTACCTCAGACGTTCTGGTGCCCTGACCTCCTTCTTCATTGTGGTGGCTGAGGTCACTTCTCTGAGCTCTCTAACTGTCCTCACTGAACATCTATCTCTCTACGGTTTAATAGCACTTCCCTTTTCCCTTTATTCCTGTTACTGGTGACACACTGTGGAGTGACCATATAATTTCTCATTCAAACCCAGAACACTTCTGAGAGTGAAAAGGGACACAGTGACACTTACCCAAGGATATGATACACTAGAACTGTGTATGCACTAGAACTGTCCTGGGCAAACGGAACCTGGGATCACCCCGTGGGAAGAAACAACTTTCTTCGCCAAGGAGTACTGTCCCACCTCTGCTTTTGATTATACCCCTTATATCTTCTCCAAGACTTGGTACCCGCAATTATTTTCTCTTGATTTTCAGTTTGTTTTTTTATCAGTTTATTCACCTAAGATTCAAAAGGTGCCTGCTATGTTCATGTTTCTGACTCAGCTTTAATAAGGAGCTCTTAATTTTATTTAGTACCACCTCTCTCACAGAATGTGGTGTTTTCCAAGTGTTGTAGCTTTGTAAACCATCTCTGTCACATCCTCATGTCTGCAACATCACCTCTGTCTCTTTGTCATCACCTCCCAAACGGTCTTCCTGCTTTCTCACTTGCTCCGCTTACGTCCATTCTCCACATAGCAACCAAGGAAATTTTTTAAAGCACAGATTAGACCCCATCCCTTCCCTCCATGAAAACCATAAAAACCTTCCCATTGTAGATAGAACACAATCCAAAGTGCTTACCATGCCCCACAGAGTCCTGTTTGAGCAGCCAGTGCCCACCTTGCCTCTCACTGCCTTTGTCACACCACTCCTATTCCCACCCCCACTTTGCTCCCACCCATCCTAGGGTTACTCTTCTCCAGCTTCGTGGACTTCTGTCAGTTCTTAAATATGCAAGGCTCTTCCCTGCTAGAAGCTTTTATATTGCTGTTTTCTCTGCCTGACTCTTTGTGTAAATATTTCCTTTGTAGCCTTCAGCTCTTAGCTTGAGTGACATCTCTTATGAAAAGCCTTCTCTGACTATCACAGCTTCCAAGCTTATTTTCTTCGTAGCATAACAATCCCTAATTATTATATATATTTATTTGAGTCCTTATTTACTGCTTGTGTTTCCTTTGAGAACACAAGCTCTCTGAGGGCAGGAGTTGTAACACCTTTCCTGTTTATTCCTGTATCTCAACCCTTACTTACAATACTCAGAACCTGGTGAGTGTTCAGTCTAATGTGTAAGTGAAGGTTATAAATGATTTCATTTATATAGTTTTACTTTGGGGAGGTACGTTTTCTGGAGGAGGATTTGTGATTTAAAAGGCTTATACTTTTTATATCTTTTTGAGGCTTTTGACATGTACTACCCTCTAGGGAAGTTTTGGCAATTTACATCATCCCCAGCAGTATGGTTATTAATGGATGTTAATTTGTCACTAAATGTTGGTTTTGTCAGGTAGGTGGGTGAAAATTATACCTTGCTACTGGTGTCATTTGCATTTTTTTTGATTACTAGTAAAATTAAACTTATGCGGTGAAACATCTGGATTTCTTTTCATGTATGTGTGTATATGTTAATTGCTTATTCTTATTATCAATTTTTGAGAAAGTTAGCCACTTCAAAATGTGAATTTTAGGAATTATTTGTCTTTTAGGGATGTTAAACTTTTTATAAATGTTGAAAATAACTTTTCTAGATTAACATTTTACTTTTAACCTTATTGTTGTTTTCTAAAAATGAAATTTTAAATATTTATATAGTTGTATAAAGTAGTCTTTTTCTTTAATATTTTGTCTTTCATGCTGTTTTGGAAAGTACTTTCCTATCCAAACACCATATGAATATTTTTCATAATACCTAACTGGTTTCATTTAAATATATTATGTAACACCATAATATATAGTATATGTGCTATATTTTAATATATATAAAAACTTTTTTAAAATGATTTTTAGTGTAGAGATATAATTTCAACTTTCCCACTATTTTTACAGTGTATTGAAGTTACTTATTGAATAATTGATCCTGCCTCAGCAATTTAAAATTTCTTGTTTATAATATTAAAAACTTTTATAAATACTTAGATTCATTCCTGGATTTCCCATTTGATTCAGTGCTCCTTTTGGCTATTTTTGCTTTGATTGCCACATTATGTTAACGATTATCGCCTACAATTGTTAGTATATAGAAAGACAGTGTCCTCCTCTTTGCTTCCCTTTTTTAATAGTGTTTTTGTTATTCCTAAACATTCATTTACTCAAATGAAACTCAAAATCATTTTTATCAAATTTTGTGAAAATCTATTGAAAAAAATCATCTTACATTTATAGATTAATATAGGTATAATTTGCTTTTAGTAAGATTGAGGCTTCTCATTAAATAGTATGATAATTTGAAGATTGATTGAAGTCTTCTTTATAGCGTTGCTATGATTTAAGATCTGTCATATATTTATTGTTTGTTCACAATTTTAAATTTGTTGTTTTCCATTTTAAATGGAATACTTTTTCATGGTATCTTTTTTAAACTAGGTGTTATTATGTAGGAAAGCTGTGGTTTTAGTACACAGATTTTTAGAAATGAGCAACTTGTTTAACTTTTTTATTCATCTGTAGAGGTTTTCTCTTGAGTTTTCCTGGTAAGAAAGAAAAGAATCTGAAAAGAGGGATAATTTTGCCTCTTTCTTCCCATCCCCACTTCATCACAGCTGTTCTGAAATACTTTTGCTTCACCTAGAGGCACGGGCTTCCTAATGCTTCTCCCTTCTTCTGCTACTCCTCTCTGACTCTGGTCTGTCCTGCAGATTGCAAACAGATCCAACCACTTTTCTCTCTATTCCAAAATATCCAGAATGTTCCCTTTTTCATTTATTTGTCTATTGAGAAAATCCTTATGAAGCACCTAGTGTGTGCCCGGCAATGCCAGTAGTGAACAAAACTTCTGCCCTCTGAGCTTCCTATAACATGGAAAAGTGACAGATTTTAAACACACCAACCAACCAACAAACATACTAATTGTAAACAGTAGTGAGCACTTTAATGGACAAGACCAGGCACTGTGAGCAGAGAATTCTAGGTCAGAGAAGCCTATCAGAGGACATGACCTTTGGACTGTGACTGCCAGGATGAATAGGATTTGACCAGAGGAAGAGTAGGAGTCTTCCTGGAAGGTGGAAAGCAGGTACAAAGACCCCAAGGCAGAAAAGAGTGGTGCTTTTGAGAAATGGAGAAAGGCAGTGTTCTAGAACGTGGTGAGTTAGGAGAGGGGTGGTAAGAGGCTGGACTGATGAATCAAGCTTGATGTTGGTTACCTCAAAGCTTTTAAGTTTTAATTCTAAGTGAAAAGGAAACTATGGAAAGTTTTAAGAGTGGGACTAATGTGGTCTAATTTGCACTTCCAAAAGGTCTCTCTGCTACTGAATTAATGTATCATTTAATCAGTCATAGATTAGTGTTTACAACTTTTGCCCAGGATTGGTGGTCCTTCAGCAAATATTCTATGTATCAGTTAGGGATTAATACTTGTTTGTTAAAGATGTATTGACTTATGATCGGCTTCAAAAATTCACTGAGCATTTATTGAGCCTAATCTTTGGCAAACATTATGATAGCTACTAGGGATATAAATATAAATATATGTATATAAAGTATAAATATAAATATAAAAATATTTATATAAATATAAATATAAATTTATTTATAAATTTTTAAATTTATAAATTTAAATTTATAAATTTTTAAATTTTTAAATTTATAAATTTAAATTTTTAATTTATAAATTTTTATATAAATGTAAACATAAATATAAAATTTATATAAATATAAATATATAAATACATATATATATAAGTATATATATATACTTATATTTATATATATATATATACATATATATATAAAAGACAGGATCTCTCAGGGAGTTCACACCTAAAGCAGAGAGAGAGAAGTGAATGTATTTTGATACACACTCTAACAGAGTTACACAGTTTACGCTACAGAATCAGAAGAAGGGGGCCCTAACTCTGGGGTCCAGGGCACAGGGCAGAGAGAGGAGAGAGATCAGGGGTGGGACAGTGTTACAATGGAAATGATGCTGAAGTTGAATTTTGACACTTAAGTTCCTTAGATATAAAATCAAGAGATAAGAGAACAGTATGTGCATTTCTCAGAGGCATGAAGGAAAGAATGATTCATTCAAGGCAATGATAACTACGTTAGTAAGATAGACTTTAGAGAGCAAGTGGGAGAACAGAAGGAGATAAGGCTAGACATATTGGTAGGGGTATAAAGGAGAAAAGGGATTTTATCATTGGAATGAAGTGCTTATCTGGGAGGAAGTGGCATCACTGAAGGATTCTAGGTAGGTAAGTGACATGATCAGATTTGTTTTCATAAAAATGTAAATCTGGTGTTCACATAGGGATACCAGATCCTAAGATGGGTGAGAAATGGGGAGAGATAGTAGCAATGTCAGGTCTCTGGACAGATCTTAAGATGAGGGAAGTGAGGTAGAAAAAGGAACCAGAAGGTCTCCAAAGTAAATGGAAGGTTGGTTTGGGGGAGAAGAGGATGAGTTTATTTGGGAGCATGTTTTAGGACAGAATTTGGCAAACGTTTTATATAAACTACCAGATTATAAATACTTTGGGCTTTGTTGGTCATGTAGTCTCTGTCACAACTGCTCAACTCTGCCTCTGAAGGGTAAAGGCAGCCATAGACAATATGCAAAGGTATGTGGCTGTGTTCCAGTAGAATGGGGTAGGAGTGTGGGTTGGATTTGGCCCACAGGCTATAGTTTACCAACACCTGGTTTAAGATATCTGGGGGACTTCTGTACAGATGGCTATTAGATACTCAAAAAAAAAAAATCTGAAACTTGGGAGAAGAGTTTACATTTAGAAAACAATGTTTTGGAAAAGTCAGTAGTTAGATCATAAATCACCCACTGGCACCCCAAATCCCAGCTGGTAGAGGTGATTTGTTGAACATAACTTTATACATGTGTATATATAAACTTAAACTTAAATTTGAATGCCTCTAGGCAGACAAAAACTCTTCATTTACCACAAGCCCCATAACTTCTTATTATATCCCATCTCTGGAACTCCTATTTTGTTATCTTTCCATTTTCTGTTCTCATTTGAGTTTTCAACCCATCATATTGATAGTGTTTGGTTTTGTGAGTAGAAAAGGAATATGGTCAAGTACAAAACTTGAAGAATACCAACATTTAAGAGGGAAGGAGTAGAAGAATTTGCAAAGAGTGAGAAATAACAATCTTCATCTGAATCAGAAATAGCTTAAAGTGGAAGAATTTTCCATCTAAAATTGGTGAGCAATAAAATCCTTCAAGACCTAGGTCAAATATCACCTTTCTATAAAGTCTTTGGCAATTACCTGAAAGTTTCTGTTAATAAAAACTGTAGCCTTCACTGATGCATCCTTCTCCATAAAACTTAGTATTTGTCCTTGGTTACACTGCTTGATTGTATGCTCTCTTAAGAGTTTTTTACTATATGTAACCCTTGGCTCCTCAATGAGTTTATAAATTCCTTGAAGTCTGAGACTCCTTATTTCTCACCTTTTAGTTTTTCTCACAAATCCTAACACAGTAATAAATGCATAGCAGACACCCAACAAATAAGTGTTGATTGGATATGACTTGCTTCCAAGGTATAAAAAGCTGATGCTTTAAGGAAATATCATGTTTGGTTTTATATTTAAGTTCCTGGAGCTTCAATTGTTTAGCCAGGTTTTCATCAATAGCCTGCCCATTCTTCTCCCTCCTACTGCCCGCCTCACAAATCTATTTTCCTTTGGCAATCCCATGTAACCCTAGAACCAATCCATCCTACCACACGTGGAGTTCCTGTCAAGTGTTCCACTTTCTATTCGATGACTTCTCTTATTTCATACTTATTTATCCTAATGCATTGTCCTTTTGACCCAAAGAATTATCTAATGGTTTTTACAGAAGGTGTGCATAAAAGTAGCCTTCCTCAATTTAACCACAGTGGTACTTAGTGTGTCTTCAAACCACTTTCCAGGCAATGAGTAATTCACTGCTTTTTAAAGAACCCCTGCTAAATAGTTAAGCAACTGAATCTCCACCAGGAAACTGGGGAGACTGAATCCATGGGTTAAGCATTGACCAACATCCCTGAGGAAGTCACTGCCTCAGACTTTGTGAAGGTTCCAAATGCTAAGCTCCTCCTGTCAGGCTCACATCATCCCTCAATGCCTGCAGCCATTTTGACTGATTCCATATTAGATACAAGACACAGTACAGGAGGAGTTGGTGCCAAGAGGCTTCTATTAGCAAGTTTTCAGTGGAATAATTCCCTCCATTTTCAATGGCAAATTTATCCTTACCAGAGTATAGAGGTGGCCCTTTCCTACTGAGCTCTCTTAGAAGTAGAATTTCATGTATCATGACATGAAAATTAGGGCACATGTCCAGAAGTTTACTTACCTTCCTATAATTGTTTAGTAATCTCCAGACATACAAATTTGAGAATAGAAAGCAATGATTGTTGCTTCATAGAGTTCACATGCTAACAAATAACTACTCCAAATTCTCCACCACTCAAGACCAGAAGCATCATCTTGCAGAATAAGGTACAGTTCACATGAAACACAGAGATAACTTTTTGGAACACAGAAGTCTATTCAAGATTTACCCAAAAAGAAAGCTCTCACTTTGAATAATATGTAAATCTAAATATAATGGAAAGAGAGTCATGTATTAAGAGACATAAGCTAGGCTTTCAAATAAATTCATTTTACCATATACCCACAGCAGCTGGTAACCTTCTGACATTCTTATCTCCTAAACTTTTTGTTTTCTGTCCATCTGTTAAGTATTAAACAATGTCAATTCTTCCCTCCCAACTCTAGATCTACCCCCATCAAACTAGACTAAATAGAACTAAATTCAATTACTACATTAAGATATATTCTGCCTTACTGGAAAACAAAATATCTCCTTTTTACCTTAAATCAAAAGGCATGCTTGAGCTATATCTCTCCTGCTAACTGCAGCTTCTGAGATGGAAGAGGAAAAGCAGGAGCTATATGCCTTTATTCTTATGTACTTCCTATGAAATTTGCTCTTAGGAATTTAAATCCCTCCATCCAGGAGGTCATCAAAAGTAGCTTAAGACTCTCTTATCCTGGCCACATTTGCACCATGTGAAATCTAAGACAGAAAACTTGGGATGTGCTTGGACAGAGTTTGAAGGTCCCCAAGTAGACATTTTGGGAGAAAAAGCTTTGTTTCAGAAGAATGCCACTCTTCTGGCCAAAAAAAACCCATTAGAGTTGATCATATCCCAGAAGAAAGTAGGTGGAGTATATAGAGAGTGGATGAAAAGAATGGACATCTCTCTAGTGGGCACCCAATCAAACACAAGAAGATGAGAATCCACCCGATATCTTAGCTCCAAAGGCAGCTAAGAAAGTGCTCTGCTCAAAAAGCTTCCATCCTATTCTACACAGCCTGCCATTGAACCATCAAAGTCATTCCTCCAAGATGAGGCCCTACTATGCCTATGTCATAAAAATCCTTAATAGGAATAAGCTACCATGGCTCATTAGCAATAGTAGTCTGCTAAATCCAGTTCATGCTGTTCAGGGGCCACCAAGCTGTGCCATTCCAAGTCATGACAGAAACTACAATGGGATGAGGGGAATTCACCTGTAAGCTAGCCTCTAGGGGCAGGGTGCTGGTTGGGGTGGGAATAAGTGACATTTTTAGACATTGCTGAAAGAAAGACAAGAAATACTTGCTTTCCACTCAAAGTATGATATAGTTTTCTTGTAAATAATTCCTTTAAAATAAAAGATAAGGTTGTGCATGGCAATCTTGAAAAAATCATGGAAGTACTATATAAATTCCTGAAGTCTGAGGAAAATGATGTTCTGGAAGATGGCATAATTTACCTTTACTCTCTTGCCAAATGATCTCCTCAAACCTTCCTCCAAGGCTGGCTTCCTGGCATTTGAGCGAGAAGCTGCAGCTCCTACTCATGTGGAAATCTGGGAGATGTCCACTTCCATTCACTCCCAATCCCAGCACCCTCCCAGGTGTAGGGCAGAAGAAAACAGGTGTCTCTTGAGCCATGGGACTCTGCTGTGGTATGGCACAGTCCTCATGATAAGATCCCAAAGTTTCTCACAGAGAAAGTATGCTACAGTGGGAATTGTCTTATGTGTATATGCCCATGGATGGAAATTCCCAGCAAGGACTTTTATAAGGAGGCTAAGCCTCAAATCACAGACTGTGTTTTTCAGGCTCACGGGGGTCACCCTCAGCTTGGGACTCCTGTCAGGGTGTATGTGAATCCAGGCTGGCTGCGGGAGGCATGAGCAGCAGGCACCCCCTGGGTTTCTGAATCACCAGCCTCCTGATGGTGATCAGAGCACCAAGAAGGGACTAATTTAAAAACCAAACAATGTGGTAATTGCCCCTGGTCACCAGGTTGCCTTGCTTTTGGAAGGCCGCTGTTTCCGATTAGTGGGGCCTGGATCTGATGAGGACTAACAAAGTGTAACGAATGATCAAAGCGACAGTTACAACAGTGCGAGTGCCCAGTGATTGATCTGGATGACATAATAATGATAACCAATGAGGTGAGGCAGGTGGTGGTCCCCTCCAGGTAAAGATGGAGGTGGGCCCCGGATAGGTCAAGACTTTTATCTGTTTAGGGAAAAAAAGGTCATAGGGTGGAAGTAGAGGCACATGGAAAGGAAAGAATGAAGCACTCACACCGGAAGCTTTTGGATGGAGAGAAAATGGGTCAGCCATGGCTGAGAATAAGATCGTAGTTCAGGGACAGAGATGAATATTCGCCTGTCCTGTTATATCACTAACTCAACTATTGGGGTATTGCGCAAAAGTTTTTATTGTGAAGAAACCTCAGCTCTCTGTAAATAGTTTTAAAAGGACTCATTTTCAAGTTACTTTTGAGGACTTGTTTTCTGAATAGCATAGGAATTACCTCTTTAAAAAAACAATTAGAAGTAGGATCTCAAAAGCAGGGTCTCAAAGAGATATTTGCATACCCAAGTTCATAGCAGCTCTGTTCCCAATAGCCAAGAGGTGGAAGCAAGCCAAGTGTCCATCAACAGATGAATGAATAAACCCAATGTGGTCTATAGGTACCACAGAATATTATTCAACCTTAGAAAGGAAGGAAATACTGTCATGTACTACAACATGGATGAATTTTGAGGACATTCTGCTAAGTGCAATTGCTAGTCATAAAAAGATACTGTAGGATTCCATTCTATGAAGTGTCTAGAGTACTCAAATTCATAGAGGCAGAAAGTAGAATGGGGGCTGCCAGGGGTTGGGGAGAGCAAGAAAGGGGAGTGGTTTAATGGATATAGAGTTTCAGTTTTGCAAGATGAAAAAGTTCTGGAGATCTGTTTCAGCCAATGTGAATATATTGAACACTACTAAACTTTACACTTAGAAATGGTTAAGCTGGTAAATTTTATGTTATGTGTTTTTCACCTCAATTAAAAAAAACAATAGAGCCTGACAGATTTATTATCATTTGTATAAAAATAAGTTTTTAATAACACATTTCCTGTTTTCTCAAGTGGTGTGCACTGAATCTAATTTGACTCCAGCTTTGAAAATTCAAATACTGTACAGGCAGTAGGATAGTGTGGACTTTAAAGCCTTTCGAGGTATTCTTTGCCCCTAGACAGATGGCCCCAGAAATGATGAATATCTGTGGTTCTTACATCTGTGTCTTGTGCGTTCTATGCCACTTTTGTTGTCAGACTTTCAGCTCTTACTTTTTTCCCTGTGGGCCAGTTTCTTATCTCCTCCAAATGTGTCGAAATGAGGAAATGTCTTAGACATTAATTCAACTTGGACATTAATTTAAGTTTTATGGAAAATGAGGATAAAGAAATGCAGGATCAGGGACCTGAAGGTCCAGCTAGTCACATGAGCTTTGGTACCTGGTCTTGGGCATCCTGCTTTTCTCTTGCTGGAAGCCTTCTGTGCTTCCAATTGCCTGCCTGTCCATGGGGTTCTGCACAGGCACTGTTGGTATTGTCAACCTGACCCAAGAATCCTGTGCACAAATATTGTTGAATCTAGGCTTCATCTCTGATCAAAATTGAGACTCTGTGACTAAACATAAGTTCAACTTCTCAAAAAGACTGACCAGCTTTCTTCAGCACAGAATCAATGTTACTAATAGTTCTAGTCCTTTAATGCTACTTTGCTTCTTATTGAGAAAGGAAAAACATTCTATCCTTGGGGGAAAAATGGTATTTTTTAAAGAAGAGGCTATATGCTTAAGAACTCTTATAGTCCGAAGTGACGCTCTGTGGAGAAAAGTGGGATGCCTTCTCACTCTTGACCCAATCTACTGATGGATCTTCAGGCAGAGATTTTCTGTTTAATTTTATATTTTAGAAAGTTTATTCCGAAGCTCTATTGAAACTGCCTCACCCAGTGTGAGCCTTAGGACCCCAAGTATCTCACACCATAGCTTTTTGATTCTGCCTCTGCTTCTGGGCTGAAGGCATGTCCCTCTTGCTCATTTCCATTTGGAGGCTGCAGGGGAAGGAAGGCAGGAAAAGAAATGGACAGCTGTGTCCTGATGGCAGGATGTTAGTCACAGTGTCACCTTCCCACCCCATTAGCTCACTGAGTAGCCCACACTCTTTTTTGGAGGGCAGCCCAGCAGCCACACATGGTGTGCGGACAGGGACTGAGGGTGGTGGGTGGACCAGGTGTGAATCCTCACCCCACCACGTACCAGTTCTGTGATACTGTATGAGATCTTCCTCTTCTCCAAGGCCCTGTTTTCCCATCTTCGAAATGGCATTGCCTTCCTGCTTTCCCTGCAAGTTTACCATAAGGATCCACTAAACCATAGCTGTGAAAACACACTGCCAAGTGTCAGGTCCCTGCACAAATGTGAGGCCTTTTTGCAGACCACCATTTGGCAAATGCAAAGGCTGGTGCTGTTGACACAATTGTCCTTTATGGCACTTGGCAATTTGGACTTCGCTGACAAACAGGAGAGAGGTGTTACATTTGCCTCTAACTTCAGTTTTAAAACAAAGTTTAAAAGGTTTTTCACGAAACTTGCCACATGAATTTGTCTCAGGTTTTGCATATCTCTGGTTCTCACTGGCTCACTTACCCCAAGTGCCTTCTCAGGCTGCCCTGACCCTTCTCTGACCTCTCTTTCCATGCCAGCCTTCTTTCAAAACAAACTAATAGATAAGCCAGCAGAATTTCTCTTTTTAATAATCCAAAACAGTTTCCAGGAGACTGGTACATCTTGACAAAAGGACCTTTCATTCTGCAGCCCATCTCCCTGGAATCCCCATGTCCAGCCCATCAGGGGCCACAGTGCTAGTGCCATACCTTAAACCAGGGTGATGCCGGGCTCACGGCAGTCACCCAGGTCTCCAGGCCATCTCCAATGGCAGTTTGGCATTCCCCTGAAGGGTCTTTCATTGTCACACTATTTTCCTGAAGGGTCTTGGAAAGTCATTAGCAGGCACAAAATATTTTCCAAGCTCTAAGATTTTTCTCCTCGGTGACTTTTAAACTTCCCTGAGTCTCCCTGTTCCATCAGTATCCACCCTTTGGAGCTCCAAGCATATTCGATTTAATTCTTTTTCATACTTTAACTGTTTAAATAGTTAACAGTAGAACTTAGACTTCGAACGCCCCCCGCCCCACAATTGCCTGTATGTCTGAGGTTGTCAGATCAAGATGGAAAAATACCTCTAATTGTTTCCAGACAATATACGACACTCTCACTCTGGGTGAAAATAAGTATAACTTACATTTTCACAAAGGATCTCGGGGAGGCCTATGGGAGATTCCTGCAAACTGGGCTTTTTTTACATTCTAGTCCACTGGAAAATAAAACCCAGTCTCAAAACTGAACCAGGAACTTTCAGTTCCCCTAGATTATTCCTAGATGAGTAGCTATAGCCAGTTTTATTTTTTCCCAACAAACAGCATTTCTTTTCAGATCTTACTAGATTTTTATCTTGGCCTTGTATACCAGAAAGTAAATGCCTTGGCCCAGAGGAAGTGACAGCTCTACATTGGAGTATGGCAGACAGGAATTCTGCACTGCATTCAGGCCTAACAAACAGTCTGCATGGTGTTCTTTTTCTATCTCTAGGAATCACTCCTTCCTCAAGAATTTCATGTCTGGGCCCGAAATTGCATCACTGAGAGATTCATTTATTTGTGTGTGGAGGATTTGTTAGTTTTCAGAACTTGCACATTTGAGTACAGATACAATTATTGACAGTAACACCTTTAGTTTGACTCTGATTAACAAAATTTCCAAACTTTGTCAGAATGGGACTCTGGATTAGGATCTGGAAAAGAGAATCCTGGGGGATGAAGAGAAGAAATTGGAAAAGCGGGAGACAAACCTACACTGTACTCACACCCTGTGTGTGCCAGGCACTTTCTCAGGTTTATGTCATATAACCTTTGTTACAGTGTAGTGAGGAGGTATTACTGAGCCCATTTGAAAGATGAGAAGACTGGGAATCCAAAAAGCTGAGTAAATTAGAGTAAAATAGAGAGTACTTTAACTTTACTTTACTTTACTTTAACCCTGGTGATTTTTCTGTGAGTACATGCCGATTACTTTCAAATATTTTTCTTTCAATCAACTCACGTCTCTTGCATTAGCTATTAAGTATCTTCGGGGTTTTTTGGTAATGAATATTTTTTTTAATGTTTGTTTATTTTTGAGAGAGAGAGAGACAGAGTATGAGCGGGAAAAGGGCAGAGAGAGAGGGAGACACAGAAGCCAAAGCAGGTTCCAGGCTCTGAGCTGTCAGCACAGAGACCGATGCGGGGCTCAAACCCATGAACCATGAGATCATGACCTGAGCCGAAGTCGGACGCTTAAACGACTAAGCCACCCAGACCACCCAGACGCTCCTGGTAATGAACATTAAACTAATGTTTAGTTACTATGTATTAAAGACATTCTTATATATTGAATATGTGTGTTACATATTATGTTGAATATGTATCATATACAATGAAGAAGGTTTATCTGTTTGTCACGTCATCAGTTCATCTGCCATATTCCTGGGGACACCAACCATAATTTAGGAAGTAGCACCACACTAGAGAACAGCAGTTGTTGAGAGTAAGAAAGGGCCAAAAGCTCATTGGTGTGAGCCAGTGCTCCTGGGCATAGGAACGATTGGCCCATGGCTACTTCAGTCCCCTTTGGTGCCTACTAAGGGAGCTAGGGGGTGAGGGCAGTGAGAAGCTCAGTGGACAAGGGACATCAGCCATCATGACCTGGCCTTCACAGCTATCATCTTTGTTGTTTTCTTTGGAAGAGTTACTTGGTGGGAGAAGAGCCCATTTGTTTTTGAGTTGAGACTTGAGCAGCGGTCCTCCAAATAAGATTCTGGCACAGGGCTCATCTCTGATGACACTTTCAGTGACCTGCAGTGAAAAAAACATGGTGAAGTTTCCATTTATTCTTTCTTAGAGAAGATCCTCTTTATTCTTCCTGTAATTTTGTCTCATAAAGTATGTGATTGCCCTTTTGTATTTTAGAAAATAATAGGGAGAGCAAATGGAAATTTGCCTTTTATTAAAACCCTTACTTGGAAAAAAGGGCAACTGTATACCTATCTCTGTACATATGTGGAGGTACTTCTTACCCTGCACATACATGGGTAAAAAAAGCACAGATAATCAAATGGAGTAGAGTCACATTATGAAATTAGGTACACCAGTTTAAAAAGAGTGAATAGAGCTGTAGTGATAGGGAAAAATCACCCAAGGTTAAGAAAAGAAAGAACCTGAATAAATGTAGAATAAAGGTACTGTTTGATGCCATCTATATAAATAAACCATGCAAAGTATATTCTTCTATATGGACTTACGTATGTATGTGAATGTGGAGAGAAAATTCTGGAAGAAGGTATAGCAAACTGATAACAGTGGTTTCCTCTTTGGAAGACACTGAGATTAGATGGAGATCACCAGAGACTTTTGCTTTATCAATATTGTTTGACATTTTGTAATTAGGAGAACATGTTCAGCTATGGCTCATGCAATTAAAAAAATAAATGAAGAGTTTTAAAGTACCATATTTTATGTCAGTCCCCTTTTACTATTATACCTGTCATACTTATTGTTGTTGTTGTTGTTACTCATATTTAATACTACCAGTCTGTGAAAGTCAAAGTCTGGGCATCACTGGGCTAGAGTAGCATCAAGGCAAAGATTCAATGAGCATGATAAAGTGCATAAAAAAGTCTTCTTTATTAATTATTTCCATAATAATCATGCATTTTAAAAGGGTAGTGTAAAAACTAGTTGTATTTTAAGTGCAATACCATGACTTTTATTCCCCTCATTTACACAAGTTAAGTTATAATTCTTTGAAATTCAGTATTGCAATATTTCATGTATAGTAAGAGTTTGCAAGCTGGTTTCTTTTTTACCACTGTCCCTCAAAGGTTCACAAGAGTACCTAAGGATATTATCCCATAGTTTGCATTTGGGGAAACCACATTTTGCATTAGACACTGATTTGAACAGGATACCTATACTGCTCCTTGCAGCAGCACGTGCATTCAAGTTTGCAGGAACACACCTTAGAGAATCTGACTTCTCCCCTCACCATCCACTCAGCCCCTCAGACCTCTAAAGCAAAGCCTTGCCCTCAGCTCTGCCACAGCCCCAAAAGGATCCAAGTTCACTTTTCATGCATTTGTCTCTTACATCATCGTCAGCCCTGTACGTTAGACTTGGAATCAGCATCAAGGTAAGCCTTGGGGAGAGATCAGATTTGTGGAACTGGAAACTTCAGGCCAATACGACAACGGTTCCTTGGACATTCAATCCAAAAGCCCTAGGTTGTGGGGGAGGAGGGAGTGAGGTGGTGGATCGGTGCCAGAGACCATCCTGCCTCTGGAGTTTTTCCAGGCCCTGATGCAACCAACAGCCATGGACTTTGGTAAAGGACAAATATCTCTGCTCTCGGTGTACATCAATCACTGAATTTCACCAGACCTGGACCAGAATTCTCGCACAGATGGGACAATCATTTCCTTTTCTTGCAGCCTTTAGAGTGCAGATGATTTGGGGTATCCTTTTGTTCCCTTGGACCTCAAACTCAGAGCCCCCTGAACTCTGTTTTCTTGCATCCTAGAAATCTATTAAATTTTCACCCTTTTCGTTATTAACAAGTGTAAAACAGATGTTAGCTGGGTCTCTGATCCCATAGGGTCTAAAGGAGATCAGCTCAAATTATGGCTTGTGCTATTTCAAGTTATGTCTTATTTTTGTAGTAAGCATCCAAATACCACATAAGCAGGCAAGGGACTGATATTACTAAGGGAAACTATCTGAAGGCAGCAATTCCAAATAATCTTTTATTTTTTAAGTTGTGACCTGCAGTTAAAACCAGTCTTCCAACTCTTGCTAAATGTGGTGATATTTCTCTGTGTAATAGTCAAAGGTTCAATTGAGTCAGATCATTACTTTCCTACATTAATGTCTTCTTGTATCTTTTGGATCTTAAACCATCACATTAAGGAGAAGAAGCCAATTACATATTTAATAAAGAAAAAAGTCTCCAGATAAATTTAAAATTGCATCCCAAAAACTTTGTATGTATTCTCAGGGCACTTTATTAACTAAATGTAATAACTGATAACAATAGTACTGTTATGCACACATCAGTGGATAGTATTTTGCATTGAGACTATAACAGGTCTCAATTGTATTACTCAACGGCAGCTTGTTTAAAAGAGAAACAAAAACTTGAAAAAGAAGGAAAGGCCAGAGAATGTGAACTTGGTTTTGGAATTCCACAAGTATAAAAAGACAAAATCACAAATACAAAATTCATTCTTCAACCATTAAACATTTTTGGTATATTCTCTGGTAGAAAAAATGCTGTAAGTGTAATGGTCTCAGCAAGTTGACTTCTTAGAACTCAGACCAATGGCTCTTGTACTTTGGCCATTAAAAATTGAGCTCATTGTCAAAGAAGAGTAGAGTAGAGAAAAGAAGAGAAGAGATGAAAAGAGAAAAGGCCCCGTGGTTTCCCATGAGCATCATAAACAGAAGGACTCAGTTCCCACTTCTGCTTCCCGGCACGCTTCTGGGCCATGAGGTTAGCCAAGAAGCACCTGTTTGCAGAGGGTGTTGAGAGAACTGGAACCAGTGAAGTAAGATGTCCACATAAGGTTGTTTATGGTAGGACAGAGGTAGGATGGAAAGAAAAGGGGAGAGGTGTGAGATGGGATCACCCTCCAGCATAAAGCTCCAAGGAGTCCAGAATCTAAATTTAAACCAGGCTTTTTGGGTCTTTATGAAGGCAGCAAAATTGAACTTTTTACTTAACAGTTTTCATAACTTTTAAAGATGTAGACATGTGGTATGTGAGTCTCTATTCATACTCTTGCCTCAGACTGCACACAATTTAGGGGCAGGCCTGACACTGACCCCTTGATATATAACATTTAAAGACTTTCATACATGATGCCATCAAATTCTCCCAGCCACCCATTTCACAGAAAAAAACAACGTAGTCCCCAGAGGGGTTCAATGACACATCCAAAATCTTATGAACAGTAAGTACTGCTAGTTTATCTCTTCTAGGCAGGGAGAACTATGGATGTGAACTCAGTAAATCAAAATCATGAACTTTGGTCTCTCATTCAACCAGTGTAGTACAAGACTCTGGGAAGAGTCCCCTCCTTTTGAGACAGCCTGCCAGTGGATAGGGAAGAACGAGGGGGGCATGCAGAAGAGCCATGGAAGGCCTGTACAGGCGAAGGCCCAGGAACACTGAAGGAAATCAAACTCTGAATATTAAATTCATTTCTTAACATCATTGTCCTTGGATTCCTAATCTTCTGTCACTTTAGCAAGTAGTTTAATGATTTCTTAGTTGATTATGTTCAGTATTTATACATTAGGTTTAAAATTATACCACAGGGCCAGATACTAGGCTGAGTCTTAAGGTAGTCACTTAACTTCTTCTTGCCTGGAAAAATACAAAAGGTACAGTTTACTATACTGGGCCCCAAGCAAGTTCCTGATTACACCTGGGGCAGTTCTACATTCCTCAGTATCAGAACCACTGGAGCACCTGGTGGATTTAAGGTCATCAAAAGGAGTTATAGAAGAGCGATTGATGCTTTTTCATATGGGTCCAGTGAGTTTGGCGACCTTAGAGAACTAAATTTAAAACAAAGATGGCTTACAGGGTTCAAGAAAGAATAATGTTACTATTTAAAAATAAATCAATCAGCCTTTAGAGATAAGAGTTTTTCTTTAGAAACTTTGGAACAAAAGTTGACCTTGCTGAGCCAAGAAATGTCATAGACTTTAAAAGATTTCTCAAGATCAATGATATATTTTTAAATCACTTTCCTTAAGCAAATAAGTCCTATCTTATAACATGGCAGAAGGAAAGCTGTAGAAGTCATTCCAAAAAGCACCATTGTGAGTCAAGAATGAGATCATCGTGGAGAATCAAGCAAACTTTCATTTTGATCAAATTAAAGTCTGAGTATCCAGAGCAAGGATCTAGGCTGGACGCCTGTGACCTCATTTCCAGGTCCCACAATGTCTCACCTATGTGCTCTTGTTTAATGTTAAAATCTACTTCTAAGCATCACACACTTGAAACAAGATGATTTCAAGATGCTCATTGTGCTTTGCAACTGATTGAAGTTGCTTAATCTAAGAGACTTGAGCAAGTTTTCTTTTTCAGTCTTATATTCAACTTTCTTCCTTGTATTAAACAGCTGCTTTGGTCTTTTAGGTTTCTTTCCTCTTTCCTTCTGTCCTCTCACCCCTCTGCTTTCCATTTCATCTACTCTACTTTTGTTCACTTTGCCCAGGGCACTCTTGCCTTTTCTTTGACATTTCTAGCTCATCATGGAATTACCAAACTCTTCTTACCCCTGTCCCTTATTCCTCCCCATCTGGAGTTCAGTGTCAAAAGCTGCCTTACAGCCAGTGTTTGAAGATTTCTCTAGTCAGAATGACCCTTCCCAGGTACCTCCGTTTTGTGTTTGGAAAATCTCAACCCTAACTTACAGTCCTCTCAGGCCATGGCTGATGAAGCTCAAACCCTAAATTGTTATAAATTGGCATCTACTTTACATAGAGTCAAAGCTCTTTTTCTGAACTCTAAGAGCATTTATCATTTGCATTATTCTTTTTTTATTATTGAGGTGTAATTGACATATCATATATTAATTTCAGGTGTGCAGCATGATTCACTATTTGCATGCATTGCAAAACAGTCACCACAATAAGTCTAGTTACCATCTGTCACTGTGCAAAGTTAATACAATATTATTGACTATATTCTCCATGCTGTGCATTACATCCCTATGACCTACTTTACTGGAAGTTTGTACTTCTAAAGCCCCTTCACCCTTTTCACCCTCCCCTTACTCCCCTCCCCTCTGGTAATGACCAATCTTTTCCCTGTATCTATAAGTCTAGGTTTTCTCTTGTTCTGTTTGTTTTGGTTTTTAGACTCTACAGATAAGTGAAATCATGTGGTATTTGTCTCTCTAACATATTTCATTCACCATGATACCCTGAAGGCCCATCCATGGTGTTGCAAATGGCAAGATTTCATTCTTTTTTATGGCTGAATGATATCCCATTGTGTATATATACCACATCTTTATCCATTCATCCATTGATGGACAGTTAGGTTGTTTCCATATCTTGGATTTTGTAAATAATGCCACAGTAAACATAAGGGTGCATATATCTTTTCAAATTAGTATTTTTGTTTTCTTCAGGTGGATACCGAGCAGTGGAGTTGCTGGATCATATAGTAGCTTTATTTTTAATTTTGGGGGGAACCTTTATACTGTTTTTCATAGTGACCTTACCAGTTTATGTTCCCACCAACAGTGTCCAAGAGTTCCCTTTTCTCCACATCCTTGCCAACACTTAATATTTCTTGTCTTTTTGATAATAGCTATTCTGACAGATATAAGGTGGTGCTTCATTGTGATTTTGATTTGCATTTCCCTGATGATTAGTGATGTTGAACATCTTTTCATGTGCCTGTTGCCTATCTGTAGGTCTTCTTTGGAAAAATGTCTATTAAGATACTCCACCCATTTTTTAATTAGATTGTTTGTTTTATTATTCTGTCTCTTTATATATTTTGGAGATTAGTCCCTTATCAGATATAGGATTTGCAAATATCTTGCAAATATCTTCCATTTCATAGGTTGCCTTTTCATTTTGTTGACAGTTTCCTTCACTGTACAGAAGCTTTTTAGTTTGATGTAGTCCCACTTGTTTATTTTTGCTTTGTTTCCCTATTTTGGAGTCATATTCAAGAAAAGATTGCTAAGACTCACGTCAAGGAGCTTTTTTTGCCTATGTTTTCTTCTAGGAGTTTTATGGTTTCAGGTCTTATGTTCAACTCTTTAATCCATTTTGAGTTAATTATTGTATATGGTGTGAGATAGTGTCCAGTTTCATTCTTTTGCATGTAGCTATCCAGTTCTCCCAACACCATCTGTTCGTGAGACTGTCCTTTCCCCATTGTATATTCTTGCCTCCTTTGGTATATATTAGTTGACTATATTTGTGTGGGTTTATTTATGGACTCTCCAATCTTTTCCATTGATCTGTGTATCTGTTTTTATGCCTATATCATTCTGTTTTGATTACTATAGCTTTATGATACTGTTTGAAATCAGGAAGTATGCTTCCAGCTTTGTTCTTCTTCAAGATTGTTTTGGCCATTCACAGTCTTTTGTGGTTTTATATGAAGTTAAAATTATTTGTTCTAGTTCTATGTAAAATGCCATTGGAATTTTTTTTTTAATTTTTTTTTTCAACGTTTATTTATTTTTGGGACAGAGAGAGACAGAGCATGAACGGGGGAGGGGCAGAGAGAGAGGGAGACACAGAATCGGAAACAGGCTCCAGGCTCCGAGCCATCAGCCCAGAGCCCGACGCGGGGCTCGAACTCACGGACCGCGAGATCGTGACCTGGCAGAAGTCGGACGCTTAACCGACTGCGCCACCCAGGTGCCCAGCCATTGGAATTTTAATAGGGATTGCATCAAATCTGTAGATATGGGTAGTATGGGCATTTTAACTATTAATTTTTCCAAGCTATGAGCATGAAATATCTTTCCATTTATGAACATGAGATATCTTTCCATTCATGCTATGAGCATGAAATATCTTTCTATTTTATAGCTTCTTTCATCAGTGTCTTACAGTTTTCAGTGTACTGGTTTTTTACCTCCTTGAATAAAATTGTTTCTAGGTATTTTATTCTTTTTCATGCAATTGTAAATGGGATTTTATTTTCTTGATTTCTCTTCCTGATAGTTCATTATTAGTATATAGAAATGCATCAGATTTTTGCATATTAGTTTTGTATCCTGCAATTTACTGAATCTGTTTATTAGTTCTAACAGTTTTTTTGTGGAGTCTTCAGGATTTTCTATATCTAGTAACATGTCTTCTACAAACAGTGACAGTTTTAATTTTTTCTTTCCGATTTGATGCTTTCTATTTCTTTTCCTGTCTAATTGCTGTGGCTAGGATTTCAGTACTATATTTTTAAAAAGTGGTGAAAGTGGTCATTCTTGTCTCATTCCTGATCTTGAGCAAAAGCTTTCAGCTTTTCACTGTTGTATATGAATCAGCTGGGGGTTTGTCATTTACGGTCTTTATTATGTTGAGGTGCATTCCTCCATAACCACTATGTTGACAGTTTTTATCATAAATGGATTTTGAATTTTGTCAAATGCTTTTTCTGCTCCTATTGAGATGAATATATGATTTTTTGCCTTTCATTTTGTTAATGTAGTGTATCACATTGATTGATTTGCAGATGTTGAACCACTCTTGCATCCCTGGAATAAATCTCACTTGATCATGGTGTATGATCCTTTTATTGTATTGTTAAATTCAGTTTGCTAATATTTTGTTGAGGATTTTTGCATCTATATTCATTGGGGATATTGGCCTGTAACTTTTGGTGTCCTTGCCTGGTTTTTGATATCAGAGTAATGCTGGCTTCATAAAATGAGTTTGGAAGCTTTTCCTACTCTTCAGTGTTTTTGAAAAAGTTTGGAAAGGATAGGTTTTAAATCTTTGAATGTTTGATAGAATTCACCAGTGAAGCCATCTGGTCCTGGGCTTTTCTTTGTTGGAAAGTTTTGGGTTACTGATTCAATCCCCTTATTAGTAATCAGTCTATTTAGATTTTCTGTTTCTTCATATTAAGTATTAGAAGATTGTGAATTTCTAGGAATTTATCCATTTTTTCTAGGTTGTTCAATTTGTTGGTATATAATTAATTGTTCTTAGTAGTCTTTTATGATTCTTTGTATTTCTGTGGTATCAGTTGTAACTTCTTTCTTTTCTGATTTTAGTTATTTGAGCCCTCTCTCTTTTTTTCTTGGTGAGTCTCGCTTAAGGTTTGTCAGTTTTGCTTATCTTTTCAAAGAACAGATCTTAGTTTCATTGACCTTTTCTATTGTCTTTTTAGTCTCTATTTCACTGATTTCTACTCTGATCTTTATTATTTCCTTCCTTCTACTAACTTTAGGCTTTGCTGGCTCTTTTTTTTCTAGGTCCTTTAGATGTAAAGTGCTTATTTGAGATTTCTCTTGTTTCTTGAGTTATGCTTGCATTTCATGAAGTTCTCTTTTAGAACTACTTTTGTTGCATACTATAGATTTTGGTATGTATTATTTCTGTTTTCATTTGTCTCTAAGTATTATTTATTTCTTCTAAGATTTCTTCTATGACCCAGAAATTATTCAGTAACAAGTTGTTTAATCTGCATATATTTGTAGTTTTTCCAGTTTTCTTCTTCCTACATTTGATTTCTAGTTTTATATCATTGTGGTCAGAAAAGATGCTTTAAATGATTTCATGTTTTTAAATTTATTGAGACTTGTTCTGTGGCCAGTATGTGATCTATCTTGGAGAATGTTCCATGCACACTTGGGAAGGATGTGTATTTTGCTTTTGGATAGAATGTTCTATATATATATCTATTAATGTGTTATTTAAGACCAATGTTTCCTCATTGATTTTCTGTCTAGATGATCTATTCATTGAATGTAAGTAGAGTATTAAAATCCCTTACTCTTATTGTATTGCTATCAATTTCTCTCTTTAGGTCTGTTAATATTTGCTTTATGTACTTTGGTGCCCCTATATTGCATGCATATGTATTTAGAAATATTATCCTCTTGCTGGATTAACCCCTTTATCATTATGTAGTACCCTCTTTGTCTCTTAATAGTCTTTGTTTTAAAGTCTATTTCGTCATGTATGAGTATAGCTACACCAGCTTTCTTTTCATTTCCACTTGCATGAAGTCTTTTTTTCATTACTTACAGTCTGTGCAAGTCCGTACTTCTAAAATAAGTGTCTTATTGGCAGCATATAGATGTGTCTTGTTTTTTTATCCATTCAGCCACTCTGTGTCTTTTGATTGGAGAATTTAGTCCATTTACATTTAAAGTAATTATCAATAGATATGTACTTATTGCCATTTTTTAAATCGTTAATTGTGATTTCATGACTTTCTCTAGTCATTTAGTGTTATGTTTAGATTCCTTTCTCATTTTCTTTTGTGTATTTCAGTAAGTTTTTACTTTGTGGTTACTATGAGGTTCACATATTTCATCCTATGTATATAACAGTCTATTTTAAGTTGATAATTAACCTAATGCATTCCCAACTCTACATTTTTACTCCCCCACCCCAACCCTGGCGTACATTTTATGTTTTTGATGTTACTTTTTACAGCTTTTTATTTTATGTGTCCCTTAACTAATTATTGTTGTTTTAGATAATTTTGTTACTTTTGCCTTTTAACTTTCTTATAAGTGACTAAACCACTACTTTTACCATGTGTTTACTTTTTCCAGTGACATTTTTACTTTCATATTTTTTCTTATTAATTAGTACCATTTCTTTTCAGATTAAAGAAGATCCTTTAATATTTATTGTAAGGCTTCTTTAATACTGAACTTTTTCAGCTTTTGCTTGTCTGAAAAACTCTATTTTTTCTTAAAATCTGAATGATGATCTTGCTAGGTGAAGTATCCTTTTTAGAGGTTTTTTGGTTTTTTTTTTTTTTTCTTTTCAGTGCTTTGCATATATCATGTCACTCCCTTCTGGCTTGCAAATTTTCTAATGAGAAATCTGCTCATAGCCTTATGGGGTTTCCCTTATATGTAACAATTTGTTTTTCTCCTACTGCTTTTCAGATTGTTTCTTTATCTTTAATTTTGACATTTTAATGACTATGTTCCTTGGTGAGATTCCCTTTGGATTCATCTTATTTGGGACTTTTTCAGATCTGGATGTCTGTTTCCTTCCTAAGGTTAGGGAAATTTTCATCCATTATTTCTTCTAAATTTCTGCTTTTTCTCTCTCTTTTCCTTCTGACACCCCTATAATGTGAATGTTATTCTACTTGATGTTGCCCCAGAGGTCGCTTAAGTTATTCTCATTATTATTATTATTATTTTTTTTTTTTTTTTTTTTTTGCTGCTCTGGGGGAATGGCATTGCTTTATTTTCCAGCTTTCTCATCTATTCTGCTTTATGTGGCCTGCTGTTGAACTCCTCTAGTGTATTTTTCAGTTTAGTTATTGTATTCTTCAGCTCTGTGACTTCTGTTTGGTATTTATGTTTTCTGTCTGTTTGTTGAAGTTCTCATCTATTCTCCCAAGTTCAGTGAGCATCTTTGTTACCATTACTTTGAATTCTTTATCAGATAGATAACTTATTTCCATATCATTAAGGTCTTTTTTCTGAGGTTTGTCTTGTTCTTTTGTTTGGAACATATTTCTCTGTTTCTTCATTTTGCTTGACTCTCTGTGTTGGTTTCTATGTAGGAGATGAACCAGCTATACTTCTCTCTGTCTTGGAAGAATGGCCTTGTGTAGATGATGATTCTAGCTCTTGATTATTTCTCAAACCTTTGCGATTGTTTAGACTGTCTGATTTATTATTGATATGCCCCTGTTGTTGAGAGTGTGCCAAGATCTGTCAGTGATACAAAGGGAAAATCTCATTAGCACCTACTTTCAAGGTGATTGGAAGCCAAACCCTCAGCAGCTTTTAGAATTATGCAAATGTTTACAGTTCATTGGGGCTGCAGTTGCAATCCCTGCTGGACTCCAGACCAGGAGATCTGGAGGTAACCCACAGGCAACTGTTGCAAAAATGAGGGCTCCAGATAAGTGCATAAACTTCTTCCTGGGAAGTCTCACTGAGCTGTACCAAGGCCAAGGGGGTGTGCAAGGATGGTGTTTTCTTCCTTACCTTGCTTACCTTGCTTACCTTGGGAGCACCTCCTTAGCCTCTAGTTATATGGGAAGCCTGCACCCTCTCTCTCAGGCTGAAGCTTCAGCCTAAGTAAGGCCTTTATATCAGAAACCTGGGGTTGTGTTTGGAAGAAATTATGCTGAGTACTTTGAGTACTTTCCTAGATGTCAGGATTATGAACCTCAAACTAGCTCAGGGATTTTTAGAAACTGTGGGAAGCCTGGGAAGAAAGGAAGTGATCCTGGAAAGAAAGCAGTTTTCCCAGTGCTGAGCTGAATTGAAGATTTTATGCCCCATTCTGCAATACAGAGTTGGGAAGGAAGACCAGGTGAGAGAGGACTACTGGCCACTGAGCCTCTAGGGGCATGCAACAAAGAAAATGTAAATCAGGCGCATACCTAACACTCCAAAACTGCAACCGTTAGCTGATAAGAGCAAACATTTCCTGGTAGGCTACTATATGCTGTGCTAAGTGCATGTTATCTCATTTAGTCCTCACATTTATTAGCCCCAAGTTTCCAGGCATGGGAATCGAGGCTTAATTATTAATTTGCACAACGTGATAGTTGGGAGTTGGTGGAAGTAGGATTTGAACCCATTCGCTCTGACTCCAAAGTCTAAGCTGGTAATCACTAACATTACTTTCTTAAGATGGTTGAAACAGGTACTACATGTAGAATCTTCTACTCTGAGCAAGGGAGAAATGACAGCTCTTAGTGGAGCAGCTGGAGCCTAGGCAGGGAGGAACCCACGGCCTCCACAGGGGTTGGCTGTGGCAAAACAGAGAGCAGATGGGGAGCCAGAGCAGGGCCTGAGGCAGCAGTGGGGTGGAGTGTCTGGGGGAAGAGGTATACCGGTGGTGTTCCCAGCAGCAGCTGAGTCACCTGGGGAAAAAGAGGCTACACGTGTCCCCACACAAGAGGGGAGTGGGAACTAGCTGCCTTAGGGTGGCTGATGACATATTTGGGACTTTAATAACTAAACTAGACAGGGATAGGACTCAGATGTCTTTATTCCTCATCTCTGAATGTTGACAGTATAGGTATCTTGTCTCCCCAGCTTTATTGTATACTCAGTGAGGGCATGAGCTTTCTACTTCTTTAGCTCTCTACAATGAAGACACCCAACATCAATTTATTTACTTAGAAATTATGCATTCACCCACATTTTGGAAAGAACGCAGCTCTGTACACTCATTATTTCTGCCTGCCAGGAACTGGTGCTTCAGAACAAAAGTAAGCAACTGTTTGAGAAACCCCCCTTGAAGTATTATTCCAGGTGTGTATATATGTGTATCTAAGGAGAGAAACATGGTGTTTATTGTGCATCTACTATGAGCCAGGCACCATGCCAGACACATTACAAATGTTCTTTCATTTAATCCTTAAGTGGCTGGATAAAGTAGTGGAAATTATTAATATGCATTTTGTACAGATGCAAAAACTTAGAGACCCAAACTCATGTGAGTCACAAGTTAATGCATCATGTGAGCCCAAGTCATTCTGGCTCCAAAACCCATCTCCCCCACCCCAGCCCCATTTCACTGAGAAATTTGCCTAATAGAGAGCAGGTCTTTGTAGGATAAAATTTCCCTGCTCCTCTAAGTCCCTGTGGCCACTGGCTTTGGGCCTCCTTGAGTGGCTTTCCAAGCTCTGGCATTCCTACCCTGATGCCAAGGCTGCTGTCACTGGGACAGGGAGAAAATAAATCTTGGGCAACATGAAACTGGTCCAGACATACATACTGTGGATGAAATAGGACCAATGGTTCAGTTCCTCCTTTTCCGCATCAGAATAATTAACACTCTTAGAATATGTTTTAACATTAACTCTCCTCTCAATTCAGTAGATTTCCAAGACCCTTTTAACAGCTTGCTCCCCTTTACATAAAATGTATTTGATGACTCACCACACAACTCCTTCCATCCTGTGTTACTCCAAAGAGGGCTCCAAGCCATCTTCAGAGCCCGGCCCCATGTCATGCTACAGGATATCCTCAACATTCACAGAGGAGGGGAGTGGAACTTTCTGTCCATAAAATTAAATCATGGAAATAGAGCTTTCTCTGGAGCCCCTCAGCCTTGACCCCAAGTGCTATAGTAAGAAAAAAGGAAAATTTGGGCAATAAATAAACCAAGAGAAAAAGAGAGCTCTCTTCCTCTCATTCAGGAAAACTCTGAGGAGACGTTAAACTGAGTTCGCTCAGCCTCTGTTTCTAACATCTTCACCAAAGAACTGTAGTCACTGTGCCTAATGGAACTCAGGTTTTACAGCCAGCTGTGTTGCAGACAGTGATACTCAGAGAACCCAAGGTGAGACACTGCCAAACAGACTTTCCGTATGTGACAAGCGAGAGGATGAGTCGTCCTCAGTAAAGAAGAGCTGCAAGAGGTCACCCAGGCCAGCTCTCTGCTTCTAAGCAGCCAAGGCCCACGTGACTTCTCTCCCCCCTTGTACCCTTCAGCACCAGGGTACCCATAACCCCTCGCAGTGACCTGCTCAGAGCTCCAGGAGCAGCACCAGCAACTTCTGTGTAAAGGAATAACAATAGTTAGACCCTCAGTGTTCCTTGCCTTTTTCTTCCCTTTGCTTCCTCAAATTGGTTCTGAGCACCCTGGCTTTACAGTGTTTCCCTCCTTCAGCCCTCTGAAGTCAGTCCTGCCCTCTGAGGTGGGGGACACTTGGGCTTCCAGATAGAGATTTGGGTAAAACTGAGCAGGAGAAAAGGACCGCAGAAATTTAAGGGAGGTGTCAGGGAAGGGCCTGAGTGCTTCATAAAGCAGTTGTAGCTTGTGGGAGCAATAGATGGGGGGAAGAAGAAGGGAGAATGTGAGAAGTGTTGGGGCCCGTTTTCCGTTCACACAGGGCATTTGAGAAGTGCAAGTAGAGGACTTGATTTATTTTGAAATTACTTCTGATTGCATGGACTGTGTTCTTTCAGCCGTAACACTTCTCCAAGACGAAACCTCATGGGGCGTGACTTCATAAGCATTACGCTGGTGTTTCCAAGACCAGGTCTTGTGAGGTTGTGGGGAGTGTGAGGGGGCTCCGGGAGGGGGAGCAGAGCAAGGAGCACACAGCACAGCATGAGGAAGGCCCATGCCTCCCTTATCACCAAAACGCCAAATAGCTGTGTGGCTTTTCAGTGATTTCAGGGCAACCCAACACGTTCACATTTTCCTTGTGTTTGAGAAATGGGAAAGAGGTCATGGGAATCTCGGTGGTAGGGAGTGAAGAGAAGAGAATTAGAAGATAAAGAAAAAGTGTGCGTAGTTGAAGTTATGCAGGCACTGTGTGTATTCCTTTTTGTGCAGACTCTCAGGTTCTAGAACTGAGAAGGACTTGAGAAATCAGCCATCCAGCCCCGTGACTTCAGGTACGGTAATCACCATGCAGCAAACAGGCCGGTGGCAGACTGCACAGCTGCTGATGCTGTGTGCGAACTGGGGCACAGGACCTGCTGCTGACACAGCGACGTGCCCCTCTTGTCGACAGGGGGCCTCAATTCTGCCCGCCATGCCCTGCTGGGGTCTCACCCTCACACATCCTGATCTAACTGGTCTGGCATGCAGCCTTGGCATCAGGACCGTAGAAAGCTCTGGAGGGTGATAAAGTCAGGCAGGAGAACACTGACCCGACTCTGACGCCCAATCCTGTGTACTTTCTGTGAGAGACGTGGTCACCTGGATGTTTGTGTCCTCCCTGCCAATTCCATAGGTTAAAAACCTGCCCCCTAAGGTGATAGTATTTGGAGGTGTGGTTTTGGGAAGCGATCAGGGCTAAATGAAGTCATAAGGAAGGAGCCTCGCGAATGGGATTAGTGACCCTGTAAGCAGAGTCCATAGAGCTTGTTTCCTCTCTGTGTCATTCAGCCATGTGAGGATACACAGAGAGGAGCCCGCCATCTGCAGCCTGAAAGTGGGCTCTCACCAGAACTCAGCCACACACACTCTGACCTTGGATTGTCAGCCTCTGGCACTGTGAGCAGTAAACTGTCATTTTAGCCCTGCTGTCTGTGGGCATCCTGCTATAGCAGCACAAACGGACCAAGGTGGGGAACAACTGGTATGCACTGTCCCCCTCAGGAATCACACCCTCAGGCCCATATGCATCAAGGCACTGACAAGGGAGGCAGCAGGGGTGGTGGAAGGAGCTCTGAGTGAAGCGCCAGGGGGCCAGTCCTCCGCTGTGGCTCAGACGGACTCCCTGTGTGACCTGGAGAAGGTGACAACTCCCTGGGACTCACAAATGCCTCCTCTGGGGGCGCCTGGGTGGCGCAGTCAGTTAAGCGTCCGACTTCAGCCAGGTCACGATCTCGCGGTCCGTGAGTTCGAGCCCCGCGTCAGGCTCTGGGCTGATGGCTCGGAGCCTGGAGCCTGTTTCCGATTCTGTGTCTCCCTCTCTCTCTGCCCCTCCCCCGTTCATGCTCTGTCTCTCTCTGTCCCAAAAATAAATAAACGTTGAAAAAAAAATTAAAAAAAAAAAAAACAAAAAAAACAAAAAAAAACAAATTCCTCCTCTGTAAAATGAGGGGGTGGAAATAGAAGACCTCTACTGTTGTTTCCAGCCTGCACATTCTGTAACTCCAAGTAACCCTTCCCGGCTCCAGGTTCCAGCTTCTTAAAACTTTAGATTTGCATGGCTTCATTTTTTCCCCTTTAATCACAATTTCCCCTCTTTTCTCAGCTCCTGCTCCATTTTCTTCACCTCATTGACTAAGGCACTGCCTATATGAAAGCCAGTACCCCGCAGCTTGGCCATGCTGTAGGCACAAATAAGGTCGTAGGAGCAGTTAAACCCACTGCTCAGTGGCAGAAGTCCCTGTATGCTCAAACAGGAAGTCCAGCCCCTGCAGACGCCCTAACAGATTTTGTTTCTGGGACCCCCACTCCCCCAGAAGCATCTTACAAGCTCAGAGACCCCGCTGCTGGGAGCATCACAGCGGGCATCTGTTCTTTGCACTTTCTCCTGTGAAGGCTCCCTTCTTTTCAGGGACTAAGGAAGCCACCTGAGGAAGCTTTGCAGTTTTCACTACTGCCAGTACTAACTGTGAAAATAGTCGTGTCTAGGCAGGGATGCTGCCTGCCAAGGCAGCCTAAGCTGTCTGTCCTTAAGGGGCAAGTGGTTCTGTAGGAGGTTCTGTGCGGAGGTGGAGAAAATGACGCTCTCCTCCGCTCTGTTGCCTCGGCCTCCAGGCAGTGTTTCTTGTGCCCATAGAATTGCTAAGTCTGCCCTAAGGGCAACTCCTCCATCTTCTAGCCTCACTCTCTCCCTGCTGGAGCTCAAAACCAATCCAGGGTAAGTGGGGTGGGAGTAGAAGAGAGCAGAGTTTTCCTCCCCTCTCTCCTTTTCAGTACAGACACGCACACATATATATACACTACATAGACACTACATATATCTATATATGCATTAGGATATACATACACATACACATGTTTATAGATAAATCATGTAGAGACACATGTGTGTATATGTAGTGTATTCACCTATGTATACATCCACACTTGTGTGCACACGTGCACACATACACATAAGAGGCAGGGGGCTTTGGCCCACCAGTTGTGCAAGAAGCCATTTCAACCCCAGTTGGCTTCAGCCAGCATTCTTCATGTTGTGGTAAGAGCTCTCTCGCTCCATCCTTTTTAAAGAAAATACATCCCTCATAATTTCAAAGCATAACCATCACTTCTCAAGAGTTCTTAAAAACACTTTTTTTAATCCAATAATTGTTTTTTTTAGAGAGAGAGAGAGAGAGTGCAAGTAGTGAGGGACAGGGAGAGGGGAAGAGGGAGAGGGAGGGAGAGGGAGGGAGGGAGGGAGAGAGAGAGAGGGAGGATCCCATGCAGACTCTGCACTCTCAGTGTGGAGCCCAAAGCAGGGCTCCAGCTCACCAGATGCGGGGCTTGAACACATGAACTATGAGGTAATGACCTGAGCTGAAGTCGGATGCTTAACCGATTGAGCCACCCAGGCGCCCCTATTCCAATAATTCTATCCTAATGAAATACAAATGCAAAGATATTCATCATGATGTTTTAAAAAAGAGAGGAACCTTAATCCTTAATCCCAGTAAGTATATCCATACACTGGGATAAAATGTTAAAATAACATTTTTAGGCGTTGCAAAAATAATATTTAATGACATGGGAAAACGTTTACAAAATGTATTATAAAATGCTTAGGGTATATAATAATGTGCCACTTTAATATTTCAAAACAAAATCATAGAAAAAAGACTGAAAAGAACTGTGTCAACATGTGAATAACCGTTATTTCTGGGTTGTAAATTAAAGGATATTCCTATCTGTTTCTACTCTCCCTTGAAAATCTCTAAAAGAGCCAGTCATTTTCTAATTGGCAAATAAAGGTCATATATTTTAATTTTTTTTTTAATATGACAGTCTCAAAGCCGGTAGCATTTGTCCCTAAAAAGAACAAATTCATGCTGAGAAAACCAAAAGCTTTTCTGGCTGGCTCCTGGGTAGAGGAAGTTGCTTTGTGGGCTCTCTCCATCCCAATAGCAGCCAACATTTGTTGATCACATATGAATCAGTGCCTTGCAACCCAGAGTTGTAGTTTGTGCCTTGCTTATATTCACCACATGTCTTTGAAGTACCATTACAATGAGTCATCACCAGATGAAGAGCTCATGGTTTAGAGAGACAGAATTGTCTTGGTCACCAGGTACAGGGCCAGGGCCAGAGGTCCATATCCCAATTCCATGACTACACCAAGCTGCTAAATATTCCCCCTAAGAGAAAAGAGTTGGCAATTAAGATCAAGAGGTACATCAAAGGTAAAACCAAACAACAAAGAGTAGACAGAGAATAGTGACTAGAGAATGCCCATCTCTCTGCTTGGCTCCTGGATCCCCAGTACAGGTGTTCCTAAAGTCCCTGGGTGGAGGTGCTGACTCCATTTGCTGATACTTATGGGTTGCTTTGCTTCTCCCACTCCTCAAATAAGAAACTAAGGGAGTTGGACAATTGCTTCCAGCCCCACATAAGTGGTAAGCACTAAAATTGGAAGTTCCTTTCCTTGAATCCTAAGTTCAAAACTGCAAGCCAAATCACTCAGTGTAGAGGGAGAATAAAAGGAGTCCCATCACCATTGCCAGCTGGAAGAGGCCCTGCATGCCCAAAGAGCACCATTTCTCTAACACATCCTCCTCCAATCAAGATGTCCCAGGGTTCCCTGCAGCTTGAACAGACAGAAGCACAATACCCTCCTTTCCAGACGTCTTGGGTTAATTTCTTTATTTTTTCTGGCCCACATTTTGAAGTCTTTCCAGACTGATGGACTAAAGTGGAAATTACAGTCCTATCAGCTCTGTCCAAAACAGATGCCACATAATCACAATCATATTAATAAAGCTGGCAAGAGTGAGTATGAAGAATTTGACGGAGGGGGGAGGGAGAAAAAAACCTAACAACTTCCAGAATGTCTCAACTGATTGAACGCTCCTGCCTTGAAACAGGTTTCCCTGAGAAATCTGAAGTTGGCTTTTCCCCATCTAAACTCCAAGTAATGCCTTTTATTTAATATATTTTACTGTTTGGATGAAGGGAGAGAAAAGGGGGGGGGTATTTTCTCGAATCTTTTTGGACTTCACAACATTCGAGATCTTATTTATGCGTGAGTTTCCAGCTGTGCATGACATAAGTCATTGAAAACTGGCACATCTTTCCATCAGCAAGCACAGCACAACCACAAGCTTGGCAAGCGGTTCATGTTGCCAGATGCCTTCACTGTTTCTTAAACTATGTATTCAAGGCACTCCACTTTTTTCTTGCTGGAAATACTTTCAAAGAAGAACACAGTGTTTTGGGTTTCCTGGCCAAAGTTTAGCTGTACTTTTGCGTCTTTGCCAAACTTCCTGTTTTTAGCAAAACAATTTATTATCTTGCTGGTTCTTTAGACCCAAAAGGATTTGCAGGGCACAAATAACTACTTGGTTTCCATATCTTTTCAGAAAAGAAACTCGCTCACTTTCCCATAATTATCCTGTAGATGCAAGAACAGAAACATATTTAACCTTTGGGAATGCTACCGAGGTGTGGAAAAGGTTTTAATTGATTAAAACCTCGACAGTCTGAATTTTAAAGAACTGACAATTATTTTTTGTGTGCAAGGAAAATAATTCTTTTCAGGTGGTTTGGCAGGATCACAGATTTGCCACACGTGGTATTGGAGAAGCAAGTTTGGAGTGAGTTTGTGTTTGGAGGCCAAGGTTTGACTAACAACATTTGATTCATCAGCAGCAATCAAAGAAAGCATTCGACCAGACACTTTTATGAATAGTTCATCTCTGATTACTAAGCCACAGAGTCACCTTTTTCACTTCACAAAAAAAATGAAAGTAGAGCTAAACAGAAACTTCTCCATGCCTACTTAGCAGCCAACTAGCCTATCAACCGGTAAATAGATTAAGGAACTTAAATTCTCAACTTGATTAGATTGAAATGGCCAAGTATAGTCTCAGTTTTCTTCTACAAAAATATCCTAGCTATAAATAGAACAGATGTTACCTTTGGCAAAACACACACACTCCACACACACACACAAACACACAGTTGTTTAGGTAGGCTTCAGTAGTAATGACCTGTAGCAGAGCAACACTGGCAACACTGTGGTTAATTCTTCAGCAGCATGCGTTCCTAGAGTAGAATGTATTTCGACTTAGATGGACGCAACCACAGTTTCTCCATGTCTTTCAAAAATTACTTCACACTACCTGCAAAAACCAAGGAACTGATAATGTCGATTTCCTGTATGTTCGTGCTTCAAAGATCTGAGAATTCTTTGATGGTGACTTAGCAACCACTATAAGAATAATGGCTCCTTAAAACAGAGTGAGTCAAAGAGTAAGACACTTTAGAGGAAATGGTTAATATTAATGAGAGAGTGCCGTGTAGTCTGACAATAGACCAGCATCAGCACTTTGGGAGGGTTGCTTCTAGCAAGTAAGAGAGGGCCAACTTGTGTCTTTCCATTTGTGAACGGTTCTCCCCGATTAAAGCAGAGAAAAAGACAGTATCTATTAGATGGAGATTGATAGATCGCTAGTGAAACAGGGTGCTTTCGAAAAAAACCACCAGACGCCGAATAGAAGCAAGGCAAGATTTTGTTCACGGCCGGGCCAAACCTGATCTCCTGATCTTAAGGAGAAAAGTGCAGAGAATGGCCCCGAACAAAGGTAGCAGTGAGCTTATATGGATTTTAGCAAGTCAGACTACGTCATTATTTAGTTAACCAATTACAGTTTATAGCATTTCATGGCAGCCAATTATATTGTGACACACAGACGTTAGTTTTGGCGGGAACCTATCAATTTAAAGTTCTTTGTCCTAAGAGGGTTTAAAATGACCAATCATAGTTAGACACCTAAGATACGTGGGGCAGTGAGTTCGTGACTTTTTACATGTTGGTCTTGCCTAGGCTAGATCTTGGTAGAAGGGGTGGGGGAGCTTTTTGCAACCTAAGTTATCTATTTAGCAAGCAGGTAAGGTTACAGAAGCGAGATAGGGCGGTTAGTAATTTCTAATAATCCTAATAGGGAACTGCATAAGCTTTTATCTCAATTATTCATGAAAGGTGAGTTTAAGCCAAACTTATAAGCAATAAGCTTTCTGATATCTTATAAGTTGACCTATTACAGCTAGATTGATAGATCGCTAGCTTGACAGGTAGGGTGTGTGTGTGTGTGCCCGCACGTGTGTGTTATCCATGGTGTATCTTTCTCCATCTTCTTTTTTCCTTCTCTCTCTCTTTATTTCTCTCTTTTTTCTTTCAGATGGATGCTTTGATTCTCTTCAGCAAAGACTGGGCCAAGAAAAGCCCATGTAGCAATTCAGTGGGCCTAAGCACATGCATTGAGGAGAGAGTCAGAAAGAAGATTTTCATTAACAAATTATCATTCAGTTCAAGCCCTGTCAGACTTGTAGTTGAGTATGGCTACAGAAGGTGGCCCTAGATTTCTTATAAACCCTTCTAAAAGGTGAGAATGTGCCTTTATTAACCTTAGGGCATGTGGCTTTACAGAGTTATTTTTAACATTTGAACATAAACAATATCAGTACTAAATATAGGATCAAAGAAATACTGTTTCCATGTGGAGTTGCCAAAGCACAGAAGCATGGTTACAAAGTACAAGTTTCCTTTGAAGGGGATGTTGCTATCAATATTGCTTATTCAGCAGTCTAGTAATATCAAAATAAAGTGCACATATAGACGTATATTCATTATATCCTGCCTGGTGTGAGAAAGGTTTCACTCCTTCAGTCTTTAAAAACAAAACCCAACATCCCAAACCAAACCCTTAAGGGCCCCTTCACTGGATTTTTTTTTCCCTCCAAAATGAATACATTTAAAGTAATGTTTGAAGCCTGTGGTATCAGAATTTATTTCTACAAAGTTAACTCTATTTAATATCCTTGGCTCTAAGCTTAATTTGCTAAATCGTGCTGTTTTTGAAATTTATTGCAAAATTATTGTTCTCCAGGGAAATAATTACCATTCCTCTTACTTCTATGGTATTGCTTTCCTCTGCATGTGAATTTAAGTAAAGAGATTTAAAATGCAACTCTGTTTTGAGTAAGTATCAGTCAAGACAGGGTGACTCTGATGTTATATTTGAATTTAAGAGAACATTTTCTGTTCATTTGAATACCCGATTTTTCTGAATGAGAACAATAGGATATTAAAATTAGAAAAGAGTCCTAAGAAATGATTGCATGTATCTATTTATAGGCTACCTTGTTACAAAATAAGATTCTAGGGAGCTTAAGAACGTGTGTAAAATATAGCTAGCTACATAATATAAATTAGAAGTAGGCATAGAGCACAAAAGAAAACACAAGGGTACGGATGTGAGTGGAACCAGGACTGGATCTGATATAAGCTCATGGGCTTGAATAATGAAGCACAAATTTGACTCTTAGACTTTTAAATATCAGTGTGTAAACAAAAATCTGCTCAAGGTTATGAGACTCTTGAGTAAGGTTTTCAGAACTTTATCACAGAAGTTTAAAATATTTTATAAATTATTTGTGAACCGAACACTAGTTTCTAGTCTTCTGCCTTGAATGTTGTAGTGACCATACTGCATCAATTTTTTAATGTTTTGGTAATGCATCCTGCTTCCCTTTGGGGGAATTGCCTTTCTCCTGTTTATGTGAAGATGCTCTGTCCCTGTCCCTCCCACATATTTTAAAATGACTGCAGTACCAGGAGGGGGAATGGCTGTGGCTGATTCTTCCCCAGTGGTTGTGTGCTACCAAGAAAGTGACTGGTTTATGCTCATCCCCTGGTGCCAGTTCTTCTCAGGAAGTCTGGTTCTTCCACTTCCCGTCAGTTCTTTGAGCCACCCCAAAATTATCCAGTAAATTTCTTCGCTGCTTAAATTAGGGTCTGTTGCCTGCAACTGCAGAACCCTAAGTGAAATAGAGGCGATTCATATGCAGATGGATTAAATGATATGGCTAGGGCCTGTGGGTAATATTAAGCAAAGTTATGTGTGGAATCCTGAGAATCTAATGCCTAATTTGCAAGCCATTGTGATCCTAGTCCGTGCAAACAGGATCCAAAGTAGAAATAGTCATTGGTGAAGAGCATTTCAGTGGAGAGCAATAATCTCTGCCCAAGAATACGCATCTTCTTTCATTTAACATTCTTAGAATCTTCTGTTGTGTAGGACGTGGATGTATGTAAGGAAAGGTCTTACTTGGAGCACTGTACTACTATATACTCACTTTCAGGGTTGCATGTAAACATGGTTATTAATATTGCAACACCTTCTGTTTGCCCCAATAAATAATGACTACTTTCAGCATTGCTAAAACGCAACACGATGCTTCATGTATTATAAAGAGTTTTGTGCTGATGATGAGAGTTATTTCTCTCTTTAAGAGTTGTAAAGAGCTAACTAGTGGAACAAGAACTACCAAGTATAGGGCACCTGGCTGGCTCAGTCATTAAGCATCTGACTTTGGCTCAGGTCATGATCTCACAGTTCCTGAGTTCGATTCCCACAAAGGGTTAGCATGAGCCCCGCTTCTGGTGAGCTTCAGCCCCGCATGGGGTGAGCAGGAGCCCCACTTTGGATGAGCCCCAGGTGAGCCCTGCTTCTCTCTCTCTCTATCCCTTTGTCTCTGCCCCTTGCTCACTTACATCCTCTCTCTCTCCCTCTCTCCCTGTCTCTGTCTCTCTCAAGAAAACAAACAAACAAACTAAACTACCAGGTATCCAGAACAGTCATAAAGGCCCACAAGGCCATGGAGCTGCATGTAGTCCTGGTAAATGTTTCACAACTGACTCTCTTAAAAAGAAATAGAGAGAGAGAGAGACCAGCCCTGATTTGTGGTGCTTACAAATTCCTGTGGTATAAAGACTCCTACCATGGCCAGTTTCAAGCTATCAATATGATGTCACTGCCTGCGGAATTGGGAAGATATATGCACAAAGGGCTTTTGAAGCTGATGCAAACAAGCTCCAGTGCATCCTTGGAAGGGTCCCTCCTCAATCCTTCTCCTCTAACTGAACCCAAGGAAGGGCCTTGGCAGACCCAGAATCCATTATTATTCTTGTGGCTTGTGTTCTTCTAGAAAGGAGCATTGGAAATCTCCAAAGTGAGGTTGATCTCTGTAAATCAGTCAACTAGCCAATGGATTACAGGAGTCTCTCTTTGCTCTCATCTCAGAATTTTCCTCTGGAACATCTGAGGGAACAGAAACAATTCGTCATAAATAGATTTCCTACATGAAGAACATCTTAAGTTTCCTTTCAAGAGAAATTTTCCATTTAAAGGCAGAGTGATCTGCTTTGTCTGTAAAATTTTCCAAAAAAAAAAAAAAAAAAAAAAAAAAAAGTGTTGAAGAAAGCCTGTGCTGTCCTCCAGGGGGGGAAATCACAGCTCAAATGCAAAGTGTACTGAAGTGCGGCACAAAACAGAGTAACGTGACGGTGTCGAACACACGTTGCACATCCAGCTGTCTGGATTTGAACACCAGCTCTGCTTTTTACCAGTCTCATCAGCCCTTGGACAAGTGATTTGAATTTTGAAACCTCAGGTTGCTTCTCTGCAAAAGGAAAATGATGATGGGGTTTCCATGAGAACTTAGATACATGATGCACCTGAAGGACTTAGCATGAGGGCTGACTTGTGGTACGTGGTTCCTGTTACTACTTTTTGATTATCCATTCTGACTTTGTCATGTGCCTCAGTGTGTTTGGGTTTCCTTTTTTAAGATACAGCAGCAGCTAATAGAGTCCACTTACCCTAGAAAAGGGTATGGCAAATGGACTATTAGGAGAAAGCCAGCCCTGGCAGGGTGCTTCCAATGGGCAAAAGGACATGATGACAGGCGCCGACGAGGCATTCTGCCACACCTCGTGGGAAAGAGCACAAGCCTGAAACAGGTGCAGTCACAGGGCCCCAGGAGGGGATGGCCAAGAGGATGAAACTTCCATTATCAGGGTTTGGCTGAAAAAGATCGGAGCCACATTTCCAGTGGAACTTGTAACTGCTTACTCATCTCAAATAACTTAAAGCACGTCATCACCATTCTTGGCCACAGGAATGAATCCTGCCACAGAATGGAGATCTGTTTTCTTCCTTAAAGCCCACAGAGTGTTCTGCTTCAATTCCCTGTATGGGATGTAGATATATTAAATACCAAAAAAAAAATGACCATAAAGTGAACATTAAGGTTGAGAAATGAGGTCCAAGGTTGCCAAGAAATTCAACAGTAAGTGTTCCCCCAGCAGCTCTAATTCAGCCATCTTTGCAGTAATGCATCCTTTCCGATCTCTGAATCCTCAGTGGAATGCCCCTTTCATATGGACTCTGGATTCTTCAACTAAGCCAGGGGAGGGATGTTTGGGGTCTCTTCTGCTCCTTCTCACTTCCCCAGGTCGTGGGAAAATCCTGTCTAGGACCCTTCCACCAAGCTCTTGAATGAGGCCAACCATGGCAAAGCACACTCAAGAGCCAGGGGTGTGGGGCGGGGGAGGGCAGCTCAGCCCCAGGAAGCTGGACCATTTCCCTTCCCTGGCCCCTCCCTGAGAGCCAGGAGGCTACTCCTGGCTCCACACAGCAAATATATCCATGCAGATATCCAGGATGCATTAGTGGTTCGACACAACTGATGTGCTCAGGCACCTCCGGGGTACATTAGTTGAAGTGGCTACAGCAGCTGGTGGCTCCTCTTCAGGCATAATTTATCTATTGCACTTTACTTAATGTGCAAAATTAAATTTATGCTGAATCCATGTGTCTTACCTACTGTGCATGAGCAGCATGAAATATACCATAAAGCAAATCAGCACAGAGCCATGCTCTTAATTGCTAATGGCTTTCAACACACTTCATTGTGGTCTAACCAAACTTGGAGTCTATTCTACACTGAGAATCCTGCTCATATCAAGGTTGAAAGTGCTTCTCCCCAGGACCTTCTGGAAAACTGAAGGATAAAATGAGAAATGCTTTTAAGTCAATCTTTTTAGAGCCTATGTTCTTTAGATCACAGATTCTGCACTTTTCATGAATATTGCAATCAATACAGTTTCTACCAAGGGCATGATTTTCCTGAAAAATAAGCAAACCAGTGTGAAATTTTTTTAAGCGCATTATAGAAAATAAGTCCCAAATGCAGTCAAACCAAGTGTTGTCACTGCCAGGCTGTGGGACCCACTCTGTGTTTCTGGTTCCATACATTAAAACAAAACAATTAGAATCTTGATTTCTGCCCCTAACAGGAAAAAAAAAAATCTATGCAATCAAGCATAATGAACTTTACAAAAATAAATCTCTCAAAAGAAGCCTTAAAAATGTGTTGTAAAATATACTTGCACACCCTCTCACACATCTATATTCACTCAAAGCAGAAATTAATTCAAATTTGAAAGCTGGTTGGAAAAATTAATTTGGTGGAGGAATCAGAAACAGAATAAATACGCAGGTCATGCAGAAACTTAAATACAATTATATCTCCAACAGTAATTATTCAAAGTGTTTTCATTTTAAGGTATGCTTTGTAACAACTACAGATACCATTTCCCATGGAAAAAAAAGTTATTTGTTCTGCAGTTTACATTTGTCCTAGAAAGTACCTATCTGTGGAAATGTCACGTTGCTCCCTTGAAAATAATTTGTAATTTTCCCCACGTAAAGGACAGAGGAAAAATAAAACCACTGACTATATTACTTTTTAGGTGTCATCTTTACATATTTTTTCAGTACATGACTATTAGTGTAAAAATTTAGGAAATATACCAGCTTTTCAAAGCACAGTATTTTTATAAAACTAAGAAAAATCTTTTAGGAAGATACAAAGTAATAATTTTACTTATTCTACTCTTCCTTATTTTGTTTTTCATATAAAAATCATGATTTATTCACCAAGGATTAAGATTTTTTTTTTGTTAATGTTGATTTATTTGAGAGAGAGTGTGAGCAGGGGAAGGGCAGAGATGGAGGGAGACACAGAATCCGAAGCAGTCTCCAGGCTCTGAGCTGTCAGCACAGAGCCCAGTGTGGGGCTCGAACCCATGAACTGTGAGATCATGACCCAAGCTGAAGTCGGATGCTTAACCAATTGAGCCACCCAGGTGCCCCAATTCACCAAGGATTTTAATATGATGTTTTAAATGTTTTACTTTTTTCTAGTGTTTCTTGATTTTGTTTGGTTTGTAGCAGAAAAACTAAAATGTAGACATGAATTGTCTAAATTCATATATATATACATATACATATATATATGTATATATATATACACATATATATGTATATGTATATATATATGCATGTGCATTCATGTACATGCATTCTTGCAGTCACTATCCTGTTAAATTATAATGAATTGAATAAATATGCATTTAGCAATGGATTTTTGCATTACTTCTATTTTTGAATGTGTAAGTTATGTTGTCCTGCTGAATGGGCTTTTTATTTTAGAGAGAGCATGAGAGTGGGGGAGTAGGGCAGAGAGAGAGAGAGAGAGAGAGAGAGAGAGAGAGAGAGAGAGAGAATCTTAAGCAGGCTCCATACTCAGTGCAGATCCTGATGAGGGGTTCAATCCCACGACCCTGGGATCATAACCTGAGCCGAAATCAAGAGTTGGATGCTCAACTGACTGAGCCACTCAGGAGCCCCCTGAATGGTCTAATAAATATACATCCAGAAGTAAAATCCACTAGTTAGCATCTGGATCTTATTCCTTTTCTGGAAAAGATGTGCTAAATCAAGTTCAACTCAGTAGTAAACATTAATTGAGCACCTATTAGGTGTAAGACTCAGATCTGAAAAAAAATAACTTGGCTCCCTATGGAAGCACACAATTAAGTGACAAACATGGACATACACACAAATAACTCTAATGCAAGGCAAATAGTAGTAAGTCTTACACAGCAGGTGAGTGGTGCTCTGAGGTTCTGGGAGGTATGGAGGCCACAGTAGAATGAGAGCTGAGTCTTGGAAAATGAGTAAAATTTTGGTTGGAAGACAATTGGAGAAAGCACAGTTAAGAGCACAGCAGAAAGAGGTAGGGGCTTGAAGAATAACTTGGGTAAATGAAGGGAAAGTCAAAGCTTCAAACTGTGACTTTCTGTAACACACACCCATAACCTCTAGCTGGGGTTGCCATTGGCTTAGAATGGGGCAAAAAAAAAAACCAAAAAAAAAAAAAAAACAAAGCAGTGATGTTTCCCTTTCCTAGCCATAGAGTCTTAAGCAGATCTTCATGGTCACAAGTTTGCTGGGCCCAGAAAGAAAAAACATTTCCTTCTTAATCCACAAAGAAGATAAGCTTTTACCCAGCAGCCTGTTCTTACCTTTGCTATTTTAGCTAGTTTAGCCGCAAGAGTGGTTTTAGGAAACAAGGACATTATGAAGCTCATTTTAAAATTCCATCTGTGGGGGCACTCGTGTGGTCTCAGTTGGTTGAGCTTCTGACTTTCGCTCAGGTCATGACCTCCAAGTTCGTGAGTTTGAGCCCCACATCGGGCTCGCTGCTGTCAGCCTATCAGCTCAGAGCCCACTTCAGGCCCTCTGTCTCCTTCTCTTTATTCCTCTCCCACTTGTGCTCTCCCAAAAATAAATAAATGTGTGTGTGTGTGTGTGTGTGTAACATATATATATATATATATATATATATATATATATATATATATAAAATTACATCTGTGATATTTTACTAGATACCTTTCAGAATAATGCTTTTCCTAGGTTAATGCTATGCTTTCAAAAAACAGAAATTCCTTTCCTTCCTCTTTCCCCTTTTCTCTCCCTTTTAACATCAAAGGATGAGGATGTGAGACACAGAATAAGTTTGGAAAATATCTTCTTTTAATTGAGTATTTGCATGATATGAGTCTTAATAATTAAAGAGGTTTATTGTCTTACAGCTTCTATGAAGTTATCCCATTTTTCTCTTCTCTGGGACACAAAGCATTATTTACCATGTTGCCCCAGGCCTCGTCTTCCTGTATCATTCAACACCAAGGCTTTGTCAAAAAAGAGGTCAGTAGCCTCTTGGAATCTTTTGGAGATAGGTAGAGCCTGGTAATCGTTTCCCACAAAGGGGTTATCTGCTATCTGCCACGGTTGTTTTCCTAAATGATATCTGATCAAACTACACTGCAAAAAGTACCCACGGGGGTCTTCCCAGCCTTGTCTTGTTCCTCTGCTTTCTATCAATCAACCCAAGACAAGTTAATGCATGATCCAAATATTTTTTAAGTGTCAACACAGACTATGGTGATTGGGTCTACATTTAGATAAAATCTCATTTATATTCTCTAATCCAGCTCATTATCCTAGATGGTTTTACTGATTTCTACCATGTTGTCCCTACTATCAGGATCCAACAGTAAACCCAGCAAATTTGCATTCCTTCCTTCCTCTTTTTTTTTTTTTTTCCCCCGGCCCAAGCACAGAGTTCACGGAAATTCAAGTGATAAGCAAGGGAAAGCGAACTACCTTGGAATTTGGTTGCTGCTCTGGATCTCTGACCCAGTACAGGGAAACATCAAACTCTAATTTCCAAAATGCAAAACATTTGAAAACTAGAAGCCATAAAATAATACTAATTCCATAAGGAAAGATAAAGTACTACTACACAGTAAAATTGAAAGCCTGTGTCCATGAAGAGCATTATTCTCATACTTTCCATTCAGACTTTCTGATACTGTCCTTCTATAAAATTAAGAACTGCATTTTTTTTTCTTTTAGAATCATGAGCATTTCATGCCCTAAAACCTACATCTACATCTAATATTTGAAATTTTCCAGGTCCCATCTAAGCTGACTAAAATTAACCTATCAAATTCGTGTTCTCACTGGTCTTAGACAATGAGAAAGGTTAGGCAGGGGGCTAGGGCCCAATCCTTCTAAGTCTGACCTGAAATGAATGTCTCCAGGCATCAATCATGTTACTGGATGATACAGATCGCCACCAGCCATAAAGCTAACCTCTGGCTTTCCCACACAAGACCTATCCCGAGATCAGCAAGCACATGCCTGTCTAAACCCTACACTGCAAATAGCCACAGCTCCTTTCATCAAGTTAATTACAGAATCAAGGAGGGGGGGGGGGAGGTGGAAGGGGAGCCCAAGACTTCATCTGTTCCATACCCTCAGCTTTCTGGCATGGCCAGAGTTAAATCATCCCAGACAGATGGGAATCTAGCTGTTTTTTAAAGACCTCCAGAGGAGGAGATTCCACAAGCCCGTCAGTCACCCACTCTGCTGTTTAACAGCCCCTGTCAGAGAATCCTTCTTTATCTCCAGCTTGAATCTCCCACACTGCACTCTGAGTCAGCCAGCCTCTCCTTGTTCTGTACATCAACTCTTCACATACCTGAAGATCATTATTAAGGCATCTCTCCAGCTTCTCTTCTCTGGGCTGATCGATCCCCATTCCTTCCACCTCTTCTTATAAATCTGATTTTCTAACTTTTAATCATCTCTCTGATTTTCCACTGAACTTTGGTATACTCAAAGAGTGACTGAAGATCTAGGTAGTCTTTTTCATCTTTAAGACAGTGCTTCTCAAACTTTTACCCCCAGGATCCTTCTTATACTCTTGAAATTGGGAACCCTGATGAATTTTTATTTTTGTGGGTTATAGCTATGGGTATTTTCTATATTAGAAATTAAGACTGAGAAATCTTTAAGACTCCAGAATACAAGACATAGTCCATTATTCATCAGAGCAAAGGTGTCATCATGTCATGTGGCCTCTGGAAAACTCCACTGTATGTTCATAAGAGAATGAGAGTGAGAAGACAAATAATGCATCAGTATTATTATGAACATAACATAGATTCTGCACACCTCCTAAGTGTCTTGGGGCTCTCTGTGGTCCCTGGACCACACTTGGAGATCCTCTGCTTTGTGGGAAGCATGGTCCCATTCTCAGAGTAGACCCAGATACACAGGCAGTTGGCGAGGAGTCTAGTCTAGTCTAAAAATAGCTAACTCAAACCATGCTACAGTATAAGACAAATGAAAGCCTTTAACTGTCAAAGAATTCATGCTACCAACCTTAGAAAAATAACAGAAACTGATTTTGAGAAGAATAAGATGACTTTAGTTGATATTTTTATGGGAAAACTTGGTGGTGTCAGAGCAGAAAAGCAGGGGGGTTACTGTTGATTGTGCTATAATAACAAAAGCAGATTCTCTAACATGTAATCCTCTTAATCACACTCAAAACCATTCTGTTTATTTACTTTTGATCTGGGCACAAATAAATTGTTTGCTGTGAAACAACAGAGCTCTTCAAATCCCTTGCTTACCACTGTTTTTACAACTGAAATTGGCCTGGTCTCCTGGATTCTACCTAGGTCTGCCTATCAATTTTAAAGACTCTGAGGTGTTGGTGGGACATAGGGAAGGGGAGGAGCCTGTACAGGCTACATTTTCATGTTCAATCCCAGAGTTAAGCCAGATGCTCAAATGACTTCCTTTGCTTTTCCCTCTCCCTTCCCCTATTTATTATTTCCTTTTGTACCAGAGAAACTGCTTCTTTTTCTCCACAAACTCAGGTTTTAAAACTGTCAGCCTAACTCTTGTTTAACATATTTATAAGGCATTACAGGTTTATCAATCAAGCAAAAAATATCTATTACCTACTCTGTATTCAAAATTCTGCTAGATATAGGAGGTACATACCATGGAGGCATACGTCTTATTTTCTATCTCTAGGGACTTACAGTTTAGTTGGAGACAAAAAGAAAATAAAACTCAAAACAACAGCTCATTGTAAGTGACAGAATAGAATTAATTTCTAAATTGCACAGTACAGACTAAGTATTATACAAATTGTCAGAAAGAGTATCTCTGTTAGAATATGAAACACACCACATGAATTAAAAAGTGGAAATATTTCAGTTGTGGCGTAAATGAATTTTGAGATGAAGCTTGAAATATATTTCTTCTGAAAACTTGTAGGTCATTCTTACAAGCAGGCGCTGTTTGTGGGGCCCAGAGTTAGAGTACAAATGCTCCCCACCTCCTACCTGGTACCCTAGCCCAATGCCTGGTGCCATCCTGGGCAGGAAAGCCTCATATGCATGGATGGGGAACCCCAGCATGCAATGCAAACCCAGTCCACAATCACGCCCCACAAAAAAAGCATCCCCTGGTGAGCGATGGGGAGAAAGAGGAAAGAGGTGCTATGGAAGAAGTGCACTGGCCCCGGAAGCAGGTTCAGTCCCTCTGGGCAGGGAATTCTAGGTACCTGGGACCTGAGGTGTTCCTGCAGGGGGAACATCTTGGAAATGCTCCCAGTGGGCATCCACTGACTGCTCCCAGTTCTCTCCTTGAAGGGAGGAAAGCACTGAAACTGGGCCAAAGCAGGCTCTCTAACAGGTGGGATACAAGGCAGGGAGCCTGGGTGCCCAGGTCTAAGGAGGTAGCTTTAAGTAAAGGAATTCTGATATGAAAGACTCAAGATATAAATCCCTCATATGAAAGGTCTTTCATTATTTCTTCAACTTCTTAAGTCACACTTTTCTTCTCTATTAAAGGACATTTGTGTTTTGGTTAGATTTTCAATTTTTTTTTAATTTTAAAATTCATAAATTTTATTTTACTTAAATTACTTAAATATACTTTTCAGTATTTAAAATGCACTTTCCTAGGAATTTTCAGATGTACCTTAATTTAAGAAAAAGATTCAGACCTAAAAAAGTAAAGTTTTCAAGTCAACTAATATTTTGAATGCAGACTAAAGCTGGATGAAAGATTCCTTTTATAAAGTCAATTCTGAATTCTCATTCTATTTTTTTTAATGGGGTTAGTCACCCACTAAATCAACTATTATGGTATATTTAACATTTATACATAACTTATATGATTTCTCGATAGGAGTCAGACTTCTACCTACATTTCTGTAAAAAACATCTTTTCACCTACAGTTTCGTTTGTGGCATCCTGACTCCATCCACCCCCTTCCGTTCATCATCTGAATTTAGTGAGATTTTTCTGTCCCTGCCGAAAAACAAAAAGGAGTATTCCTAGCATACAGACATGGAATATGGAACCAAGAAAAGATATATTAGAAGAAAATGACAAGATTTTTTTTTTTGAGCTTCCCATGTCCCATCACAGCATGGCCAGCATTCACAATAGTTGGAAAGAAATTTAATTTATTACTACAGCCTCTTGTGAAAGTACACTAGGGAGAGTGCAATCATAACACAGAGCAAAACTTCTTCAAAGCTTGACTTGAACTTGATACTTCAGATGACTTGAACAGACCCTTCACCAGAGAGGATATATGGATGGTAAACAATACATGAAAAGTTGTTCAGTGTCACTAGCCAATAGAGAAATGCAAATTACAGCTACAAGGACATACACTACTACACGCCTATTAAAATGCCTGAAGTATAAATACCAACTCCTGGTGTGGATGAAGAACAAATGAGTCTTTTATTCTCTGCTGGTAGGAATGTAAAGTGGCAAAGTTACATTGGAAAATGGTTTGTCAGCTTCTTACACAGTTAGACATGCGCTTACCCTATGACCCAGCAGTCATATTTTTGCATGTTTCTGCTAAGGAAATAAAAACTTGTGTTTAGACAAAAACCTGTACATTAATGTCTACAGCAATTTTACTTATAATAACCCCAAAGTCCTTCCATGAGTGAATGGATAAACAAACAGCAGTACACCCACACAATGGAAAGTTACTCAGCAATATAAAGGAGTAAACTACTGATACATGAACAATTTAGATAAATCTCAAGGGCATTATGCTGAGTAGAAAACCAATCTCAAAGGGTTACATACTGTATGATTCCATTTATATAACGTTCTCAAGATGACAATCATAGTGATGGAGAATATATCAGGTTGGGGTTGAGTGGAGGGTATGATTATTAAGGAGCAGCTTAAGGGAGTTTGTGGTGCTAGAAGAGTTCTGTATCCCACTATGGCAGCTGGTAAGGTGGTAAAATCTGTTGCCAAAAAAGAATGCATCCAACACTGACCCGTGCACAGCTTTTCCCAAAGGGCAGTCATTACTTGATTACTTGTATTTTAGCATGTGTCTGCTTTTCACAGTGTATTTATATGCACTCTAATACAATACCAGTACAATGCCAGTGCTTCTCATTTACTCAGACAGGTAACCACCACTTAGGTGGTTATTATAAAAGGCAGATGGAGAGTTCCAAGGCTGTTAGACCACCACGCCACCTCTCAGTAAGACCCCAGGCATGGAAGTTGGGGAAGTAAGTGACTGTGCTCAGAAGAACCATCTTTTAGTAGTAAAGATAATGATCCTGAGACCACTAGAATTGGCTCTTCCAGCTGGACCCTCATATTGTGACCAGAGTTTATCAGACTCTTAAAGGGAATTCATGGGTTGGACTTTTCATCTTTTCAACACTAAATGTATTCTAATTGCACTGGCATTTACAAAACTGACTCCTTCCTCAAGGGTAAGGACATAAACTCTTGCCAAACTGTAATTCACATTTATATTTTATCTTGATAGCTTTAGTTCATGTGGTATTTTCCTCCATTCCTGCCTCATTTACCTTTAGTACAAATGAAAAGCAAAGCTATCAACAGATCCGGGTGGCCTCCAATAAAGAGTGCTTTTTCTTTGTCTATTTAAAGTGCCCTTGTTATTAAAAAAAAATTACATTCTATTAATAACAGATGCTTGGTATCTTACTTCTGTAATATACTGTAATTAACAATGCAAATGTGAAATAAAAATCTCATTATTTATCAGATAGACATGAGCAGGTGATTATGTACTTAGAGATATAAAATGCATAATGAAAATGCAAAGTGATAATTGTTCCAAAAGGGCTTCTACTTCTGGGCCACAGATAGAGTTTTTAAAGTTAAACACAAAGACTGTCTGTTCCTCTCCTTTTCTCTAGTCTAGCCCTGTGCATAATATCATTTCTTTCAGTACATCCAAGCTCAGTTTGAATAATTTAAATTTTATAGCATCTTGTTTAAACTCAAGGCCAACTGAGAAGAAGTGTAGAGAGCCTATACAAATGATACATTTCTGTTTTTCCAAAATACTCATATAACTCAGGAAAATTAGACAGACCAATTTTATTAACCATTTTTTAAAATTCTCTTTGAAAGGAAAGCACTCCTGGATGGAGAGCTTGTATATCAAATTTCAGACCTAAGTAAACTTTTATGGCTGAACTGTAAAAATAGTCATTTATAATGCAAACACTGCCAAATTTTTAACTATAATCCTGCCAGTGGGCGACTGTAATAATCCAACAATAATCATCGTCATTATAACAAATCACTTGAAAGAGATGCTGCTGCCCTTTGCGAATAGGCAAAACATTCTCTCCAACAGGGTGTGTTCCAACAGAGAACCTGACAGACAGCCAGGTACCCTTCCTTCCCAACACTGGCAAACTATGGGAATAAATTAGTCGAGGAGACCACCCTGCTCCCATCCAGTAAATACCCCTTTTGCATCTGAGATGACCTAAAAGTGTAATTTATCAAAAGTGGTCGTGTTACTCCCTAACTGAATTATCTTCCTCTTTGTCCCATAACACCATAAAGTTTTAACGCTGAAATAAGCCCAGTTCACTTTTTAATGTTTGCAAGTGTTCTCTGTAAAGGAAGAGACTCTCTCAGACCCAGCTTAACTCAAACCAGAACTGAATCTACTCCTGGCACTGCTGGGTTTCAGGTTAGCTTGAACGCTTCTGTCCAAGCCAGTCTTAAAGGGCCAGCACCTCAGACTCCGGGGAGTAGGCCCTCCTTCGTCCTGGAACCTCTTTGTGCCTCAGCCAAACAGTTTCATTAAGGAAGGGTTGAAGTAGAAACTGACATCTCTAGGGGACAGGCAGCCCAGTGACAAAAACCATAAGAGATCTGTGGGTAGCCACATTTCTCCCCTGGTGTCACCAGCCTGGATTTGCTAATATGGTAAAGCATTCCTAATTCAGGCAGATGGGCGTCTTTGTTGAATTCATTGCTCTCATAATCATGAGTCAGAGACTTTCTTAAAGAAACGTCTGCCTTTACTTCCAAGAGTGCACAGAACCTTGAACAAGTCTGTAGCATAGCCATGTAGACACTCCAGTGGAAATTTTCATAAATAAGAAATAATATGTAATTAATGTAGCCATTGTTCTGTATGTTATTAAAGTAAGTTTAAAAGTTTTTGAAAGTAGGCTTTTTCCTTCCTTAAATGATGAGTTTTTGAGCTAGTCAGTGTTCTTTATGGGATTTATTTTTGACATGTAAAAAAATGTCTCAGGGTGCTTGGGTGGCTCAGTCAGTTGAGCATCCCACTCTTAATTTCGGCTCAAGTCACGATCCCAGGGTAGTGGGATTGAGCCCCATGTTGGGCTCTGCAACTTAGCATGGAGCCTGCTTAAGATTCTCTCTCTCTCTCTCTCTCTCTCTCTCTTACCCCCTCCCTTAACCCTCTCCCTTTCTTGTGTGTTCTCTCTTTAAAAGAAAAAAATTTTTTTTCTCAATTATTGGCATGTAAATTCATGACATTTTACTTCTTTATATCATATGTTAAACTCAATAGGAATAGCTGTTTTCTTATATTTATTGTTGGGGAACATTTCTTTCTTTCTTTCTTTCTTTCTTTCTTTCTTTCTTTCTTTCTTTCTTTCTTTCTTTCTTTCTTTTTTAATGTATATTTACTTGAGAGAGCATGCAAGCAGGAGAGGGACAGAGGGAGAGGGAGAGAGACAATCCCAAGCAGGCTCCGTGCTGTCAGCACAGCACCCCAGGGAACACTTACTTCTTAATCCTCATGTTTTCATATGAAGTATTTCCACAATTAGAGTTGCTCTCTTATCATCCCTCTATTCCTTTCTCAGAATGGCAAGTTGGAAAAAAGGAACTAAGGAATGGTTGGCACTTGCTGTTTCTCTCTTAAGGAGTTCTCTACTTGCCAAGTGTACCTGCTTTGGACTTCTCATGCCTAGGCTTCCCTGGCCATGACCCAGTGAGTATGATTAATACAGAGCTAAAGTGTTTGTAAGCTCAGTTGTCCACAGACCTAAGCATCATTCTCCAATCTGATACTTTCTTTTTTTTTTAAGGGAGAGAGCAAGTGGGCTGGGGAGGTGCAGAGAGAAAGAGAGAGAGAGAGAGAGAGAGAGAGAGAGAATCTTAAGCAGACTCCAAGCTCAGCATGGGCCCAATGCAGGCCTCGATCTCATGACCTGAGCTAAAATCAAGAGTCAGACCCTTAACCCACTGAGCCACCCAGGCGCCCCTCAAAGCTGATACTTTAGTTTCCATCTGTCTGACTTCTACATCTCTCTTTCCATTGGTGCTAAACTGGAGCAGGAACAAAAAGGAAATATCTTTTTTTTTTTTTTTTTAGCTTTTCTTACTATAACATATATCTAGTGTGTGCATGTTATGGATTGAGGGAAATCCCACTCTGTGCCTGCACTCAGGTAGGAAACCCTTAAAGGGAAGTTTCATGATATTTGAGGTGTCGCTTCCTACACAAGAAATAAATAAAAACTCTCTAGCAATTTACAAAGCCAGCCATTTTGTAGCCTGGGGAAATGTGGCAGAGAGCTATAAGGCTCAAGTGCTGAATGGGTACAATAGCATCCTTGGTAGCCTCCTAAAAATGCAGATTCCATAGGAGACCTGGGTTCTGGTTGTGCTCCCTTCACCACTCACACCTCCTATCACCCACCAGGTGAGTTCTCACCCCATCTTGCTAACCCAGGCCCCAGGCTTCTCATCAGCTGTTTTCCTGAGGGTGTACTCTCTTACTCTCTTTTCCTCAGAATACTGAGATGTAAAGTTTTGGTTAAAAAATTTCTTAATACAAAAATGAACTATTGGGACTTCATGAAGATAAAAAGCCTCTGCACTGCAAAGGAAACAATCAACAAAAGTAAAAGGCAACCGACAGAATGGGAAAAGATATTTGCAAATGACATATCAGACAAAGGGCTAGTATCCAAAATCTATAAAGAGCTCACCAAACTCCACACCCGAAAAACAAATAATCCAGTGAGGAAATGAGCAGAAAACATGAATAGACACTTCTCTAAAGAAGACATCCAGATGGCCAACAGGCACATGAAAAGATGCTCAACGTCACTCCTCATCAGGGAAATACAAATCAAAACCACACTGAGTTAACACCTCATGCCAGTCAGAGTGGCTAAAATGAACAAATCAGGAGACTATAGATTCTGGAGAGGATGTGGAGAATGGGAACCCTCTTGCACTGTTGGTGGGAATGCAAACTGGTGCAGCCGCTCTGGAAAACATTGTGGAGGTTCCTCAAAAAATTAAAATAGATCTACCCTATGACCCAGCAATTGCACTACTAGGCATTTATCCAAGGGATACAGGAGTGCTGATGCATAGGGGCACTTGTACCCCAATGTTTATAGCAGCACTTTCAACAATAACCAAATAATGGAAAGAGCCTAAATGCCCATCAACTGATGAATGGATAAAGAAATTGTGGTTTATATACACAATGGAATACTACTTGGCAATGAGAAAGAATGAAATATGGCCTTTTGTAGCAATATGGATGGAACTGGAGAGTGTTACGCTAAGTGAAATAAGTCATACAGAGAAAGACAGATACCATATGTTTTCACTCTTATGTGGATCCTGAGAAACTTAACAGAAGACCAGGGGGGAGGGGAAGGAAAAAAAAAGTTAGAGAGGGAGGAGCCAAACCATAAGAGACTCTTAAAAACTGAGAATAGGGGCGCCTGTGTGGCTCAGTCAGTCAAGCGTCCAACTTCAGCTCAGGTCATGATCACACAGTCTGTGAGTTTGAGCCCCACATCAGGCTCTGTGCTGACAGCCCAGAGCCTGGAGCCTGCTTCAGATTCTGTGCCTCCCTGTCTCTCTGCCCCTCCCCTGCTCATGCTGTCTCTTTGTCTCAAAAATAAATAAAAACATTTAAAAAAATTTTTTTAACTGAGAATAAACTGAGGGTTGATGGGTGGGAGGGAGGGGAAAGTGGGTGATGGGCATTGAGGAGGGCACCTGTTGGGATGAGCACTGGGTGTTGTGTGGAAACCAATTTGACAATAAATTTCATATTAAAAAAATAAAATCATAAATAAATAAATTAAATAAAAAATTTCTTAAAGATAGGTGGTATTCCTTCCTTAGCCATTTTCAGAAGTAGCTAAATACACAGGGGTTCTTGAACCTCCATGTAATCTAAAATGTTTTATTATCACAAGCTCCTAGCAGGCAGATATGAACAGAGACAATTCATTCGAAATCATTCGAAATCAAGTGAAAACCCAAGTTTTAGAAGAAATCACAAAATAAAAAGAATTTGCTTTCACTGAGAACAAGATGTGTTCAGATTCTAACCAACAAAATGTAACCAATGTTACAGAATTGAGTGTTTCAAAGACTATAAAAATTGTTGAACTTTCTGAATGATGCTTGACATACAGAAATGATATAACAAAGAAAAAAAATGAGCCCTAGAGATGTCAATGCAGTACCAAGAAATGACAGTCTACAGGAGGTCTACTTTAATTTTCCCAGCGTAGATATTTCTTAACAAGCTTCTCTGAGGTCCACTTGACCTCAAGTCTTCCTCTCGGAAGTATTTCCTGGTGTGAGCCTCTGGACAGGCTTAAAAATTTCAAGCTGGTGACAACACATTAGATAAGTGTGGGTCCCTTGTGCCTGCCTGTGTTGCACACCCATTGCAGCCAGCCCAGCCTCTGGAGCCATGTAGACTAGGGAGAGTATCTTTTTTTTTTTTTTTTAAGGATGCCATAGCACTTTATGTTCACAACCACCCATCACGCTTTCAACATTCTTGGTGCCCATCCCTCTAGGAAGGTAAGCATCGTCTTTAGGCTCTCACAGGTAGGTAAGCTGAAACACACAGAGATGAAGCCAATGCTAGATCCTTCAGCTACAGATGGTACACAAGTCCCAGTTGCCACCAGAGCTGCCAGCAATCCTGTCCTATTTAGTAAACCACGGCAAGTACTACCAGTGTGTAAATAAACACTCTTGGTGCCGAGTCAGTTCTGCTTCATCTCTGGCACAGTTTTTTTTTTTTTTACTAGAAACCATATCATCACATGATGATGCTATCAGAGGAAAACCTGGATACAGAGCTCTACTTCCCTTTGCACAATGGGAGACATCAATGGCCCTGTTAAATACCCTTTGCTGTGCCCTGGACCTGACATTATCGCTGACAGTGAGGAAAGCCTCCTTCCAGAATCCAGTTATGCTCTGCAAGAGCCTCCTAGTCTAGGGATTAGCACAGCTAAAATTTCACTTTTCTCGAGGTATTTCTATTTCTCCATCTTGGTTTTTCTTCTCATTTCTTTTTTTTTTCTTCTTCCCATTTCAACAGACACAGGCACACACACAAACACTGGCTTCTCTCAAAGCAAGCAGCTGAGCAGAAAGCAGGCTTTAGTGTATAGCCAACAGTTTTTCCCTATTTGCCCCTGATTGTTAATAAACATCTTTAAGTGACCTACAAGCCTGAAATTAAGAATGAGGAAAGCATCCATTTAGGAGTAAGTCATTCTAACCTTGCTCACTTTGACTCCCCCTTTCCATGGCAATGCTATAGTCTTCCTGGTTCAGAAGCAATTATGAAGCCTTCTGTGGATGCAGGTGTATGAGATTTAGTTCTATGAATGCACAGGTGTAAACAGGGACTGTTGTGGAGCAAAACCCCCCACCTCCATCTTCCTGCAGCCATTTCCACAGATGTGTATTTTACAGGGCATCACTCATCATCACTCAAGATTAGTGATGGGTAAGTGGGGCGTTCCTTAGATTATTCTATTTTGTGCATGTTTGAAATTTTCCATAATAAAAATTAAAAAAACAAAAAACAAAAAAAAAAATCCCAAAGCTGACACAAGTGCATCAGTGCTGCTTTAGATTCCCAGATAGAAACAGCTTGTCGAGGCAGCAGAAGAAAGCAGGAGAAAGCCTGTAGCTCTCCAGGTATCTCAGAACTACTGCAGCCTTTTTTCTGTCCTCAGGAGCCGGGAGCCCACCACTGTAGATGCAGATGAGCCTTCTCTCCCTCCCCAACTCCAGCTTCCCCTCACATTGACCAGCATTTGCAAGGCGGGAAGAATTTCATTGGAACTTATTCATCATCGACTAGCACCACCCCAAGAGCATCTTCCATGTTTAGGTCTAAAGAAAATGACAAAATGACAGAAGGGAGGAGAAGGAAATTACTCTGTTTTTGAGCTGTGCTGCTGGCCAGGCCCTACATGAATGAGGCACCCGGCCCACAGTGTAAGTAATGTAGTCGGGGACAGGCGTCGGTCCTGCTCAGCACTGGGCAGCGAGGAGGAGGCTGGGAATGTCCCCATGGCTCACGTTCATGAGAGCTGCAAATTTTGACTTTTGATCTTCAAAGTAACTTGAATACGTAGTCACTATGTTTCTGTGTTTCACAACTACAAATCGTTAAATGTAAACATTGAAGTATACCATGGTTTTTAATCCATGTTCTGACCATGCTTGCTTTTTAATATACTCAGAGTATCCAAAGAAAAACAAAGACACAAACAAAAAAAACAACAAAAAGGAACTGGCCTGGGCCTCACTCAACCTCTGAGGCCCTGCTCAAAGCAAATAGAGCTGACTTTCTCTGGAAATAGAGTTCACTAACATTTTCTTCTTTTTATATCTGCCGCCTCCTCCTGCTGCTTGTCATTTTGTCGTCGTTTTCCTAGGGCTGCTGGACTCTTCCAAAATAAGTAACAGGAAAACATATGAAGTGACCAGTGAGGACGTGTTATAGGAAAAAAAAAAAAAAGGAAAAGAAATAAACAAAACCTACTTTGGGAAAACCGAGCAATGCCAGGAAAGTAATTTTCAGAATTCCAGAGAAGAGCAAATGAATCTTAATAGCTCTAATATTTCCCAAATTTGACCAAAAAACAGAACTTGAGGAGGACGAGGCTTCCATAACTGCTTTACGCATGATCCATGGCATGCTTATTTGTCAGCTGCCCTATATTCCTGCCCTTCAGGTGTATCCACATCCTGTCTTATGGACCTGCGTCCACTCCCTTCCTTTGCCCATACACTTCTTCCCATATTTCCAAAGTCTCTTGTAGTCTTCCTGGTAAAATTAATCAATAAAAAATCTTATTTCCAATTACCACAGGTCAGTAGAGAAGGGTTTACAAAAGAATAAAAAGCTCCACATATTATCAAATAAGTGATATTTCATTTTTGGTTTTAATTTTTCCTTCCATTCCAAGGCCTGTTTGATCACTAGTGAGTCTTGCTAGGAGGAATGGTGAATTTGGGGTAGACCCATTCATCCCCAAACTCGAATTGTACTGCTTTGCAAATCCCTGAAAGGGATGCAGATGGTTTAGTATCAATCCCAGGGGTCCCATTCCTGGGACTGCATCCTGGAATGGTCTATTCATCCTCAAATAGAGGAGTCAGCTGGGAAGTGGCTAGGAATGAGAAAGCAGCAAGAAACATCCATCAAGATGGTACACCTTCTTTGTGCAGAGGTGTGGGCTGTAAAGTCCATGGTCATCACTAGAGACACAGCCAAGCCAAGCCCCCAGCTTCTGGAGTGTGATACTCTAGTCCCAGCAGAGACTGTGAGAATCAGACCCAAACTTAAAATTCTAAAGGGACTCCAAGCATCAGATTTGGGCTTCTTGGGTCTTACATATAATGATAAGGTGATAACAAAATTTTGTAAAGATAAATTCAAAGGCTAATAACATGTTCCTATATTATTTTTATTGATTTATAAAAGGTAAGACTGGAATTCAATTTTCAGTTTATTTGGAATAAAGCAAGATACACCTACATCATAAATCATGTATCAACATATATTTTATATATGTATATACTAGCCTAAAACCCCTTGGAAATTTGACCATAAAGTGAAATCAAGGAAAAAACTGAATAACTGACACTAAGTCAAAAAATAATAATAATAATGAAATTCACTCTCTTCTAACTGCTGAGTTTTGGTCCTCATTATAGATTAGTAGTTTAATGAGTTGATGTGGAAATGTTCCTTATTATCACAGTTTTATTGCTTACCTCAGTACATCTGTTGCAAAATTCATATAGAAATGGCCAGACATTTCAATAAACCAGTATGTCTTGGAATTTTCATATAGTTCCCAGTGCACTAAAATCTGGATGGAAAGCTGGTACTTTGAAATTTACAATCGCACAGACTGAGCAACATCTGGATAGCTTTGCTCTATTGCTTTCCCTGTTCCTTTAGATTTAGACTCAGGTTATGATTTGCACGAAAGGCCAAAAAACCTTGTGTGTGGCAGGTGTGAGTTCAAGCTGACAAAAACTTAATACCATGTTCAATTCACTTTGATATAGCTTTTTACAAAACACATGGAACACTGCTTCCACCTTTTACCAAAAAAAAAAAAAAAAAAACCAACGGGGAAGACGACAGGGGAGGAGAAAGATTTTCTTTCTGGAATGGAGCAGAAGACTGGGAAAAACACGTATTTGTTATCCCAGCTAAGGACCATGAATTCTCTCTTATCAAATCCCTATAGTCTATACAAGACTGTGTGTGTGTATATGTGTGTATGTTCACACAAGACCAATTTCTAACACAAGGAGAGAAACATCTAGAATTCCTAACTAAAGGACCCCTCAACAATTTCATCAGCCTCCATGCCGAATCTTTGGAATCTCTGTCTTAACTGTCCATATTAATGGGAGACCAAGGGAGAAGAGAAGAGAGAAAGGACAAACAAGGAGAAGGGGGAAAGTGTACTTGAAATGACATGTATGGGCAAATGTGATTGTAACTAAATACCTAGGACAACTTGGCAGTTCCTATGACTCTTTGTAACACTGGCTGTAAAAGCTGCAGAAGCCTCTTCCCTCATGAAGCATGACTGAAAGTCATATTGGAACAGTCTTGCATTGGTGCTTCGCTTTAGGTTTGGTGTAGGTAAAGTGCTATTTTGCAAGAACAGGTTAGATCAATCTGAATTTTCGACCTGACCTTCCCCTCACCCCTAATAACTTCCTGGTTCCTCGGTCACAGAGTGATTTATGAGCAAGAACAAAGAATGATGTGTCTATCCCAGCAGCACGGGAAACTAGAAAACTTATTAACGGGAGTGGGGGGAGCAAAAGGCAAGAAAAGAGAAGGAGCCAAAGAGAAAAACTAGTTTCAGAATGAAGTACCTCAGTTTCTAGGCCACTATAATTACCTAGTCGCTGAGGGAAATAAAACGTGGAAATCCATTTTATAAAAATCAATGTTTTAAACAATGTGAAGAGCTCTCATAATTTTAAATCTTGCTACAATGTCCGTGTGCAGAACCCTGATCACCTTTAAAGAGGAGAACTCTAATAATTTTAAATTGTTTTTCACTGAGAAAGCTCCAAACCTCCATCCTCTTCCAAATGGAAGCAATCTTGAAACTATGAAGCACATCAATAATTTTAAATAGCTCTCTCCTCCCATACCTTGTCTCTTTATGCCCCTTCTTTGTCTTTTCTCAACTTTTTAGACAATGACATCCCCAGCTTTACATTTAAAAAGTTTTTAAATTTACAGTTGTGAATTCGCCCAAGTAACAACTGATCCTCTTGTGCCTTTCTCTCAAGTAAACATGACTTTTTCTGAGATTAATGGTGACTGAAGTATAGGGCTTTATTTAGGAAACCCTCCTAAGAATGTTTTCTTTTTAGCACAAAATAATGCCCCAAAAATAATGTAAAATTAATGAATACAGATTTTATTATTTCTCATCTACAATTCCGTAAAGAATACAATTTTATATTGAATTCCAATCTCATTTATAAAGACCTTCTATAATTAAAATGCCTCAATCTTCTTCAAATTAGAAAAGCAAATTGTTACATATCCTAAGTAGGTGCTTTTCTGGTTAATGACAGTCACTCAGATGATTTATGACACACATTATTTTATATCAAAGTACAATGAAATAGGCATTACCAAAGGTAATCTCCGTAATGTCTGGAAAGGGATCAGAAACCTCACTGCAACAATGAATGCAGTATTTAAAATGCAAAACCCAAAGACATTATTATGGTTTTGATTTCTTATGGCACAGCTTCGCCTGATCAGTTATATTACCAGCACAGCACAAAGGGTGTTTGCGTATGAATGCCGCTAAGATAACAGACGGGAAAAATGAAATATAAAGTCAATTTTCATGCAGAAATTGTTATCAAAGGGATGATAAAGTAAAACTGTATAATCACAAGAAAAAACAATTGATGAAGAACAATCTAAAATAAAGTGAGGCCGCTATGTCTGATTCCAGCTTTTAAACTCTTGTCCTATTAAAATATGTAATAAAGTGTTAAGATAATGTATAAACAAATGCAAGTAGAGCACTATGTTGATTATTATTTAGACACTGCCTTCCAAGATCTCTCTTTGCAAATGAAATCAAGCAGCCGCTTAAGTGTGCACATCATGAATTGGGATGAGTTTTCATCAAGCTCAGACCTCTAACTTAAATGAAAAGAAATGTGAGTTTTAAAACTCAGAGTTGCTTCAGTGTAGAATGAAATCAGTAGGCACCAAAGGAAGAGGAAACACGCATGCCCACACACACCCCAAAATTTTTTTACCCGTACAAGTGAAGTCATAATGTTGGAGAGAGTGTGACCTTCCCCCAAACTTTCTCTTTCTGGAATAAGATGTAAATAATGCCCAAGCTTACCCTGCTTTGAAGGGTTACCCATTAGAATAAAGGCCTCTCCCCACCAGAATGCTGTTCACTACGCAGTTTGCAAGCAGAAAGGTGGCTCTTTCTAATTCTTTTTAAGACATTTTGCTTGGGGCTTCAGAAATTAAACAGAGAACAGCAGGGAAGGGGTTTACTATTTAATGCTCTTGGTTGTAATTTTTTAATTAGCCATTAGGAAGATGAAGGCAGGTTCAGACAGGGATGAAAAGAAAGACTTGGAAGAAATATAGCTTTCTGCAAAGAGCCCATGGAGATTACAGGAAAGACCTGGATCTCCAGAGAGGTTCCCAACACAGAACGCTCAGGCCACTTCTTTATGTCCCTAGGGCAAATCTAAACCACGTTGTGGGAAAGCTTGGGGTTTAACTGGATTTCCTAAAAGATGTCATGTCTCAGGCTCAGGTTCGTACAACTCAAAAAAGGAAATGACTGGAAAAAAGACAAAAATGCTGAGGGCATACATGCAGCCGATCTTGGGGTCTCAGGGCCTCTGGGTGTGTTTATACACACCTCCATGCTTTGGGAGGATTAAAGAGAAGCAGGTATATTGTACTTTGTGGACTAAAAAGCCTTGGCCTGTTCCTTATTTTCTAATGACAAGACTGGTAGGATAGTGGAGACAGGCAGAGAGGGAAAACGCAAAAGAATCCGGGATGCTGGAAGGTTGAGTGTATGTACCTTTGTAAATAGTGAATCAGGTCAAGTTAATTCAAATGCAGACCTGCTGGAAACTCTGAATATAGACATGTTCCTGGAAGATGGGGCCAGAGATTTGCATGATACTGTTGTATAGAATTCAAGTCTTGTGGTGATTTTAAGTAATAAGAAATGTGACAATATTGGAATGACATGAACAGAGGAGACTCAAGTACTTTTAATACTTAGAATAACTGAAACTGTGAATCCAGTTTCCATGGTTCATATCTGCTCCATCTGTATTTCCCATCGCAGTAATGGCACCATTCTTTTATTCATTCAGTCACTCTCCCAGGAGTCACCTTCAACTTCACCTTCTCATCGAATCAGACATAGGTCTTGTCTAATAAAGAACAAGATGCATCTCATGCCTACCTCCTCTCCCCACCTCCACTGCCAAGAGCCAACCCTTCATTGTCTCTGTCCTGCACAATTGCTTTGGCTTTCCAGATGGCCCCCCTGCCTGTTGCCCATCCCCCACCATCCCTCATTTCAGTTTCTGTATCTGATCCTATTACCCAGAAATCCTAATTCAGTAGATATGAGATAAGACCCAGGGTATATACACTTTATTTTTTTTAACTTATCAAGAAAATTTTTAGACACTCAAGGTGGCAAATACAAGAAATCAATTCCCTTATACCTATCCATCCCCCAACTTCAGCAACCACCAACGTTTCCCAGAATTCCACCCCACCTTCTTTTTTTTATCCCAACTCTCTCTCCTTTTTTTCTGCTTGAGTATTTGAGGCAAATCCCAGATATTGTATCATTCGATCCCTATATACTTATACATCTCAGAAGAAGAAAAATTAAGGACTTTTTTTTTTGCAAAATTGCAAAGATAATGATAATTCCTTGACATAATACTCAGTCCACATTTACATTTCCTTAGCTACATAAAAAAAATGTGTTTGTGTTTGGCTTGGAATAAGTATGCATCTAAATTCATTCCAAGATTTCAGAAGTCTGGCCAGGCATGAGTGTCAGTGACCTGCAAGATAAAGCTGAAACTCTCCAGCAAGATACCATGGGCCCTAAGTGATCCAGAACCTGCCTCCTCCTACAGTCTCTTTTCTTATGGCTCATCCATCTAGCCGGCTCCAGGCACTTCAGCCATTCTCATTGCCTTTCAATTCCCCAAAGGTTCCAGTGCCATTCTTCACATCTGAGCCCTTTTTTCACCACCCCCTCTGCCTACAACACCCTTCCCCTTTTGCTCAAAATATTTTCTTTGTGAAGTTTTTCTGTCCCCCAACCGAGTTGATTATCCCTTTCCTTATGTTCTACTCAACTTTGTTCTTTTAAAAACATTTTTTTTCATGTTTGTTTATTTTTGAGAGAATACAAGCAAGGGAGGGGCAGAGAGAAGGAAGCCAGAGGATCCAAAGCAGGCTCTGTGCTGATAGCAGCAAGCCCAGTGGGGCTCAAACTCATGAACCCAGAGATCGTGACCTGAGCCGAAGTCCGATGCACAACCGACTGAGCCACCCAGGTGCCCCATACTCAACTTTGTTCTTTAGATAGTACAGCTCTCCTCACACTGGCTACCTGTCCCAAGCAAATGCCACTTTCAAATAGATGTTCCCTAAAGTAGCTGAAGATCAAGTGGCTGTGAGAGTGCCACCTCAACCAGAAGCCAGGTCTCTGTAGGTGGGAGGAGAGGTAGTGGAAAGTACAGAAAGGAAAAAATATATCTAGTCCCCCCTCAAAGTCATTTGGGAATATATGTATTAGCATATATAAGTTCTGCAAAATAGCTTGAATCCACTCATGGTGCACTTATGGATTCATAATCCCAGATCCTGGACTCATGCCCCTACAGATTCATAATCTTCTAACACAGAAGTCAGCAAACTGTGGCCCAGGGGTCAAATCAGATCCTCTACCTGTTTTGTTTTTTTTTTTTTATGGCCCCCAAGCTAAGAGTATTTTTTGCATTTTTAAATGGCTGAAAAGAAAATCAAAAGAACATGATTTCATGACATGTGAAAAGTGTATGAAATTCAAATTTCAGTGCCTAGAAATAAAGTTTTATTAAAATACAGCCACACTCCTTCATTTACATTTTACCCCAAGTTGCTTTTGCACTACCAATGCAGACTTCAGTAGTTGCCACCATATTGTTCATGAGGCCAAAATACTAACTGATCCCTCAGAGAAAGTTTTCTGGCTCTTGTTCGAAAGCCATGAACACTGCCCTGATTAGCAGGGAAGGCGAAGTTTGAAGGTTGTCATGCATAGAAACCATCCTCAAATTGTTTTCCCCAGGGCTCACAAATGGTAAGCCCTCCAGTTCTTCCTCCTCCGCTGCATGGTTCTGAAAGTGTAATGATGTGCATTCTTATTCTAACATAACATTAAAATGTCTTTGTGTTAGGAACTGTATATTTTATGGAATTTGAATAGTATTAGTGTCAGATACACACTAGATTTCAATATAACAATATGAAAAGTGCACATGTAATTTTACTTCTGTATCACATTAATACTAAGCTACATGATGGCAATATTAAACTAATGTGACAAAATAATGCCAGTGTAAGATGTAAAACTGCTAATATCACAGCAAGTTATAATGCCTTGCAATGGACTCGAAGAACAGTGTGATTAAACTTTCTCCATCTTTTCCAGCCTCACTTGGAACTCGAGTGACAAAAGAGGATAAATTATCTGGCAAATGTTCGTGCCAGTCTATAACAATTTTGGCCCTTCTAGTTTTGGCTCTGGGCCTTTTCCAAGGAGCAGAGGCACTCCAAGAAAAGAAACTCTATGACTAAATGAGAAGATCTGCCTTTGGTCTTGGTTTAGGCAACAACTAACTAGTTTGTTCTGAGATCTTGAACTCTGGTATCCTCCAAGTGACAACAATACCTGCCCTGCTGGTCACCACTCTTTTTGCTCATGATTCCCACCTTTTTGACCACCACGCAAAGCTTCCCTCCCATGTGACATCCCTCTCTTTTTTTTTTTAATTTTTTTTTTCCAACGTTATTTATTTTTGGGACAGAGAGAGACAGAGCATGAACGGGGGAGGGGCAGAGAGAGAGGGAGACACAGAATGGGAAACAGGCTCCAGGCTCTGAGCCATCAGCCCAGAGCCCGACGCGGGGCTCGAACTCCCAGACCGTGAGATCGTGACCTGGCTGAAGTCGGACGCTTAACCGACTGCGCACCCAGGCGCCCCTGACATCCCTCTCTTGAAGCTTGAACCCGTCTTTCTCTTATCACCTCTGGAATTCCGGGTCTTCTTGCTTTTCCATTGAACTTGTGCAGCACCACAGCCTTTGAATACTCACCTCCTACATCTGGGACATGAACTACTGCTGGAGAAATCAAATCGCCACTTGGATTGGTGCCACCACACAGCAATGGTCTTCAAACTCAGATGTGCTCTTACATGGCCCCACAATTCTGTGAGTTTCCTGTTCAGTCCTTCTCCTGGTCCTTGTGGCAGTTTTTTTTCTAACATCCCTTTTCTCTTCAAACTCCTTGCACCATAGCTTTACCTTGTTCTCAGAAAATGCCTTGCTTCCTATTCCCTGAGAAAAACAACTCCTTCAAACACAAAGCTCCCTCAACTTGATGAATCTTCAACTGAAGCTTGTCTTTACTGGCCCTCCATCCTTTTCTGCTTCTCTTCTGTTTCCATGGAAGCATTGTCCCTAATCCTGTCCAAATTTACACCTCCACCTGTGCCCTGGATTTTGCATTTTCCTACCTCCCCAGAAGGCATCTTGCTCCACCAGACCTCCTTTTTCTGTTTCACTAACTTCTCTTTTCTGACTCAGTTCATCAATGTGTCAAGTCTATTTGTACTACACAAACAAACGTTCCTTATCTGATCCCAATTCTCTTCATCCCTTTTTCTTTTATAACTGAAGTAAACTGGTTTCTTCCTGTATTTTCCTTCTTCATGCTTCAGTCTACTGTTGTCTTCATTTTTTCTTACCATTTAGTGTAGATCTAAAGTAACCTTCATGCTCTGCATTCAGGAATGGTTTGGTTGCCCTTAGTGTCTATGAACTTTCTTCTATACTTGACATACTCATCACTCTCTTCACCTTGAATTTCCTCCCGTCTGATTCCTAAGATCAGTCTCCTACTTTTTCCCTAGATCTCTTCCATTTTCCCATCCATTCTTTCTTGGACACTTTCAGAAGCCCCTCTGCTCATTCACCTCTTACATATTGGTGTTCCCCAGACCACAGCATGGGTCATCTCTTCTCATCATTTACACTCACCTTGAAAGACACCAGCCAAACCCTAGTCTCAACTACCATTATTATCCTCCCGACTCTTAATCTATCATCCAGATTCTTTGCTGAGCCCCATAATTACATACTCAAATGCAATGGAACATCTTCACTTGAATTTCCCACAGATACCTCAAATTCAGCTTACACGAAAGTGAGCTTCTCAATTTCTAGTCCCAAATCTATGTTTCCAAGTTTCTTTCTAAACACTCAAATCAGAATTTTGCTGGACTCCAGCAGCTCCCTTGTGCCCCACTCCCCCAAAGTCACCAGGTTCTTACTACCTTCCTTATCTGTATGTTTCCTTTCTATTTCGCCTCTATTACCTTAGTTCAGGTCCTGATGAGTTCTAGCCTTGACCATACTCAAAGCCTCTTAACTTGCCTTCCTCTAGCCTTTTTTGTACCTCAAATTTATCTTCTGTTGCATTGCATGGTGATATTATACAGCTGATGACAGATTTAATCAGACATGACTCATCTGGTTCAATCCTTTAGTAACTTACAGTGGCTTTCAAGAGACAATTTGACTCACTTGGCACACCCAGCCTTTTGCAATTCACCTCTCTCTCTCTATCCCAGTATCATGCATATATCTTGCAGAACATTTGATAGTTTCTTCTGATTGCAAAGACCTGAGACTCACTGAAGTTACCTCTAAGAAAAGAGGAGTTAATAAATTGTTTACCATAGAATTGGACTAGACATATAAAATGTTCAGGAACTGAGGTTCTGTGTGTGTGTGTGTGTGTGTGTGCGCGCGCGCATGCGCGCGCATCCATTTTCCTCTCTAACCATTTGGCTTCCTCAAAACTCATAATTTCATTTTTCACTTGAGACCATAATGCCTGCCCTACCTGTGATTCTTCTCAATCCTTTTTCCTCTCAGTCTCTTGGTTAACTAGCCCTGATCTTCGGTTGCCAATTTCATAATTCCTTGATGGCCTTACTTTGATGGGCCAATTCATCCCCTCAAATGCATATATCATAAGACATGGCTGGTTGAGAGATGCTCCACCTGGGCCAGCTGCCCACCACCCCTTTATAGATCAGCTATGGCCAGAAGGCCTATTAATATTAACAATAACAACTAATATTTATATAATTCAAGTGCTGCACATTGTAAGCATTTATATGCATTAATATCCATTCAATATAACTGTAAGAAGTTGGTTCTGTTACTGCTGAACATCATTTTTCTGTTGGAAAAAATAAATCAGAGAGAGATACGTGACCTAAGATCGCCCAGACTCTCTGTGCTCTACCTGCCAGCTTATACTGCCATGTGCAGACTCCCTTAGATGGGGGGATGTGATGGGAGTTGACCAGGTAACAATTGGCACCTCTTGTTCTCCAATGCATCAGGCTGGTTCCCACCTTCATGCTTTTACATATGACTGTTCTTTCTACTTGGAATTCCTTTCTGTCTCTAAATGTGCAGACATTTGGGAATGAATTAACAAGTACATTAGCTGCATAGCCTTGAGCTCATCACTTCTCTCTTGGGTCTCAATTTCCTCATCTGTAAAATGAAGGGGCTGAACTGCATTCTTCAAATTCTACAATTGTGTGACTTTAAGAAAAGAACAAAGGCAGCTCAGAAATCAGAGGTGACTACAGTACCATTTTGATATTCCTGTCATCTTACAGCAGTTGCATTCTCTGTTGTTAAACTTAAAGGGAATGTGTGCACTTTAGTGAATCCATAAATGTGTAATTGTCTGGGCCACTCCTGAAGCGCAGTACCCTAGCAAGTGTCAACCACTTGCTCACATGATGGGACACTGAGTGGGCTCTGATCCCCTTTCCACAGTAGATCTCTAGTTTGTCTCTAAGCCTGAAGGATCTCCTTTTAACTCTGTAGCTTCAGAATTCTAATGAGGCCAAACAGCAAAGCATTCAATCAAGACATGTATTTTCCTTGTTGAATATCATTCAAGGCTGCCAACACCATGTATGTGGTGTGTGGAAAGCCAACTTCTACATGAAATTAAATGAAAGTTACAGGGGCTAAGGCCTTAACTGTAGATTCTCTTTTGTGGCTTTTCTTTTAGTGTATTATTTGTCAGATTTTTATAAGAACATTATTGCTTAAGAAAAAAAAAATTAAACCCTGAGAAATTACTCTCAGTCTAACGAGTTCTTTCACTGACTTCAGACATCATTAGGGGAGGCTATAGCCTAGGGCTGGTGCATGAACTTTTTCTTCTAACTGTACACTTTATGTATAATTTAGCTTTCTTGCCTAAATTATTCAAGCAATAGTGAGTGAAAATAATGGAGTTCACTGAAACCTTCCAGAGTATTAAAATAAAACAGTTTTTATGTTGGTTTGAATTTTTACGCTTTTTAATCATGGAATTTCAAATGGACTACACATGTCTGGCTTTTCTTCACTATCTACTGCATCTTTTTCAGGAGGAGAGCAAGAAAGAAACTAAGTTTAGTAAATACTCAATTAATTAATCATGGTGCTGATAACAGCTCAAAGTTGAAGTAACAGTATTTGGAAACAACATATGACCAGCCAAAGATATGATTTGGCACATTTTTTTGAAAGGTAGATACTTCTTCCCATCTCCTATGATCAGGGCAGGGCTAAAATTGGTTTTGTTTAAAGGGAGAGAGGCTAATTGTTTAGTTTAAATAGGAAATTACAGTAGTAGGATTTGTATTCAATTACTCAAATTCTATTTATTTTTAAAGAACAAACTACATCTTCTAAATAATAATTTTCATCTTAAAGGTGCGTGGTCTGGAAACCTTGTCTTATTATAGAAACTCTGCAGTAAATTTGGAAATCATTGCAAGAATGTGATTTTCTGGCATATATAATATACTTCCCAAACCAGGAATGTGGCCCAGGATTAGGAATCTGATAGGACATTTTGGTGTTCCCAAACATTATATTTTGTCAGAGAACAAAAGCAGCATCTCTTTCCACGAAATAAAAGGAAATAGTTATCATGGCATATTGTCTTTGGAAACAACAAAGGCAATAATATCAACCAGGGGTGTGAAAGGAAGTCATCAGTGTGCAGCAAAGAGGTTCAGATGTTACATTCAGAATAGGCAAATGAAAGCTTGAGAATAATATATGGAAAGGGACAATGGCGAAAGCTCTTTGTAGGGGGAAAAATGACCTGGAATAACAGACCTATAAGTTTAATTTATTGAACTGATTAGACACAGGAAAGAATCATCACAAAATCAATTTTTCAATACATAGACTAGAACAGGGTATTAGGTAATAAGCACTATGATGTTATAAAGACTATTAAAGTCTCCTATGAAGGTATAAAATACAGTAAACTGAAGGAAATTAAGAAATGCAGTCCATATTGGGTTTGCTAACATGTTTGATTATCTCCAACATGACATTTTAAACAAGTATCTGGAAAAAATTCTATTTAGAAATCCCATTATTTTAAACATTGAGCCGAGAGTTATGAGACCTAAGTTCAAAGCTTAGCTCTACCACTGAGGAATCCCAGGCAAGTTACTTTACCTCTCTGGGCACTGGATTCCTGATCTGTACTAGAGGGAGTTGGTTATCTCTAAGGCCTGAGATTATTTGACTATTCAGCTAGAAATTTCACATTCTGCATGTGTTTATACAAGGAAAAAGTTACTTAACTCTCTAAGACTCAATTTCCTTATCCAAAAATACAATGATAATACTCTCAGGGCCTAAAGTTGTTAACAGGTATTGAATTAGATAATCTTCTGAAGCCCATTGCCCAGCCCCAGTGAGCCCTCTTCAGTAGATATCAGTCTTGGCTGCCTAACATCAGGAGTCTGGACACTTGAGTTCCAATGTCAACTCGGCCCCTGACTGACTAGCCTTAGATACATCCTTTGACCTCTTTAAGCTATTATCCTTCATCAGGCAAAATAGTTTGACCTACACAGTCACCATGTGTGACTTTTTTTTTTTTTTTTTTTTTTTGAGGAGGTCTTTCTAATCCATTCTGCTCTCCTTTTGGTCTCCACTCCATTACCAAACCTGTAGCTCTCACACCCAGATTTGAAAAGTAGCCTGCCATCCCAACATGGATGAAATTCATTCTCATAAACAAGCCTTTTCTTCTGCTAGTTTTTCCATTAGTAGTAAATGCAGCCTCTATCTACCCACCGCTCTCTCTTAACCACAGTTGATCTATTGACTATAAATCCAAAATATACCCTGAATCAGTCCACCTTCTCTGCTGTTTCCTTATTCCACATCCCTGTCTTCTCTCGCCTGGTTGACTACAACAGCCTCCTAACTAGTCTTCCTGATTCCACTCCTGCACACTTTTGCAAGTCAGCCTGAGTGAGCCTCTTAAAACGTAACAAAAGTCATGTCTCTCCTTTTGCTGAAAACTCTCCAATAGCTTCCCCTTGTACTTAGGGGGAAAAAAGCTCAAACCCTTTTGTCAGTAACAAGATTTTACACAATGTGTCCAGTGATTATTTCTCCTATCTAATCTCGTATACCCCTCCTATTATTCTACACTTCAGCTCACCAGCACTGACAACTCTCACAGTCAAAAACTAATAAAGACGAAGGGAAATCATTTGGAGCCAAGGTCTCCCCATCCTTTCAGATCTCTGTAAAATTAACCTCAGCCCACATCCTGTGTTCTGTGGAGGACAACACCCTAAGAGTTCTGTGAAATTACAGGATCTGGAAATTCACATGTTCACCCATTCTCGGTGCCAGTCTCCTGCTTACACTGAATTCTTGATCTCATTCGAGTCTGCCTTCCCTTGAATGTCCTCCAAGTCATCCAGACCACCCTCAGCCCTTTTAATTCCCCTCAAGGTGTAATCACATAGATTGTAGTGTGTATTTTACACTTCACTGAAGGTTTGAGTCCACAGAGGGGCTTTACATTACAGAAAGCATACCCACTGGAACTAGATGTCAGATGTCTCCATTCTTAAGAATGCTTTATGCCTTCCTGTCCTGGTCCACATTGTCCCAAGATCTTTTATGGCCCTCTTTTGCTGCTCAACACACTTGCAAATGCCTCTTCACTTCTTACAGAGCACTGAGCTATGTTTTTTGTCTCCTTCCACCCCATCATCAGGGTCTCACTTTGTATTTCATATAATTTGTTGAGGAAGTCTTCATTTTTGTATTTCATTTCTTCATTTTTGTGTCTTCTCTTTTCATTTTAACTGTCATTTCTTGCTGTTGACATGGTGCCTCCAACATTCATCCATTACCCTCTAATTTTCTGATTCTATGCTAATGTTGGAAAGAAACTGTAGGTAAATCAATTCAAATTTTGTCTATGACAAATAAATAAACCTCATAATGGCTTCAGGAATTTCACTGTTGGTACTTGGTGATATCTTTTGAGCCTGCTTGATCCCTGGTTCTTGGGTGGGTTCCATATGTGCAAATCCCTCAAGTATTTTTCATGAAACAGCAATTCTGAGGCACATTTATACAGACTACATAAAAAAGGGGCCTATGGACAAATAAATTTAGGAAATTCCAGAGAAAGTGCAGTTAAAGGGAGTTTTGCAGAATTTCTCAGGGCTATGGTATGCCACTTTCACTGTGTATCCCTAACAGGGGCATATAGAGAGTGTAAGGTTTCCAACGGTTTTGATAATCCAAAGACCATGTCCCAGATGACCTGTTTATTAAATATCATTCTACATTGTTATGAGAGCCAGCCCATTGATTTGCTAATATATGATAGGTTGTGATAGGATAATAATACTTCTGCATACCACTTGGAACAGCATATTAGCAGAGAAATAAGAGCATAGATTCTAGCACCAGACCACCTGAGTTAGATTCTCAACACCTCCATTTGCCACCTGTGAAAACCTGGGCAAGTTGCTTAATCTATCTGTGCTATCACATCTGTAAAATGAAGCTGTTAATCGGTGGAATTATTGAAAAGATTAAATGATATTAACATATGTAACACATTAAAAGAGTACCTGGCACTAAGTAAATGCTTTGCAAGTATAAGCTGTACTTTTTTAAAAGTGAGGTATAATTGACATAATTTAACAGTATACAAATTTCAGGTATACAGCATAATAATTTGATTTTTGTATATACTGTGAAATGTTTGCCACTGTAAGTCTAGTCACCGACCATCACCATACAAAGTTAGAAAAGTTACAAAGTTATTTTTCTTATGATGAGAACTTTTAAGATTTACTCTCTTAGCAACTTTGAAACATCCAATACAGTATTGACAATAGTCACCATAAGGAAACAATCTAAGTATCCAGTAACAGGTGAATGGATATAGAAGATAATGGTATGCAAATACAATGGAATACTACTCAGCCATAAAAAAGAATGAAATCTTGCTGTGTGTGACAACATGGATGGACCTTGAGGGTATTATGCTAAGTGAAATAAGTCTGAGAAAGAGAAAGGCTGTATGATGCACTTATATGTGAAATCCAAAAAGCGAAACAAATGAGCAAACAAAACTCATAGATACAGAGAACAAATTGGTGGCTGCCAGAAGGAAGAAGGGTGATAGGTGAAATGGGTGAAGAGGATCAAGAGGTAAGCTCTACTTTATAGTAGTTTATAATAGTTATTGCTCCAAAACCCAGCTTCTTAGAAAAAAAGGCATTATGACTGGTCCTCCCATTCCCTTCCCAGAGAGGATGCTATGAGGCCTCGTCTAACCAAACAAGCTCTCAGGAGGTTCTTCAAGAGAAGTGAGAACTTATTTGGGTTCTTATTTGACCCTCTCCCTGCTTCCAGTCTTAGCTACCAGCTTTCTATTTCTTTCGTGCTGGTTTTCCCAGTCCCTTCCTGCTTCTCTTCCATCCTGTCACTGTCCCTCTACACAGTTCCTGCCACCATCTTCACTCTAGGTTGCACTGGAACAAGGTCCTTCCTGGGAACCACATGACAGCATCTTCAGTTTTTCCTCTAAGTTCAGTTTTTTCTTTCCACTTCCTCACCTTAACTGAGCCCTGACTGTACCAGTTCCTGGACAAACCTTTCCAGTGTGAAAAGCTTTTCTCCTCCTTCTTCAGGCCCACAGGCTGAGAACAGGGGTTAGGATACACTCAGCTCCCTCCTGCCACTTCCAGACCCTTTGGACTCTGTTCCTTAACAAAACTTGGTCTCAAAGATCCATGTGATCTATTTCTAATTTTCCTCAATTTTACGTATCATTTTTTATACTTGCAGTTTCCTTTAGCAGGTATTTATTAAATACCCAACACATGCCGGGTACATAGACTTCAGCAGCAGGTGTGCAGCCTTCCTTTCTAGTTCATCTCCTGTTTTCATCCCCGTGACTTCAACATCCAAGTGCAAGGCTCTAGAAGTGCCTTCATCTCCTCTGCTACATCAGTCATTTCTCTTATGTTGGAAATGTATAGGCCATAATGACTGTCTCATTCATGCTCAGAAATGTTGCAACTTGCAAAGCACCAACCATCTTTCTTCCTTTCTCACAACAGCTGTATCTGCCCTTCAATCTCATCTTTACCCTATCTCATCCTTCTCCTCTTATGTCTTCTTACTCAGCTTGCACTGAGTGCTCAATGCTTCTGTCTTAGTTACTAGTCATCTTTCTTTTGCCATGGCACCTAGAGCAAAGTCTTCCATTTAGTGGGTACTCTGTAAATACTTGTTTAATTGAAGTTGGAAAAAGAAATCCAATAATAGGCACAACTAGTGGAATACCAACTATGAAGCACAGCATCTAACAGTCCCTCTTTATTGTGTTATTGGACTACGCCTGGAGTGCTTTATTTTGCCATTTTTTAGTTTTACATTTTAAGAGATGCATTGATCAGTTCTGGGGTGACTAGGAGTCTGTTTTAAATACTTTGTATTAGTTCCATTTTCCTTCTCTCTCCCCGCTCTCTATTTTCTTTCTCCCACCCCCATCTCATCCTTTATCTCTCTCTCACAAATAAGAATAAGAAACTTCCATATGTTTTTTTCCATTTAACATTACAACATGAGAATTTTACTACATCATTAAATATTCTCTGATGATTAATTTAATGATCACAGGAGTTGGCAGTATAGAGCTATCATGAATTGCTTTAAAGGATACAAATTTTTAAAAGATTACTTACAATTTTTCAATGGACACACTTATACAAATGTGAGTTAAGGGGGTCTAACCATTTGATCATTTACATAGACTATCATATATAAATACTGGGTGAGAAAGTATAGTTTTTATGGTTCTTGATTCATATGGAAAGATAGTTTGCAAAACCCCCAAGAAGCAGGATTTAAGAATCACTGTTTCACTATATCTTCACTATATCTTTCATTATATATCTCCACACTGGCTATTATCTTTTTATTATTATTATTGCTCATTTGATTCACTCAAAGCAGTATATTTCATAGGATATTTTTAGAGGAACACCTTTGTTGAAATAAAATTCATATGCTGAAAAAGTCACCATTTTAAAGTACAATTAAGTTGTTTTTATTATATTCAGAGTTGTGCAGCCATTACCACTGTTTAATTTCAGAACATTTTTATTATCCCTCCTCCCCTAAAAATAAATCCTGACCCATTAAGGGTCCCTCTCCAAACCGTTTTCTCTCTATCCTGATAGTTACAAAACTACTTGCTAACTGTAGAGATTTTCCTTTGGGGGATAGTTCATATAAATGGAATTATACAATAGTTATTCTTCTGTGTCTGGCTTCTTTTACTTAGCATCATGTTTTCAAGACTCATCCATACTGTTACCTGTATCAGTACTTCATTTCTTTTTATGGCTGAGTATATTTCATTGTATGGGTGTGCCATATTTTGTTTATTCCTCATTGGATGGAGATCTGCGTTTCTGCACTTTGGTTATTATGCATAATGCTACTATGAACATTTTTGCACAAGATGTTGTGTGGGCACATGTTTTTAGTTATCTTGCGTATATACTCAGGAGTGGAATTGCTGGGTCATATGGTAACTCTATGTTTAACTTCTTGAGGAAATGCCAGACTGTTTTCCAAAGTGCATCATTTTACATTCTCACAGCAGTGTCCAAATTTATCCACATCCTCACCAGTACTTGTTATTTTTAATCTTTATACAATACTATATTTTTACTTTACAACCATCCTAGTGGGTCTGAAGTGGATCTCGTTGTGGGTTTGACTGACATTTCCCTAACAAATCATGTGGAGCATCTTTTATGCATTTATTGCCTATTTGTATATATTCTTTGAGAAAGGTCTGTTCAAACCCTTTGCCATTTTTAATTTTTTTTTTTTTTTTTTAATATATGAAATTTATTGTCAAATTGGTTTCCATACAACACCCAGTGCTCATCCCAAAAGGTGCCCTCCTCAATACCCATCACCCACCCTCCCCTCCCTCCCACCCCCCATCAACCCTCAGTTTGTTCTCAGTTTTTAACAGTCTCTTATGCTTTCCCTTTGCCATTTTTTAATTGGATTGTTATTTTTACGGTTGATTTGTATAAATCTTTTATTTATTCTTGATAGAAGTTTCTGGCAAATGTTTTCTCCCATTCTGTGGATTGTCTTCTCCTTTATGATTATGTATTTTAAAGCATAAAAAGTTTAAGTTTTTGTGAAGTCCAATTTATTTGTGTCATATTTTTAAAACTGTTATGTAATCCAAGGTCATGAAGATATATGCCTATATTTTCTTCTAAGAGTCTTGTAGTTTTATCTCTTACATTTATGCCTGTGAATTATTTTTTAGGAAATTTTTAAAAATTTGACTATAGTTGACACACAATGGTACATTAGTTTCAGATGTACAACATAGTGACTCAACTTCTCTATATGTTCTGCTGGTGAGATAGCTACACTACCATCTATCATCCTACAACACTGTTACAGTATCATTGACTATATCCCCTATGATGTGCCTTTTATTGCTGTGACTTATTCATTCCATAACCAGAAACCTGTATCTCCCACTCCCCCTCACTCATTTTGCCCATCCCCATAACCACCTTACCTCTGGCAGCCATCAGTTTGTTCTCTGATTTATTGGTCTGATTCTGCTTTTTGTTTTATTCATTTGTTTTGGTTTTTAGATTCCACATATACGTGACATCATATGATATTTGTCTTTGTCAGTCTAACTTATTTCACTGGGCATAACACCCTCTGTATCCATCCATGTTGTTACAAATGACCTCATCTTTTTTATGGCTGCATAATGTGTGTGTGTGTGTGTGTGTGTGTGTGTGTGTGTGTGTGTTTGTACACCACATCTTCCACATTCATTCATCTATCGATGGACACTTAGGTTGCCTCCGTATCTTGGCTATTATAAATAATGCCACAGTAAACTTGGGGGTGCATATGTCTTTTCAAATTAGTGTTTTCATTTTCCTTGGGTAAATACGCAATAGTGGAAATTGAGTCATATGGTATATCTATTTTTTAGTTTTTGGAGAACCTCCATACTGTTTTCCAGAGTGGTTGCATCAATTTACATTCCCACCAACAGAGCAGGAGGGCTCCTTTTCCTCCACATCCTTGCCAACACTTACTATTTCTTGTCTTTTTGATTTTAGCCATTCTGACAGGTGTAGGGTGATATCTCATTGTGGTTTTTATTTGCATTTTTAAAACATTTTAATTGAAATACAGTATACATACAGAAACTGCACACGAGTATTCAAGTTGATCAATTTTCACAAACTGAACATTCTCATATAACTAGCACCCAAAACAAGAAGCATCACCAGCACCCCAGAATTGTTGCTTCTCGCTTAGTCACCTCTTCACACACATGCAGTTGCCAGGGGTATCCTGACTTCTAAAAGGATAGCTTAGTTTTACATATTTTTACACTCTGTATGAATGTAGCCATACTGTATATTCTCGTTACTGTCAATTTTCTTTAGTTTGACCTTATGTTTATGGGATTTATCCATATTGTTATATGTAGTCATGAATTATTTATTTTCATTGCAGTGTAGTATACAATTTTGTGATTATACCATAAATTAATTTATCTATTCTACTACAGATGGACATTTGGAAAGTTTCCAGTTAGGGGCTATTATGAATAATGACATTCTAGTTCATGTCATTTGGTGAATGTATGTATGCATTTCTGCTATGTTTATATACAGGAGTTGAAATGCTAGGTCATAGGGTATGATACATACACAGCTTTAGTAGATGCTGATAAACAATTTTCAAAAGAGGTTGTACCAGTTGATATTTTATAGCTATCAGAGTAAGAGGTGGTGGCAGTTAAGTTAGAGTTGTAGCAGTGCAGCTGGGGAAAACAGGGTCACAGCAGAGGCATGGTCAATAGGATTGCTGATGTGGGTGTGAGAAAAGAGAAATAAAGGATTATTCTTAGGTCTGTGGTAAGAGAAACTGGGGACTGCAGTGCTTTACTGACATACAGAGGGGGAGGGCATTCATATCTGGTGGGACAGGAATTAATAACTCTGTTTTAGACACCTTAAGGGTTAAATTCTATTGAATATCAAGTGTGACTGTCTAAGAGGCAATTGTTGGAGGACCAAGGTACACATACGCATTTGAGAGTCATCAAGATACAGACTTGTATTCAAAGCAATGAAATTGAATGAAGTTGATCAAAAAAAAAAAACATAGATAAGAAAGGAGAACAATATATAGTGATCAGGAATAGAGAAAAAGGAAATTGAAAAATACTGGTCAGTTTAGTGTGGTGGACAAAAAGCCAGGTGAGTGGGAATTTCATAAAGATAAAGTAAATAATTGAGAAGAACCAAATGTACACTGTGGAATGAACTCAATAAAACTAACAAATCATTAGCTAATAGGCTGCAACTACAAATATACGATTATAACTGTGGTTTGCACTAGGTTAGTTCTATTATTAACTCCACTTCTCTCCTAACCAGGCTATTAATAAAGCATAGGGATGAGTGGTCCTGGGCTGTTGCTCTCCTTTCTCTCTTCTGCTTTGCCCAATTCTTTTCATTCCAAGTGGGTTTTTCAGCCTAAGTGGGTTCATAACAAGTGAGTCACTTCTAAGAATTAGAACTGATAAAATACTTGTACAGAGCTTTCCAGCCATTTAAAAGCAACTGTTCCCCATTTGGCCTCTAAAAAAAAAGAGATGCTAACTTCATCATTTCAGATCTCCTTCTCTTGTATTTCTGCGTTGAAATTGAACATGAATCTTTTAGGGATAACTTGCTACTTGGATTAGGATACTTCAGTACATATGCACTAATCAGGAGTTGACTTCAGTTTAACATATGGTATTAACTGCTGGAAATTTTATTTTTGATGATTTTATTCTTTATGTTTTAGACAGTAACAATGTGAGCAGATTAAAAAGATAAACTGAGTGGGTGATTAGGTGAAATGGGAGACACAACTATAATGAAATGAAATTTATTCCAATGGTTCCTCCTACAATCCTTTATTCAGTTCAGTGGTTTTTAGTTTAATCACATGTACAGTCATCATCACCGTCTAATTTCAGAACATTTCATCACCCCAAAAAGAAACCTGTGTACATTAGCAGTCACTCTCCCATTCCTTAGGATGGTGTCCTTTGAAATTCAGTTTTTAATTTTGATGAAGTCCAGTTTATCTATGTTTTTCTCTTGGTGCTTCTGTTTTTGGTGTTAAAGCCAAGAAACCATTGTTTAATCCAAGGTCATAAAGACTTAAGCCTATATTTTCTTCCAAGAGTTTTATAATTTGAGCTCTTATATTTAAGACTCATAAATTTTTGTTGGTGAACATTTAGATTATATAATGTAGGAAATCTGGAACTTGGATTCCATCATCTTCAATTAATTGTCACTGTTATTTGTTGTTGCTGTGTTTTTAGCGGCTTTTATGAACACATTCTGTAAAGTCTGTATTCTTGGGGTGCCTGGGTGTCTCAATGATTGAGCATCCGACTCTTGATTTCACCTCAGGTCATGATCCCAGGGATCATGGGGTTGTGGGATTGAGCCCCACATTGGGCTCCACACTGAGCATGGAGTCTGCTTAAGACTCTCTCTCTCTCTCTCTCTCTCTCTCTCTCTCTCTCTCTCCCCCTCTCTCTCTCTCTCTTTCTCTGCCCTTTTCCCCCACTCATGCTCTCTCTCTCTCTAAAATAAAAGAAAATTAAATAAAATTAAAATAAAATAAAATAGTCTGTATTCTTTGTTATGTATAGCTACTGAAGTCTCAGCTTGATTATCTTAGTGGTCAGTTAATGATCAGGCAAACATTTCTCAAATGCCTTTAAATAGTTAAGTCCTCCAGCCATTGTCAAGAGGCTTTTTGTGCATGCTGAGGCACACCTACAACACTCAGGCAGTTGACACTCTGCCTTGGCCTTTACTTCCTCTTTACTTCTGGCCTCAAGGTCAGCCAGAAGTGAAAGATTAGGATCTCTTGAGGTCTTTTTTCAGCATGCACACACCTTTCCTATGCATGTCACCATCCTGATTCCCAAGAATATGCTGAAGCTTTTCAAATCCTCTGTGGACATGGACGTCCTGCCCTCCAATTTTTACTTTTAAGTTTTTAGCCTTACCTTTAAGTTTTTAAAATTGCTGTCTTCAGTAGTTATTCCTGCCACAGGAAGTTGTAGTGTTAAACAATTGCTGCTGATAACTTTTGACAAATGTCCCAAGGCAAAGGCTATTCACACAGAGCTGGTTCTGAGCAGGTTTTTAAGACCACTCAGGTGAAGTTCTAAAAAAGTTAATTTTGACTATGTTTTTTACATACAGAAGCTGTTAAATTTTCATAGTCAACACCATCAATCTTTTCCAGTGTGATTTAATAGACAAAAATTCTTTTCTATCCCAAATTCAGATATTTATCTTTCTCTAGCTGTCATGTAATGTCATATTTACATTTAGTTTTTAATCAGATTATCATTTATTTTGTAATACTTTTTCAAATAATCAACTCTCAGAGAAACCTTCGCAAAAAAAGGGTATTTTCTTTCTCTACTAATTTGAAATGTCATCTTTCTTAAATATAATTTCCTTCCAGAGATTCATTTCTCAATTTGTGTACTGGTATTATATTGCACAGTATTAGAATATTTTAATTTTACAATAATAAAATTCTCTTATACCATTGCTTTCTGTTTTTCAAAATTTCTTGAGGATTTTTATCCATTTGCTATTCCAGATAAGTTTTAGTTTCATTTTGTCAACTCTTGCCTCCAAAATGAGAATTATAATCTCGACTCTTGTTAATTACATTAAACATATGTTACTTTAGGGAAATTGAAAGTTTGTAATATTGAATCAGCAAATATATGGATATACTAATACCACTTCATTTAGTCACATTTCTTTTATAACGCTCAGTGAAGTTTTGTAGGTTTTTTTTCTCCCAAACACATCAGAAAATCCTGCAAATTTATTCCTGGACAGTTTAATTGGTATTATTGTGAATATAATCTTTTTTTGCTCTATATTTTCTAAGTATTTTTCTATTATTAGTGCATTTTTGCTTAATGTATATTTTGAACTTGTTTATTTGTTCTTGGTAGACATTTCTGTAATGTGCAAATAATGATACCTCTTATGCTTCTTTCCAATAAGTGCATTCATTATTTATCATCAATTTCATTGTCAGAAATTTCAGAATAATAGTAAATACAATTGGTGATAGAAAGCCTCTTTCCTTGTTCCTAACTTTAATAAGAATGTCTTTCTTATCCTGCCTTCACAATTTGCATTGTCTCTTGGTTTGAATTAGATTTTCTACACAAAATGAAGGAAAAGTCCCTTTATTCTTTGGAATTGAGGGTTCTGAAGAATCGTTAACAAATATTCAATCTTAGCTTTTCATAATCTTTAGGAATTGTCATTTTTTTTCTTTTTTGACCTATTAGATTTCCTATAGTAAAACATTTTTAATTTGCTTAATAAGCTCTATTTTTTCATAGTGAATCATTCTTTAATACACTACTTGATTCAATTTACTAGTGTTTTATTTAGAAATATTCTCAGTATGCATGAGTGAGAGTGATTTGTGACTTTTTTAATGCCATTTTTGTCAAGTTTCTGTATCAGAAATATGTTGGTTTTGAAAAATCAATTACAATGGTTTTTGTTTTGCTTTCCAACATATTATATGTAATGGGAATTTTCATTAAAACTTTGAAAAATATCACTTGGAATGATAATCTGGGCTCAAGCCTCTTTCAAAAGTAATTCTTTAACAGCATTTTGAACTTACTCCTCATTTATTGCTCTATTTTGGTTACTGCTCTTCATGAGTCAATTTTGGTTATTTGTATTTTCGAAGAATAAGAGGAATCATAGGATAATCTCTTTCCAGGAATAATAAGATTTTACCAATAAAATCCCCCTTTCTGATAGACCCCAAAATAACATGAATCAGTGGAACTCATAAAATGATTTAATCAGCTTGCCTTTTATGTTGGTTAGGATGACAGATTGCTGTGCAACTGTTAAAAGTCTTCTGTCTCTGGGTCTGTGTTTCAGTGCTCTTCATGGTGGCTCAGGAAAGAATACAAAAATGATTCTAGAGCCCTTTGTAAATGCACTGACCTAAACAACTACCTCATCCTAAATAATGCATGTGTAGCAAAGAATACAGTACATTTTCTTATCCAGAAAAAAGTCATTGACATAACAAAGCAGCAAATACAGGTGTGTAGTATGAGGTAAAGAAAGCAAAACACAGCAAACACTTGCCTGGCTTAGCTCACGTTATCTTCAGCACTCCCTTGCGCAGTCCCAACCTTCCTAGAGATTCACTCAAATGAAATATTAAAGGTTCTATTGAATTTCCGACAAGTACAAATTCTCCATACCCAAGTATGGCTCTAGGCAACAAGGAAACAAATAACAACAATAAACTCTGTTTTCCCACACAGGCTAGAATGTTCATTAGGGAGGGGGAATACTCTGCCGCTGGGTTGGTCAGAGAGTCACTTCAAGGTTCAGACACTCATCCAAGCGGTTTGCTTTGTGCAAACCTTTGTCCTTTCTTCCTACTTTTCAACTTCAGCTTTTTAGAAGGTCCAGGCCCTTTATTCTCTGTTTCAGTGAAGATGTTGAAGTCTCTCATCTCTGTCTGCTCTTTTTTGTTTTTTTTAGCAAATAATGAGGACAGATGTCATAGACACTTGAGGGAAACAGGGGTTGAAAGACTGAGATTCCAGTATTGAGTCTGCAGTAACCAGTTCGGAGAGTTTGCACATGTGGTTTAAACTCTATGAGCCTCAGTTTCCACATTTGTAAAACTGAAGGTTGTTCTTCACAAAGTATATTTTGGAGTCCTTCCCCGATTTGTAATTAGATCCAAGAAAAAAAGCTCAGTTTAGAGTTTCAGTCATGGCCAAGTGTAAAGTCTACAATCTGGAGCGCTCATCTAAGGCCTGATGGAAGCCACCTTCAAAGTGTGATTGTTCAATAGCCTTAACTTCCCTTGACCCTCCTCTTGGGATTAAATCAGCTATAAAAGTAATCCACCTGAGTTTACCAACGAGCACAAACCTGTAAGTTTTGCCTGCAAGTATTCACATAAACTGCCTGGAAGCATTTCTTCCTTTTTAAGAAGCTTGTTTGCTCTGAAGAGCTCAAGGGTTAACAAAAGGTGAGTGAATGTTTGATAGATCTAGGCTGGCTCCTGAGGGGACAGGTGGAAGACATGGAGGGTGGGAGAGAAAACAATGCCTGCTTTTCAGCCCCCACCCCCAGCCAAGTGACCTGGGATGGAGTTCAGTTTGGGGGAAGGGGAGCCTTTCCCAAATCTCCCTGCCTGCAGTCAATCAGGGAGAAAAAGAAAAGCAGGTGTGCTCTTCCCAGCCTCCAGGGCAGCAAAAGGGGAAGGGCTGTTAGAAGCAGCCCTCTCCCAGAACTCCCTCCAGAACTGTTCTATGCCAATAGCCATGAGTTTCTAGATTTTTTCTTTATTACAGTTGCAATCAATTATTTCTTTTAAGGGGAACTCAATAGCTAAAAATTCTTAAATGGACAGGAGGGGAGACTATTTGGATCAGACTTGGTAAAGGCAGGTAACATTCATTCATTCACTGAATCAGTCAAGTGTTTATTGTAAGGCTTACTGTGTGCCAGACTCTGTTGTAGGTACTGAGAACACAGAGGCAATCAAGACAACATCCCTGACATGATACCCATATTACAACAAAGAGATAAATTAAAATGATTTAAGATTGCCTTATATGTTACATTGGAAATAAAACCAGGTAACAGGGTAGAAGGTAGAATGGTGTCAGAGGGGAGACAAAGTGCAGTGATTGCTCAGAAAAGGCCTCTTTTAATAACGATAGCTAACTTTTTTGAACACTCATTAGATGCCAGTTGTGTGACATTTGTTATTTCATATTTGCACATCTTCATGAGACAGGGACTGTGGTCTCCATTTACAGATTAAAAAACTGAGGTCTAAGGTCACCAGCTATTAGGCAGCAGAACCAGGATTCAAACCCAGATGTGTCTAATTCCAAAGCCCTGTGCTCTTAACCATATGGGAAGAAGCTGCCTGTTGTATCAGGACAGTGGCTCTGAGCCTGTCTGAACATGGAAATCATCTAGAGGTGGCAGTGGGAGTTAGAAGATGATGCCTGAACCAAACCCCCCAGCAATTACTATTTAATTGGCCTGGAATATAGTGTGGACATCTTGATATTTAAAGTCTTCCCAGGGGAGCTAAATTGGGAACCTAGAGGAAGCTCCCGAAGATGGAGGTTCATCCTGTATGATGGTCCACACTGGGGCCCCAGCCAGTCAATTATTTTAGTCCAAGAAAGTACCGTAAGAAAGATTCCCAAGAGAAAAATCTATTTCTGCCCTTCCTTCAGACCTGCCATGCATGGCCCTGAGGCTACAGGGGATATGTGGTCATATTATCTATCAGTCAGTTGCTAACACTCCCTGGTAGTTAGGCACTGATGCTTATCCCCATATCACAGACAAGAAAACCTGGTACAGATAGACTAAGTAATCTTCCCCAAATCGTACTGCTCCACTGTAATTAGCACAATAGGATATAAATCCAGAACCATCTTCCCCCACTCTTAACCACTAGCTTCACCTTCCTCCCTTGAGTTCAATCCGCTGGTTGAAACTCAGAGGTGATGAAGATCTAGAGAGCTAGTTGGAATACAGCCCAAGTCCCCTCCAATAAGATGCCCATACAACAGGCCCTGTGGCATTTGTGTAGCCCCCTGCTTACCTTCTTGCAGAGTAAAATCTCAGTTTTCAACTTCCTCCAAAGGCTGCCCACTCCACCGAGGATGTATTTTTCTCTCTTCAGATTTATGACACCGTTTTTCTTAAACTGTTAGCTCAAAAACCACTTCTCCTTCCCAACCTACATTTGCATGTAAAGAATAATCACTTGAACCTGTAATCCTTTGTGACACTCTCTTAGGAGATGACAAGTAGACATCAGTGTCACGGAAGATGAAGCTCTGAGCTTCTATTGCACATGGCATGGCATTTAACAGTTTGGGAAGCGTTTTTCATCCATTTTTTCATTGAGGTCTCCAAAATGCTAGAGGTAGGCAGAACTGATGATCCACATTTTATTTTATTTTATTATTTTTTTAACGTTTATTTATTTTTTAGAGAGAGAGAGAGAGAGACCGAACATGAGTGGGGGAGGGGCAGAGAGAGAGGGAGACAGAATCTGAAGCAGGCTTCAAGCTCCGAGCTGTCAACACAGAGCCCGATGCAGGGCTGGAACTCACGAACCACGAGATCATGACACGAGCCAAAGTCAAACGCTCAACCAGCTGAGCCACCGAGGTGCCCCTGATGATCCACATTTTACAGAGAAGAAAACTGAGGTGCATAAAGACCACGTAATGGAAGGAGTCAAGGTTCCAACCCAAGTTTTCTATCTCAAGATCAGCTTCCCTTTTCCTCTGTAAAAAAATTAGTGCTAGTTTGATTAAGGGGTTCACATTCTGCTAATTAGATCAAAAACCAATAATTTCAGTGGCACTTTATACTTTAAAGTACTTCCACCATCATTACTTCACCTTATCCTCATGGAAATATGGGGAGCCAGGCAGGATTGTCTGCATTTTAGAATGGGATCCTAAGACTCAGGGTATCTAACTTATTTTTCCACAAATCACCATCTTGGGAAATCACAGGCAGAATTTGGTCTTCTGTCTTCAACTTCTACTATACTCTCACTAAACTAAAGATTTACAATGTAAATTATTTAATATATTGTATATGAGCATAGAGGTAATTATTTAATAAATTTATATAATTTTTATAAATTTATATATTCATATATATGAATTTATAAATATATATAATTTATTTATATAATTACCTCTATGCTCAAATACAATATAACTATAACAATAAAAGTATATATGTTTTAATTCCTTGCCCTACACATAGAGTAAATAGGATACTGTGGTAGTAATATTATTATCCAGTAAATAATCACTCCCTCCCACCTCTCTATCCCTATTCCCTACCCTGTGACTTGCTTTGATCTTATGATGAGTGGAGTTATATCCATGTAACTTTGGGATTGGCAATGTGCTTCCTTGGCCAGCAGTATATTAATATTATAACATTACAATATTATAAAACTATTATAATATAAAATATTATAAAATTATAATATTATATTAATCTGACTCTAAGCACAGATATGAAGTATGCTTCACGGTTGGACTGTGTGTTTTGGGCAACCACTGAACCAAGGTATATTAGAAACATGTGGAGCATATCTAGATCCAATCAGGAGCTTGAAGCATACCCAGCCACAGCCAGCATGAATCACATCAATGTGAGTGCATACACAGATGCATGAGTGAGAATAATGCGAATTGTTGCATATCTATGACTGATATGGTTACTTTGACTGCTTAGTGCTTTTTACTGAAGACTATTTAAATATAGTGCTAGAAACTGTAAATATGAGTAAATATTGATTGATTTAAATAGCTTTCACCATGATAGAGCTCATGAATAATCCTTAGTATTTCTGGGCCTTCCTCAGTCTATGCAACTTCTGGAAGAGAAGATTCTCTTTCCATAGGGAGCAGTGTTACACAAGCTTTGGGCGGTACCGGCCATAGATCAAAGCCTGGTTACTCCTTCAGAGAAACAGGAATCAGGAAAAGACATTCCAAAATCAAATTCATTCCAATCTAACTTACAAGCTAACCCTTGGTTTTATAGGATACCAGATGGGATTTGGGAGTGCAGAGAGGTTGTTCAACATGTAATGTGGTATAATATGGTTCTATGAGTCTTGGCCCACCTTTCTTCCATGTCATTCATTTTTAACAGTTATTGAGTAATTCCTCATCATTAGGCTGTCTTGAAAAAATTTTTCTAGGATTTCAAATCCCATAGGGAAAGGCCCAAGTAACATGGCTTTGTCCAGATGGGAAGGAGGCAATTGCTGTGGCTTACGTAGGAATTCCCACAAAACCCAGTCATTCAGGCTTCACCTGGATGACTACTAGAACTTGGCTCTGCGTTTTTTTTCCCCATAGGTAAAAGCAGTCAGAAGAGAATACAATCAGAAACACAGGCCACTTTGCAGCCTCAACTTTGAATTATCTAAGAAGGGAGTTGACCTGTAATGCCCGAAGTTCCGAAACCTCCCACAAAAGTCCACCAGAGTCGTAAGTCAAAGCCAAGCGGCAAGGGTCGTTTATTGCAGGTTCGAACCTGGTCCTCTGCGCACTCATCGCCGGTGACGCAAGAGGCCACGATCAGGGTTGGTACAGCGTTTTTATAGACAGAGACAAATAGCACAGGGGAGGTTTCAAATTATGAGGGGCCTGATTAGTTGATTTTAAAGTAAGGACATTTGTTGTTCTCTGATTGGGCGTCCCTTGTCTGTCCTTTGGCGGGAAGGCTTTGTCCGTTACTTGTGGCGGGAGGAAAAAAGGGGGAAGGGGGAGGGGGTAGGGTAGGTGGGGAATGTGCTAAGCAAGCAGGTTTACAGAAGCGAGAAATGCCGGTTAGTTTATGTATAATCACTCATTCCATTACATATCAGACTACATTTAGGAAGGTTTACAACCCATTCTACTACACAGCGGGTTACATTCAGGAAGGCCTCACAATGCTCGTAGCAAACAGCAAGCAAAACAGACTTCTCAGCAATTGTATTTCTTATCAAAGATCCATAATAAGCAGAAAAGAGAACTTTAGCTTTAAACTAAGGCAGGGCTGTCATTTGGATTGTTCCTTTCATTCCCCCCTTTTCCTTGTGCCTAAAGAGCCAATCTTGGGTCTTTTAAGCCTCTGTTTGTAATGTCTCGAGCAGTAGGTACTGAGTTTGTAAGACCATTAATTGTACAGCATTGAACCTGTCTTGGACAAAATTAATAATTTTGTTTTGATGCAGGGCCTAATGTGAGAGCGAGAAGTAGGATGGCTAGAGGCCCGAGTAAAGTAGAGAGCAGGGTAGTTAACCATGGGGATGCACTGAACCAGGATTCAAACCATCCAGCCTCCTGTTCTCTTTCCTTTTTTCGTTTATTTAGCCCTTCTCGGACCTTGGCCATAGAATCTCTTACTATTCCTGTGTGGTCAGCATAGAAACAACACTCTTCTCCTAGTGCTGCACAGAGACCACCTTGCTGTAGGAACAGCAGGTCTAATCCTCTCCTATTTTGTAAAACTACTTCCGAGGGGAGGTTAGGGACCTTTCAAGCGAAGTGATGGCAGTTTCAATTCTTTCCATATCTTTGTCACCGCTTCTCTAAGTATACTAAATCCCTTGTTTTGTATAGTTAAGGCCGAGATCCCTGTCCCTGTTCCGATGGCCCCGAGTCCGAATATGGTGGCTAGTGTTAGAGCCCCTGCAGTAATGAGTGCTCTCTTAGTTACTCTTTTGGGTGCTATCCCATCTGGTCTACATACTCAGTTGTGTGGTATATGATTTTTGGGAACACAATTACCATTACACAGAATTCTGACTGATTGAACATATCCTTGTAGAGACAAGGGGTTAATCCCGCATAAGAACAAAGCCACCATGAGTTTATTGGTGGAATAATCCAGTTTTCTGAAGTATTGAATATATTTCTGTTACTTATGCATAAGTGGCTATATTTTGTTGGCACTGTTCCTATACATGTCCCATTCCCCGTAAGCACTGGTAGTGTGAGGCCGGGTCTTCTCTGTCCCCAACTGCAAGCATCTGAGTTGTTCGCAGTGCTATATTTCCTACTATTGCTACTGACTCGTAAAATGGAGGCTTGTGGAATAGCACAGCCAACAAGCTTCTGTTTCATTGGTTTAGTATGGTTTAAGGCCTTATAATGGTATTCATCATTACCCATAAGGGTCATCTTTGAATGGGTTTGAATTTTTGGGGTTTTCTTGAGTAGTCCCGGTTACAGTGACCACCTGAGTGGCCAGAGGATTAGTACCCTTATTTGTGGACCTCGGGGTAGTATTGGGCTTACTTGTGGGCCATACTGACTGGTTTGGCCCTAGTAGTGTTGGTGAGGCTTTGGGTTTTATTTTTAATCTTATCTGAATAACAGTTGCAAAGTAAGGCGGTCCCCGATACAGGTAAATTCCCCAATTTAGTCCCGTAATCCATCTCGTCTCCTTTTTCCGTCCTCTAGGAATTTGATACGAATAAGGTTACAGGCACGGGTTTGCTTGGGACAGGGCTGGCAAATTTCATGTCAATATAATGGGGTTTTACCTCCCAATTAAAGTATAGGTATATGGGGGTTGCTCGCAATACTTATCAGTCCGTAGGAGGTGAGCAGGAGCACGCTAATGTGTGTTCCTCCATTGTGGGTCAGGAGCTGCTGCAACAGTCTTGGTATGGGACACCCGGCCTTTGGTCTCAGCCGGTTTTCGGGGTCCGGTTTTCGACGCAGAGTCAATTTTAAAGGATGGGTCTTACTCTGGTCAACTGTCCAGGCGGTGTTGGCTTCCGGCACGAAGTCTTCTCGAACCGCAAAGGATCAGCTGGTCGGGCGGGGCGTAATGGATCCAGGTGGCAATCCCGTCGACTTTGAGAGCAGTGGGTGTGGTTAGGATCACAATGTAGGGTCCCTTCCACCGTGGTTGGAGGGTCTCTTGCTTGTGTCTCCGCACGTATACCCAATCTCCGGGTCGGTAGTGATGCGGCTCAGGAGGGGGCCCGCTCTCATAAATGGCTCTCAATCTGGGCCAAACTTTCTGGTGGGTGCGCTGGAGTTCCCTCAGGGAAATAAGAAGTTTATGATCATCAAATTCAGTTAACACATTAGACTGTAGGTTGGGAATTATGGGGGGGGGCACTCCATACATGATTTCAAAGGGGGTTAATCCCAGTTTGTAAGGGAGTTCCGCACCCTGAACAGAGCGTAGAGGAGTAAGACTACCCATTAGCGCCAGTCTCCATGGTCAATTTGGTTAGGGTCTCTTTTAGGGTTCTATTCATTCTTTCTACCTGTCCTGAGCTTTGGGGTCTATATGCACAATGTAGAAGTGGCAGGGCTCTCTGTCTTACCTTGTATTACTGAATACACTTTTGCCAAATAGTGGGCTTGCGTGCAGCAGCCCGGAGACCCCCATTAGAGTCTGGCGATAAATGCGCAGCCGTCCCCTACCTTCTGCCGTGTTGTGGTCCCAGCCATCCTGTGGGGGTCGGGTCAAGGGAAAAGCTGCATTAATGAGATCAAGGTTAGCAGTGGGTTGGCCGTCATCTCCAGGAACCAGCTTTCTTGCTTCCAATTGAATTCTTTCTCGCTCCTCGGTGGTGAACAGGATCGGAGGAGCTGCTGACAATCATCCCAGGTGGGTTGGTGGGTAAACATAACACTGTCTAAGAGACTTATTAAATCTTTAGGGTTGTCAGAAAATCGGGCATTCTGGGTTTTCCAGTTATATAGGTCACTGGTAGAGAAGGGCCAGTATTGAAGTCGGGGTTCCCCGTACCATCGGGAGGCCCTATTTCCCGTAAGGGTAAAGCTACGGTGGAGTCAGGAAGGCGGAGTCCTGGCTCATGAGGGGCCCGCCTACGGGTGCGTCCAGCCGGCCTTTGGACTTCGCCCCCACTAGGCATGGGCGCGGGTTGAGCCTCCCTATTCTCTAGTTCTCCTATGGGCTGGGCTACGGGAGGCTCTGCCGGCGCAGCAGGGATAGGGGCAGCTTGCGGAATGAGAGGAGGAACCTGGTAAGGGGGAGGGTCAAGGGAAAGTAAGTCTTGGCTGTCGGGGAGAACAGGGGGTGCAGTTGGAGTTGGCGGCTTGGGTGGGTTGATAGGTTTAGCCGCTAGAATTTTGCATGGCCCTGTTGTTAAAAAGAGGCCATCCAGGGAGTGGGTTTTCTACTAAATCTTGCCACACCAGAATATAGGGAATCTGATCCGAGTGACCTTCTTTCCCTGGTAGGAAAATTATTGATTTTACTTTAAGGACCACGGGGAGGCAGAAGGTTCCCTCTGTAGGCCAATTGACCCCAAAGGTGGGCCATTCAGAGCGGCAATAGGTGATCAACTTCCTTTTGCGAATGTCTAGGCTTAAGTTGTGTCCCCTAGCTTTTACGTCCCTGAAGTTGGCGAGAAGGAGGGAAGAGGGTGCTCTGCGTTTGGCCCATGTTATGATTCTGAGGAAGAGGAGAAGAGAAGGGGGCGCGGGCAACACGGACGTGGGGGAAGGGGCGCCGCTGGCCAGGGGGCGGGAGGGAAAGCCGCAGGGAGCTGAGGAGGAGAGAGGAACAAAGGATGGAATAATTAATTCTGATCAGCCGAAAAACACTTAATTCCAGTAAAACATCCGACCCATGAAAAAAACAAGAACTAACAAGAATCTTTCGCAGCGGTTCCAACTTTCTGGTGCCGTCTCGGCCAGCCAACAGAGAGGGTTGTGGCTAGGACGGCGGTAATTACAAGGGCCCAGGGTGACGATACATTTAGACTGACATAGAAGCACTCGCGTACTCGCCCGTCCGCGTCCCTCTCGGGAACTTAGGTGCCTCTTAGCATGGGCGGGCAGGTATAATCCCCCTGCTTGGATCAAAATAAATTTTGACCGCCTTAAGCCGTATGAGGATCACCGCGGAAGTCGGGTTAGAGCCCACTCGAATCCCGTAGCTTATGCCGTGGGACTACACATAGGGTAAGTCAGGTGCGTGCCCCTGACTCCCAACAATCATTCCAGTCAGTTTAACAGACAGACACACAGACACACATCACATCAAAATACGGGTAACAATTGGCATGCCTAGATGGTTTTTCTTTTAGACGCGTAGAGATATTTCTTAGCACTCTGGTAGTTCATAGAGAAAATGAAAGTATTTAGTTCGCAGGCGCGTTGGGCGTAAGCAGCCCACAGAAAAGAATCCTGATGGGCCAAAAAGGTCCCCCGATGGACCAAGAAGGTCCCCAGATGGGCCAAGAAGGCCCCCAGATGGGCCAAGTAGGCCCCAGACGGGCCAAGAAGGCCCCCAGACGGGCCAAGAAGGCCCCCAGATGGGCCAAGAAGGCCCCAGACGGACCAAGAAGGCCCCCAGATGGGCCAAGAAGGCCCCCAGATGGGCCAAGAAGGCCCCAGACGGGCCAAGAAGGCCCCCAGATGGGCCAAGAAGGCCCCCAGACGGGCCAAGAAGGCCCCCAGATGGCCAAGAAGGCCCCAGACGGGCCAAGAAGGCCCCCAGATGGGCCAAGAAGGCCCCCAGATGGGCCAAGAAGGCCCCAGATGTCAGTGGACGTCTCCAACTGACCCCGGCTGGGTGCCCTATAGCGCGTCCGCCAGGGTCACACCAGCTTCCAGACAGAACCGGTTCTCCAGAGAAGAAACACAGATCAGAGAGAAAAGGAAGAACTTTAGAGCCGGCTTACTTACCGATCGGAATCAGATACGACCCGTTGACCAGAAGTCTGGTGGGCTCGGGGGGATCTCGGTGGACCTCCAAATGTAATGCCCGAAGTTCCGAAACCTCCCACAAAAGTCCACCAGAGTCGTAAGTCAAAGCCAAGCGGCAAGGGTCGTTTATTGCAGGTTCGAACCTGGTCCTCTGCGCACTCGTCGCCGGTGACGCAAGAGGCCACGATCAGGGTTGGTACAGCGTTTTTATAGACAGAGACAAATAGCACAGGGGAGGTTTCAAATTATGAGGGGCCTGATTAGTTGATTTTAAAGTAAGGACATTTGTTGTTCTCTGATTGGGCGTCCCTTGTCTGTCCTTTGGCGGGAAGGCTTTGTCCGTTACTTGTGGCGGGAGGAAAAAAGGGGGAAGGGGGAAGGGGGTAGGTAGGTGGGGAATGTGCTAAGCAAGCAGGTTTACAGAAGCGGAAATGCCGGTTAGTTATGTATAACACTCATCCATTACATATCAGACTACATTAGGAAGGTTTACAACCCTTCTACTACACAGCGGGTTACATTCAGGAAAGGCCCACATGCTCGTAGCAAACAGCAAGCAAAACAGACTTCTCAGCAATTGTATTTCTGATCAAAGATCCATAATAAGCAGAAAGAGAACTTTAGCTTTAAACTAGGCAGGGCTGTCATTTGGATTGTTCCTTTCAGACCCAATAATACCTTGAGGGTTCTTGCCTCCTATTTTCCAGAATTCAAGAGAAGCAGAAAGCCAAGTCTCTCCTAGAAGCCTGAAGCAATGGCTTGGGTAAGGAGGTACACTCTATGCAAAAAAAAAAAAAAAAAAAAAAAAGACAATTTAAATTGAGTTGGATTATTAATTACATAAGTATAATTATATTAAAGCCTATAATTAATTGCATTAAATTGCATAGCACAATGAAAATTTACTAAAAGATTAGAGGCATTTAAGTCATTCTCCCATCAGGTGGTGAAATGAAACCCTAATTCACTAGAAGGCACCTGAAGATCTGTGAGAGAGAATATCTTTTCTTTGGTAGGTCCCAAATATTGACAGCTCAGTTAGGATTTTATAGCTCTCTTGCCTCCCTTTTCATATAATAAATAGCTACTATATACTAACCCCTTTTGTGTCATGCACTGGCACTAAATGCTCTATGTGTATTGTATCATTAAATCCCCATGACAAAACTATGAGATCATCCCATTTCACAGAAGGAAAGACTGAGGTCTAAAGAGATTAAGGAATTTCTCTGAGGTCAGTCCAAATCGTGCCTTCCATTCATTCATGGCTTTACCACCACACACAGGACTCTGCAGGCAGGAGGGAGGGGTAAGGCAGGCAAAGCCAGAGAAAGATTGACTCTGGGAGTTGAGGACTGTCCTTTGGTGTCCTGTTTGACTGACAAAAGTTCCCCTTGGTTCCTGGAGAGGAAAGGGAAAATAACATTAGTTAGGTATCCTGTATAAGCCAGGTGCTTCTTTTAGGCTATCCCATTCCATTCTTATTTCAACTGTGCAAAGTTGGAATAATTAGCCTCAATTTACAGATGAAGGAGCTACAAGTGCCTAGTCCAGGGTCACATGAAGGAAAAGGTCGGGCTCAGGTTTGAAACCTCTTCTCTGAGCTCTTATACTTCTTCCACACCAGTGTGATTCCAGTAGGGAATCAACATATAGTACCACATACTGAGTATGCCATTAAGGGGGAAAAGATTCTAACAAAGGAAATAATGTTTATTGTCTCTAAGTTTTTTGTACTGAACCCCCTGCCCTGTGCTTTACCTTGAAACAATACTATGTAAGTCTCCAAGAAAACTGAACATCCACTGGTCCTGCATGCACCCACTAACTGTCAGGTACTAAGGGGAGCATCGGGGCAATGGGCTGCAGCACTTGCCTTGAAGGGACTCCTCACCTGTGTGTGGTGGGGACAGGAACAGCACACACAACAATACACTAAACCAAGTATGCACCAGGCCTGGGGCAGGAGTGGTTCACAGCACTGTGGAGACACAAAGCAGGGAGTATCTCTGGCCAAGAGGGTTGCCCCCAGTGGGTGAGAGAACTGGGTCTGGAACTGGACTTGGAAAAACTATTCCAGCTCTAATATATGTGCTGCAAGAGTGATCTACAGAGCACAGAAAGGGGTGGAGCACCTTCCTGACAGCAGGAAAGTTACCAACAAGGCGCCTAGGCAGAGGGGACAAAAGTAAATGATAAATTACGATAAGGGGTGTGGAACCTGAAGGTGGAAATAAGCAGCCAACATTTCTAAACAAGGGAATGACATGACTGGATGTGTGTCTAGAAAACTCCTCTGGCTGTACAGGGTGTCTGATTGGAAGAAGGAAGCTAGGGAGGCATGGGAAAGCCCGGTGGAGGATGATGAGGGACCCACCTGACCTTGGGCAGTGCTGTGGAAACAGAAAGAAAAGCCAGTCTCTGCAGCCTTGCTTCCCCCACATGGCTATGTGTCCAAATCCCTCAGAGCATCATCAAAACAAGATGCCCAGCCCCACCCTAGATGTAGTGAATCACGGTCTCCAGGGTGGAGCATGGCAAGTTTGTTTCAGAAGCCCCAAGGTTTCTCATGATGGTGAAGAGGAAGAATCAACACAATTATAGTGAAGGAGTAGACCCCGTGTGCAAGAAGGACTAGGGGGCAGGGGGCAGGAGGTGACAGAAATGATGCTAAAAATTCATAACTAGGTCTCCTGAGGGGAGGGTGAGGATGTTCCATGAGTTGAGGACCCAATGCAGGAGGGGAAAGGCAAGTCCAGGCAAGAATGGGAAATTCCCATCTTCCCAGACATCCAGAGTTGGTGCATGTTCAGTAGTTAGAGAGAAGTGAGGTCAGAGCTGGAAACAAAAATATGATTGAAAACCATGGACTGGGCTGTTGAAAAAGATTGCCTTGGGGCGACTTGGTGGCTCAGTCGGTTGAGCGCGCCCGACTTCAGCTCAGATCATGATCTCACAGTCCGTGAGTTTGAGCCCCGCATCAGGCTCTGTGCTGACAGCTCAGAGCCTGGAGCCTGCTTGGGATTCTGTGTCTCCCTCTGTCTCTGCCCCTCCCCTGCTCATGCTCTGTCTCTCTCTGTCTCAAAAATAAATACAGAAAAAGAAAAAGATTGCCTTTGAGAATGTGTAGAGCCAGAGCCAGAGCCAGAAAGCAGCCAAGATTGACCAGTTAATAAAAGAAGAGAGAAAGACTGAGAGAGAAGTTGGAAAGGACCCAGCAAGGAGAGAAACCAATGTGGGGGGAGCTCTAGGATGGTGTACTCTACAGAGTCTAGAATTTCAAAGAAGTCAGGGGTCAGGATTAAGCAGGCTGTGGAGCTGTTAGGAAGCATCAATGGACTGGCTGGGTGTCAAAAACCAACTACACTGGATTACAGAGAGTACGGGAGCAAAGGAGAGAAGGAAGGGTTTACCCTCTTGTCTCAAGTCCCAGAGTTGATGTCACCTGTTTCAGAGCCAGTGAAAAAAAAACCAGAAAGGATGTGTATGAATTCAGAAATATTTATGCTTGTTATGCTTGCATTGGGGGTTGGGAGGGGTTTGGTGGGCCAAGGGAAGCCTTTACGTAAAGTATGCCTTCCAGAGAAGCAAAATAAAATGCATTGTGATTGTAGGAGAGGAAAGAGAAGGAACAATATGAAATTGTCAGAACAAAAGTCTCCAATTGTTTGTTTGTTTGTTTGTTTTTAATATCTGGAATTCTAGCTGTGGTGTCAATGAGAGGTGTTATCTTCAATCCACTGCTATCAGGAAATATTAAGGTTTACAAGACGGACTTAGTATTTCTCATAGGAATCTCCATGCTAGATGTCAACCTAGTGTGTGCACCATTATCTTTAAATGCTTTCCCATAATTTTCTGGTAAATGTTAAAAAGCAGCTTTTATCGGGGCGCCTGGGTGGCGCAGTCGGTTAAGCGTCCGACTTCAGCCAGGTCACGATCTCGCGGTCCGTGGTTCGAGCCCCGGGTCAGGCTCTGGGCTGATGGCTCAGAGCCTGGAGCCTGTTTCCCATTCTGTGTCTCCCTCTCTCTCTGCCCCTCCCCCGTTCATGCTCTTTCTCTACTGTCCCAAAAATAAAAATAAAATTAAAAAAAAAGCAGCTTTTATCTCTTGGGAAGATCAACTGCTCTTGTTGGGACTAATGCAGAGGACTTGTGTGTGCAAGGGTGCTACTAGAGGGGTTAGGAGAGGAGGCTTAATGAATCACAAAGGTACGTCATTTATCGAGTAAAAAGATTATGACAGTTCAGAGTAAATTCCATGGGAAATGCATACACTGTGTTTTGATGAATCAGGCACTGAGAATATTTCTTTAGAAAAACCAAGTCCGTATTTTCATTAAAAAAGAAGGAGAAAGAGAGAGAACAACACATGAGTGAGAGAGAGAAAGGCTATGGCTTCAAGTGCACCAGTGAATTAACATCTTGTGGTAAAAATGCTGCCTGAGAAATTAAATGATATTTGAAACATAAATCCAGCGTGCTAACACTCTCGTATAAGCACCCGCCAGAGTCAACAGACAGAGTTTGTTTGCTAGGTAGGTTGTTTCTGGAGGCCAATTCTTGAGTTCTCAAAAAACCTCTGTGCAAATGCAGAGGGAAAAGCCACAGCAATAGAAGCCATCAGTGGTTAGGTGTGTTATAAATACATTATTAATTCATGTAATGGCACACGGCCTTGGCTAGAATGGGGAATGACCTCACCAGCTGTCAGCCCTTGAGTTACTCTCCTTGAATGAGCATTCACGATACAGCAGTGACTCCGAGGCAGCACAGTGTAACACAGAGGTAATCTAAGAGAGGAACCAGGCACAAATTCATCAACATCCCACAAAGAAGCTGGGAGCCTTGGCCAAAACCAGAAAGACCTGAGGATTCTTCTGTCACACTAACCACTGTTCAAGCCAGCCCTGAAGAGCCTTTTCATGGAACCTCCGAGCCAGCTATCCCTGGGCTTCTCACATCTGTCTCCTCTCTCAGAAACGGGCCTCATGGCCAAAAGAAGCAAGTCTCCTTCCAAGGAATCTATTCCCGTAGTGGAAACTCGGAAATGCAGGCTGAGGCTGGGTGGCAATGGTCCGAGAAGCAGCTGGGCTCCTGGCACAGGTTCCTCAGTGCGCACAGAAAACCAAGAACTTTATTGGGGGTAGCTTACCTCGTTGAGGCAAAAGAAAACACTTTGAAGATAAGAAGTCTGCCCATAACTAAATGGAAAATGATGGGTGGCCAAGATGTGTCAGAAGCCATGGAAAAAAATGTGAAAAGAAGACAAGGAGCACTTGGAGGTGGGCTGTCCTCACTTAGCTCAAGTTCTGACTGAGCCTTGGGCATCCTGAGAGGTGGCTAAAGCAGCTCAGATTTTAGCCAGAGATGGTGCCAGCATGTGCACAGGCCTGGGAGTCAGGATGTCTGATGTGGTTTGGGGTCCTTCCACAACAGTTTAAGTGTGAACCTCCCCTTCGGTGTCCTTGGCTGGGAAGAGAGAACAAGGGGAGGGAGACTTCCTTCTAATGAACTTGGACATACATCAGGAGTAGCTATTGGAGATTGGAGTAGTTCCGTGGATCTGTGTTATTACTAAACTGCTAAAATTGGGGCAGTTGGGGAGAGGTAAAAGTGGGATTTTACTTTCTTAATGCAAAAGACAAAAGGAACCTGATCCTCACTTTCTGACTGACAGAAGCCCAGAAATTTCATCATATCTTGTGCCCAAAATTCTGAAGGACACAACTAAATAGTAACCCAATTAGGGAGCATTTTGGGGGTTTTGATAATCAGTGTCCCCCCAGTTCCTAGTGGAGGCTTCAACATACACAGCATATGTAAGTAGTAGTATTTGTTGAATGATTGAAAGAATGACCACAACTATCATGAGTGTCCCATGTTTTAGGCCACATACAGCTAGCTTAAGTTACCAAAGTTACCACTGGCAGTTTATGTTGGTCTGATTTTAGGTTTAAAGCCTTGTTGCAAACTCAGGCATGATTTTTCCAAGATGACTGCCTTTGTATTGTAATTACTTGGGAAAGGGGGAAGCATTCTATTCAATTAAAACTTTTTGCTAATGATTTGGGAATAAATAAAGGGTAAAAGTTTTTCAGTAAAATAAATATTTCATTCATTTATTCATCCATTTACTCATTCAAGAAATACTGAACAACCAGAAAACTTTTAACAAAGTGGCAATATTAAGTCCATACCTATCAGTAATTATTTTAAATGTAAATGGACTAAATTCCTCAGTCAAAAGACAGGGTGGCTGAATGGATAAGAAAACAAGACCCATACATATTCTGCCTACAAGAGACTCACTTCATCTTTAAAGATACACATAGACTAAAAATGAAGGGATTGAAAAAGACATTCCATGCAAATGGAAACAGTAAGCAGAGGTAGCTGTACTTACATTAGACAAAATACACTTTAATCCAAAGACTGTAGCAGGAGACAAAGAAGGAATGCAATGATAGAAAGTCAATTCATCAAAGGATGTAACATTAGTAAATACTTGTGCACCCAACATAGGAATATGCATATATATAAAGCAAATATTAACAGACCCAAAGGGAGAAATAGAAATACAATAGTGTTGGAGGACTTTAATACCCCCACTTTCAACAATGGATAGATGATCCAGACAGAAAATCAATAAGGAAACATTGGACTTAAACTACTTGTTACATCAGATGGACCAAACAGATATTTATAAAATAATCCATCTAACCAGCAGAGTACACATTATTCTCAAACACACATGGAACAGTCTCTAGGGTAGATCATATGTGAGACCACAAAACAAATCTGAATAAATTTAAGAAGATTGAAATCATATCAAGCATCTTTTCTGACCACAATGGTATGAAACTAAAAATCAATTATAAGAAGAAACTAGAAAATACAAAAATATGTGGATATTAAACAACATGCTGCTGAACAACAAAAGGCCAAAGAAATATTCAAAAGAGAAAAGAAATCTTGAGACAAATGAAAATAGAAACACAACATACTAAAAATTATGGGATGCAGCAGAAGTAACTCTAAGAGAGAAGTTTATTGTAATAAATGCCTATATTAAGAGAAATATCTCAAATAAATAACCTAGCTTTATACATCAAAAATCCACAAAAGGAAGAACTAAGTCCAAAGTTAGTTAAAGGAAGAATTAACAAAGATCAGAGTGGAAATAAATGAAATAGAGACAAAAAAGACAATATAAAGTATCAATGAAACTAAAATCTGGGTTTTTTTAAAAGTTAAACTACACAAATCTTTAGCTAAACTTGCCAATAAAAAAGAGGACTCAAATAAATAAAATTAGAAATGAAAGAAGAGATGTACAACTGATATCACACAAATACAAAGGATCATAAGAGGTTACTTTGAACAATTTTAGTCAACAAATTGGAGAATATGAAGAAATGGATAAATTTCTAAAACAGACACCATACCAAGATTGGATCATGAAGAAATAGAAAATCTGAACAAACCAGTTATTGGTTAGGAGATTGAATCAGTAATCAAAAATCTCCCAACAAAGAAAGTCCAGGACCAGATGGCTTCACTGATGACTACCAAACATTAAAGAAGAATTAACACCAATCCTTCTTAAACTCTTATAAAAAATAGAAGAGGAGGGAACGCTTCCAAACTCATTTTCCTGATACCAAAGTCAGACAAGGACACTACAAGAAAAGAAAAAACTACAAGCCAACATCCCTGATGAACATAGATACAAAAATTCTCAACAAAATATTAGCGAACTGAATACAACAATACATTAAAAGATTCATATACCACGTTCAACTGGGACTTATTCCAGGGCTGCGAATATGGTTCAATGTCTACAAATTAATCAATGTGATATAACACATTAACAAAATGAAGGATAAAAACCATAAAATCATTTCAACAGGTGCAGAAAAAGCATCTATTGGAAAAAACTCAATATACTTTCATGAAAAAAACTCTCAACCAACTAGATATAGAGGGAATATATCTCAACAAAGTAAAGGCATAGATGACAAGCCCACAGCAAACATCATAGTCAACAGTGTATGTTGATCTAAGAACAAGTCAAGAATGCCTACTCTTGCCACTTCTATTCACCATAGCACTGGAAGTCCTAGCCAGAACAATTAGGCAAGAAAAAGAGATAAAAGACATCCAAATTAGAAAGGAAGAAGTAAGATTGTCTTTATTTGCAGATGACATGATATTATATAGAGAAAGTCCCAAAGACCCCACTCCAAATCTGTTAGAACTAATAAATTCAGCAAAGTTGCAGGACACAAAATCAATGCGCAGAAACCAGCTGTGTTTCTATACACTAACAATGAACTATCAGAAAGAGAAATTAAGAAAGTAGTCCCATTTACAATAGCATCAAAAAGAATAACATACTTAGAAATAAACTTAACCAATCTGAAAATCCTTTTAGAATTCAAGGCACTTCTTGGAAGCCTTACCATCATGATTATGATTTTGAATTTAAATAAGACATTAGCACCTGTACATACAAAGATATTTGTCATTGTTACCAGAAGTCTTGGCAAACATTTAATGCAAAGCAGTGTAAGTATGGAAGATCTGGATTGAAGGACTTTGATGTGGCACCTTATGGGCTGGAGCTGTTGGTATTCCTAATGGCCAGTGTACTTCAATAGGAAGAATCCAAAGGCAAATAGTTCCCCTGTTTTCCCACAATCAGCACAGCAGGGGAGCTACGAGGAGCAATGGGCTCTAAGATAGACATGGCTGAGGGAAATGATGGCAGGACTCTCATCTGCCTGATACTTAGCATTACATGAACAAAGCACAATGGTAAAGGTGCATCTCATAGGCCTAGTGTCTCCTGGACAGTGTGGTGCCAGTGTAGTCTTAGGTTTCAAAAGAAAACTGGAATCCATGTCTATATGGCATCAGTCACTGAAATAAAGCCCCTTATACAGAAGAATGGTGACCAAATGTGGGTGGCCTTAAAAATCTTGGATATTTAAAAAATTCTCCACAGACCTTTATAGGTAATCATTTCTGATTTTAAAGCCTATCTTACGAAAGGAATAACAGGGCACAGAGAATTAAGGAAAACTATGGTTTTCCTCAATGCTTAGAATTTACAGCTACTGTCAGTAAGTTTTTGGGTGTTCACTTAATCTAATGTTATTTCTCAAAATCGACATCTGTTATTTAATTGAACTATAGAAAACTAAATGGCAGTAGTAATGCAGGTGTTACTATCTCCATTTTTGGGGGTGAATTAGCTTAGGAGGAAGAAGATTGACAGTGGTGCTAAGACTAGAATCATAATATTTGACTCTTCATTGAATGTGTTAGAATTCTTCCATAGTGCTGGACCAAGTGTGCTTGGGCACACTCGAAATTACCACTGCCAAAACTCTAGTATTGCACTGTCCAAAACAGTAGCCATGGGCCACATGTGGCTGATAAGCACTTGAAATGTGGCTAGTCCAAACTGAGATGTGAAAAGTGTAAAATATATGCCAGAGTTTGAGACTTAGTACAAAAGAGAGAGAGAGAGAGAGAGAGAGAGAGAGAGAGAGAAGAATGTAAAGTAGCTCATTAATATTTTATGTTGATTATTTATTGAAGTGATGATATTTTAGATACGTTAGGCTAGATAAAATTAAAATTAATTTCACTTGTTTCTCTTTACTTTATTGAATGTGACTACTAGAAAACTTAGTCACAAAGTATGGCTCACAGTATATTTCTAATGAATAGTGCTCATCTAAGCACACTAGCTTGTCTCTTTTTTGGAGGTATTTAGATAAAACCATCCACTTTCTGTTGCAATGAAACTTCCCTAGCAATTGTACACCTTCCTCTCCAGCTTTCTTTCTGTTCTGAAACAGCTATAACCAGGAACATCATGGCATACGTTTTCACATGCACCTATGACCTTGCCTGTTGGAAGAAATAATAGGCAAGGAGCTATGGTTACATTTTATTTGAAGAAAGTAGATGAAAATTATGGAAACACTAGCTCCATATTGTTTCTCCTTCCTTTGGTGTCTATATTTAAACAATCTAGGAATTTTCATCTCAGTTCGTGACCAGATACTCTTCTAGAATGTTTTCCCACTTAATTAATTTTTCCCCTTAAACAAGAGCATGAATCCCCACTGCCTATCCCTTGGCCACCCTTGACCTTCCCAGGGCAACATACTGGAAGACATCCATCACATAGGCACACAGAATTGAGAATAAGGGGGACCTCTCGATGTTCAGATTTTAGGGACTGACTCCAAGCTCTGGTTTGTAACAGGCAGTGGTCTAACAGGGTATTTACAGCTTAAGGGGGGGGGGGGGGGGGGGGAGAAAGAAAGAAAGAAAGAAAAGCAAGCAAGCAAGCAAGCAGATTGCTTCCAGAAGCTGTGCATCTGCTGCCCGGTAAGCCTGCTGGTTTGACGCGCTCAGCAAAGTGCATGAAGAACTCTCAAATGTCACAGTGATTTGGTTAATTGGGTAAAGATAAGGGTTTCTGAATAGCAGAGTCAGTTTGCCATATTGGCCTGGCACTGAGGGACATGTGATGAAAAAACAGCTCGGCTGTCTGGATGCATCTGAATGCTCAGTTATTTCATAAAGCCTGCACTGTGTGTTTGGAATGCACATTTGCTCTTATGAATAACAGTAATTGTTTGGCTTGGCCTGCCTTTGTGTGACCGCCAGCTGGCAATGACTGGAACCGTGACACATGACACTCCAGCTGTGTCCACATGTTTCTGCCTTGCAGTATCCACTTATATAATTTGCTTTTTTGATCAACAGTTGAGCCATTTAAGGGAACTCATCATATTACACATGCCAGCTACTTCTGTGCAAATACTTCCATTGCAATTTCAAAAGAAGATTTTCATTATTCCTTGCTTATTATGGTGATGTTGCGACTTCATTAAACATAGTGCAGTAAAAGATACATTCCTAATTGAACTTGAGTATTTTTCCCTTGAATACACGTAATTACAAGACAATAGCTTAGCATTTAATCAAATGAACCATTAAAATAGTAACTAATGATGGTCTTACTATGACTGACAGACCTGACCCACTATGTTTAACTTTCTCCCCATTTTATTAGGCTTGCTATATTACTTGTTGTATGTAATTAGGTTTGTATTAGGGAACTGATAACTACCTGGGTTGTGGTAAAGAATCTTATCTGCTTGGGTGTTAAACTTTCTGTTATGCTACAATCTATTTTCTTCAGAGAGATTTGGAAGATCCAAGCAGAAATTGAACCTGACCCAAAATATACTTGTATTTTTATTACCTTTTCCTGTGAAACTGAAAACATTCACTTAATCCCTCCTTCCTGATACTCAAAAGTAGGGAACACACGCAGTTCTTTCAGCTCTTGGGAAAATTCTGAATTATGCAACCTTGGTAGCTTATGGCCCAGCCAGTGAAACTAGGACATTGTTGTTGCCTAAAACTCTTCAACTTCTTCTCTTACTATAGCTTGGACTTCATCAAATTGCTGACTTGATTAAACATGATGAAATGTCAGAATAACTGACCAGAGAACCACACGTTGACAGTCTTTACAGCACAGATAGAAAGGTACCTTACAAATACAATTCACTCTGGCTGCTAGAGACCTACCTGGAGAAGGGAGGAATTTATTTCATCAATTTTTTTAGTACTCAGATACTCCTGGCTGACTTAAGAAGGAAGAACATTAGCAATATTGGGGGAATTAATACAGTAGCTATAAAAAAACTCAATGAGGGGAGAGGGGCATGGAAATGCCAAAGATCTATTAAACTAGTTGTCAACTAGCTGTGATGCCTTGGGCAAATAAATATCTTATTTCTGAGTGCAATCAGGTGTCTGATTCTTAGACTGAGAATGGAAAGTCTTGTTCTTCCTAATAAATAGAGTCATTATGATGATCCAGTAGAGCAATAATCATGAAAAGACTTGAAAAGTATAAAATATTCTATAAATTCAAGATACTATTAATGTAGAAAGTATAATGGACATGGAAGTCAAAATAAAGAGATGTGTAAGTCTTATTTGGGAATATACTTCATCCAAAGCTGGAGAAAAGTGAGAAGTGTTAGCTGAATGGATATTGTTTCCTGAGTGGATATTGTGGACATTTGAGAGAGAAAAACAAGTTGGGAGTAGCTTGAAAGTTACTCTCTGCCGACTTAGTATCAATAAATTTGGGAACTGGAAGAAACCAGAAACCTTATAGCTAACCCTTTTCATTTTACCAACAAGGAAATCACAGCAAAGGAAACTAAATTGCCCAAGGTCACACAGCCAGATGAAGGCACAGAGAGGAAAACCAGGTCTCTGGACACACAATGACTCCAGCCTTCACTAATGAACCTTGGAAAAAAGCATTCTGTCAAAAGAAATGAGCAAGAATTAAGAAAGTTCCAAAAAAAAATCTCTGTATTGCTGTGGGAAAATAAGAAGAGGTGAGTGGATAAAGTGCCAGACATTGGCACATGAGATCACAAGACAATAAAAACCAGGATTAACAACCAGGAACAAAAGCTTGTCACATCTCTGGTGGGCTCTGATGAGAGACATGCTGGGACTTAGCAACCGGCTGTTGGGGACTGGGAAGAAGTGGTAAAAGACAGGACTGGTGTTGGAAGCTTTACCCGATCTGAAGAGTTAGTCCCATGGGGGGGAGGCCACAAAAAGTATAGTAAACAGTCTCCCACTGGACACTTGCTAACATTTGGGGAGATTTGGAACTGGAGGGCATGGCACAGCGGTCGTAGCATCCAGGCAGCAGTGATGCCTGAAGTCAGGAAGCCGACAATGTCATGGTTCTGGGTGGTCCATCTGCTTTGGAATAAGACCCCAGCCAGCAGCTGGAGTCACCAAAAACAGGGTCCAGCTCTTCGGGGAAGAAGTTTGCAAGAACTAGAATTGTCTCTGGCATATGTTGGGTGCAATAATGAGGAACAAGGTAAGATATCCATCTTGGAGCCAAGTGAGCTAGGACTCAGGGCAGACTTTAGTCTCAAAGAATGGCTGGGGTGCAGATCACGTGAACTGGGAACAGAGTGCATAGGAGAAGGCATAGGAGGACTGAGATTGTCCCCAGTCCCACTCAGGATTCCAGGTTTAGGACTGGAGACTAGTTCTACTACTGTGGTTTAAAGCACTAGTACCTTAGGTCAGTCTGGTTGGCTGAAAGACTACAGCTTGAAAATCTACAGAGATTGCTACTGAAATATGACGAATTCAAGGCCTAAAGTAACTGGTCATTTTTTCTCAATTATGCAAAGGCCTAATTTCGGGTTATTCTCTAGTCTCTAAATACTGTGAGATCAGAGACTATGTCTCTTTGTTTACCATGATATGCCAGGAACCCTGCACAAGGCCAGATACATAGTAGTCATTCAGTAAACATTTGTGGGGAAAAAATGAGTAAATATCCAGACTACTCCCTTCCTCTGTTGGCCACTCCAGTATTATTTCTCTAGCATCAAGACATGACCAAACACTGATGATAGGCACCCTGCCTGCTTTTTGAGAGTTCTCCAAGTCTGTAGCTAGAGCAGACTCAGAACTATGGTTTCAACAGAGAATCTTAACTGAAGTGGCCATGTGATTGGGAGGAGAGGCTGTATGTCTTTCCTTCACCATCTTTTTGTCTTTTCTTACTAAAAGATTTCATGGAGTTTAAAGGAAACTGTAGGAGAATGTAAATTTGTACCAAGGAGAATAGAATACCAAATGGTTGAACAGGTGCATATTTTCTCTTTAGTGTTATCAAGAGGGAGGTATCAGGAGAGAAGAAATATCTCAGATTTGAAAAGCATCCAAACTGTCAGTGCCTTATTTAATGTGGCTGAATGTCTTAGGAAGCAAAATTTATTTATTTATTTATTTATTATTTATTTATTTATTTATTCATTCATTCATTCATTCATTCCATATGCTTCAATTTCTCTACTGCAAAATCAGGATAAAAATCGTAACTATTTCCTAGGGTTGTTGTAATGATTAAAAGAGCTTATAAATAACAAAACATTACAACGAGTTCCTGGCACACAGTAAGTCCTCAATAAAGGTTAGCTATGCTCATCATTTCCATCATCACCACCATCACCATCACAAATGACTCACTTGCACAGAGAACAACATACCTGAAGACTGTGAGCTCAAAGTGGGTGCTCAAGAAATGTCTGTTGGTTAGCAAAGAATGTATGCATAAAGTCCAGCTGAGCCTTGATGGATAAAAAAGGGGTGGGGGGAGAAAGCCAGCGGCATATGGAAAGCAGTCTGAATAAATAGAAACCAGTTAGGAAGATGCAGGAAGGGGTATTTATGGACGGCCTCCTTATATTCCTGAACATTCCTGCAGAGGACTGGAATAATATGGAGCCATGAAGTGTGGTTAGTGGTTGGGTAAGGAGATCTTTGAAAACCAGGCTAAGATAGTTGGACTTTGTTCACAATTCCTTCCCACACCTGAGAAACAGCAAACACTTCACAAATGGCAGCCAATCTGTGTCCTAAGAAATTATACAAACAGTTGCAGTTTGAGTGAACACTCCATGTATTTAAAATGTTTTTGCTTTAAAATTCATGAATTATTATTCATTAGAAGGTAGTATGCAAATATTCTAAAAGTTTATAAATAGGGTCTTCCTCCTATTGTTGGTATGTGGAAAAGCAGAACAATTGTTACTCTGATATATTAACAGGGAAAAGATAGATAATCTACAAATCATAACTTTTCTTGAACCTATGCCAGAGCTGAGGTTGCAGGACAAGCATGTAAGGAAAGACAGGTGCTTCCAGTGAAAAAGGGGGTTACAAGCAATGACTTACCGGTACAGAGCACAGGAGTAAGACAGGATAATCATATAAATGGGTAGTAAGATTTTAGCTAATATTTTTAACGAATTGATAAAAGCTGAATGTGGGCTACTATAAAAACATAGATTACCATGAGCCACAGAATACAAGAGTATTCACACCCAATCTCAGGATCCTCCCAATCAATTTACCCAGGACCTTGCCCAGGTGCTCATGAGAAAGAATGAGAACAGGGCAAGAAAGCAAAGAGAGCCTCCATTCTAGTGCAGGCTGGTGGAAAGGAACAAAATTCACTGTGAGATAGGCACCAGGCCCTGCCCAGATCTCTCTCCCCTAAGGAAAAAACCTTTCCACTTGCCTATAATGTAAGAAGGAAACGTCAATCCTTAAAAAGAATTAGAGTGATGGAAATGCTTACAATGAAAGTATAATACAATTTACTTTTTCTAATCTTTAAATGCTCTAAAATTAATGTCTAAGTCAAGTATAGGAGCAATTATAGAAGTATAAAATAGTAGTAATGTAACCAAACAAGGTAGTATTGGTAAAACCATAGACACCTAGGTCAATAGAACAGAACAGAGAATCCAGAAATATATCCATATATATATGCCACTTAATTTTGAACAAGCTACAAAGGCAATTCAATGGTAATGTAAGCTCACCACAATTCTCACCTAAGATTATTATAATAGCACCATACCTAGGTTTATCTTAGTAAACTGCTGAAAACCAAAGCCAAAAAGAAGAAACCTGGAAAGGAGCTGGAAGTAGAAAAAAAAGACACATCTTTAAAAGGGCAACAATAGATTTGTGACTGACTTTGAAACAAAAAAAAAATTTGGAAAAGAGAAGATACTGACATCTTTAAGTGTGCAAATAATGGAAATCTGGAATCTATATGCATATAAAATATTTTTCAAAAAAATAAATACAAGATGCTTTTTATTTTGTTTAGGTCTAGAAGGACTCAAAAGATTGTTGTTCCCACAGTAACACTAAGAATAACACAGATGGCAGTAAAAATCATGTTTTTATTATTTTACCCAGCTAACAAATAATACTACAAACAAGGAATCATTGATAAACCTGAGCTCTAGTGGGAAATTATTTCTTCATACTGAGCAGAAATCCATGGAAGTTCCCACATGTAAATTGGGACCATTCTGGGGACAAGTGGATAGAAGAACCAGCCTCTCCTAATCAGAGAGACTTTGCATGGATGAGGAAAAATAAGACGAACTTTAGAATACTATTTAAGTTGGCAAGACATAACTGGAATCTGGAAAACCCTCAAATGCAAAAACAAATTTGGTAAACCTTATAAATAATTCCCCTTACCACGTCCCTGAATTTTTGCCAAGAAAGCAACAGTGGAGGGGGTTTGGAAATCTAATATTGCTCATTTTCCACAATAATTGGATTATTGGGCCCTTGAAATCCAAAGGTAAATCAATTTATCTTGAATGTCAGGATAAATCCATTTCAGTTCCAATAGTGAAAAGATTAAAAAAAAAAAAAAAGCCAGCAAAGGGAAATTAGAAGTTGAGCTGTTCATAAGTGAACTCAATGTAATTAAAGCTGCTATTCAGTTTAGTGCTAGGAAGAATCCAAATAATCAACCCTTAACTCTAACTGCCAAACAGAGAAAAGGGATTTCAGTCTCTGGTAAATAAACAAAACAAAATATATACTTTTGTCACACTGTTGCTTTTGTTCACATATCTAGAATTAAATTGTAAAAGTATAAAGCTTGCAAAAAAAAAGAAGGAAAATGTAACAATAATTAAAAGAAAACATAGTCAATAAAAGCAGAACAATGGAATGACATAATTACTGAAATTAGTAGATAAGAACTTTTAAGACATATATATGTTAAAGAATTACAGGAAAATATGGATCAATGGGGTGAAGCGATGCAGTATTTCAGAAAAGCATTATAAAAATGTAAATATTTTAAAACTGAAAAATAAAATTTCTGGGTTAAAGATCCCTTGAATAGGCTCATAGCAGACTGGACACTGGATAGTATAGATAGAGTAAACTTGAGGGCAGGTCAGTAGAAGTATCCAAACTGAAAAAACATAGGATAAACGATTATAAAAAGGGACAGAGCAATTATCAATAATAATTCATATTATCTTTGAGGTAATATCAAGCAATTTAGTGTACATATAGTAGAAAACCCAGAAGAAGAGGAAAGAAAGAATAAGGAAGAAAAAATGTATTTGAAGAAATAATTGCCAAAATTTTTAAGTTTAGTAAGAAAAAAAAAAAATAACAGCTTCCAGATCCAAGAATTCCAATGAACTCTGTGCAGGATGAATAAAAACAAACAAAAACCATACCTATACATATCATTATCAAATTACTGAAAACCAAAGATAAATAAAAAGTTGCAAAATCAGCTAGAGGAATCTGAATTATATACTGGAAAACAAGGGTAAGAAAAATGATTGATGTCATATCAGAAATAACACAAAACCAAAAGACATCTCCAAAATACTAAAAAAACAAAACAAAACACAAAACATACAAACTAGAATTATATATCAGTGAAATATGTTTTTCAAAAACAGAAATTGAATAAAGTAACTGTCAAATAACAAAAACAGAGAATTTGTCACCTGAAATCCCATCCTACAAAAAATGAGTTACATACAAGAAAAATGTATAATTTAATAACAAATATACAAATTAGATAAAATTATACATGTATGTAACTTGATATGTATGAAAGCAAATATGATAAAACAGCCTGAAAAATGGGAAGGTAGTAAATGGATGTATACTGATACAAAGTTATTATAGTTGGAGTGGTATGACATTAGTCCAAGGTAAGACTGATAATTTAAGAATATGTATTTAATTCCTAGAGACAATCATTTAGAAATTGGAACAAAGATGTATAGTCAAAGAAGACAGAAAACAAGGAATAGAGGGATAAGGAATAGATAAAGCTAATAGGAAAATATTGCAAGATGATAGACTCAACCAAATCACAATTATAATAAATGTAAATGGAATACAACACTGCAATTAATAAGTAGAAATTTTTAGACTTACAAAAAGGCAAATCTCAACTATATGTTTTTTGAAAGAAATGCACTTTAAATACAATGGTATGGATTTTTTTAAGTAAAAGGGTAGAAAAAGTCTATCATGCAAATACTATCACAAAAACCTGGGATGACTATCATTATTAGACCAAAATAGATTTCAGGGGAAAAAAAAGAGTATTACCAAATACAAAGAAATATATTTAATAATGATAAATGGGTTAATTCATCTGGAAGCTATAGATAAGTATGCTCCTAATAACAAAGCTTCAAATTACAGAAGTCAGAAATTGATAGAAAATAAGTGACAAATAGATATATCCACTGTTGAGTTGGGGATGTTTTAAATTTTTTTTTAACGTTTATTTACTTTTGAGAGAGAGAGAAGGGACAGAGCAGGAGAGACAGAGTATGAGTGGGAGAGACAGAGACACAGAATCTGAAGCAGGCTCCAGGCTCTGAGCTATCAGCACAGAGCCTGACACAGGGCTTGAACTCATGAACCAAGAGATCATAACCTGAGCCGAAGTCAGATGCTCAACTGACTGAGCCACCCAGGTGTCCAGAGTTGGGGATTTTAACACGCCTCTTTCAGTACTTAATAGAACAAGTAAAAAAGTCATCTGTAAGGATATAGAAGACCTGTACAACACTATGAACCAATTTGACCTGATGTTAACTGTCATGTTGACCTGATAAAACACTACAACCCATAATTGCAGAATCCACATTTTTTTCAAATGTAAATAGAAACATCAACAGTCTCGTGGGCTAAAAAATAAGTCTCAATGAATTTCAAAGAATTAATATCACAGAATGTGTTCTCTGATATAATGTCATTGAATTAAATGTAGAGAAAATATAGTATCTAAAATATTCCTACATATTGGAATTCAATAAACTTCTAAGTAAAGTTATAGATAAAAGAAAGAACCATAGTAAAACTTATAACATATTTTAACTTGAATAATATGAAAATAGAACATATTAATATGTGTAGGAATACTGAGGGAAAGGTCATAGCTTTAATGCTTATTTTAGAAAGAAAATAAGTTTTGTATCACTGACCCAAACTTCCCAGTAAGAAGAGCCAATTAAGCCAAATATAAGCACAAAACAGGAGATAATATAAATAGATAATAGGAGAAATTAATAACATAAAAAGCAAAGAATAGCAAAATCAACAAAACCAAAAATTAGCTCCTTAAAGGATCAACAAAATTGATGTATCTCTAGTCAAAATAAAATAAGAAATAGAACAAAATAAGAAAATAGAATAAAATTTAAAATAAAGAAACATAAGTTTTCATTTTAAGAATGAAAGAACATTACCACAAATCTTACAGACATTAAAAAATAACTAAGAAATATGAAAAATGTTTGCCAATGAATAGAGCCAACTTAGATGACATGATCAAATTCCTTAAAAATACAATTTATGAAAATTGGCTCAAGAATAGCCTTGATTTGTCCCATTTCTGTTAAAAGAATTGAATTTGAAATTAAAAAGCTTCTCACCACCAGCAACACCAACAACACCACCAACAAAAAGACCCAGACCCAGATGGCTTAATTAAGTTCTATCAAAAATGTAAATAAGAAGTAATATCAAACTTTCTAAATTTTTCAGAAAAAAAAAGAGGAAAAACAATTCTAAATTTATTTTATGAAACCCAGTATGAACCTGATACCAAAGGATGATGAAAGCATTACAACAAAAAATTGAAGGGTAATATTTCTTAGAATATAGGTTTAAAAATATTTTAAATATTAGCAAAATGAATTGCATAATATATAAAAAGGATAATATATTATAACCAAATGAGGTTTATTTCAAGAATTCAAGGTTGGCCTAACATTAAAAAAACAATCACTGTAATTTATCATATTAATAGTATAAAGGAGAAAAATGTGTTAATTTCAATAGATGTAGAAAAGTATCTGACAAGATTCAACATCTATTCATAATAATACCTCTCAGAAAATAAGGATTAGAAGGAACCTTCTTCAGTATAATACTTTGTGGTGTGTGTTGTGTGTTTAAACCAAAGCTAGCATCATGATTAATGATAAAACATTGAAAATATTTTCCATAAGAGAGAACAAGGTAAGAAAGTCTCTTCTCATCACTGCAAACTAATTCATTACTTAGTTAATTTTAAAAATAACAAAAAAATAAAACATTAAAATTGAGATGTAAAAAGTAAAGCTATCTTTTTCATAGATTACAAATTTATGAAGAGAATCCAAAGAAATTTTTAACCTGCTAGAGCTAAGAACTGAATTTAGCAGTGCCATAGGGTACAAGGTCAGTATGTGAAAATCAATTGTATTTATATTTACTGGCAAAAAATATTTGGAAAATGAAATTTAAAAGAACAATGCCATAATCAATTTTAAAAAAATTTTTTTCAACGTTTTTATCTATTTTTGGGACAGAGAGAGACAGAGCATGAACGGGGGAGGGGCAGAGAGAGAGGGAGACACAGAATCGGAAACAGGCTCCAGGCTCTGAGCCATCAGCCCAGAGCCTGACGCGGGGCTCGAACTCACGGACCGCGAGATCGTGACCTGGCTGAAGTCGGACGCTTAACCGACTGCGCCACCCAGGCGCCCCATGCCATAATCAAATTTTTAAAAACATATGAAATTATTTAGGAATAAATTTAACAAAAGGATTGTAAGCCATTTACTTTGAAAGCCATAAACATTGCTGAACGTTATTAAAGAAGACCTAAGTAAGTGGCCTAAAATTAAAAAATAACAGGAGAATGAACAAATAACTTATGGTATTTATACAATGGAATACTACACAGCCATTGAAAGGAATAATTGCTGCCACATGTCATAGCAAGAAACACAAGATCACACTAAGAAGCTAAACACTAAAGAGTGTATGTGCATAAATATTTTGTATATAAAGTTCAAAAAAGGCAAAATTAAATTATGATGATAGACTTCATTAGAATGGCTACTTTGGCGGGTAATGACTGGAATGGGGGCATGAGGGGGGTTGTGTTTGCTGGTAATGTTCTATAACTTGATCTTGATCTTGAACTAGATACACAGTAAATACAGTTTTTTCACTTTGTAAAACTTCATGTAACTGTGACATTCAAGATTTGTGCACTTCAGTTATGCATGTTGTTCTTAAACTAAAACTTAGAAAGGAAATACCGTCTCTAGGCAATGAGCCCATGCAGAGAGCCCACATGGGGAGGCCACAGCCCAGCTGAGGTCCCACTGACAGATAGCATCCGTTGCCGGACAAATGAGTGGAAATGTCTCTAGAGGATTCCATGCCTCAGCCTTCATGCAACGAAGGCAAACTGTTGCTGAGTTCTGCCCAAATACATGACCTACAGAAACCATGAGAGATGATAAAATGGTTGTTGTGGAGTGATTGTTTTGCAACAAAACTAATTGTAGGAACATCAGCTGGCAGTGCCACTAGCAGTGGGAAAATGACTATTTCACTGTCACCTGTCCCTACAGCCAAAGTCACCATCTTCAAAAGTCTTTGCTGATTTGGTCACAGAAAAATAGTGCCTTACTTTATTCTATTTTGTTAAAGTTGAACTTTTCCTACATATAAATTAATTAATGGTGTTTTTCTTTGGGATTTCTAATAATTTATATCCATTGTCCATTTACCTTTTGGCAACTCTGTGCTTTATTGACAATTTATGTGAATTCCTTATGTAATAAAAAATTTAAAGGCCTTTGTTTTTTTTTCAGACGGCAAAAAAGTTGAAGAATCAGACACAAATTCTGCATGAGACTCAGAACACTGAACATTTGGCCAATTGCAGTAGAGTAGCTTGTTTTCTCCTTCACTGATTTGCTGAATGGTGTTCAGCCCTTGATGTGGCCTTGGTTTCCAGCAGTAGACATGTCCCCAAGAGGATATTAAGCTAAATGATAGGAGGCTCTGTGATTCTTAGAAATGAGAATAAGATGCTTTGCAGAGTATTTGGTGAACTCAGTACATGACTTGAACATAGGGAAAACTACTCAGTTGAGACTTTGACTTGATATTAAAATAGTATTCAGTGTTTCTTCATAAATTCTATTTAGGGCAGAGGAAAGCAAATGTGTGATAGAATCAGGAGCAGAGCTTTTTCTGTGAAATCTTAGGTTTCATCCTTAGAATTCGTGCAAAGTTTGTATTCCATTTTTTCATGTTTGTATTAATATGAACAAATATTTTTGCCCCAAATCATTGAGAAAATTAGAACCTAAGGGAGAAGTGTCATGCTTATTTATATTAGGCTTTTGGCATCCCAAGCACATTGCCATATCCACCTGAAGATACTTGTACCACAGTTTGAGAAGCACAGAATGGTTATGTTACACATCGTAAATAGTACTATAATATGATTATATCTGTTTTTTTATTCAGATATGTATTGCAGTTATTAGCCTAAGAATAGCAAAACTGGACCCTCTTGCTTTTTGTTCACGTAATCTTTGTTCATTTATTCATTAATTGCTTTATTCAACAAGTATTTGTTTTCCCCTTTGGACCAAGCACTGCTGTCATTGCCAAGATATGTAAATGGACTAATCAGATAAAAAGTCCCTCTTCTTGTGGAGTTTACATTCTAGTGGAGAAAGACAGAAGATAAGCAATAAACATAATAAATAAGCAAATGTTAGTCATAGTGGAAACAAACAAAAAAAAAGAGTAGAGTGAAGCTATTGGGAGTTTGGGATGTGTGTGCCCTGGTTGGAGGGGAGGTAGAATACAGTGATGAGGTGATTTGAGCAAATACTTGAAAGTCCTGAAGGAGAATGAGTGAGAGAAAAGGAGTAAAATAGGAAGCCAAAGGTATTTGGGGCCAGATCACATAAATCAATGTAAGGACTTTCACTCTGAGTGAAATAGGAAGCTGCTTTAGGGTTTTGAGCAGAAGAGTGACATGGTCTGATTTAACATTTCAGGAAGACCACACTGACTGCTGTGTCAGGGAGACATGTGCAGGAGCAGGAAAACCTGTCAGGGGTGTATTGAAATATTCCAAGCAAGAAATTATGGTAGCATAGAACAAGATGGTGGGGAAGGGTCAGATTCTGGATATATATAAAAGTAGGTCAGACAAGATTTGCTTACAGATTTCATGTTGGAGAGAGAGAGAGAGAGAAGTCAAAAATGAGTTCAAGTTTTTTGGCCTGAGCAACTGGAAGATCAGCTAAGATGGGGAAGACAAAGGTGCTAGGGTAGGATCAGGAGTTCAGTTTTTAACATGTTGAATTCAGGATGTATTAGACATCCTAGAAGAAATATGAAGTATAGAATTGGGTATACATGTCTGAAGTTTGAGGGGTCTGGACTTAAGATGTAATTTTGAAGTCACCTGAACATACAAAGTCTTTAAAACCAGTAGACTGGAGTAAATTACCAAGGGAGTAAGTATAGAAAGAGGAGAAAACCAAGGACTAAATCCTGGGGCACTCCAAACAGGAGAAGGTCGGGAATAACAGGAAAAACTAACAAGGGAAAGTAAGAAAGAAAAAAATAGTGAGGTAGAGGGAAAATCAAGAGAACATGTTGTATTGGAAGTCAAACAAAGGAAGTTTCAAGAAAGAGGAAGTGACATCTACGTAAACTGAGTCCTTGAATGAGACCCAACAGCACTGTTTTATCTGTGAATTAAACATGGCCTCCAACTCCTTGTTGATCCTCCTTTCCTCTCCCCTATCCAGGTAAGAAGCACAGAGGTGAGCAAAATCATCTCAGTGGGATCCATCTAAAGGTAAGACAACCCAAGAAAATTTGGCCATACAAAAGAGATAGGATCCTAGCCTTCAGAATTTATTGCAAAATTTGGGGTTTATTTTATGGAAATCAAAAATAATTAAGTGTGTGGAGAGATCATGCTACAGTCTTTTTAAGGCTACCCCTCATGTATGAAATACCCTAAGCATTTCTCTCATGTATGTGGTGTGAAAAAGTACAGAAGCCTACAAGGTCTTTCTTGAGGGAACAGAGGTAGTTAGATTAAGTAGAAACATTCTTCCATACCTGGTAGACCTACTTACTGAAAAGAGACTCCATGTGGGCCCTGTTTCCCACAAACATCTGTCTCCTGCAGTGTCAGGGAAGTGTATAAAGCAAAACATTTTTTACTGTGTTCAAAGAAAATTTCTACACAACTCTGGATATGACTTGAGAAGGAGCCCTATTATCCAGGTGTGAACTTCATCTCCTTGGAGGAAAAATCCCTGGAGCTGGGATCAAAGGCTGAGTCTTATAGGGAACAATGAATTGTAGATGACCTTACTCAGACCATTTAGCTTTGGTGAGCTCATGAGAGCAGGATGTGGAACAGCAGCAGTGGTGCTGATTTGGAATTCTTTCCCATACAGTGGGCTGAACTAGAGTCTTAGAGCATGACGGTCAGTTCTGGGAACCACACGAAATGAGGGACAGTGGCAAACTAGGACAGCTTTGGAGTACCACTGACTATGGCAGCAACCCACATTGCTGAAGAATTATTGGAGGAATAGTCATGGGTTATTAATCTGGAATACACAGACATAAACTAAGTAAGGTGTCTATTTTATAGCTAGGTGCAGGTGTGCATTTTTCTGATTACCCACCAAAAAAAAAAAAAAAAAAAACCACCCAAAAACAAAAAAACAATGTACACCAAACAAAGGGTGTACTTAAGATACTTATCCAACTTAAGATAGAGATGTTGACAAGATTCCAGAAATCCTCTTCAAATACTGGAGAGCAACACCGTATAAAAGGATTAGACTTAACTTGGGCAGTGTGTTCTAGCAGGGCAAAACAGATTTGGGTTCAAATGCTAGCTTTGCCACTAATTATGTGTCTTTTCACACTTAATTTAATCTCCCTGGTTATCTATTTATTTGTTTGTTTGTTCGTTTGTTTAAACTGGAAGATAATATTTATCTTTAGAGGGGTCATGACAATTGAAAGTAAAGTTTGTAAGACTTGGGGCATAGTAAACATTTGTGAAGTGGTAACTATTACCTGTGTAATATTACCCTGTGTAACACCCAATCCCTGAGTCAGGACCAATGGTTAAAAGCCATGAAGACATAGATTTGAACTCACATTTTGTTTTAATATAACAATTTGAACTATTTTTTAAATGGAATAAACTGTCATACATGGAACATCGTTCACAGTAGATCACATACTGGAACACAAATCAGCCCTCAACAAGTACAAAACAATCAATATCATACTGTTCATATTTTCAGACCACAACACTGTGAAACTCAAAATCAATAACAAGAAAAAAATTGGAAAGACAGAAAATACTTTGAGGTTAAAGAACATCTTACTAAAGAATGAATGGGTTAACCAAGAAATTAAAGAGGAAATTAAAAATTTCATGGAAGCCAATGAAAATAACATGACAGCCCAAAACCTCTGAGATGCAGGAAAGGCAGTTATAAGAGGGAAGTACATAGCAATCCATGCCTTCCTAAAGAAAGAAGAAAGATCTCAGATACACAACCTAACCTTACAGCTTAAAGAGCGGGAGAAAGAAGAGCAAATAAAACCCAAAGCCAGCAGAAGATGGGAAATAATAAAGATTAGAGCAGGAATCAATGATATCGAAATAAAAAAAAAAAACAGTAGAACAGTTCAATGAAACCAGGAGCTGGTTCTTTGTAAGAATTAGCAAAATTGATAAACCCCTAAGCAGATTGATCAAAAAGAAGGAAAGGACCCAAATAAATAAAATCAAGAATGAAAGAGGAGAGATCACAACCAACACTGCAGAAATACAAACAATAATAAGAGAAAATTATGAACAATTATATGTCAAAAAATTAGGCAATCTGGAAGAAATGGACAAATTCCTAGAAATGTATACACTATCAAACTGAAACAAGAAGAAATAGAAAATTTGAACAGACCCATAACCAGTAAAGAAATTGAATTAGTAATCAAAAATCTCCTAAAAAGAGTCCAGGGCCAGATGGCCTTCCAGGGGAATTCTGCCAAACATTTAAACAAGATTTAACACCTACTCTTTTGAAGCTGTTTCAAAAAATGAAAATGGGAGGAAAGGTTCCAAACTCATTCTATGACGTCAGCATTACCTTGATTCCAAAACAAGACAAAGACCCCACTAAATAGGAGAACTATAGACCAATTTCTCTGATGAACATTCCCTACCAAATTTGATGGAACCAGAAAAGACCCCAAATAGCCAAAGCAATTCTGAAAAAGAATACCAAGGCTGGAGGCATCACAATTCCAGACTTCAAGCTGTATTACAAAGCTGTAATCATCAACACAGTATGGTACTGGCCCAAAAACGGACACACAGATCAATGGAACAGAATAGAGAACCCAGAAATGGACTCACAAACGTATGGCCAACTAATCTTTGACAAAGCAGGAAAGACTATCAAATGGAATAAACACAGTCACTTCAGTAAATGGTGCTGGGAAAACTGCATAGCGAGCAACATGAAGAACAATGAATCTGGACCACTTTCTTACACCATACAAAAAAATAAACTCAAAATGAATGAAAGACCTCAATGTAAAACAGGAAGTCATCAAAGTCCTAGAGAGAGAGCAGGCAAAAATCTCTTTGATCTTGGCCACAGCAACTTCGTAAACATGTATCTGGAGGCAAGGGGAACAAAAGCAAAAATGAACTATTGGGACCTCATCAAATTGAAAGCTTCTGCATGGCAAAGGAAACAGTCAGCAAAACTAAAAGGCATCTGATGGAATGGTAGAAGATATTTGCAAATGACATATCAGATAAAGGGTTAGTATCTAAAACCTATAAAGAACTTATAAAACTCAACACCCAAAAAGCAAATAATCCAGTGAAGAAATGGGCAAAAGACATGAATAGACACTTCTCCAAAGAAAACATCCAGATGGCCAACCGACACATGAAAAAAAATGTTCAACATCACTCATCATCAGGGAAATACAAATAAAAACCACAATGAGATACCACCTTACACCTGTCAGAATGGCTAATATTAACATCTCAGCAACAACAGATGTTGGTGAGGATGTGGAGAAGGAGGATCTCTTTTGCATTGCTGGTGGGAATGCAAGCTTGTGCAGCCACTCTGGAAAACAGTATGGAGGTTCCTCAAAAAATTAAAAATAGAACTACCCTACAACCCAGAAATTTGCACTACTAGGTATTTATCCAAGGGATACAGGTATGCTGTTTAGAAGGGACGTATGCACCCCAATGTTTATAGAAGCACTAGCAACAATAGCCAAAGTATGGAAAGAGCCCAGATGTCCATCGATGGATGAATGGATAAAGAAGATGTAGTGTATGTATATATATATATATACATACATATATATATATATATATATATATATATATACGTATATACATATACATATATATATATACACACACACACACACACACAATAGAATATTGCTCGGCAATCAAAAAGAATGAAATCTGGTCATTTGCAACAATGTGATTGGAACTAGAGTGTATTATGCTAAGCAAAAGTAGTCAAAGACAAATATCATATGACTTCACTCGTATGTGGAATTTAAGATACAAAACAGATGAACATAAGGGAAGGAAGCAAAAATAATAAAAAAACAGGGAGGGGAATAAAACATAAGAGACTTTTTTAATGTTTATTTATTTTTGACAGAGAGAGACAGAGCATGAGCAGGGGAGGGACAGAGAGAGAGGGAGGCACAGAATTTGAAGCAGGCTCCAGGCTATGAGCGGTCAGCGCAGAGCCTGATGTGGGGCTTGAATTCGCTGACCATGAGATCATGACCTGAGCCGAAGTCTGAGGCTTAATCAACTGAGCCACCCAGGCATCCCAAAACATAAGAAATTCTTAAATACAGAGAAAAAACTGATGGTTGCTGATGGGGTGTTGGGTGGATGGATGGGCTAAATGGGCAAGGGGCATTGAGGAGGGCACTTGTTGGGATGAGCACTGGGTGTTGTATGTAGGTGATGAATCACTGGATGCTACTTCTGAAATCATTATTGCACTATATGCTAACTAATTTGGATGTAAATTAAAATAATTAGATAGATAGGTAGATAGATAGATAGATAGATAGATAGATAGATAGATAGAATAAACTGTTTTATGAGATTCAAAGCAACCATCTCTAAGATACTCATGTACAGACTAGATATCTACAGTTCTCAGAGATATTGTAAAATAATCGTTGTTACTGCTAGGGCTGGAGTGGTTTAACTAAATGGTTTAGAGGTCTTTTCCAAAAGTAAAAATGTTACTGTAGGCTTCAGCCTCTGATACATGCCTCTTGTATTTATGATCAATGTTTATTGCACTTCTATGTGCCACTTATACCCTAGAAATATCCTCATGTTCTTCTGAAGACTGAAGTGATCATAAGGTGTTTCTAAACCATAAAGCATCATCTACATATAGGGGATTATTTTCTGAATTTAAACCCAGCAGTCCATATAATCTCTTACAGTAGGTCTTCACTTCCTCCTGAAGATCCATATCCCTTCTTTTCAGTTAGAGAATTGGGAGCCACCCAAGCACAGATTATCTCAATAGGGCTTCTTTTGCATATTTAAAGTGTTCAACTCCATAAACTGAAGAGGTGAAATCATGGCTGTCTGTTGTGTCTGATTCATCCAGAGGCATTTTTTTTCTATCTGCATCATTTAAATGGAAAATCTTTATTGTCCAATTGTACCAGGTGAGTGCCAAGTCATTCTGCTTTGCCTCAGATCCCTGTCCTACTCATGAGATGGGTCTGAATGTATAATTTAGATTCTATCATAAAGAGGAACAAATAGCCCAGATGAGAATAACCAAAGAGAATTAAATTAAAAGGGTATTAGAGATCCAAGCCTGGATGAACGGCCACTGATTTTTGTCGGATAATTAAGTAGACCAGTCAGCTAGGAAAATACTTTGATTCTAACTATTTGTGTAACCGATATGTAAGCCAATAGCCAGGACCATAGCTGAGTGGTGTGGATAATCTCAGCAGCCCAGGCCTGGAGTGGCCCAGCTCTGACATGGCTAAGCATCTCTACAGTCTTGGCTTTACTTCTCCAACTTCTGTGCCCTTCAGGGTCTTCAGCTGAAAAATGAAGATTGGAAAAGATGAATTAAAGGCACCTTCAATCTTCAATGCATGTTGCCTAGTTATTTCTACTCAAATTCCTGGATCTGATCTGAGCTATTGAAACATGCTAATCTAATCTTCTTATGATAAACAATCATGGAATATGGGCAGTCGCCTCAGGCTTCAAACACTGGGGACCCCATATAAGGCAGTGGCTCAGGAAGACAGTCCTTAGCAAAAAGGAGAACCATTATATGCTATCACTTGAAGTTCTTCTAACTTCAGCCTGAGATCACTCTCTCTCCTTTTCCTCTGGTCCCCAAGGCAAAGCAGATGGACTAGTTCCCCTCTTCTAATTTTATGTGCTTGTCCTGTGTGTGATCTTCATACACCGCAGGTTTGCTTTCAAGCCTGTCTTTGATTTATAAGAAGGTCTTCTGGGTGGTAGTATGGAAATAAGGGACACATAATATGACTTGCTCTAAGCTCTACATGCCCCAGAGATAGCTCCAAATACCCAACTCTTAGAGACAATCAATCTTAGAAACAGTTCTCTTTTTCTAGGTATCACTTACTACCTCCTGACATTACATTATATATTTATTTGTCTATTTTCTCTCTCCCCCACTAGGATGTAAACCCCTTAAAGTCGTGGATGTTATCTCTCTTATTCACCAATACATATCCAGGGCTAAGAAATTATACAAAAAATTGTTACAGATTATAGGAGTATAGGATCCAAGGCCCTCTGTTTTCTCACTTTCTTTCGTCTGTCTTCCAAGTACTCCATGGAATACTAAAAACTGCCCACAGGTGTATCTTGTTCCTTCACAGAGAAGAAAACTTAAAACCAGAAATTTTTAGTGTTTGTCTAAGGCCACAAAGTCAGTTTATGGCAGACGCCAGAGGCTCTGCTCTTGGTATGCTTTCCACTCTGCCAAACCACCAAGAAGCTTTTACAAGCAGATAAATCCATTCCTCAGGGACGCTTCCTATTTGTTTATGCATCAAACAGGAAATTCATTTCTTTGTAACATTTTTGTCACTGGTGCCCAACCCAGAGCTCCAGATGTCCATCATTTCCAGTCTCATTTAAAGATCTGAGGTCACATGCCTTTCCTGAGTCCCCACCCAGGGCCATTTATTCCCCCAAAGGAGCTGTAGACCAACTGTTCCACTCTCTGCCCTCCCCCCTTGCCTCTGGCTCTCTTTGAGCCACCAGGAGACAGGGTAGATGATGGGGCAGAGCCTGAGGCAGTCCTGCTGATGAAGAAATCTCCCAGATTGCAAGTCCAGCTGTTAACACGAATGACAGTCAACCAGAAGGAATCCCAGAAACAGATGCCTCAAGCTCCCAGTTATAGTGACTAGGAAGGGGGTTCAGTGCCAGGGCCCACAATTCAGTCTTTCCTTTGTTGAGGAAGCCTACAGCCTAAAGATCTGTCAAGAGTAGAGATCTTCATATCGTAAAAGTGCCAAAGACCCAAAAAGACCCCTTAAGAAGAGATGGCTTTCGACTGGGAGGAAGTGAGAGGGATGAAAGAAAGAGGATTGCTGGGTTTTTACCAAGCAAGCTGGTTCCTATTTAAAATATAAAAGATGAGAAATGTGGGCATGACAACAATGACTGTTGTGACTGTTTTAATTAGAGAAAAATCAATAATATGTGCCATGGATGAAAGATGGTTTGGCTGTGTTTACTTCCACCGCCTGTTGCTCGTAAACGTGCATGCACAGCCCTGTCAGTTCATCTCATGCAACCTCCATGTCCTTTGCTGATAGACCAACCAGGCTGGGAAGCAAGGGGACTGTCACAAGGAGCACTCTGGAGGGAAGAAGTAGAATGCCTCTCCTGCCACCCACTGGGAACCCTCCTCCTAATTTCCACTTTAAAGAGGTGATATACAGAGAAGAACTGTGAGTGAGGGGTAGGAAATGCAGAAGGAAAAAAGAAATCTTGGGAACAGAAAAAAATGAGAACAGTCAAAAAAGAACAAAACAACAGACTCACAGGCATTACAGTGAGACTGCCACACACAATGGCTTGCTACTGCTTAGACATTTTGGAGCTCAAAATAAGTATATGTTGGTCAAAAGAGATAATTGAGTTACTTATGGGTGTGGTATTATGGTTGATTTTTATTTTCATCTTTATACTTTTTCTCCATTTTCCATTTTTTTCTATAATCAGCATGTATTATATTAGTCCCCCAAAATGGCTCTGCCACATATCAGCTGTGCTTTCTTGAGCAATGGTCTTAACCTCTTTGTGCCTTAGTTTTCTCATCTGCAGGATGTGCATTAATATACCATCCTAGTTTTTGTAATACCTATAAAGAGCCAACCACAATTTTAAGCATAGAGTAAATACTTAACAAATGGCCACTGTTATGATAAAAAGGCATCTTATTTTTCAGTAAGCTAGGGAGAAGACTTAAGTTCACCAGAAGACCAAGCATGTCATCAGAAAGGCCTCCCTATCACTTTAGTCTTCCTTCCAACCTTTGCCACCATATCAAACTTGACTTCCTAGGTGGTTTTTCTGAAAAGAATCAAAAGAAGCACCAGCTACCCATCCCTCACTCAGCATTGCTGAGTTTGGAAAGTGGGTCTGAATCTTCCAATGTACTGGCCCTGTGCTCGCAGTTGGAGAGTCTCCCCTTCACCACACACAGCTTTTCCCAGGCAAACCTCTACTAAGGTTTAGATCAGCCATCTCATTGTAGGCATTTGAATTCTTCAGTGCTCCCTCTGAACTTACGTCTTTTTGTTTGATCGGTGTCTCATTGAGGACATTGTCTCTTAGCCAGATAGACCAGCTCCCTGGGCCTCTTTTCTCCAAACAACACCAAGGGTTGGATGATGTAACATTACTTCCTCCTGGAATGTTCTATGTAGTGGTCAAAGTTATTCTGTTTTTCTCTGAAAGCCAACATACTACTTCTCTCAAGTAGTGTTTTACACCTGTATTTTAAGGCTGATTTTTTACTATGTAAGATTCTATATATATTTATGAGTAATTTCATACATCATCAACATATGAGAGATGAAATGTTGGTCCTCATTGCCTTTCTAGGTGGGAGTATGTTAAGTCTGGACACACAAAGACCTGACAGAAATAAAGCCAAGACCCCCTTCAGGTATGTCCGTGCAAAGTCAAGTGGAGATCCAGAACACAGAGGCATATGTATGTCACATTTCCTACAGGACTTGTTGTGACATATAGCCAGGAACCTTTTATTAAGCTCAGCATAGAAACTGAGATATACCCAATTTGTCTGACCGTAGGCAAAGCAGAAGGTTGTATTATAGTAAAAATGTTACAACATAGTTCATTCTCCAAACAGCCCTCAGAATCTTTGCAAGCTCCTAGTGCCCAACACTGTAATGTTTCTTTGAAGCTATTCAGGGAAGCAACCTGAATGTGGTGATAGAAAAAAATTGGAGCGTGTATTTTTCAAATAACAGAAAGCCAACTGCTCTCAAAATCAAGCTACTTCTTGATAAATACCACTTTAGAATTAGAACACAAGAAGTATTGCTAGTAGGGAAATAGTGGTTAGTTGTAAAAATTTAGAGGGTCAAGGTCATTTTTAATGATATAATAAAGATAATGTGTTTGGAGATGTATCCAAGTTTTAGGTCTAAAGTCTCTGCCAGGAAATAGAGAAGCCAGTGAAAGGTCTGGGCCTGAATTATAGGCTCATTATGATATACTCATCAAGGGGGCAAGTAGAAAGTTGAAGGACTCACACTTTGCCATTTCAAAACCTATTATAAAGCTATGGTGGTCAAAAAAGTGTGGTACTGGCACAAAGATAGACATATAGACCAATGGGATAGAATTGAGATTCTGTACATCTGTGGCCAGTTGATTTTTCAACAAGAGTGCCAAACCATTCAATAGGGAACTAGAATTTTCAACAAAGAGTGCTGGGACAGCTAGATATCCACATGCCATAAAATGAAGCTGGACCCCTACCTCAAATCATATACAAAATTTAACTCAAAAGGCGTCAAAAATCTCAATAGAAGAGCTAAAATTATCAAACCCATAGAGGAAATCATAGAGATAAATTTTAATGATGTTGGATAAGTCAGTGGATTCTTATGACACCTCCAAAGCAGGAGCAAAAATAGATTGGACTTATTCAATATTAAAAATTTTGTGTATCAAAAGATATCAAGAAAGTGGAAGGAAAACCGTATGCAAGAAAATACGTGTATATCATGTATCTGATAAGGGTCCAGTATCCAGAATGTAAAAGTACATATAACTCTTAGAACCCAACAACAAAAAGACAAGCAATTCTATTCAAAAATGGGCAAAGCACTTGAATATATCTTTCTCCAGAGAAGATATACAAATGGCCAACAAGCACAGGAAAGGATGTTCCAACATCATTAGTCGTTAGGAAGATGCAAATCAAACCACACTGAGATTCACACTCTCTAGGATGGTTGTAATAAAAAAGAAAATAAAAAAGAGCAATTGTGCACTGCCTGTGGGAATATAAGATGGTTCAGCCATTATGGAAAACAGTAGGGCAGTTCGTCCAAAAGTGAAACAGAATTACCATAGTGGCCTAGCCATTCTACTCTTAGGTATATCCCCGAACGAACTGAATACACCGATTTTCAATTTGTTCTCAAACAAGTACTTGTGTATGAATGTTGATAGCAACACTATTCACAATAGCCAACCCAAATGTTCATAACAGATGAAGGGATAAATGTATTATGGTATATGCATACAATGGAATATTAATTCAACTATAAAAAGAAATGAAATACTGATACAAGCTACAATGTAGATGAACCTCAAAAAAACATTATACCAAATGAAAAAAGCCAGACACAAATGGTTACATGGTGTATGAGTCTATTTATAGGACGTATCCAAAATAAGTGAATCCATAGAAGTAGAAAGTGGATTGGTCCTTGCCAGAGACTGGGGAGAGGAGGAAATGAGCATTGACTGCTTAATGGAAACAAAGTTTTATTCTGGGGTGATGAAAACGTTTTGGAACCAGGTAGAGGTGGTAGTTACGCACCGTTGTGAATTGTTGACTCTAAAATGTTAATTTCATATTATGCAGATTTCACCTCAATAAAAAAATAAAAATCCATTTGCAAGCAATAAAAACAAAAAACAAACAAACAAAAAAGAGGGCTGGTAGAATATGGCAGACTCAAGCCCCCAAGTACCAATTCACATGGGTGGAGCTGTTCTTTGCCTGTCTTTCATTTGAGACAACCTCTGCTCTAGGCAGTTCCCACAAGGCCTCCTCTCCCAGCCAGCCAGACAGCAACTTTAAAGTTTGTCCCCTCCCCTCCACCCCCCCCCCCCACTCCAACTCTCCACCCTGCCTTTAGGCTCCTAAAAGCAAATATGCAGTCTCGGGGAGAGAGGGGGTGAGGTGGATCATTTTCTCATAATAGACCAAACCGCCAGGGCCAGTGATACTGATGTAAAAAATACTAAGGTTATAGGTTAAGGAACTGAGTGCTAGATATTTTTGTAATTGTGATGATTACAGGGCTGGCATTTTAAAAACAATTATTCCTTTTTTTTTTTTTTTAAGAAGCAAAACCACACACCTGACACTCATGTTCAGTTTTATATAACCCTTTCATCTCCCACCCCACTTGCTTCTCATGCCGTATATGGGAATGTGTCTGCTTGACAACATGTGCATAAGTAATGTAAGGTCCGGATCTTGAGGTGCGCAAAAGTTTCCACAGCCCAGTCTTCCTGCTCAGCTTGTTAATAATGTCGGCTAGTCGGGCCTTCCTACTGTTCCAAAAATTTCACTCCTGTGGCTTCTTGGCTGGGTCTGAGGAATCACTCTACGAGGTGAGTGAACTCATTGGTGTGTTGGTATTTGAACTGTGGTCAGACGGTGAAAAAAAAATGGAGGGGTTAGTTCATAAAAGATATTCATTGATGATGCTCTCTTCCCTGTCTTCCTGAGTAGGGTATAAAACAAATCTGTTAACGTCCAAAATAAAAACAGAGGTGCTGAGGATTATTATTTTTACATGTCTTGCCTTAGGAAGAAATAAAAAGATACATGAAATGAAAGGATGCTTAAGACAATGTGGTGATTTTGTTCCAGAGAAACATTTGGGCCCTTTCCCTGGGAAAGGGGGTTAAAAGGTTGTCAGTGCTTTCTCCAGGGGCTTCGTCTGACAGTGAACATGTGTTTCCTCCCTTTAATCGACTCGCCAGTAGCCAGAAAGCTGCTTGTTTTCTGCAGAGGTTGTCAAAAATGATTTCAGTCTGGAGACGGTGAATGATAAAAGAGGTTTTCAAACACGGTTTTGCACTGTAGCATTCGCAGCCCCAGAGAGGAAAGATTGTATTACAATCGCGGTGCAAAGGGCCATGTTCCCCTGGCAAGAAAACAGAGCCTCCTTCAACCTGTTTGATGCGTCCCGGTATCTCAGGGAGCTGGAAGGTACAGGGCAGGACTCCCATTAAGAGGATGGTCTGGAAAAGCGGGGCTGTGGAGCATCACGTGGAAGAGAAAAATCCAGAGCCTCTCCCCTCCCAGAGCTCCTTTCCACTGTCCCCATGTGTCTGCTTCAGTTTGAGAGCTGCTTTCAGAGCCAAGTGCAGGACAGACTTGCAAGATGGGAGCAGCAGTGGGAGGAGAACGGCGGCCTCTCAACAGTGACAGGCTCTGGCATGGAAGCAGGCAGGGCGCCTGGGTGCCATCCGTGTTTCCCACCCTGGATTTATGGGCATCGTAAGCCGGTATTGATGGGGTTTATGTTTAGAAAACTCAAGAGGTTAGTTATGCCTTTCCAAAACACATGACGCAACCTAAGCATGCAAAGAAAAACGAGGCCTGCCATTCTCTGACATTTCCATTTTCTCAAGCGGGGAAAAAATTAAAAGCTGTGGTCAGTTCAGCAGTCCCTCTTCAAGTGCCCTCCTCGTTTCTATTTGATGCTTCTGGTACTCCAGTTTTGGAAAGCCCAGTATGGTGAACTTGGAACTTAACAGATGGATGATAAACGCAACCGTGATTATTTGCATTTCAGGCATAAGATTCCATCCTTCACTTTACACACACATAAGGATTCAGTGCAGAGTTACTTTGGCCAAAAGAAGCTTCCTGGAGCATGTATGATATTCAGTTTACAAAAATAAGATTTGATTTATCTGCACCTTTTCAGAAACACATCAGTGATATAAATCAAAGTGTTGGGTACGACTACTCTTAACTTCCTGCTGAAGTCCCACACTGAAAAGGAAAAGCCTAGACCACAGTTCCCTAGAACCTAAGTCTGACAACCTGTTTCACCCAGGAGGTTTTCATTATTGTCTTCTTAATGAAATACATGGGCGTGATTTACATCTTTCCCCTCTGCCTGCATAGCCAGATTCCATAACATCTCCTGAGCAGTAACTTGTCTTCGTTATGATTTCTGACATTATTTAAAATATTTTTAGCTCACCAGTGGCAAATATCCTTGCCACTGCAAAACGATCAGGCTGATAGGTGGCTACTATATCCGGTAGCCCAGAAAACTAGAGAAAGGAGATGTGGGCAAGCTGAGTGCTGAACTGGCATTTTCATCTGATTCTGATTCTTTTCTAGCTATACAGTTTTATCACCACACAACTCATTCTCTGAATGTAATCAGGAAAGGAGTGTGGGTGGGGAGGGTCAGAGGCACCGCACAACAGGTGCTTGGAAAGAGCTGGGTAACACCTTTCAAACAGTCCTTCCAGGCTCCAATCATAAATACACTGCGGGTGCCAGCTTTCACCATCTGAACTAACGGCATATGCCATGAACTGAGCGGTGTGACAGTCACAGGGAAGGACAAACTTTCAATGAATAACATCCTCTGCAAAGTCTGAGCTGATGATCTTCCCGGTGCCAGCATATTTGGCCAATGTCAGAGCAATTTGGCTAAGTGGGCTCAATCCACTGCTTTCAGTCTATTGTGGTTCATAATCCCTATTCAGGATGGAGTGTGCTGCAGCCTAATGAATGTGGTAATGGAATCCTTGTGTATGTTTTTCCACAGCAGGGCGCAGATTAGCATAAGTGTCATATTCTGTGGGCTTGCCCACTCTTACTTCTCAGGCGTTGCGTATGCTGGGAATTTTTCAACTGGATAATAATAAGATGAATATGGCCCACATATGCAGGGAGAGCACACCATTTTTAGAAAGCAATCGGTAATAAATCTCACCTGGAGGTGCACTATGATAGATTAACTTTGCACTGTTGCTAAAAAATGTAATATTTTACACCAAGGATCCTGTAATCGGAGAAAGGAAGAATTAGATTGAATTTCATGCGGAGTTTTAAAGAATGTTGTCGTTTTTGAGCATGGCGTTGGGGAATACTTTATAGTTCTCCCAGTTTCCCATACTCGGAGCAAGTTCAAAGCTCTATCTGCACGTCACAGTTACTCAGAGTTGATGTTTTGTTCTCAGAGATGCCAAGTGGGAGAAAAAGACACTCTTGATGGGAAAATTTCATGGAAAGAAACAGGAGAGGGGGTGGGGAGATTGAAAAAGCGAGCTCACTTGCTTGTTCTACTTTAAAGATTAGAAGCTAAATGGAAAGGCAAGCTCCAAGGAAAATTTTCAAAAGGCATTTTCTTCCTATAGTCCTTTGAAGGGTATGCCTCAGTAAATACAAATGAGATTATTTAGAAGTTCCCTTAAGATAGGAATTAGACCTCATAGTGTTCATACCATTTCTAGAAAACCATTGTCAAACTTTCTGACTTTAAACAGTAAGTCATGGTCCCAGTAGTCTGTGACTTCAATGAAACTTCAGTAAAGCTTAAGATAAATGTAGAAGCTCCCAGCCTTCATCTCCCTTTCTGCAAAGGTGGTTTATTTAGTCTGAGTCGTTGGCCTCATCAGACCACGTGGATGAAATTCCAGATTTCTTATTCCAGTTGCTCTATGATTTGAGCCAGACAGCCAGTAGGTTAAGGAGAGAATGCCAAGTTAAGGATAAGAGAACTTCCAGTGAACCGAACCCCTTCATACCTCCTCGGGGAAGGGGGTGCTGCTTCTGAGAGTTCCCAAATTTATGACTTGTCCATGGCGTGCACACCACTTAAGTGGTGGTTTAGTATGACCAATCAGAGTGGTTTTCCTGGCACCCAGTTAGTATCAATATATATAGGCTGGGATAGCAAAGCATGTCTTGATGCTTTTAAGCATGGCGGCAGAGGACCAGCCTGAGCCTATTAATCAGCCTAAGGTAAGTGCTGCTTCCATCTCATATTTTAATCTCCTCCTTTCTGCTGTGTTAAAGAAATTATATCTGTGGCTTAAATAACATTTAGAAATGAAATTGTTTGCCAAGTGAATGAGACAATCAAACCAGTCGTTTAGAGTTGGGGATTAAATATGAATCTCATTTACCTTTATTATCCGTGCATTTCTCGCTAATCATCATAACTCAGACTATTTAAACTTCATTGAAAATGTAGCCAGTAATGGAGTGCCATTAATATTTGTTTGTGATGATTCCAGCCTGAGCTGAGCAAATCTTAAGAAAGCCAGCCCATCTTCTCTTGTGTTTGGGAAGCAGGGAGAAGCCAAGTTGGAGGATCTGGCCTGCCCTGCTTCAGTGGCTTCATGCACATTCAGATTACAATTGCCAACTTTCTTCCCAAGCATCTCTTCCTTGCAAAAGGGTATCAGTAGAACGAAGCTTTCCAAGAGAAAAATGCTCCAATGCCTGCCTCCATGTTGAAGTATCTTTAAGAGTCAGCTTTCTAGCAATAAATGCCACCAAGCTAGTTAACTGAGACCACCAACTGCAGAAGGATTTCCAGTTGGAAATTTCATGGAGGCAGACTCCTCCCGCCCCCACCTTGAGCCCTTTTAATCTCATCACCCATTCCCTCCAATGTGGTAGGAAGAGACTGGGTGGCAAGTGTATTTAAGACTCCAAGGAAAAGGGCTGTAAAGTCAACCTTGGTAACTTAACTGAAACAGTATATGTGTAAATCCATCGAAAATCCCTGGCCTTTTACAACTCCTGTCCCAATGGAAATCAGATCATAGGACTATTTACAAGAGACCACGATTCATTTGGATAAAGACCCATGACAGCACAGCCCAGGATTATTTGAAATTTTAGTAACCTAAGCTTTAAAAATATTCTAAAAGCAAAATAATGAGGGGCAGGTAATTGCCACGAGCTAATTACTTATGATATTTCATATATATAATCGGCGAACAATCTCCATAAATGTCAGCTCATGGCACTTTGGCAATCACTTGTAATTTTTATTGTTTAAAGAAATGTCAACATTTCCATTTTCCCCAACTTCAGTTAACCTGGGCCCTACCCACGGTTAAATGGGCCCCCGGAAGAGCGCTTCACCCGGCCGTTTCAGAGCGTTCCACAATTTCATAGCTGAGCCAGTCCCTGGTTTACCTACAGTTTTGCTACTAAAAGAAAACAAAAACAAAAACAAAAAAACCAAGCATGAAATGCGTACAGAGGAGTTTAAATGTTAAAATGCAAGATGATAGATGCGTTCCTGATTTTCTGAACAAACAGATTTTACTCACATTTCAGTTAGTCATTTCATAAGCGTGGGAGAAATTTTCAGGAGATCCACAAATTTGTTTTGTTGGTTTGTTCTTTTTTCAGTTCTTTTTTAGCCACTTGGAAATCATTACTGTGAACAAAGGAACTCCACCAAAAGACTCCTTAACAGTCCAAAGAGAAGAAAGAGGGCAGAAGGTTATGGTCAGGGTGGACAAGACCAGACCCCAAGTGGATCTGAAGCCCACCAGCACAGCCAAGGTGTTTCCAATTGCTCACTGCCTTCTCTGCACTCTGCCTCCAGCACCAGCGGCACAGGGGCCTCCTAAAGAGTCACCAAGTCCATTTATACTTTATGAATCAACTGGCATCAGTCCTGAGACCCTTACTAAAAACAGCTGCACCTAAGCAAGGTGTGTTTCCAACACCAGAAAGAGGCTTAAAAAAGTTGACACAAGAAAACAAGGGCTGCACTTCCCAACTCTGAGCCCAGGGTAAGCAAGGCTGTGGTCAGGGTGGGATCTGAGAAGCAAGAGATGTGGAGGAGGGATCTGAATTCTCAGGGATTAAAGGAATCAGTAGGTAGAGAGAAGCAAAGGAGTATGGGCACAACACAGGCAGCAGTAGCAGCCTCCCTTTGCAGGGTAAGGTGGGGCAACTGTGGTCTGAACAGTGGAAAAGAGGCCTGTTGGGAAAATGGACAGCAGGACTGCTCCCTGAGTTGGGCTGTCTCCAAATACAGCCAGAATGGAGATCAAAATCCCTGCTCTCCAGAGCCTATTTACTCTGCCTGGTTTACCCCACCCTCTTTTCCTTGACTTTTCCAATTTAGGGAACCTCATTGTTGGGGTCTTCTCCATTAGTGTTCTCTGATCAAAACAGATTTCATCTTTGAATCAAAAAGGTTTTGGTATGGAGCTTCAAAGCAGATAAAAGGATAGCAGATGGGGGCAGTGTGAAAAGAGAAGAGATAAAAAAATATATAAAAAGACCATCAGTGAATGAGAGTGAAAAAAAATTCTCACCTGCTAGCAATTCAATGAGGGGGAAGAAAGATTATTTGAGAGAGGGAAGACATCAACACTTACTTGGCTAAATCCAACCAAAAACAGAAATATTATTGGGGTGCCTGGGTGGTTCAGTCGGTTAAGTGTCTGACTTAGGCTCAGGTCATGATCTCACAGTTCGTGGGTTTGAGCCCCACATCGGGCTCTTTGCTGTCAATGTGGAACCTGCTTTGGATCCTCTGTCTCCCTCTTTGTCTGTCCCTTCCCCACTTGGCTCTCTCTGTCTCAAAAATAAAGGTTAAAAAAAAAAAAAGAAATTTTATTGAAGCTTAAAGGGGGAATAAATTGAAATGTGCTCTAAGATTAATTTGGTACCATGTTTAGATTATTTTGGGTGTTCTGAATTTAAAGTAATAGTCTATAAAAACCTTACACTTTTAAAAATCAGGTGTAGCTTTTGAAGGGAATTTTGCGGGGGTTTTGTTTTCTTGTTTTTGTTTTTGGTTTTTTTTTTTTTTTTTTGGAAAGTTGAAAATAAATTCCTTAACATTATTTTGTCTTTGTAAGGTGGGATTTCCTGTCTGCCACCCCTCACTCTTTACAACTATTATTCTCTGTATTTAGAGAAGCACAGATTTGAGCAGTTTCATTCAGGTCTGAAAGAATAGAAGCACCATGAGAAAACAGTCTCCTTGTGTCCCTGTTCGGAATGAACGCCATAAGATGAAAATTCTCTAGACGGACATCATTAGCCCCCTAGTTAAGATTAGCATTGTATCCCTCTTCCATAGCCTGTGATGACAGAATGAGCCAAGGAAAGAAAGGCATTTAAAATGAGTGATAGAATGAATGAAACTTACTAGTAACAAAGAGCTTGGTAATGGAGGGGCAAATGAATTTTCACTGAGGCATGAATCAGTAGTCCATGGGTTGCTTCTTAAGTTCGTGTTTAGCCCCGCATTGGGGCTCTGTGCTGACAGCTCAGAGCCTGAAGCCTACTTCAGATTCTGTGTCTCCCTCTCTCTCTCTGCCCCTCCCCTGCTAGTGCTCTGTCTCTCTCTCTTCTCTCTCTCTCTCAAAAATAAATAAACATTAAAAAAAATTTAAGTTCATGTTTGTTTGGAGAAGATATGACACTTGGATCCTGAACTGGGGTAGTACCAAATTTTGAAAGCAAATGGTACTTTGTATTTAAAAATTTTTTTTTTCAACGTTTTTATTTATTTTTGGGACAGAGAGAGACAGAGCATGAACGGGGGAGGGGCAGAGAGAGAGGGAGACACAGAATCGGAAACAGGCTCCAGGCTCTGAGCCATCAGCCCAGAGCCCGACGCGGGGCTCGAACTCACGGACTGCGAGATCGTGACCTGGCTGAAGTCGGACGCTTAACCGACTGCGCCACCCAGGCACCCCGGTACTTTCTATTTTAGATAGACGTTATCTCAAAACTTCTTTTTATTAGTAAAACACAGCATGTATGTATTCTACTCTGGTAACAGTTTTTAGTCTTCCTGTATCAATGCTTTCAGTCTTAAACCACTCTATTCCTTTTTGGAGTGCAACTGAAACATAAGTACTAATTTATAAAATCATTGAAAGAACATGCTAGTGAAGTTCAAGAAACAGAAAAGATGTATTCTAGAATATTATATATGTTTTCGGATCAACTTGTAATTTTCTGAAATATTGCCACAGACTTTTTAGTGGATCAAACATCAAACATAAATGGCAGTTCAGTAAATGTACATGTTGGTTGAAAAACATTTTTTCATCAAGCCACAATATATTTGGCATTTTTCAACTCTTTGTGAACACAGTTATGATACATCTATCTCTTTTCATCTCTCTTATCCTAGAATGTTATTCTGATTTTATTATATTTTTACCACTATTATAATGATATGACATCAACCCTAGATTGTGTGCTCTGATTATTTTACATACGTTTGCTGTCAGGATAGGGCACTTTTAACTTCAGTAACAAATGATTGCCAATCTCAGTGGTTTGACACAGGTTTATTTCTTGCTCATGCTGCATTTCCAATGTAGGTTGGTAGGGAAGCTTAGCTTCCTCTAATCACCCAGGGACTCAGGCTGTTAGAGACCCCATCTCAAAACCTGTTTGGGGGAAAATTATGCACTGGTGCTTTAAGCTTTGCCCAAGACTTAATATACATCACTAGCATGCACATTTCATGGGCAAAGCAAGTCACACGAGCACCTAACTTCAAAGGGCCAGGGAAATGAAACCCCTTCCATTTACCTAAAAGACAAACTGGATAATTTGCAAACAGTATTGATATCTATCCTCTTTCTTCTTCTTCTTACCCCCAACTAAATTAAACTTTTCTGAAAGCCAAAGACCAAGTCATACTTCACTTGAAATTTGTGTAGCACAGTGCTTCACAAGACACGTATTATTCATTAACTATTATAATGTGAATAAAAAGCAAAAGGCATGATAATTTGGAAGATCAAAGCACTGTAGCCACCATATAAATCATTATATGTTTATTAGGTGCTTACTGAGCACAATAACAGCTATAATTTTCCAAGCCCCTGATACAGAGAGGATACTAAACTAGTTGTGTTACGTACATTTTCCCTAACATACACATACTATATAAGCACACAACTACAAAAGGGAATTTTTCTTACTCCAGTTGAAGACTGCGTTATTGAGAGATTAACTTGCCCAAGACACTGAAGAGGGTAGCAGAGGTGTGATAAGAACCTGTGTGTGCCAGACTGCTATTGCCCTGCTTTAGCCACTCTGGTACTCCCAAGAGTGGAACATTAGCTTCGTTGCATCCCATCAATCTGCTACCCCTGGGTCTATGCACTTGCTGTTACCTCTACCTGGAACTCTGATCTCCCCATAGGGCCTTTTCCCTGTATTTTCAAGTCTTTGCTCAAATCCTAGGCCCTGTCTGACCACCTTACCTAAGTGTTCAGAACTACTCCCCCTAGCCAAACCCTGCATTTCCTGTCCCCGTCTCCTGCCTTATTCTGCTCCAAAGTCTTGTCACCATCTGACAGTCTATATATTTTTACTTACTCATTTTGTTCTCCATCACTTTCCTCGACTGGAACTTAACAAGAACAGGGATTTTGGTCTGTTTTATTTGCTGCTGTATGCCTGACTCTCTGTACACATAGCACATACTCCATAAACACCAAATGGATGGGTTAAATGAATGATACAATCACACCTAGTACTATACAAGATTGTTTTAGATGAAATAGAAGCATTTATAATTTATAGTAATTTATAGTGTGTGTTAGAGAAACTTGAACTAGCACATCAAACCATGCTTTTGAAGATATTGTTAGTGGAGATATCAAGTTATCTTTTTAAAGAGCTATTTTTTTTTTCAACGTTTATTTATTTTTGGGACAGAGAGAGACAGAGCATGAACGGGGGAGGGGCAGAGAGAGAGGGAGACACAGAATCGGAAACAGGCTCCAGGCTCTGAGCCATCAGCCCAGAGCCTGACTCGGGGCTCGAACTCACAGACCGCGAGATCATGACCTGGCTGAAGTCGGACGCTTAACTGACTGCGCCACCCAGGCGCCCCTTAAAGAGACACTTAAATGCTGTATATCTTAGCTTGGCTAGAGGTTATAGAGTGAAATAAATAAATAAATAAATAAATAAATAAATAAATTCATTGAGCAGTACACTTAGGATCAGTTCATTTTACTCTATGTTATTACTAAATTTAAAAATAGGAACATTCAAAACAACAACAAATCCGTAAGCAAAGAACGCCAAAATAAAAATATCAAGTATTTGATACTTTGGGCAGTAGTCGGATATAGCAAAAATCACAGTGGTAGACTTTGGTAACCACATTGCTAGATCTTGCTGTGTCTCAGCAAGGGACTCCCAATTTTGAAGGGAAGGGGAAATAGACAAATAATATATTGCCACACAAGACGTTTGTCATTTGAGTGATTCTCACAGAGCTGTGTGATCTCAGAGGAGGAGAAGAATCTTGTAGAGTGCGTGGGTGACAGGAGTTGGTCCTCAAAGACTGGGCAAGGCACAGAGGAGTAGTCGCCACCACGGGAACATTTCCTTATTGGTCCTCAAGTCCAATGCTGAGGTAGACCTGGGAAGTCACTGTTTCAGAACCAGCTCTTACATTCAACTCTTAGGCCTGTGCCTTAGCAGGCTCCCAGAGGAAATGGAGAATAACAGCTCCTTTCTTCTTCTCGCCGAATACCTGAAATCTGGTTGCCATGTGTCCCACCTTCTCTGTTCTGAAGCTGGGGCCATGGGCAGCACTTTCTTCCTGGGGGGAACCTCCCTTTGGACAGTGAAGTTTGTGGAGCCTTCACCTGCCTGCTAGCAAGGCAGCTCAGGGAAGAACACTCTGGTTGCCAGCACCATTTCTGGCCTCTAGTTCCTGCAGAGAAAGCCACAGGACATAGGATAGTCACTAAGGCAAAACAGACATTGCACCTTAACATGGAACACAAAGTAAATTCCTTCTCCCGTGACTGTTTCCCTTCTAACGAGCAGCACCTCCTGGTTCACCAACTGTGGGGCCCAGAGGGCTGCAGGGGGAAACTGACTGGGAAAGACACATTTTTGCCATGCAGAGCCATTCACCGGGGAATTGGCCTCAGCACAACATCCCCTTCTACACAGATCCATCAAAGGCTCCAGAGCCAACATCTTCATATTTAATTTGCACAACCCTGGCAAGTTATTGACAAAATCATCATCATCATCATCATCATCATCATCATCAAGTATTTCCCTGGAGAATGTCTTAGTTTGTGTCCAATTCAAACTACATACTCAGATTTGGCGACTGGCTCGATCCTCCAAATGGCTTTGTGCTTCTTGGCTGACTTGTCACCAGGGGAGGAAACCGCTGGCAGGGCAAGTAAAGAGCATCATGACTCACCCTCCGAGGTCAGCCCTTTGAAGCCAGCTCCGTCCACCACCTACCCACATGTACCTTCTGCCACACTGGTCTCCTTTCATCTTGGTTCAAATCTCGAAGAGGAGAAAGAGCAACCTTCAAATATGTTTATGGAGAGAATACAAGCTCATTAAGAAAAAGGAGGGAGGGAAATCTTGTTACCCTTGCAGCCACCTGCAAGTTACTCAGGTTTAATCATTTGGAGGCAAAGAAAGCAATTTAGAGGGAAAAAAAGAAAAAAGACAAAAGACAAGGCCAGCATTTTGCCTTCTCTGTTTTAGGATGAAATTCCTTCATTCTGATGCAAGCCAATAACCCTTGGACTGTACTTCTTAAAATTACCGATGCGTTAAGCTCTCTGGCAACATTTTCAACCTTGTCTCACATTCTGTTTACATACATCCAAGGAAGCCTATCATAACTGACCTGAAAGGCCCAAGTTTGCTAGAACATGTGTCTTTCCAGGGAGGTTTCGTTGCCCTGGGCACCAGAAAGTGTTCTTTATCACATTTCCTCCACGAAGTCTGCCTCAGAGCCAGAACAGTACAAGACCCCCAGTTATTTCAAGTGTATCTGTTTCTCCCCAGCAGAAGACACCTTGAGGACAAAGACAACACTGTTGTGTCCATTATGGGCTCAGCATCAACCAGTGATAAGACCTCATGGAAGGGCCATTTTATAGATTCAAAGGATGATGATACATCATGGCTCTGATGGATTTTTATGAAGCGCATCCACTCAGCCCTCCTGTTGAACCAGTCCTTGCATACAAGGCCATTTAACAGAACCAGGGAATGCCAAGTCCAGCAGTCACCTCAGATTTTAAAACTCAATACAGATCTGCCAACAGTGAATTCCCTCTACCTCTCTTTCACCATCAAGCACCAGAATTACCTTCAAGAAATTTCTAAAAATCCATTTTCCCTCAGAAGCTCACCCTCATTAACCTTACCCCCTATCTTCTCTTTTTCTCTAAGCTCCAGGTTACTTTGCACATTTTGGCATTATTCTTTGTAATTATTCTCTAGTCATTTCACAACATTAAGTGAGATGATCCATATTAAAATGCTGTGTAAACCATAATACACTCTCTAAAGGCATATTACTTTTATGATTGAGCCTTGAATTAAAGGAGTATGCCTTCATTATTAGAATTAAAACAGTGCCCCACACAGAGCAGGATTATAGCAAACACTCCCATACTAACTAGCCAATCATGGGCAGTGGAGACAAGCCAGCATGCAAACAACCCAAGCAGCTGTACCTGGGGTCAGACTTGTGATTTAGTTAGTAAAGACGTCTCTGAGGTCAGCCAACATGGGTATAAATTCTGGAGCTATCCCTTCCTGCTTAGTGAACTTAAGATAAGTTATTTAATATTTCTAAGCCTCGGTTTACTCATCTGTGAAATGGGAGTAACGACAATGTCTACCTCATGGAACATTGTGAGGAGTTAGTGTAAAGAAGCTGATGAATAGTAGGCACTCAGAAATAAAATCATAACTATTCCCATGATTACTAGAGACAAATATCACATGCCTCAGGTGCCCTACTGCCTTTTCTGCAGATTTTCATACCATCAGTCACCTTTGCTAGAAGCTAAGGAAAATTCTAAGTATGCCTAAGTACCTCTGAAAAAAGTGGGACACACCCCCCCTGTATGCACACTGAAGGCAGAAGGTAAGCCTCTCTTGCTGCTCTCTGAGCCAGGTGTTGACAGCTCTGCACTCACCATGGCAAAATGAAACATTATAGATACAGAAGAAAGGCCAGAGTGCCATCAGTTAAAATATTAATGGAGGTCACTTCTGAGTAAAGGAATTATGAGAGTACTTGTCTGGATTCTAAGTTGCAGGCAAGGGGCGACTGGATGGCTCAGTCAATAAAGCATCCGACTTCAGCTCAGGTCATGATTCCCCTGTTCGTGAGTTTGAGCCCCGTGTTAGGCTCTGTGCTGACAGCTCAGAGCCTGGAACCTGCTTCGGATCCTATGTCTCCCTCTCTCTGCCCCTCCCCTGCTTGTGCTCTGTCTCTGTTTCTGTGTCTCTCAAAAGTAAAATAAACATTAAAAAAACAACAACATTAAAAAAAACAAAAAACTAAGCGGCAAGCAACAAAAACCTTCTTTGCTTAAGTAGAAAAAGAATTTACTGAATTAGGGAGTCCACTGGGGAGCCCACGGAAACAATGGGGAGTCTGAGGAACAAGCCTGAGAAACAGGCAGACACAAGGGAGTCTCACAGCAGCCAGGACCACAGCCTAAGTCCTGCCATAGGATCTCGGGGTGAGAACCTCACTGCCCCTGCCCTCTGGGTGTCCCAACAGGTATCGTGGCCCCTGCCAATACTGGACCCACCCACACCCCGTTGCTCCAGGCACCAGAGAACAGACCTGTCGGCTCCCACCCAGATCAGTTCCTTACTGTGCTGGCTTCAGTGTCACTTGGTTCAGATTCAGACACCTGACCAGGATATGCATCTACTGGCACCATGGGTATACGCCTCATCCCCACTGGGCTCTTGAAGAGACTCACACTGTGAAGCAGCTTCCAAAAAATGACTTGAAAACCTGGGCAAAGAGTGGCAAGTATTTTCTATAGTACAAGTGCTCTTTAAGGTTCTTTTCCTCTCTATTTACCATGTGTATGTACACATATGTATTTTACATACAGTAGCAATGCACTTTGTTTTTAAAGATACAACTTGCATTTTTCAGGTATTTTTAAGTCTTTCCACACATCATTCAAAATCCATGAAACTTTCAAAGGATAAAGGAGAAACAGTCGAAGGAGCAGCTGAGAGGCCAGTGAGTGGGGCACTCGGGGCGTATGTATATTTGGATTTTAAGATGTAGCGAGAATGAAATGATCAAGAGACCAAATTGAAAAACTATGTTTGACACCTTTTTTCCTTCCCCTGCTCTGAAAGCAGGGGGATATCTAATTGCTTCTGTTTCCTCCAATAATAATCCCATAAATAACAAAAAGGCCTAGTGTGGCTCTATTCCCTCAGTATCAGATAACTATCTTGACTGTTTATGCAGTCGACGCATTAATTTTAGTGCGGGTTGGCTTTTTACTTCTTTGAAAGGAGCCTCGGACAAATCCTCTTTGAGCTTTGCATTGAGCTCGGCTTTGCAGCCAAAATAAATTAGTAAAGTCTAGAACTTTGTTTTCAGAGTTTGTCAAGTTCTTTCCAGTGAAGTCTTTCCTCCTGTTCCAGATGTTGCGGTTTTCTTGACTTCGGCTTCTATTTTCCTGCCACATGAAAATGCCAACGTCTCATTTGGGAGATCTCACGGAGAGCCAGAGAATGGTGGACACAGCTCATCTCCTCAAACATGACCAGGAATGATTTAAATACAGGTACTGCTTCAGCACTTGGGGCTGAATTCTTACGTAGGTACATTAACTTCTCAGAACCCTTTCTTCTGATAACGGTCCTTACGTAAACTTGGTTTACTTTATGTTCTGCAGGGGCAGAGTGAGGTGAAGAATTGGGGCAAATTGGGAATTATTCTATTACAATAAAAATATTCCAGATCGTTGGACAAATGATAATTTGAGGCTTGAGCTATTCAGGGAATGGTCTCAGTTTTCCACTTCTCTGTGTATTAGTAACACAGACAAAAGCATGTGCACAGCCAGTAAGACCAGAACCAACTCAGCCAACCCAGAGTGACATGTTTTAGCTACAAGACTGGTTTGTGGTGTGTAATCAGAGACACAGTCTTACTGCCTCAAAGTATGGTCACTATGTCCTTACATTAATATGACCAGTTAACCAAGAGCATATAAAGAAATTTGGATTTCTCTGTGCTCCTTTGAAAATGTCAGACATGATCTTGTTTTCCACTGGGACATATACAAAATGTAACTTGAGAAGAAGTAAATTATTGAATGAGCATTGGTGAATTTGTTCAAAGAGCAAATTTCTTTGAAGTCTGACTTTTTCTAGTTTGATATTCTGTGAC